>NC_081827.1:181247434-181893236 GCF_030867095.1 Alligator mississippiensis
ACTGAAGCCCATGCTTAATATTCAGTAGTCTCATATAATAGTCACTGGTCTACACACATGCTTAATCTTAAGCATATGTTTAAGTGGTTTCCTGAATGGGGCCTTGCTGGCCATGTAGACAACAGCTGACAGCAAAGATGGATTCCCTCTTTTTCTGGCCTTGAAGGAACTGGGCAAAAAAAATATTATTCTGGAAATAAAAAGGTACCCTGACCATTCGGTAGTAATAAATATTTTTCCAACATACAGCTGAGGGAAATTCCTTCCAACTGATGTTGCTTTTTAATACAAACCACAGGGTACAAGATCTTGAATCAAACCCAGCTTTTTCACTTAGGCTACATTACAGCTGTTTCACTGGGTTGGATTTCAGAATGGGGTTGGAACTCATCGTTACCCACAAGTGAGTGGCTTGGTGAATAACTTGTGAGTAAGCCTCGTCAGATGTCTGTGCAAACAGATACTTCCCCTGCCCAGTCTGAAATGCATACAAAGCAGTCCAAAGAAAGTACAAGCTGTGAAACTGCAGGAAGAGAGCAAGGACTGGCACATTGCAGAACATGCAAATCCACTCCACCTCACAATTTGGGGAAGTTGGACTCAGGATGCAGATTTGGAGCTGAATCATGTCTTCTTGCCTGGCTTTTTCCACAGTTAAGTATAGGGCAACATTCATTGTGGATGCAGGCCCTGTCCATGTGTGGAAATGAATTTTGCCATGATGTGACTCCTTGTTTTCAAACAATTATTAATCATGCTTTATTACAAAGCTCTATAGTTAAAACTTGGAAGGGATTAGTGGATGATTAATTGATGTTTTACTAAATGGTTAATCCAGGAGGTTGCTTACAGCCATTTATAGCACATATTTCCCATGTCTGTAGTATGCTCATAAAACCATCCATAATTTATGAACTCTTTATAAATTATTTACACATGTGAATGAGACACATAAACATGAACAGTGCTGGACAGGGGGATTAAAGACAAAGGACCATCCCACTGAAATCAGTAGAAGTTAGGCACCCAAACTACTTTAAAAAATCTAGCCTAAGGCCTTTGTCTCACTGAGCCTATTGCCTAAGTTCCTAACCCTTCAAACACAGAGGATGACTGTACATGAGCAGGGAGGCTGCTCAGATGGACTATAATTACAGTGCTTTGGAGCAGACTCGATTAATCAAGTCTGCTGGAGCATGCTAATTACCATGATCCAGCCAGCCTCTGCATCTTGTGTATCATTATCCCCATGCTGCAAAATGGCAGTAGAGGTGCTTTAACTAAAGCTCATTCAACAAGCTTTCAATAAAGTGTCCCCACCACCATTTTGAAGTGCAGGGATGCTGATACATGAGATGCTCTAGGTGTTTTAATTAGAGACTCCTACCACACCCTCAGAGGACATGTAAAAACACTTTAAGAGCATGTCTACCTGCCCACTAGTTTCCGACTGAATGTGCTGCATGCTAAGAAAGCATCAAGTAGCCACTCTCATAAGCATATCCAAGCCTGAGAGTGGTGCTGGTGCCTGCCACATGTGGGTACATGTCATTTTTCAGGATGTGGCATGTGTGAAGCAGCAATGAGTTGGTGGGGAGTGCTTTTAAGGTGAAGCCTCCCAGTACTGTCCCATGCAAGCAGTGGAGTACTGATGGGAGGGTGGGGTGGGTAGGGGCCATGGCCCCCAGGTGCTGGCCGGGGGGGGGGTGGCCAGGCTGAGAGGCCACAGCACCTCTCACATTTGGTGTGTGGCTTACCCACCCACCCGATGCACTGTATGTTTCTTTACCTGTTACGGCCAGAAATTCCGGCCACTGCTCCTCCCCTTGCGTCTGGTGTGCCACGATGTCAAGTGCCATGGGGCAGGAGAGGGGGCCCTGCATGGATCATCCCCGGGGGCGCAAATGTAGGCATTGGACCCCAGGCGCTGGAGACCCATGGTATGCCAATGGGTGCAAGGCAGGTATGCCCTGAGGGCCTGACTCACTTCAGATAGTCAGTTGCCCTGTAGCTGTACTGATGTAGCCACTAGAAACCTCTTACATTGGAAGATTTTCTTTACAATCTCTTAACCAACCTAAACCATATGCTTCACTGGTGTAACATATCAAGATAAAGAGTTTGCTTTGGTGCGGTCATCCTACACCCTATTGTATATCTGCCTGTACAATGAACATGTTCACCGTCTCCTCCTGACTTTGGTATGAGCTGGATCAGGCCACTGGAGAGCGTGGTTTCATGAATAAGGACATGTCTGTAAGTCATAAATGTGCTGTTTAGAGCCAGGAGAAGCCTGCTGTTGTCAATAAGTACTGTGCTCAATACTACACCTTTTCAGGACTAGATCCTTTGCAAGATAAAAAAAAGATTGGCCCCTTGAGCAGATGAAGAGAGATGATGGTGCTGTATGTGATGACTTGCAGGGAAAACCTCCTTTTGCTTTTTTTTAGCTTTCCCCCAAGGAACATGCTGGACTAGAGTTCTACCATGGAAGCAAAGGGAAAAGACTGGCTGAGTGGTGGTCATAGCAATCTTGGAAATTGTGTGTGTGTTTATCATGATTGTACCTACACCTCGGTCTTTGTGTTAGTGATTCCAAATGAAATAGGTGGATTCAATAAACTATTAAAATACAGCTTTGTCCAGTGCTAAGAGGTGGTAACTTTATGTTCCATTCATGTGTGGGGAACCTGCCAGCTCATTACTGCATGCCCTGCCCTTGGAATGAGTTTGGAGGGACAGAGTTTTGAACGAAGGGGAGAGTTTCCAAATAAAAACTGTAATGTAAAACCATGATGCAGTGGGAAAGAGGCACAGCCCAATGCAGTGGCTGGAGAAGCAGGCACGTGCCCCGCTGCCTGACTGTATATTACTTTCTCTGTAACAGAGAAGTCTGAGCAGCCTTCCCAACGCAAGTTTGTTTGCAGAGGCTGTTGGACTTGAGGACTCTTCTCCTGTGTGCTCCACCCCCCACCTGGGCTTCTGAGCACCAGCCAGCACAGCTGTGCAAGATGCCCTCAGCACATGCATTAGGGGAGAGCCTGCCCAAGCCACAAATAAAAACTGCTTTCTTTAACACTTATTTTACCTTTCTTTGCAATGGGAGGTAGGAGAGAAATATAATGGCAACTATACAGCACTTCCTACGTTCAGAATACCCAGAGTCTGGGTATTCTGTAGTGTCAGCTAAACCACAGCTTGTTAGGGTGAGTAGGGCAGGGAGACATCCTCAAAAAAACAGTAGTGCAACTGGTGGCAGAGGGGCAGCCAGGTTAGCTGCCACAGGCACTGCCTTTGCAGTGTGGTGGGGAGCGCAAAAATAGCCACTACTGCAGTAGTGGCTGAATGCATGGCTGCGATCTGCACCATGGCAGCCTGGCACTGCCCTGGGTGCAGAGCTGCCCTGCTATACTTCTGCTAACTAGCATTCCAGTAGCTTTGAAAGGAGCACAAAACCAGAAACTTTCTTGTCTACAAATCAGACGGCTGGCAAGGAGACTTCCTGGTGATCCTGAGCAGCTACCCAGAGAAGCCATAAGTCATTCCTACTTCTGGTCATACAAATATTATCCTCCATTTAAAAATTGGTCAAGCAAGTCTTTGGGTGGTTTCATACATTCACCTGAACACTTACTAAGTGCAGCTGAAACAGTAGTAGATGTGTATTCAAGCAGTTTAGCATGTGTTAAATGCCTTTGTGGCCTTGTAAAGTTGTTCTTGTTCAGGCAAAGTAATCTCCTAACACATGCAACATCACTACATTCCAATGATTTGCAATTGTTGCGCTGTTGCACATGAAGGTGTGACATGGCCCTTAGAGGTTTGGGCTCAGACTGTGCTTGTTATCTGAGTCTATGTGGACATCGAGCGCTGCTTGGACAGTGCACTCAGATGGGACACAGATGACCTAGATTCTCTTCCCCACTCTTCTATGGACCTCCTACATGACCCAGAATAAGTCACCAGGCCTCTTTGTGCCTTGGTTTCCCAAGCATAGGGCCCTGTCACATGGGCCACTTAGCATACCTTTCATCTGTTTTATTTGCAGGAAGCATTTCCAGGCTGTATTAAATGTTAGAATCTGTTCTGAGTGATTGCACAGTAATGCTTACTATGTTTGAGGATCATGGATCTTGGACCCCATACCACATTAGAGTATTGAACTGGCTCCAGTTTGGTGCTGGAGCTGGGACTGGCAGTCTCACCTGATTTTCACTCTCAGTCCCAGCACTGCACGGGAGGCAGTTTGAGACTCATGTGTGGTCCTGTAGCTGGGACTACAAGTGATCTTATCTCCATGTTAGCTCAGTACATGTTACTTAACATGATCTGGAGATATTTGTTGCTCAAAAAGATTTAGCTTTGCTATGATACAATATGAGAACACTTGGCATGCGTTATCCATCTTGAATACTCAAATATTGGCATTTTAAGTACATTTAACATGTGCTAAGTGATCCATGTGACATGGCCCATAGTCAATTTTGCCAGGTTGGCTTGTGCCTCCCTCTCAGGGACTCAGCTCCATAGCCAGTCTCCTAGATCACACAACCTCAGATCACCTTGAGGTCCTGACCTTTTCCATGCCCACTGGGACATCTCTTCTGCTCCACATTTGTATGTGCCATGGAGCAAATTGTCCCTTGCATTGAACATGTGTGCAGCACAGCTGGTGGAGAACATGTCATCAAACAATGTGTATGAAAAATGGCCATTTGGCAAGATAGAAAGTTTTCACTGTCATTCCTGTTGTTACTGACATTTTTGAGGGTTTTGATCATAAAGCAAATGTGAATGGGGGAAAACTTTAAAATGTGTAGCTTTTGCTCATGGAAAATAGGATAAGAATGGTGATTGAAAAGTATAATTTTGTCCATTTTTGAGAAATTCTTTGTCTTGTTTTTTCTAGATCAAAGAAAAAAAGTACATTTTTTTCCTATTGTTTCAGGCATATATAGTGCCTGGGACAATGCTACTCATCTTTGGATACTCTTAGCCATATAAATAATAACAATTATCAGGAAAGCCACTCCCACAACCCACCCACTTTTGACAAGCTGATCAGACAGCATGCCTGAATATGCAGACTCTTGTATCCCCAGATGCCTTCCTATCAGAAGAGGTATGGGTGATGGTCAAACTAGTGGCAATCTAGTCCCTATAACTGGTGCTGTATTACTCTGGGGATAAGTGCCCAGGGGTTGTCACTCCTGCCTCTTCCATAAATTCTTCCTAAGGAGTAAGGCAGGGAAATGATCCTCTTTAAACCAGATTTATATTAAGAGGGTTGGGGGAGAGAGATCTTTGCATTCTTTTTGGAAAGAAAGGAAAAAAAAGTGCTTAAGTAGCCTTAGTTATTGTACATATGCTTTATATTGTGTGAAATTCTATCTCATTCTTCTCCAGGAATGTCTCAATCCTCACTTTAGAGAAAGAGATGCATAACCTGTTTGGAATACAGCCAGGATCCCCTCTGGCTACTGCCCAACGCAGCTACCACAGATGACACTTTAAAAAAGGTCCACATTTACAAGTCAAAAAAGGCTGGTGGGAAGATTCAGACCACAGAGACATTTTGGAAGCAAAATCCTTAGGGCTTGCTTAAAATATTAATCATGAATAATAAAAATGACCTAGAAATGCAAAATACTTTATCCTAAGAAGAGCATTTAGCATTACAGGGACAGACCTCCTACCCCAGTCCTCTTCACCAGTTCTGTACAGCTGCTGTAGCTTGGTGGTCTCCTAGTATTTGAGGATCCCTGTATGGCAAAAAGCCAGCATAGGTAGTGTGAGGTTCTGAAGTATACCAGGTCACTGTAGTAGAGTAGTCCTTTTATTGCAAGAACTGCTATTATTACAAGTTAGAGCAGATCAACTTTATGCCCAAACCAACCTTCTATTCTTCAGGCCATTTCATTAGTGCTGCTCATCCAGATTTGAGGCCTGGATCTCCTGTATCCATGTCATCTCTGCTGCTTAATAAAAGAAGTCAGTCCGTTCATCAGGTTTTCACTAGTACTTTACCCCAAGGGGTTAAAAACAAATCCACCTGCTTCTTCATAAGCCTTGGGCTCAGGGAGACTTTTTTCCTATGCTAAAAAATCAGAAATGCAGAAAGATTCCTCCTGTTTTTTGTGTGTCTGAATCCATCTAGGGAGAAAAGTGTGTGTGTATATGTGTGTGTGAGAGCAAGAGGCAGGGGGGCAGTTCCATTTGCAACATGAAACCTGTCTAGAATGAAGCATTTGTGCTGGTTTTGGCAGTGAACAAAGGAGAAGTACCTTCCTACAGGATCCCAACACAGGAAAGCCCCTTACATGCAGCAGTGGAAACTCAGTTTCATAGTGGGTTGCTTTCCTGGAGATGACTGTGATATCACCAAGCTAGTTCCATTGTTTCTGCTACACAAATCATGGACATTTGCATCTCTGTAGGAGTTTGGAGCTCATGTGAGGAGTTGGAGGAGGCACCTTCCCTAGTGGGGGGGGCGGGAAAGAGTTTGGAATGTGACTACCACAAAAACAAATCTGTTAATAATTATATCCTAGCAGCACTGAAAAGCTGTACTGTGTTTCCAGCTGAGCCCCTCCGACAGCAGTCTCAGACTCATTCTCCCTAAAAAGCCAACTCAGACAGTTCAGACTCCTCTGGATTCATTTCTGCTGAAAACAAGCCAAGATTTGGTAGAACAAAAGTGGATTTTTTTTAAAGTTTGTGGTCTCCTGAATCAGCACTTGGCAGCTCAGAACTGTCCAGTTTATCCATGTCCATTCCACTAGACTTATATCTATAAACACACACACACACAAAGCCATTGTCATATTAGACCCCAGCCAAAATATATTGCTAAGACTGGTTCAAATCCTCTACGGTTTCAGAAGTTACACCCACCTTCAATGAGGGGGAAGAGCTGATGCAAACCAGCAAAGGGCAAACCTTCACAGCTGTTATGTCTGGCCACGGGAAATGAGGAATTCCTTGGCATGGAGCCTGAAACCTTATACACTTCACCTGGTGTTGTCTGGAGAGCCCAGAATGAAAAGGGCGTAATAGAGAGGATTTATGGTCATCAAGGTGGTTGTAACAGCATTTCTAAGGGCTGGCTATAGCTGGATATTGGGGAGGACTACAGTGTGCATTCCCAGGGCTGGTACATTTTGCTTTTCTTTTCAAGATTGCATGTGTTGAGATCTGCTGTCACTAATAGTGTTGAAACTGCATCCAGCTGCAGTCCAGTATCAATGGAGGCTCCGATAAGGCAGGCCCTTCCTGTTCATGGCTGTCAGGCTGTCTCCAATCAATTTGGAAGAAAAATAAGGCATGGTAGCCTGCTTGCTCCCCCCAGTGTATGCTTAGCACAGGAATGCACCAGGCGAGGTCCTCAGATCATGTGGAAATGGCACTGGAATTTTCCTATTCAATCCACTTCCTCAGGTTTTTTATGTGAGCCTTAATTCCCTGGTGGCGGTTTGGTAAACACTGGGCGCATCTACTTGTGCACAGTTACTGTGCAGAACTGAAAGTCTGGGCACATGCAGTCTGGGCACGTGTCTACACGTGTGCACCTGTACTGTGCAGTAACTATGGCAACTTACACCAAGTTGGGCATAAATTTGCTACCTACATGATGCAGGTATCAAATTTACACCTACCTAGTTACTGCACAGTAAAGAATGTGCAGATTTGTGCGCTGTGACTTGGGAGTAAGGTTACTCCCAAGTCAGAGCACACCCAACGTTATTGCGCAGTAACAGCTACATGTGTGGACGCTGGTCTAAAAGCTGCTTACTGTGCAGTAAGTTACTGTGCAGTAAATGCACATGTAGACATGCCCACTGGGAGTGAACACTAATATCATTATTGCTTGTGCCTGGGATTCCACTAGATGCTACCAGCATGCTTACAGAAGTGCACCAACCTCTCACAGAAAAGACAAGAGTTGGAGAGAGCTGTGGAGTCTACCCAGAATTTGAGATCAAAGCTAGAACAGGGAACTCAGCAGCATGACTGGTTTTTAGCCACTGTCTGCAGGATGAGGAGGAAGAGAAGGCCCAGCACTGGTGGCTGCATTGACAGGGGTTCAGCCTGAAGGCTTGTTTATAGAGGGAAGTTCATTTGGATTAAACAAAATGTAAATTTAAAGCAGAATAGCTCTTCCTGATTAATCCTCTGTATAGACATTCTTCCTCTGAAATAAGAGCATTTGCCCAAGGAATTAATGAGAAGTAATTAATCAGGGATAGACAGTGCCATAGTAACAAAGTTTGGTGCCTGAGGCAAAGCCCTCAGCGGCAGCCTGGCTTCACCCCACTCACAGATCCAGAGGGCACGCACCCCCCATGCTTGCCCAGGAGTGCATGCAGCAGTGAGAGCTGCCCTTCCCCCATCCCCGCTCCCTGCAAAATGAGTCGCTCATGGCTCCATCCCACACCCAGAGCTGGGCAGTGCCTGTTGGTGCCCCTTCACTTTGGCATTCAAGGCGGTCCCTCGGCTCACCCTCCTGCCCCACTGCTACAGCACTGGGGATTGATAGCTATTGTGGAGTACCGATGTTGACAGGCCCAGAGGCCTTCTTTCTGAAATACAAGAAGCAGACCTAACAAATCCCTTGCACAGGGCCTAATTCACAATTACCTTGTGGTTCCTTTGGCAGCATAAGGAGGTGTTAAAGCAAGCAGAAATCCCTTTGCCTTTCATGCTGTAATTCAGAAAGTCTCCTACTTGGAAATTAGCAAGGAATTTTAGTTACTTTTACCATGCTCTGGTTTTTCAACAAAAATCCACAGATATTTCCCTTTTTTGGAAATCATAGAGATGATTCGAAACCTCATTCCTAGACTTATTCTTAGCACCAGGCAGAGAGACCATGCCAGAGGTGTGGCTGGAGAGCATTCGGCTGCATATGTCCTATGTGTCACAAGCCCAGTGGGGCATCACGGAGCTCCGAGCACAGGAGACTTGAAGTTGTTTAATTTGTGATGGGAAGCAAACAAGGTCCAGAGAAGTCCCAGAAGTGGGCATTTTTGGTTTGCCTTTTTCACTTCAGAACTGGGTGAAATGTTCCATGTTCTGGGTGGTTTTTTCTGACTTTCATAAAGAAACATAACATGTATGTTTCCACCTACCTTTTTCAAACTTCCATTACAAAAAAAATCCATTTCTGTCTTAGAAGGAACAATTCTTGGGGTTTCTCCAACATAATCAATTGCCATTTTATGACCAAACCCAGTTTGTTCTGAGTTTAGATGAGGGGCGGGCAATTATTTGAGGCGGAGGGCTGCTTACCCAGTTTTGGCAGGCTGTCGAGGGCTGAATGGGTGGCCCCACCTCTTGACAGATGCCTTGCCCCCTGGTCACCATCCTGGGACCAATGTCCCAATGTCTTGGAACCAATGTCCCAGGGCCAGCATTGGTGGGGCCCAAAGCAGGACACAGGTTGGCAGGGGTCTGTGGAGCCAGGGTGGGCTGCAGCAGCAGGGAGAGTGGGGAGCTGGCTCAGCTCCACAGAGCCACTGCCAGCTGGGACCCGGCACTCCTGCCACCCTGCTCTGGGCCCCGCCAGCACTGGCCCCCAGATACCAGTGCGGGCCCTGTGCTCCTGCTGGCTCCTGCACCTGGTCATTCCCAATGCCCCCCAGCCCTGTGGCACAGGTAGGGGGCAGCGCACAGCCCTGACCCCCTGCTCGCCGGCAGGGAAGAAGCTGGTGCTGAGTGTGGGGGAAAAGCAGCCCCTTGTCCGCCCCATGGCCGGCATTCCCTGATGCAGCCGCTCACAGCCCACACAGAGCTGTCCTGAGCAGGCACAGGCAGCCCCACACAGGCTGCAAGTGGCTACAGCGCGGGGCACCGGCCATGGGATGAGCAAGGGGCCACTTTTCCTGTGCTCAGCACCAGCCTGTAACCCACCCCACTGCCATCCTGGGCCCTGTGCCAGCTCCAGGCTTGCCCATTGGGGTTGCACAGCGGCAACAGCTGCTGCACCCCCACCCCCGAATTTCCACGCTGGACAGCGTTTGCTGCTGCTGCCCGCCCAGAGCTCACATGCTGGGCAGCCCAGAGGCAGTGGTGGCAAATACTGCCCAACATGGCAAGCAGGGGGGCCGCAGTGGCTCACGCCACTGAGCAGCCCCGACGGGCTAGCCCATAGCCGGCACAGAGCCCAGGCTGGCAGTGGGGGTGGGTTACAAGTGGGTACTGAGCACGAGGGAGGGAAAGCAGCCCCTCCCCCACCCCGTGCCCAGTGCCTTGTGCTGCAGCTGCTTGCAGCCCGCCTGGGGCTGCTTGTGCCAGCTCAGGACAGCCCCGTGCAGGCTGCGAGTGGCTGCAGCAGGGAGCACCGGGCACAGGGGGCCGGGAGGGGCCTCTTTCCTCCACTCTGGGAAGGAGCAGGGAAGGAGCCTGGGGAAGAGCTGAGCATGGGGGCGGGGGGGAAGCAGCCCCTTGCCCGCCCTGTGGCCAGTGCTCCCTGCTGCAGTTGCTTGCAGCCCGCACAGGGCTGTCCTGAGCAGGCACAGGCAGCCCCATGTGGGCTGTGAGCAGCTGCAGCGCAGGGTGCCAGGCACAGGGTGGGCAAGGGGCCGCTTTTCCCTGCACTCAGCTTTGCCCTGGGCCACTTTTCCCCGTGCTCCTCCCCTGCCCTTCCCCACCTCTTACCTGTGGTTCTCGCACCAGGGCAGCCACGTGGTCCCAGGCCAGAAGCCCCTGCTGGGGCTTCCAGTTGCAGGGGTGGGGCCAGACGGGCCCTGCTGTTGTGGGAGCCTGCTGGGCTTCCCCTGGGTCCTACTCCCCTGGCTCCAGTCATTTTTGACAGGAACCAAGGGCAGATAAATATTAATTATCTACATTTTTTAGGAGTCCCACAGGCTGGATAGAATGGCCTCATGGGCTGGATCTGGCCCGCGTGCCGTATTTTGCCCATCCCTGGTTTAGATGATAACCCAATTTATTATTTGTTCTCTTCTAGCAAAATACTTCTGGAACAGTCTAGACTGATGGGCTCTGAGCATGTCAGAAATCTATAGAAACAGCTGCTAAAAATTAGTACTGTAGTGTTTATGAGCATGTTGCTGCTCAGATAATTTGTTCTCATGTCGTCTGCATACATGATGTGAAGTATAAGGTGGCAGTGGATTCTGTGTTAGCTTATTTCAAACCCCAAGCTTTCAAAAATCATGAGTCAAGCCCCCAAGTTCATGACTTCTTTAAAATAGTGTGATTTGAGGGTGGGGTTAGTTTGTGGGGTTTGTTTTATTTTATTTTGTTTTTTGCTTGCTGATGTGGAAGCCTTTAGGGTTCATGCTAGGTGGTTTTTTTTTAATCTGCAAATTTAAAAGGCATAAACATTTTTCAACAGCATCGAAATTCACATGTAATCACGTGACTGCAGGAGGTGAAACTTTAAGAAAAACATCAAATATCATGAGTTTTTCAATAATATTTCACACATTACAACACTCTATAATCCCTAATACCAGAACCTCACATATATTAAGCCATATTATTCTCTGCTGTTTCATTACTATTGTTCAGCTAGGACTATCATAATAAATGTTATAACTGCACAAGTTAAGACCCCTAGTATAGATGTGCAGTATGTATGCTCCAAATGCTGTTTATGGTAGCATTTTGCACTGCTGCAAAGATCCCCAGTGCAGACAAGCCCACACACTTTTAACATTAAAATTTAAGTAGAATTTATTTTGCCATAGTTTATGACACCATTACTCACCCAGCAAATTGTTGGTAAAGTGTCTTAACTTGCATGAAGGATGTTGTATAGCTTTAGTCCACATAAGGGAAATGACCTCTAGCACAGGTTCACTGATGTAGCTATATTGTTACAAATTCCAACTATCTGCATGCTGCTTGTACTAGCCTTACCTTAGCTGGGTACCAGGACAAATCCTGGTTTGTAGCTGCAAAGTGTTTCCGTTACAGAAAGACCCTTACATTTCAGCATGGCTGCACTTTTGTGCCATTGCAGCAGTGATTCTCAACCAGGGTGCCTCAGCGTCCTGGGGTGTCTTGAGATGTTTTCAAGGGTGATGCAGAGTACCACACAACATCAGCACTATTAAGTGTGCAAACATGATTCACAACATTAATCAAGAGTTTTCAGAAGGAATCCATAATGGCAAAAAACATTCTAACCTTTGTGATTTTTTTGGAGTTCTTTGCAACAGAATAATCACTCTATTCATTTCTGTAGTCACAAAAGACTGAAAACTAAACTAGTTTTTTTCTGAGGGCTGCCTTTAGTCTATTGAAGGGTGCCTCAAGTCTAAAAAGATTGAGAACTACCGCACTACAGTTAAACCCTTTGAAATGGAATTTGGCACGTGCCACTGAATGCAGCAATATGTATGTTGAAATAAATTTTGGAATAGCCAGAGTCTCCAGAGCTGAGAGTCACATTTACATTTCTATGTGATGCTGTTAATTTCAAGGGCTTTTAGTTCGCAATAAAAATTTGGTCCAAGATAAATCTGGCAATAAACATTTTGGAGTTGATGAGCAATTGAATATGAGATAAGTGTAAAAAATGGCATAGATGGAAATGTGAAAAAGACAAGTGATTAGTTAGTGGTTTCATGGCTCTAAGTGTGATGAGTGTTTTGATTTGTTTATTAAATGCTCCAAAGTAGTGCTCCAGAGTGATCTTCCTAAACTCAAGGTACAAACTCAAGCCACCCCTCAGAAAATGCCAGCTCTTAGCTTTCACTCATTTCCTGACTACCTACAAGTAATAGAACAGTTTTTCTGTTGCAAAAAATTCAGAAAGCCCACAACCGGTCACAATGTTTTTCACACTCTGGATGCCTATTGCAAATCTCTGGATTTATCTTGTGAATCTTGCAGATCAGTAGTGCTTAGTCCTTTTTCCTGGTGGGCCAGATGTGCAGTGCCCCGTCTGTCTGTGGTCTGGATCCAAGTGGTGGCCCTGATCTGGCACCAGGGTGGATGTAGTGGGCACCATCCAGCCATGGGGAGGGGGTTGGAGGGCAGCCCAGCTGCAACCTGGCCCTGCAGGAACAAAGGGAGTGTAGCTTGGGCCTGAAAAGAAAAAACAGGGATGGTATAGCTGGGCCTGGGTAGGGAGGGAAGGGGGCATGGTCTGCCCCCAAACCAGCCCCATGGGGTAAGGCAAGGGGGCCTGGTCCAGCCTTAATCCAGATGTGGGAGACTGCATGTGGCCTGGCTGTGACTGGCCATGTGGGGCTTTGTGCTGGGGAATTTGGTGAAGGAGAGTGACAATATGAATGGCCATTGCTCCCCTGCTGCCAAATTTCCCTCCCCTCCCATGGGGAGCTCTGTGGGCCAGATGCAGTGGCTCTATGGACCACATTTGCCCTATGGGCTAAAGGTTGACCACTCCTCATGTAGATTGCTTGCACACCTAAGCATTGCACAGCACCCCATGCATCCTTAAAAGTAGGGTGCGAATTAAGGGGGAATGGGGGGGCCTGAGTCCCCCATAAGAGATGAGAGCCCCCCTGTAAGATTTGAAAATCATAACCTTCAAGGGAGTCTCCAATTGGATTGCTCCTTCACTTAGGTGGATTTATTAATCAATGAACTGGTTTAATTTTTTTGGCAGACTCCCCCAAGAATCAAAGTGTAATTCGAACCCTACTTAAAAGGATCTCACAGCACCCTGGCTGAGTATCACTGATCCAGAGATTTAACCTTGAAAAAAGGTGCTGGGCTTGCACATGGGATATTTCAGCTGTTGCAAACCATATTTTCAGAGGTGCTGAGCATTTGCATATCCTGTTCGCCCCAGGCACAGGAGTTGGTGTTTATCACCTCTGCATATTGGGCCCTAAATCTATTAAGTTAAGGGAAGCTTTGCTACTGAATTTATTGTGTACTTGATTAAAGGCTTGTTGCAAAATATTAAATATAAACAGTGTTCATGCCGATTTTTAATACAACAGAAGATCAATGCAAATAAAGGGAAATGAATTTGTTAAAAAAAAATCCAATCTATTTGTACCAAGGAAATGATATCACTTTTATTATGTTATAGAACTCAATTCATTTGTGAAATGCATTGCCTAGTCCTTCATACACTTTTTTAAAAGTGTGAGAGTTTGTATGTGTTTTCAATTGTAATATGTTCCTCAAATTATCAGATCTTCTGCTCATCTTACTCACCACTTGCATTTTTTCAGGAATTGAAATAAAATATTTTAACACTTTATATTAATGCTACATTTATAAATATTTTGTGAAATGTTAATACATGATTAATAATAATAGTTCATCAATTGTGTGTTACAAATGCTTCAGGGGCACAACAGATGAATATGGTGCTTTTAAAACTTGGCTTATTACCCTCCATATCTCTCACCAATAAAACCTACAGTTCATACCTGTAGCATGTTTATAGCATGTAAAAATCATTTGTGATCCATTTAGCAATTATGTATTAATATAATCTTAATATAAAGGGTGCCAGGATTTGTAATCATTTGATCAACATAAAGCATCTGTCGACTTTTTTCACAAGAGTAATTTGGCTTTGGATTTTTTTCCCCCTGGCCATTGACCAATAGTAGATATTAAGTAGACACTTTTGCTCATGACTTTGAGGATAGAGCAACATAGAAAGAAAATCTCAATGAAGATTACTGCATTGGCAGTAGATTGGAAGATTACCCCCATTGCAGCTAAATGCAATGCTTTACCCACAGTTACTTGCTCAGCTTGCTACTAATTTCCAAAATAGATACCTCCCGCATGTCTTACATCACTCAATTTCACCAAAATCTTTTTCCTATTACAGTAAGATTTCTTCACACTAGTGTGGAGGCCAAATATGACTACTGCAGTGTCAACTAGCCCAACAACTCTGTGAATATCATTCCTTCTTCTAGATTTATAGGCATTCCTCCCTCTAGATTTAGAGCCATGGTCCAAGGCCGTTCGTAGTAGAGGATAAAATAGCAATAATAATTTTAATAAAGAAGTCAATCATGCAGAGTTGGCTACATGCAGAATTTATTCTAACAATTCTCTGAAAGGAATTGAATCATGGATCTGCTCTGTTTGGTCATTTGTGTACCATTCTAAAAAACACTACGTGAACTCCTAGTTATAAGCACTATTGTATAGAATTGTCAAGACAATTCT
The DNA here is from genome assembly GCF_030867095.1 of Alligator mississippiensis. Lineage (NCBI taxonomy): Eukaryota > Metazoa > Chordata > Crocodylia > Alligatoridae > Alligator > Alligator mississippiensis. Next base: position 181,262,573 of record NC_081827.1, read on the forward strand.
CTTCTAATAAGAATGAGACATTGAAGGATACTTTAATAAGCTACCTCCCCTAGTAATGGTCAGTTTTTCAGGCATCTGTTTTACATGTCCTCACTAAATTTCTGAATGTATCCACACAGCACAAACAAAAATGAGGTGATTGTATGTTAAATGGGCATTCGGATGTATAGACTGGATGCACATGCAAATTAAAGAGTACAGGGGAAAAATTGACTCAATATATTTAAATAATTCAATACAACAGAAGAAAAACATTGGAAATTAAAAAAGTTCAATGCGAGTAAAAAAGGGAAAAAAGGAACATTAGCTGTGATGTATACCCATCAGCTCTGTCATTTCTCTAGTTGTGCTTTTATGCTACAAACAAAACCTTTAATGTATGCCCAGGCTTATACAGCACAGCAGTGCAAACTGTCCGGTTGGTAAAAAATTAAGAGAAGTACAATCTACCAAGGTGCTTTGGTATATATGTACTTCACACCCACAGCTGTTTACAGCAAATAAGGCATGTACATTATGCATAGGCTTTGGTAACCTCCCAGCTGGAGGCACCTGGCAGAAATGCCCTTAAATGGTGAGGTTAAGGAGGTTCAAATGTACAAAAAGTACAAAGATTAATACAGACGGGGAATGTGACATGCAAAACAAGAGTAGATTTGCAGAAATCAGTTTGCTAATACGGGTGGGGGGGGGGAGTAAAAAATGCAAGAAGCCTACTTGTAAGGGACACTTAAAAAGATAAGACCTCTTTAGTTCTGGTAATTATTTTTCCCCGGAAGTCACTGTGTCAAACAGTCCTTTTTTTTTTCTTCAAAAATGAAACTTCACCCAAAAGTTGTCTCTGTTATTGAATTTTCTGATTTTCTTTATTTTTCCATGATATTTTTTTCCAGAGTTTGTATTGAAATAATTATTGGTCCTTTTCAACTAGGTGCTGTCTGTTTCTGCTAATAGAGATTAAACCTGAGGAAAAGGAGGTGCAGAGCAGGGGTGCGTCAGAGGAATGAAGAGACAGACTCTGTGTTGCCTAGAGCATTGGGAAAATAGGCTGACAGCATGATCATCATCCTTTGGACTGATGGCTCCATCTTGTTTAATATTTGCCCTAGCATGTGCCTTGCAGGAGCGATCTCTCTGCTCCTCCGAGTATAAGGATCATGGGTGTGCAACCAGGAGACACAGTTCTTTGCCCTATCCCAGGGAAGAGCAGTAGAGAAATCTGGGCAGCATGTTGCAGATACACTTAAGGAATCATACCAACAAATTAAGCTTTATGATGTGTGCTCTGGCAAAATTGCAATGTGAGGAAATTATGTTTCTGACATTTATGCCACTGTTCTTCCTAGCACTTTGCCTTTCAAAATATGAATATTTTAGAACAACATGTGGAGCAGTTTTAGGTCTCACTCTGAGAAAAATAAACCTCTGGCTGTGAAATAGGGTCTTTTTTAATATAGGCTGGAGTAGCCTGACTACATTTTACCCCTCCCCCTGCCCAGTTTTCAATATTTTGGGCAGATTTACTATTCACTAGAGTGAGGAGTGAACCATATGTAATGTGTGGAGGTTCCTCAGGCCACTTTGCCGCCCCTGAGCCTCTGTGCCTACGCTTTCATTCTGCCAAGGCTTCCAGGTGGTCACAAATGGGAATTAGGCTGAGACCACCAAAGTGCCCTTTGCACTAGGGCTTGAGCCAAAATTGTAATGGCATGGTCTGGAGGGGAATGCCTGCTCTGCCACCGTGGTCGAGGTTCACAAAGAAAAGAATGTAAGAGTCCCTTTGATGCCAGTTTGTGAGTGGAAAGAGGACACGCTGATGAGATCATGGATTTGCAGTTCCACAAGCTCATGCATTCCCATATTCGACCTCAGCTAAAGGAAACTGGCACACTAATAATAGCTTGAAATCTTCCCCATTCAAAGAATTAATATGTGAAAAAGGAAAGTCTTGTAGTCATAACACCAGTCTCTGAGTCAGGACATCTGGTGCTTGATCCTCAGCTATACTCTTTCCATCTCCTTCTACCAGTCATTGGTGAAGACTGGAGCCAACACCCAGATCAGGCTCTCCAGCAGTTTTATATTCCTTCTCTCCTGGTCTGTTGCCACTGGTAGTCTCTGTGACAAGAGGGGAAGACCAAGCTTTACGCTTTGGGTAGCTCTAATTCTCTTCCCTCTTTTGGGACAGTATAAGGGGACATAACGCAGTCAGAGGATCTGACTCGATGAATTTTTTTTGGGCTCTGTTGTATATGCCTTCTCTGTAGGATTCTTAATGTCAAGAAATGTCACTTAAGAGACATCCCTAGGAGATGCATGTTTACCAGAGGTGTAAGAAACTTAAGATTTTCCTATTTCCTTTTCCTTCAATTCAAGCAAACTTTAATGATATTTGATAGTATTTGGGGGATTCGAAACACTGTTCAGATACTAAAAGGGTAGTTATAAAGAGGATGGAGAGCAACAATTCCTACATCCACAGGGAATGGGACAAGAAGTAATTGGCTTAAGTTACAAAAAAGGAGAAATTAGAAGGAGCTTTCTATGAGGATGAGGAAGTACTGCAACTGATTGCCTCAAAAGGCCATAGACTTTCCATCCCTGGACATTTTTAAATGCAGATTTAACTAATATTTGTTTGGGTGGTTTAGGTTAGGGATGTTCCTGCCCTGAGCAGAGGGTTGGACTAGATGACTCCCTAAGTCCTCTTTTTCTGTGGTTTTATGATTTCCAGTAGGGTAGCATATGAAGGTGCTGAACACTTCTCTATATTAGATGCTGCCTACATGTACAATAAAACAAAATTCAACCTAGCCTTAATGATGAAGCTGCAAAGGGCTTCTATAATTATAGACCCAGATCCAAATAGTTTGGGCTTGATAAATGTGGTTCATAGATTTCATAGATTTCATAGACATTAGGGCTGGAAGGGACCTCGGAAGATCATCGAGTCCAGCCCCCCGCCCAAAGGGCAGGACGTCAGCTGGGGTCATAGGATCCCAGCAAGATAAGCATCCAGTTTCATCTTGAAGGTGTTCAATGAAGGCGCTTGAACAACCTCCGGTGGCAGGCTGTTCCAGACCTTGGGGGCTCGGACAGTAAAGAAATTCTTCCTTATGTCCAGCCTGAAACGATCTTGTAGTAGTTTGTGACCATTCGTCCTCGTCATCCCTTGGGGCGCTCTGGTGAACAAACGTTCCCCTAGATACTGGTGGTCACCCCTGATAAACTTGTAGGTGGCCATCAGATCACCCCTGAGCCTGCGCTTTTCCAGGCTAAAGAGCCCCAGGGCTCTCAGCCTGTCATCGTAGGGTCTGCTTCCCTGACCCCTGATCATGCGCGTGGCTCTTCTCTGGACTCTCTCAAGCTTCTCCACATCCTTTTTGAAATGTGGAGCCCAAAACTGGACGCAGTACTCCAGCTGCGGCCTCACTAAGGCTGAGTACAGGGGGAGAATGACATCCCGGTTATAAATCTTCTGAATTCTGATTTGAATTCAGCTATGTTTTAACTCAGAATCGCAAAGCTCATTCAGTGGATTACCTGTCAGAACAACTTATTTTATGCATTTTCTCCTTTTCAAACTATGGTCTATATTTGCTATTAAATGATTAGCCAGGCTTGTTCACAACTAGACTCACGTTTACTCATAATATCTGTGAACTTTTGCAAACCTCAGTGAACTTAGTATGACTTTTCCATTTATAAGCAAACCCAAGTCCAAGCCAATTTTGTCAGGTTTCACATTTCATTACAGACTTTTTTACACAGCCATCAGAAGTGTATTAGGCCCATATCTCCCATAAACACTGGGACTGCCATAATAGTAGTTGTGTGTCTCATACATTGTCCACGATGCTGAACTTGTATTTCCCTTTATCCAGTACTGGCATCCATGTAAAGTGAATTAGTATCAAAATGTTATATGAGTGAATAGAAGAGTGGTTACAGTTCAGAGTGGTTCCAACAAGGTTTGATTTGCTGGAAGTGCCATTTTGTACTCTATCAACACACCTCAAATTTACTATAGCACCTAAAACATGGATAAATATATATCAGATTGTTATAAAATGACCACAGAAGAGCAAAAACCTTGCCAAAAACCTACAGTAAAATATAATGCTTGCCAGAAGTATTGATTTAGATAACTCTTTCTTGCTATTTCCTCAGAAGAGCTCAGAGAGGTGGTGCTTTATGTCAAACAGCATGAGTCAGTCCTCAGAGGAGGACACTCCAATGAAAAACAGATTGAAGAGAACTCAGTGCACTACACTGCTGCAGATACTCTCCCTTGAAGTGAAATGCAGAGGAAGGGACTCCAAGAAATTGTTTTGCATTAGTTTAAATAGGGTTTTAAGCCAATATAATTAAACTGGTACAAACCTTTTTGTGGATGATCTTATTTCACTATACAAGATATAAGGTAACTTGAGCATGTTCACAGTAAATTAAATCTAAATGAGAAAAGCTATTCAAACTAAGCCACACAGAGGGTGCATCTACACAAGACATTTACTGCAGAGCTGATTAATTAGCTCCACAGTAAAGTCTCAGCATCTATTTGTGTAGCCCCATTAGGCTGTAGTAAAATAATAAATGCGGCCACAAGATAGTACTTGTCAACACAAGTACTATCCTATGGCAGCATTATTTAGTGCACTGCGACATACATGCAGACACTGACGGGGCCAGCTGGGGCACAAGGGTGCTTCAGTGCAAGGGCTGCCTGCTGGCTAGCCCCACACTGGAGCACCCTCGTTCCCTAGCCAACCCCTCTTCAGCACATTGAGTGAAGTCAGAGCAGTTCTGGGCTGGAAGACCGATTCCCCCAAGCCTCCTACCAGCCGGGGTGCCCTGACCTGGCTCAATGTGCTGCTGTCCTGGGCACACTGTAAATGTGGTGCCCAGGAACAATAAACTCCAGTGCAAACCACATTGAAGTTTATTCAGTCGCCTTACTTGCACATGTAGACATGTTCAGGAGGTTGCATCAACTTAATTATATCCGGTTAAATTCCTACTTCAGCCTATTCCTACATAGCTTTTCTGTGTGGGCTTAAGATCCCAGCTCGGGCTTTTAATTTTTTCCCTTGTGACCTATATGACTGTGCCTACACTAAGAAGGTATATTTTTAAATAACAAGGTAGCCAGGGTGGATACATGGGCAGGGGCAGGAGGCACTGGTGCACGTGCATTCCCCTTTGATTCCTGTTCCACCCGAAGTCTAAAACCAGCTGCCTTAAAGTGGCAGCAGTATTTCTGGTCAGGCAGTCCTGAGGAAGCCAATTTGCTTTGTGGCTCATTGTAATCTACCTGATTCCTTCTAAACTCTTCATTCTACAGGTGTTAAGGACCCTTTTTTATTTTTAATGGTCTTGATGTTCCACCAGTCAAGCTATTTTATATTCTGCAGTTCTGCTGTCCATTAGCTTCTCCTGGTAATGAAACTCTTATTTCACAGCCTTGAAGATTGTAATTCATTCCAAAGAAGTTATATTTGTTTTTGCTTCAAACTTAAACTGAATAATACAGCCCTAGGCCCCTAGCATATTAGTAAAAGTTCTAGTTTACATCAGAGAAAAATATGTATTCTTTTTATATGTGCTGATGTATCTCACAATCTCCACCCCCCATTTTCAAAATTCTAGATCTGCCCATTATCTTGTAAGCAAGCTTATTGTAAAATACTGCAAGAGATAAGGCAAGTGTTAGGACTACCTCAAGAAAAGGGAGACCACAGGAAAAGCAGTGTGACCAGGAGACCCATATTTTAAATTGTGTTTCAGACTACTGTAGTGATTATGGCCTGGTACAAGACAACAGGCCTGCCCAGCTACAAAGCAAAGGAAAGGTTAAGCCACTTTTACATTGTGGGTACATGTACATGAGATGCTAACTGCGCAGTAGCCTAAAAATAATGTGTAGTAGCACATCACTGCACACACAGTATTAATATGCTACTGTGCAGTATTATTAGGCTACTGCACAGTAGTGTCACTAAAAAGGCATTTGTTGGTGCTACTGTACAGTACTCTGGTTACTGCACATTTATTTAGTACTTGATTATACAAGTACTAAATTAAATGTGCAGTAACCACTACGTGTTAATGAACATGTAGACGCACCCAGTATCACTTAACCATCATTCAGGCAGGTCAACTGCTGCCCCAGATGTTTCCAAAACTGCATCATATAATAAAAGCCCAAAAAGTTAAGCATGGCACACTGTTCTTTCAAATAGGACTTCTAATTTTAATTCCTTAGGAGCATTTTACAACTAAATTATATTCACTCATTTATTTATGCATATTTATTTATTACTAGCAGAAACCCGCAAAACATTTGCGATTAATTTTTTATTGCAAAAGTATTTCTTTAAATACAGGATTTTTAGTTATCCTTTAACCAAATACTTTAATGGAATCAAAACTTCTGACCATCAAAAAAGCTACATAAAGCTGTCCGTGTGTAAACACAGGCTTAGGAATATTTTGTCAATGCATATTTTGTCAAAGTCTGACCTTGTGGCTTGTTTAGTCATAGAATAAAAGAGCCCTTGTACACGTAACTAAGGCCTGTTGCACACATGAGGAAATTGCTCCTTTTAGTAGTTTAATTGCCCCTTTTAATGATTTCAGTGTGTAATAGTATACATGTTCAGAGGCATGTTATGATTACATTTTGTAAGTGTACACGTTCGGTGGCATATTTTGATTTAAATTACTTTTTTAGTAGCAAACTAAAACACACCCCATGTATTTAGTTTGCTGCATAACAAATTATACAGATATTCCTCATGTATACAAAGGCCCCTATCCGGAGAAGGTGGCGGGGACGGTGCACAGGATGCTGGAAGCCCAGGTGTGCTTGGGGAAGTTTGGGCTTGGTGGGCTTCCACTGCCCTGTGCACCATCCCCGCCACCTTCTCCAGCTGCCAGCACACCCAGACACCCCCTCACCACCTTCCTGGGGCAGCCAGCCTGTTTCCGGGTGGTCCCAGGTGGTGGGAAGGTGCACAGGGCACTGGAAGTCCACCAAGGCCAAGCTTCCCGAGCACGCTGAGACTTCCAGTGCCCCAGGCATCATTGGATCCAGTGGGTGCTGTCTGTGAGCTGGGGTTGCACCCATGCAACTAGCACCCCACCTGGGCAGCCCCAGGGTGCACCGCCACCGTGGAGGGAAGCACCAGAGCTCCCCTCAGCTCAGCACAGGGGTTGCATGAACCGGTGGCAGCTTGCATGGGCAGGCTCTGCCTAGGAAAAAAAAAAGTGGGGAGGTGCCTGCTCTTTTTTTTTTCCTCCTGGAGTCTGCCTGCATCTCCCATGGTGGGTCGTGAAGTCCCTGAGCTGCGGAGGACCCCTGTGCTTCCCTCTGCAGCAGTGGCGCCCTCCGGGCAGCACCCACCCACTGGCACTCCACCCAGGCAATCTTGGGGGGCACCCCCACCATGGAGGGAAGCACGAGGGCTCCCCTTAGCTCAGGGCCTGCCAGCAGCTCACCCCCTGGCAGTCAGAGAGATGGGCAGGCTCTAGGAAAAAAAACGATCAGGCTTCTCACCACTTTTTTTGTATTTATTTATTTTTTCCTTCAGAGGAGCCTGCCCGTTCTGCAGCGGGGGCCCCCGGCACTTCGTTCTAGCTCTGACTTGCCTGCAGATCTGTTTGAAATGCTTCAGGATCTAAACAAATAACATGCTTATTCTATCTAGAGCGCTCTGATTGGTTGTTATAGTAAGCATTCCGATTGGCTGCTGAGACAAGCAATCAGAGTGCTCCAGACAGACAGAATAAGCCTATTATTGTTATGGATTCTTTGTATTACAACTAGATTAGAAACTGCCATTAGAGAACTGCTCCATTTTGTGTGTCACTCTACAAACACATAGTAAAAAAACAGTCTCTGGCTAAAGGCATTTATGATATACCGGCAACCCCCACTTAGCGCTCTTAATTGGTTCCGGAAAAAACGAGCACTAAGCGAAACAACATTAAGCAAAACCCATTTTCCCAAAGGGTTTAATGTAAATAAATATAATTGGTTCTGCACCACCTGCCAGCCCTGGCCCTGAGCTTCTGCCTGGCCCTGCCACTCCCAGCAAGGCACTGCATGGGCTCCACCAGGGAAGGCATTGTCTCCTCCCAGCCTCATTGTTCCACCACTGCAATGGCCCCTGCTGGCTCGCAACCGCTGGCCACCAGTGCACCTGTGCGCAGCCCCAGCCGCCCCGCCTATGAGGCCTGAATTGGAGACCCACCCACCCAGGGATTAATGGCAAGAAGGCAGCAGGGCTCTGGTCAGTGCAGGGGGAAGCTCGGGATGGTGTCCATGCTCCATGGATGAGTGGGTATCCAGAGTGGGTGGGTCACGGGCTGCAGCCAGGGATGGGGGCTCTGCAGGCTTGGCCTCACTGTGGCCTGGGGCAGAGGACACTGTGCATGTGTCCTTGAGTGCCTACTCACACCGGCCTGGGCCCCGCACTCCTGCCAGCCCTGTTCTCGGGCCCTGCACTCCTGCTGCCCTGCCGGCCCGGGCCCCAAGGGCCAGCCCGGGCCCTATGTTCATGCCCCTGCCTGCCCCTTCTCACTGCTACCACCACCGCCTCTCCTCCCCACCCACTGGCCGTTCCAGCACCACATGCCAGAGAGGACCCTGGGCTCCTGCCACCCCACCCTGGGCCCTGCCAGCTTGGGCTCCATGCTTACGCTGCCCGGCCCCCCACCTGCCCCTTCTTGCCACAGCTCCTCCCCACCTGCTCCAGCACCATGTGCCAGAGCAGACCCCTGGTTCCTGCCACCCTGCCCCGGGCCCCACCAGCTGCCATTCACCGATTTACTTGATGATGATGCCACTGCCGCCACTGCTTCTCCCCACCCACCGTGCTGAGTGTTATAATGAAACACTTTGCGCACTAAGTGAAACCAGGTAGGTATTTTAAATGAGCACTATAGTGAAACCATGGTCAGCGAAACCGCGTTAAGCGGGGGTTGCCTGTAGTTTGAGGTCAACATGATATAAAGTAACAAACAGTTCTGAGGCCTTCCCTGCTGCTCAGGATGTTTAATTCTCTCCAGATCCTTCCAGATGTTGGTATTAAAAACAATAATTTCAAAAGCAATCCACAATTTTGGGTGCCTTCAGGATACTTTCAAGGTGCCTAATTTTCAGATACGGAACACTTTCTGAAAACCAGGCCCTCTTTCCGGGCATTTCAAGTTGTGCACACAAAAATTGAGATGTCCAAGTTCATGAGTTATTTTTGAAGATCTTGGCCTACATCTATATACTCATCTCTTGTGTAGGAAGTTACCCAAGTATTGTTAAAGGAATAGCTCATTTTGGTAACAGACCAGAATGATTACATGTTAAAGCTATTGCAGTTCCAAGATATCAACCTTACGCTATAAATCAGCATTCAAACCTAATTAGAAACAATCATGTCACAAAGGACAGTTTAATGTATTTCTTGTGCTAAACACTGGAACTGGTTATTAACTTGTTGAAGATATATCAGGAATAGCAAAAGGTGAATAGTTCATGACAAATTATTTGTGTCTCGGATTTCATCTCTGGTTCTTTTTGCAAACTATCCCTAATATTCTCAAATACATTTGAAAGTCCAAACCATTTGCCAAGTAACTCAATTCTTGGTGCACATCTCATTTGCTAAGAGTTCACTATGAATAGTAGATAATTGAAGTCTGAGCTCTTTGTTGATAATAATATCTAGCTATTATGTAGCACTTTTCCCTAGTAGATCTCAAAGCACCTTACAAAGGAAGTCAGAAACATAATCTGTACCTTACTGAAGGGAAGGCTAAGGAATGGGATGGCCAAGTGCCCAGCATCACCCAGCAGACCAGTGGTAAAGCCAGGGATAGAACACTGGTCTTTGGACTCCCGAACAGCGCTGTACACATTAGGCAAGACACCTGTAAAATCAGCCTCATCTGTCACAATACATGTGACTGGGGAAAGATAAAGGTCATGTCTTCCCCTTGACTCTGCCTGTGATCCCAGGGTTGCCTACAGACATTTAAGGAAGGTGCTTTAACTCATGGCGCTTTACACAAAGTACTTTGAGTTAGAGCACCCCCCACAATAGACTTTGGCCTGTTGGGTTTGCAGAGATTCAAGCCTGCCTGCACCAGCCCTGGCCAGCAGATGGGGGTGCTTCAGCAGCATTCCAGGAGGCTGCTGAACCATCCCTCTGCACCCCGCAGCTCCAGCCATGGCAAAGCTGAGTGGGCAGCTCTGTGCTGCCCCTGTCAAGAGGCTCAGGCAGTGGGTGGGGGAAGGAGGGGCTCACTTCCCCCACCCCCAGCCTGAGCCCCTTGACAGTGGCAGCAGCATGCAGCTGCCAACTTGCAACTGCCAGCTGGGCTTGCCACAGCCAGAGCCGGTGATGGGGGGGGTGGCGTAGAGCAGAGCCCCCTTTACCTTACGGGCCTGGCCCACTTTCCCCCAATACCCCAGCCAGGGTAGCTGGGGAAAGGTCCACGAGGCAAGGGGCTTCCCCCCTGCCCTCCCAGCTCCAGCTATGGCAAAGCCCAAGCTGGTTGCTGTGTGTTGCCCTCTCCCCTTCCCCCTCCCCAACCACTTCCTCCCCCACTGCACAGGGAGGAGACTCTCTCCTCTCTGTGACAGCCCCACATAAGAAAAATTAGTCCTTGAGAGAACCTGAACAGAAGTTCCCTAGGGGACTCTGCTCTAGAACGTCTTCAGCTAATAACTGATTTATCAACGGTTATTTTTTCACACTGTTGGCCATTTTAACAGCGCTCTGCAGCTATGAACATGTGTTATGTCATGGCTGTAGAGCACTTTCAGGGGCCAGATTGCATGAAAAGAGTAACTTGTGTAAACACCCTAGGTTACAACAGCCTATGGGGGCTGTTATTAGCTGGCAGTTTGGAGCAGTCTTCAAGTTGTACTAATCTTCTCAGGAGACTTATGTGAGCAGGTTGAGAATCCTTGTGGGATAAACCACATACACACCTTTATACACACAAAAACTGCATTTGGCCATACCTCATGATCTGTTGACATCCATGGGCTGACATTCATGATCTGTTTCCTGATTCCTTTGGATCAGGCCCTGAGCCCATTACTAGTTTGCAATATCACAGACTGCTGTAATGGAAATGATTTGTGAAGTCACAAAATTCAGCACTATGGAACACATGCACCACGGTTTAAATGAATTTCAGTCATAGGAAATACAGCAGGAATCTGTTTGGCCTTTGAGTCAGTTTTTACAGATACATGTGAGGGAGGATGAGCTGGGTGAGACACAAATACTTGATATTTAGCAGACTTAACTAGGAATGCTTTGAGAGACAAGGAAGAAACCAAGCTCCACTCTGTTAGGATGATATGTTACAGAGCTCCTTCAAAATAACAGTCCAACTTTCCAGAGAAAAACAGATGCTAGGAGTCAGTGAAACAAATAATTTCCTCTGAAGCCAGCACTTGTAACTAGATCCTTGGTTTGGTAACAAACTCTATGGATTCTTGGGTTGTGGGACATTTGTAAGCATGGTAGACTGCTGAAGAAGGCAGTGTGCTATTGACCTTTACTGTATTTACTTGAATCCAAGATTACTTTGAATTTAAGATGAGCCCACCCCAGCCCCAGCCCTGGTAAAATCTGTGGGCAAGGAAGGAGCCCCCCAGGGGGCACTTGCCTGCCTGTACACTAATGCCAGGCACTTGGGGAATAAGCAGGAGGAGCTCATCCTCCTGCTCAGTGCAAACAATTACGATGTCATAGGGATAACAGAGACCTGGTGGGACTCCACCCATGACTGGACCACGGGGATAGATGGCTATACCCTGTACAGGAGGGATCGTGTAGAGAAAAGGGGCGGGGGTGTAGCTCTCTATGTTAAGGAAAGCTACGCGTCCCTGCAAGCCGATATTGGCGACCAGGGTGGACGGCTGGAGACCCTCTGGGTTAAAATCCGTGGGGAACACGGCACAGGGGACACAATGGTGGGAGTCTATTACAGACCTCCCACCCAAAGTCCTGAGCTAGACCAGGAGTTTGCCCAGGAACTGGCTGAGGCAGCTTGCTCCAGGACCATGGTTGTCATGGGTGACTTCAATTACCCAGACATCTCGTGGGAAGCAAAATCTGAGCGGTCGCAGAGCTTCCTCTCGTGTGTGGATGACCTCTACCTGACTCAAGAAGTCTATGGGCCAACGAGAGGCAAAGCGCTGCTCGACCTGGTGCTGGCTACTGGGGAGGACCTAGTCGGCGACCTAGTGATCGATGGGAAGCTGGGTGACAGCGACCACGAGCTGATCACCTTCACCATCCGCTGAAAAGCTGGCAAGTCAGTCAGCAACATGGAAGTCCTTGACTTCAGGAAAGCCGACTTTGACAAGCTCAGGAGGCTTGTCAGTGAGGCCCTAAGGGACTGTGACCACAGGGAGAGGGGAGTTCAAGAAGAGTGGTTGCTCCTCAAGGGAGCGATCCTCAATGCACAAACTAAGTCTATTCCATCTCGGAGGAAAGGCAGCAAGAGGGCACAGCAGCCCCCCTGGCTCTCCAGGGACCTAGCAGACCTCCTGAGGCTAAAAAGAAAGGCCTACAAAGGATGGAGGATGGGAGTCACCTCCAAGGAGGATTATTCTGCACTGGTCCGGTCCTGTAGGGAGCAGACCAGGAAAGCCAAGGCTGCAACTGAACTCCAGCTAGCTTTGAGCATCAAGGACAATAAAAAGTCCTTTTTCAGATATGTGGGGAGCCAGAGGAAAAGCAGGGGCAACGTTGGACCCCTGCTGAACCAGATGGGGCAACTGACAACTGACACCCAGGAAAAAGCCAACCTATTAAATAGGTACTTTGCGTCGGTCTTTCATCAGCCCCATGGGACGCCCGTGCCCGCTACAGGGCTGGGAAGTCCGGGTGAGGGTGATCCCCTGCCCTCCATTAATGCTGACTTCGTGAAGGAACATCTTGAGAAGCTGGATACCTTCAAGTCAGCCGGCCCTGACAATCTTCACCCCAGGGTACTCAAGGAGCTGGCGAGCATCATAGCCCAGCCTCTAGCGTGGATCTTTGAAAACTCTTGGCGCTCTGGTGTAGTGCCCGAAGACTGGAAGAAGGCCAATGTGGTGCCTATCTTCAAGAAAGGGAGGAAAGTGGATCCAGCTAACTATAGGCCCATCAGCCTGACTTCTATCCCGGGGAAGATCTTAGAAAAGTTTATTAAAGAGGCCATCCTTAATGGACTGGCCGACGCCAACATCTTAAGGGATAGCCAGCACGGGTTTGTTGCAGGTAGGTCTTGCTTGACCAATCTTATTTCCTTCTATGACCGGGTGACCTATCACCTGGATAAGGGAGATGAGATTGATGTCATATATCTTGACTTCAAAAAAGCCTTCGATCTGGTGTCCCATGATCGTCTCTTGGAGAAACTGGCCAATTGTCGCCTTGGGTCCTCCACGATCCACTGGCTGGAAAATTGGCTCCGAGGTCGGACCCAGAGGGTAGTAATTGATGGAAGTCACTCATCGTAGTGTCCTGTGACCAGTGGGGTCCCCCAGGGCTCTGTCCTTGGACCCATACTGTTCAACATCTTCATTAATGATGTGGACACTGGAGTCAGAAGTGGACTGGCCAAGTTCGCCAATGACACCAAGCTTTGGGGCAAAGCATCCACGCCAGAAGACAGGCGGATGATCCAGGCTGACCTGGACAGGCTCAGCAAGTGGGTGGATGAGAATCTGATGGTGTTCAACGCCGATAAATGAAAGGTTCTCCACCTTGGGAAAAGGCAGCTGGAGTACTGCGTCCAGTTTTGGGCTCCACAATTCAAAAAGGATGTGGAGAAGCTTGAGAGAGTCCAGAGGAGAGCCACACGCATGATCAGAGGTCAGGGAAGCAGACCCTACGATGACAGGCTGAGAGCCCTGGGGCTCTTTAGCCTGGAAAAGCGCAGGCTCAGGGGTGATCTGATGGCCACCTACAAGTTTATCAGGGGTGACCACCAGTATCTAGGGGAACGTTTGTTCACCAGAGCGCCCCAAGGGATGACGAGGACAAATGGTCACAAACTACTACAAGATCGTTTCAGGCTGGACATAAGGAAGAATTTCTTTACTGTCCAAGCCCCCAAGGTCTGGAACAGCCTGCCACCGGAGGTTGTTCAAGAGCCTTCATTGAACACCTTCAAGATAAAACTGGATGCTTATCTTGCTGGGATCCTATGACCCCAGCTGACTTCCTGCCCTTTGGGCGGGGGGCTGGACTCGATGATCTTCCGAGGTCCCTTCCAGCCCTAATGTCTATGAAATCTATGAAATCTATGAAATATGAAATCCCCTCCCCATGATTAGATTCTATATATGCAGAATTACACATTTGTTATAATTGTCCATATAAATAATTTAATTTTTGGAGGGTTATCTTAAATCCTTCCTCACACTGTTACATCAGGGAAACCAGTGGCAGAGGGGCAAGCAATTGGGAAAGGAGCAAAGGGGACAGGCATCCTGACCCCTGACTGCCTCATGCCACTTGCCCCCAACAGTGACTGCATCCCCTGGTACCTGCCCCGTCACTTGCCTCCCATGCCACCCTTACCCTGTGATACTTTTTTCTGCACTAGAATGGAAAAAACACCCATTACAGGTCACAAAATCCTTAGACACAGGGGTAGCAGTGGACGTAGTCTTTCTGGACTTCAGGAAGGCCTTCAACACAGTCTCTCACCCCATTCTCATTAAAAAACTTGGGGACTGTGGCGTCAACACCTACACAGTCAAATAGATCGCTAACTGGCTGGAAGGCTGCACCCAGAGAGTGGGGGTGGATGGGTCATTTTCGACCTGGAGGTATATGGGCAGTGGGGTCCCCCAGGGCTCGGTCCTCGGACCCACACTGTTCAACATCTTCATCAGTGACTTGGACAACAGGGTAAAAAGCACCCTGTTCAAATTTGCTGACGACACTAAGATGTGGGGGGATGTGGGCATACTAGAAGGGAGGAATAGGCTGCAATTGGACCTAGACAGGTTACAGGGATGGGTGGATGAGAACAGGATGGGTTTCAACACTGACAAGTGCAAGGTGATGCACCTGGGAAGGAAGGACCAGCAACATGCCTACAGGCTGGGGAACTCCCTTCTTGTCAGTGCAGAGGCAGAAAAGGATCCTGGAGTCATTATTGATGCCAAAATGAACATGGGCTGACAGTGTGGGGACACGGTCAGGAAAGCCAACCGCACCTTGTCATTCATCCACAGATGCATCTCAAGCAGGTCCAAGGAGGTGATCTTCCCCCTC
Organism: Alligator mississippiensis; assembly: GCF_030867095.1. Taxonomy (NCBI): domain Eukaryota; kingdom Metazoa; phylum Chordata; order Crocodylia; family Alligatoridae; genus Alligator; species Alligator mississippiensis. Next base: position 181,277,869 of record NC_081827.1, read on the forward strand.
TATGTGGCACTGGTCAGGCTGCAGTTGGAGTACGGCATCCAGTTCTGGGCACCGCACTTCAGGAGGGATGTGGACAGCATGGAGAAGGTCCAGAGGAGGGCCACCTGCATGATCAAGGGTCAGCAGGGCAGGCCCTACGAGGAGAGGAAAAGGGACCTGAACCTGTTCAGCCTCCACAAGAGAAGGCTGAGAGGGGATCTAGTGGACTGTTACAAAGTAATCAGAGGGGACCAGCACTCATTGGGAGAGTCCCTGTTCCCCCGAGCACTACCAGGAGTGATGAGAAATAACGGTCACAAGCTGGCAGAGGGTAGATTCAGACTAGACATCAGGAGGCACTACTTCACAGTCAGGGCGGCTAGGATCTGGAACCAACTTCCAAGAGAAGTGGTGCTGGCTCCTACCCTGGGGGTCTTTAAGAGGAGGTTAGACAAACATCTTGCTGGGGTCGTTTGACCCCAGTACTTTTTCCTGCCCATGGCAGGGGGTCAGACTTGATGATCTGCTCAGGTCCCTTCTGACCCTACCAACTATGAAACTATGAAACTGCTGCTTTTCCCATACCCACTGCCATCACTTCTCCCATCACCAGCACAGGGAAAGCATCTGGCACTGAAGCTTCTCCCTGCCTCAGCATAGGCAAAGCACCTGGAGCACAGAGAACATAGTAGCTTCAGTCTTGGCCACAAAGCAGTGGCAGTGGGAACTCTGGCCACAGCTCCAGGTCAGGGCCAGAGCTGCTGCATCTCCCTTGCTGCTGTACAATCTTCTCTACACTCCCTCGACCATGCACACATGCTCTCCCTTGCCTTCTCCTTACACTCCTCCCTCCCCACACCACGCAATTTCCCCATGTTCTCCTCACCCTAATACCACACAGTTACCTCTGGATTCAGAACCAGATTCAGAGCCAGAGTCATAGCTGAAGCAGTGACTTGCCCCAGGCAGTATTCAAATCCAAGATGAGTTTTCTTTTTATGCATGTTGAACGGGGAAACAAACCCCATCTTGCATTTGAACAAATGTGGTATTTGTTGGTTGGGACATTTGAGAGCTGCCTGGGCGCAACAGACTGCATACCCAAAGTTGAGGAAGTCCTCGGCTGTCATCTCTGTCAGAGAGAGGGAACTACCGAATAGGCTTAAAGAACTTATGCTTACATATCCTTCCATCATATATATTTTCTGGTGTGTGATCATTAAGGGTATTTTGGAAAAATAAATCAATTAAATTTGATTAAATGCTTTTATCCTTGCATGGTGGGGGGTAGGGGCAGCTCTGTCTGTTTCCTGTGCTGTTGTGTTTGCTTGTTTTGAGCTAAACCCTAGGCAAGAAGACATGAGAAATTATTGCATCTTGCACTGGGACTAAAAATGGAGGTTTGTTCATTTCAATTGTCCATATATTCAGAATAGGCTTGAACAAAGAGAGGGCTGGCACATAGAGCAAACATGATTTTTAAGCCTGAATTGCAGGATGGGGGAGGGAGTGGGGGGGAGGCAGAAACGATGGTAGCTAAGCAACAAGAACCTGGAAGGGGACTTTGATTATTTTGCAAGGCAGATTAGAGGTTCACCTGTTAAAGGGGCAAGAAGTTATAAAAGAAAAGGTGAGAAGAGCTTAAAGAGATTCCAGCTCCAAGGGAAGAATGCAGGTGCAAAAGGCCAGGGGGAATATAAGTATCCATAACTCCTTAGAAGACTGTGACCTAAGCCTAAAGAAGTTTGAAGTGATAAGGGAACGGTGTATGTGTGCCTTAATGGTTTGTCTGAATCACTTTTCTGCCCTATGCTGTTTAAAGTGAAGAGTGAGCTACTTTGGAGCTCTTTGTAAGGATTGTGTGTTACATGTGTCAACAGTCACACATCCCTGAGGAGGTGAACTACACATTAAGTGGGGCCGCAAGGTGGAACCCAAATCTGCTGGGGACAGATCTGCTAAGCTGGTTGGTGAGTCTAGCATTAGTCTGAGAGCTGAGGCAATTGAACCAGTCAGGTCTCAGGAGACAGTGTAAAACAGATGTGTCCCCTGGAAGGGGGCTGTAACAGGTCAGGTGCCTGAAGGGTGCTGTGATGCATCCACTCGCGCACCCCTCCCCTCCTCCCTGCTCAGCATCTGGCCATGCGCCATTCCTCTTCTTCCCCTTGCCTTGGCAGCCAGCCACGCACCACCACCCCCCACTTGGCAGCCACGGGTACACTGCCCCGCATCCAGCTGCCAAGGGGTACAACGATACAAAAAGGTTGAAAACCCCTGCTACAAACAGCAGCCTAGTCAGTGTTTAGCTGAACAAGCTTAACTTGAGCAATGAACAGAGCATTTTGAGGCATCTTTCACATCATATAATGGTCATTAAAAGCCACAGTTTAGAACAGCCTAGAAGATTTTCTAGACTACATTGGGAATGGAGTCAACAGAAAGACAGCCCCAAGTTTGGGGAATCCCACAAACTTCCTTTTTGTAATAACTCTCCCTATTGACTGATCCCAAGTGCTGATTGAGTAGAGCTGAAGATTGAGAGCTGAAGATTGACTCTGGGGTATTCACTACAAAAATTGCCAGTGGAAACACCACAGAAGTAACTGTAGCTGTCTTGTGTCTAGCTTATGTACACAGCTGTTACCAAGGGTGCTGTTACATTTAAAATCTGAGACATTTAAAATCTGTAGAATGCTCTGCCGTTTCAGAGCAGTCGCAGGCTCAGGCTTTATGCCATCTCAGACCTGAGTATCTGTGACTGCCACTAGAGGGCCTAGTGAGCAGGGGTGTAGGGGAGGAGGGGCATGTGTTGCTTGGGGGTGGAAGGGGGTGGCATGTAACTCAGAGGCGGAAAACCAGCATGGGGGCTGTGGCTTGGGAGAAGAAAAGTCTCAACAAAAAGACTGAAGTGGACCAGCTGAGGGGAGAAGTAAAGAGAAAGGAGTGAAAGAAAAGAATAGAATAAAAAATTAACGGCTTGTTGTATGTCACACCAGTGCAGAGCTGAGACCCAGAGGGCTCATTGTTTGCCACGTCAGGGCAGCACTCAGACCTGTGGGCTCGCTGCATGCCACACTGGGGCAGAGCTGAGACCCAGTGGCCTTGTTGCATGCCATACTAGGGAAGAGCCGAGACCCAGTGCTACAAAGATATCAGGATTGATAGCTGTTGCTCTTTGCATGGAGGTGCAAGAGCAAGCAGCAAACTGATGAGGTGAGCAGCACTAGGCTGCTCAGAGCAAGCAGAAAACTGCTGAGCTGAAGTTGGGTCCTCAGAGTGGTGAGTGTCACTCCACTGTGGATGGGAAGTGGTCTTGGCTTGCAGCCCTGGGCGGTAGAGTTCAGGAGAGTTGAAAGTTTGTCCACAGAGCAGAGAAATGGGAAACCCTGAGAATGTTACTGGAGGAATTTATCTCCTTGGATCAGTCTAACAATACCCTGGAACAACTTAGATAAAATGGTTCAAAGATAAACCTCTACCTGAGTGGCATAACTTTTAAACATTTAGGGTACTTATAATGGGTTAACACCCTTGAATGGGTGAATGCTCCCATTTTAAGTGCCTTTATGATGGTTTAAAGGTAACCTGTAACACCACCCTGAGATCTTTTCTTTCCTTGTAACTGCATGCTAGCAAGGGCCTGAGTTCTGTAATTTATTCTAACACTAGTGTGTGAACCAATTAGCTGGTGGAATCTCTAAAGATTTTGTTAAAAGAAGCATTTCAGTAGGACTGGGGATAAATGAACAGTTTCACTGAGAATTCCCAAATTCCTCAAAGCCATCAATTTAGCTAGCTGGAAAGGTGAGGGTAGTGATGATGAATCAGTTCAGCTAACAAGGGGAAAAGAAGGTGCTCCAGTGGGTCAGTTTTTGAAAGCGGTATAGCTTGATTGTCTTCTCTAAGATATGGCAATTGTTTTTGTAAAGAGAGTGATGTTGCTCTGCCAGGAAGTAACCAAATTGTGAAGCCTGATTGTTGAAACACACACTATTGCAGAATAAATGTTAAGAAAACATATTTTGTACTTTTTATGTTGCGATCTTCAGAGCAACACCACCCTCTAATATAAAATCGTTCTCTGCTGATTCACAGTCTCTTCTTGGGAAGCTACAGCCATTTTGCAATTTCTCCTTTGGTGTGTTTTTCTCTTTCAGTAGTTTCCCAATCTCTTTTGTTTACTTATAATACATAGAATCTAATATAGCTTGTTCAACACAGAGTTTAGTTTCTTCTAATATTAACAGCAAATGAAGCGTGGGGAAAAATAGATTAAGGCAGACATGAGAACATTTTTGAAAAAAATATGTATCTATAGTTATCTATCTACTTTTACATCATAGATATCCACATGTAGGCAATGCATACGTTTATGTTTAGTTTTTTCCTTCCTGCTAGAAGTATTTATAAGGGGGTTGGGAAAAGAATTCTGAATATTTCAAAATCACTTGTTTCAGAGTTTTCTGGATAAGGGCTGTGTTTAAAAATCAGATCATCCCCCACTACCCCACACACCTTTTTTTTAACCAAAATGTTTTGATTCTGAATTGTTTTTCAAATAGGTAGACTAAGTTTAGAGCCTAGTTCACTATGAGGATTGGTGAATGAAGACTACTGATACTTAACCTGGTATTTTTTGTATGAATCTTTCCTTCCATCATGATGTTATGAATTAACACTAGACGTTCTCTGGGCAACCTCTTTGTTTGGGGCAGAAATGAACGGCAGAACTGAATCATTTTACTGAAATCCCCTTATGGGGTTTATTTTTCAATACAGCTACAGTGTCTAGACTAGCCTCTAACCACCACATTAAAAATACTAGAGTTCAGAGAAGTCTAGAGACCTGACTGTGATTGGGCAGCCCAAAGCGTTTATTCAAATTTCCACCGGAGCACAGTATATTGAATAGCAGCAGGTGGGAAGAAAAAAAACTTTAGAAAGTATTTGACAGTACTAATGGTGTATTTTATTAATGTGTATAAAGTACTTGAAAACAAAATCACCATGCAAAAATTAAGTATTATTGCCACCACAATTATTTGGATTTTTAAAGTATGTGTCTTACACATTTCCCAGTTGCTATTCAGTGCTAACCCTAGCTATTCAGCTGTCCATGATGACAACTTTAAATTGTTCAGTTTCCCTTTTTAGGGCACAGACAGAAGTAACACTTCACCCAATCTGGGCACAAAAAAGTCTATAGGACCAAACACAAGTGCATAGCTGCAGATTGCTTCAAAAATGGCTAATTGGCTAAAAATCTGAGCCCTCGTTGCATGAGGGGGAGCATCTACACATTGCCACAAGGTGACATTGCTATGGTGCCGGGCTTTACTAGTTCCTTTTGGAAGTACTAAAACATGGCGCAGTATGGGCAGTTACTGCGAGGTGCACAGGTAAATTTTGCCACTATGTCGCCATAGCAGCACACAATGCCCAGGGAGTGCACCACTACAGCGATGTACCTGGCAATCATGTGTAGATCGTTACGTTGCTGTAGCACATTGTATGGCAACATAAAATGTCACTATGTCACCACAGGGAGACATGTAGATGAGCCCTATGATTCTAAGATGTGAATTAGGAACTTGAGCAAATAGGTATAATCCAGAGTCTTTCCCAAACAGAACTGATTACAATGTAAATCTAGTTCACATATTTGTTTGTAAATGGCAGTGTTGCCACCTTTCTCAATTTTATCACAAATCTATGTATCTGGCATTCGTCTTACAACTCCTGTTCCTGAAATCATGAGAAATACTAGCTTTTGTTCCAAAAAAATAGAAAAAGTTCCTTGCATTCATAGCTGCACAGAAAATCTGAAAAATATTAACTTTAAATTTCATTTAAAAGTGGTTTAAAAAGATCTTAATGTCTTTTTTTTTTTTTTTTTTTTTTTTTTTTTTTTTTTTTGGCCTGTCTGGATATTTTGAAAGCTTGGAGTTTGTCATACTTAAGCTTTCAAAAGCATTGGTTTGTATGGATGTAGTCTCTAGTCAATAATTATTATATAGACTGTTCACAAAAATAAGTGTTTGGGTTGTTCATGAAATACTTGCTTTGATTTTTTTTAAATTGCTGAGTTCCCAAAATTCCAGATGAAGTCAATAAGAAGTGCTCAACTCCTCTGAGACCAAATGCATTGATATCAATGGAAGTTATGTGCCTAAATTCCTTTTATAGCAAAACCCCCAGGTTTTTCTTTTTTTCTTTTTTTTTACTTAGAAATAAATTCCCCTCCCTTCTCCAACCATTTCTGACTTCCTTTTTGCCTTCTCTAGTCCTTATAAGTAGCTGTGATAAGTCATAGTTAAGCTAAAACATAGGATAAGCTCCTGTATTCCATTACTGTAACAAGCCCCTTTCATATTGTCCATGTATCATTGTAAATAGTGTTCTGTTATTTTGGTATTGATTTTTACTGTTATATATGGTGTGATCACTATTCTTACTATCGATTTTTACTGTCTTATATTGATATTGTATGATTCAGGCCTGTTTTTGCAAGTTAGCCAGAGTAATGTCAAGTCTCCATCTTGTGTCCTGTGCCCGGGCAGACCCTATTGTAATTGTGTTATAACTGTGACTCATACCTACCTCTCCTATGCAAATTGGTTCCCTGGATGAATGAGAGAGAATGAGAGTGCTTGAGACATAATGGTAGCAGGCCTAAGAATAGCTCCATAGGACCATCAGCTTAACAACCCTACCACTGCCTTGCATTGACTCTCCCTGAAACCTGAGTCACAGGTAGCCCACCCCTATAAAAAGGTTGGTAGAGTGTGACCTCCTTGGGATGCCCTCTCCAACTGGACTGACGCCATGCCACACCACCTATCCACCCAGAGGCCCTACCGGCGACGCCCTCTGGACAACATCTCACTGGAGAATACTTTGACTGGCCATCGAGGACCAACTCTCAGCCTGGAATAGGTAGCTGTCAACCCCATCTTCCCTCCAAGCGAAGGACCTCAGTTCTGTTTCTATACCCCTTGACTTCAATCCCTCTATTAAGTCTTTCCTCCTGTGCTACTATTGTGTGAGTGAGTGTGAGGGTTATGACTTGGGAACCAGTAATTTTGTGCATTCTCTATTTTTCCCTGCTAGAATAAACTGATATCTGTGACTCTGAGTGAGTTTGTGTCTCACTGCAGCTCTACTCCCAACCCGACTCTGGTCACAACTCTGCAAACCAGCTCCAACCCCCCGCCTAGATCTCACTCTGCTCCCTTCCCCTCCCCGTCTTGTCATCAAGCACCCCAAGTACCCAAATACTAAATACACTGTCACCTGAGCCGGCACTTACCTGTGCAAGCGTGTGTATGTGTATGGACCGGTAATTTTGTATGTGCATATATAATTTTGTGTCACACCCTCCTGCCTAACAGTGTGATATCAAGATCCCAAACTTTGATCTTGCTTGTCAAGTCAACACTTTGAGGTTGTGACCTAATTCTGATGCAGTTGTGGGATAGTAGTTTTGTTTCTTATGGGTTTGTGTACACTACAGAACATCAAGAGTTTTTCTGGCAAAATTATGTCAACTACAGCATGTGATCTTTTCATGCCCCTAACCCAGCAGGAGCTTTGCAGTATAGAGTTAAGTCCTCTAAATAACAAGCTTCTGTTTCCATTCCCAAGTGGATAACTGAAACGTTCTGAACAATAGAATAAAAAACACTAAATTGTTAACATGCTTGGTCATGTATAAATATGGGCATTTGATGAGACATTTCCTCAAACAAAAATTTCTTCAAGTGAATCATCACAAAACGGTCAAAAAGCACAGATATGGTCAATTGAAAAACCACTTGGGACATAGATCAAATATTTGTGCACCCTGTTTTTTGTTTATTATTTGACTTAGATTTTCCTGAGTGAACTGGGCTCTAATGTTTTTTGAAGCACATCTATTATTAATGCCAGGAAATGACTGTAGATAATGAGGTCTTTGGGTGTATTATGGGATGCTCCTTAGAGGATTTAGTGGTGATTAGAGAGAAGACAGAGATACATGGAGGCGGCATCTTAGTTTTTCAATTTTTTATCCAGCCATTGAGATACATAGTGATTATTTTCTATACCACATTACTTACAGCTTCACTTTGAGGAAACTTCCATTTTAAGAGAATAAAACAAAAGAAACAAGTTGTGATCAACTGGAACATATTTTCCACCTTGTCACGGATCTATAGCACTTGTAAATGCAGCAGCTTTAAGTGGAAAACTTCATGAGATGCTTGGAAGAAAACTAGAATGGGCCAGAACCAAAATTAGTGTGAATTGGCATAGCTCTACCGGCTCCACCAGCTGAGGAACTGGCCAAAATTAGCTGACAGTAGCTGAGTAACTTATCCAAGATGCCATGGTGAGAAGAACTCTTAATTTCAGACTGACATTTAACAGAGAAACAAGAAGGGGATGACTAAGTACCCTAAATGCATTTAACAATCACAGAGTTACGTTGATTCAAAGTTTTCTCTCAAAACTTTGTAGTGGCAGCTGGTATACTGAGGTCACTGCCTGTAATACTGATTATCTCATTGCCACATATGAAACTTACCATTCAAGCAGCAGTGTCCTCAAGCATGCCATATTGGGTGTCCTCTGGCTTGGCTGCTTCCTAAATGAGAAGCAGTGTAGCCACATCCACAGAACATTTTTGCTGGCCTGCCCTCAGCTAATCAGCTGATCTAATTGTTTGGATGCAGATTATTGAGTCCAGTTTGAGGCAGATAATGCTTGAGGATACTACTGCTAGGCATGTTTACTATGTTTAAGTTTACTATGCACATTTAGCCAATGCTTCCCTATGTCTCTATCCTTCTGCTGAGTCTTACTTACAGTGTAAGATCTCTGGGGCAAGGAACATGTTTCTTTCTGTTTTTCATACAGAGATGTCATGCCTTTGGCCAGGACTCCTTGGTGCTGTGGAAATAACAGTAATACAAATTGAAAGGATTATCTGACACCCTAGTGCTTAATTTGGCTCTGAAGGCCTGGGTATGGGCCCAAAGAAAGGAATGGAAACAACTTTATTGGTGCTGTCAATTTCTCCAAAAGTTTAGTCTATGTTTATCAAGACACAACCATGAATCATCCAGCCTCGGTAAGAACACAAGATTTCCTGGAAAATTATTATGGTTTTGATGAAGCTGTTTGATCTTTTAATTTATGTTTTATTATGCAGCAATAACATAATTTGAAGCTGTAAATAGACAAGCTTTCCTCATCTTAAACTGTGCAATTATTTCATTAAAATTAATTAAATTTGATCATAAATTAATTGAACCACATAGAGGCACCCACTGAGAGTAGGGTCCCCTTGTGTGACAATCTGATCATAAACATAGTAAAAGAAAATCATGGAACTTATAAAGACAAGGTGTGCGAAGGAAATATCTCCATTTTACAGGTGAACTGCGGCACAAAATGTTGAAATATCAGACATGTCCAACATCATGGTGCAGATTCATGGTGAAGCTGGGAATCAACCCCCATGTTTCCCAAGTCACAGTTTATTGCCCTTGCAGTTATTACCAGAGTGAAGTTAAGCACCTAAAGTTATATTGAGGCACTTAACTATATGTGGTCCATCCTATTAATGGTTGAAAAGATTTTGATGACCTTTGTTATACCTTTATTGTAAAACTTCTATACATACATCTCAAGCCTTTATCTATTTATTTATTTGATTTATATGCCACCCTTCCCAAAGAAAGCTCAGCAAGGATTACAATAATAAGAGAACAAAATAACTTAAAAAAGAGGAGATCTTAAAAGGGACCCAGAACAACAAGATAAAAGGAGACTCCCTAAACAACATCTCATTCTAGTTTGTTTTGTGAATGCTGGTCCAAACAGGAAGGTCTTACAATGCTTTCAAAAGATGTCCAAGCTTGGGATCTGGTGAGTCTCCAGAGGAGATGAGAAGCAGCTGTAGAGAATGACCTTCCATCCATTTTTGCCAATGGGAACTTGGCGTACTAATGGTACTTTTAGGAGGTTGTTCTCAGCTGATCTTAGGGAACATGATGGGACATAAGGGAGAAGGTACATAGGGCCCGGGCTATTTAGGGCCTTATAGGTTGAAACTAGCACCTTGAATTCTGCCTGGAAAGCTATTGGGAGCCAGTGCAGACTCTGGAGTGCTGCAGTTTTCCGCTCAGAGCAACCCACCCCTCATCAGAAGGTGAGCCTCCACATTCTGCACCAGCTGCAACTCCTGGATGGTCTTCAGGAACAGCCCTATGTAGAGTGCATTGAGGTAGCCTAGACTTGAGGTAAAAAAGGCTGGGATGCTGATGGCCAGATCAGAGTCTGAAAAAAAAAGGATACAGCCTTCTCACCAGATGGAGTTGGTGAAAGACACCCCAAGCCACAGCTGCCACCTGACAATTCAGGTGCAGCAAAGGATCCAGGAGCACCCCAAGGTTTCAAACCTGCATGATAAAGGGAAGCTGCACCCATTCAATAATAGGTGCTCCAGTCCCCCAAGTCATATGATCTTCCCACCACCATCACCTCTTGACTAGATTCAGTTTCAAATGGTTCATTTGCATCAAGTCCCCAGCTGCAACCCGGCACTTGGAAAGGTCTGAGACTGTAGCACCAGGGTCAGAAGAGGAGAGGTAGAGCTGGATGTCACTGGCATACTGACGGCACATCACTCCAGATCTCCACAGAATCACCGGCAGCGGCCTCATATACACATTGACCAGGAAGGCTGAGAAGATGGAGCTCTGAGGGACCCCATGGGAAAGGTCCCAAAGGAATGAGGAGCACTCACTCTCCCATCACCACCCTCTGAGATCTCCCTGCTAGGAAAGAGAAGAACCAATGTAAAGCTTCCTGCAAATACCTACCAACTCATGTAAACGTATACCTACAGGTATCATAATAGATATACTTTATAAAGCCTCAAATAAAACTGACCATATGGCATGGCTTTGCCTTGCTTTGTTTCTTTTCTATTTCCCACCAGCAACATTGCTGACAAAAGAATAGGTCCTGGCCCCGCTCCATGAATACCAGTTTGAGCTCCTTGTGTTGTGGGCTGCTTCTCTCTCACCATGATTCTCTCCTTTCTTTTGGCAGGTCTGCTCTCTTCCTCTGAAGATGTGCACAGAATGCCACATGCTTCAGATCAGGTCCTCAGCTGAACAAACCAGACCTTCAGAATGAGGCCCCAAGGCTTAAATCCTATGTGAAATAGCTGAAAACGGGCACTCAGGGAATGGTTGTGCTACTTGTAGCCTCAACTGTAGTGGCGAACAACTCCAAGACAAGAGCCCTGTCCCAGGGGAGCTGGGATGCCAAAGGAACCCCGGGGCAGCAAGGAGTCCTACTCACCTCCTGCAGGTCCGGAAGAGCCGGGGGAGGCATGTACACCAAAGACGCCGGCGCAGGTAATCAGCCAGGCATTTATCCAGCTGCGGCAGAGCAGCAGGGGTGGAGGACGCCTCCCGGAAGGAACAAAAAGCGGCCCCGCTGAGGCAGCAGGGCGGTTGAGGAGGAGAGACCACAGGAGGGACTCCAGCATGGAGGAGATCAGCCGCCGCTCTCGGCCGCAGCGAGAGCAAGGGGCAGAGCCAGGGCAGGCTCTGAGAGAGCCAGCAACACAACCGGCAGTAGTGTTGACGGTGGGACCGACTCCAACGCTGTCAGCAGAGCCGGTGGAGGAACCGGCGGTGGCGGGAGCAGCAGAGCCGGAGGAGAAACTGACGGCGTTCCAGGCAGTAGAGCCGAAGGAGGGACCAGCGGCTTCTGGGGCAGCAAAGCCCCGGGGGAAATTGACGACGGTGCAAGCCGCAGAGCCGGTGAAGGAACCAGCGGCGTCTGGAGCAGCAGAGCCAGTGAGGGAACTGGCTGCATCACAAGCAGCAGAGCCGGTGAAGGAACTGGCGGCGTCTGGAGCAGCAGAGCCGGCGAGGAAACTGGCTGCATTGCGGGTAGCAGAGCCGGGGAAGGAACCGGTGGCATCCTGAGCAGCAGAGCCGGTGGAGGAACCGGCTGTGCTGCAGGCAGAAGAGCTGGTGAAGGAACCAGCTGCTTCGGAAGTAGCAGGGCCAGGGCCGGGATGAGCGGCCAGATTAAGGAAGGAGCCGAGGTGGAAGGTCTGGGCTGGCGACCCCGGCAGATGCCATATTGAGCCGGAGACCTGTACGGACGGCTGGCAGGTTGGGGGTGAGACAGCGGCAGGCCTAGGACATCGGGGAAGCCAAGACAAGGTAGAACCACAGGTGGTGAGTGGCTGGGGTGTAGTGGAGGACAGAGCCCCAAGACCGCCTGCTGGGGACCATGCCAACTCTGGTGGCTACCCCAAGGAAGGACCCCCCACTGAGATTACATTCAAAGTCGTGGCAGGCGAGTTCAGGGGTCCTCCTGACTTCAGCAGAGGTAGCCTCCGGGGCCCGCCTGTAAGCCCGGAGCCCGCAAGATCTAGGGCCCGGGTGAAGACAGCACGGGAACACCTACTAGAGCAGAGGCGGGTACAAGCCCAAAATATAATCAGGGCCCAAATGTATCCTCTGGTTCTAATTACATATGAACACTTAACAGTGCATTGAAATAGTCAGGCCAGCTCAAACCAGTGGTCTATCCAATCCAGAACCTAATACTTTCTATGAAGATGAAAGAAATATGATTATCTACAATTACCATCAGTGAAGTTTCTTCCCAACGTCACCAGTTAACAGTTGGTTCTTGTTCTTTCTTAATATGCTGTCTAGTGAAACAGAGATTGTGCCCATTATCGATGTCCTACATTTTTTTAATCTTGGTGAACTCTTCAACAGTAATGTCCTATGGGAATGAGTTCTATGGGACAGTTGTTAAGTAGTGAAATATTCAAAAGAAAAGGTGGCTTCCTTTCAATCTACTGTGTCCCTATGTTTTTGCCCTGGGAAAGAAGGGAAATAGAAGTTTTACTTCCTGTTCCCTTCTTTATTATGTCCCTGCCATATCCTTCTTCCTGACTAGACTAAACAGTCCCAAACTTTCCGATCTCTTCTATGGAAATCCCCCTGTGCCTCTAATCACTGCCATCGTCTGTTTTTCAGCTCTTCTAAATTTGGTTGTGTCTTTGACTGGGAGATTAAAAGAAATATAGGGGACCCATGCCCCAATCTCACCAGCTGTTCAAAATTTCAGCTATCAATTTTAAAACAGGCTGGGCCTATTTATTTAGTGTCCATTTTATGTGTCTACTATCCCTTAAGTTCCTACAATGTGGCATTTATTTATGTAGCAATGACTAGATTTGGATTTCCTTTGCCCCCATTCCCAGACTACACGCATACAGTCTGCCTTTACCTGCACTTGTCAGGACAGACTGCACTATGCCTGAAGGCACCAGACTTGTGCTCCCACATTTCAGCCATCCCTTAACATAGCCCAACCTCAGACAGTCTCTGTTTACTAAAGCAAACAGCCAATTCCCAGTTATACCCCTCAGCTTTCTCAGCACGACTGTATTGGTCTGAAACACCTACACAGCAACAGTTTTCTCATTCTCCCTCCTTTCCAGGCTCTCTGAAGGTTTAATTATGGTCAGGTGTGCCATGAGTCAGATAGATCTGTTCAAAGCTTACAGGGGAAAAAAATCATCCTTTTAGTAGTAGCTCTGCTCTCAACTTTTTATAACTATGGATCAAACACTCTTGTGACCTTGTGAACCTTGTTTAGCATATGTCTCCCAGCATTGCACTCCTACAGGTCTGCTAAGATACATGCCTGAACCAGGAATTTGTGCCTCTAGGTGCGGAGGTTTCTGATGGAGTTTCTTTTAACACAGGCTCAAATAATTAGCTGAGTGAAGAAAGAAGATGTGACTGGTGCCACCAAGCTCCAAAATGGTTTTATTTTTGTTGAGATTTGTACCCTTGACATAGGAACAGGATTGCACAGTTAAAACAGTAAAGCCCTACAACTGGTTTGCAGCCTGGCTTTGTCAACTGCACAATATTTGCAAAGTGCAAAAAAAAAAATGCTTCACTTTTTCATAGACTCTGAGGATAACTTGATTGAAATGGACACCAAGAAGTCAGACACTCCAGCCTCCTCAAGACAGGCTCATCTCTGTCTAAATCATCCCAAACAAATGTTTGCCTGGAAATATGTTTCTATGTCTCAGTCTGTCTTGGGTGCATCAGTTTGGCTTCATTTGATCCTTCCAGTATCTCCCGGAGAGAGGGGGTTTATACACCCATTGCAGTGTATAAACAGTGACTGACTGGACTTTCAAGAGAAAACAGAAGTGCCCTGGTGACTAAAAATGGGAAACACTGTGAGGAGCAAGCAGAATACCTAAGCACATGCTGCACAGGAAACATCTGGCCTTCAATTGCCAAATAAGTGTGTGACCTTGGAGATTTGCCCAGTGCAGAGCTACTCCTTGTTAACCAGGTTGCAGCCAGAAAAAAAAATAGCTGGAAGATCTGCTGTGCCTAGAGTGCATGTCTCTTTCTCTCAGATAAGGGACCAGGTTTCACCTTAGACTGTCTCAGTGCATTGCAGAAAGAGGGACTGCCATGTATTTTCACAAACATACTAACTGCAAAGGGTAAAACTGTATAAAACCAGGAATAAAATGTTCTCTGTGCTGGACGGTAGGCTGAGGAGGAACTTGATGTTAAAGATTAAGTTGAAGATGATCATCTTCACAGCCCAGTGCAGCTTTTCTTTCTTCTTCCAGAAATCAACCCAAAGTAACAGGTACTAGAGAGAGAGAGAGAGGGAGAGAGAGAATGAAGCCAAACTATTGGTGAGGGAGAACTGGACCCTGAAGACAACAAGATCATTTTGTGTTTGGGATTCACAGGAAAACCAAACTCTTGGTTTCTCGTGTTTGCACAGTTCCTACTGGGACTGGTGCTCTACATATTCCATATATGTCTGCACCATGTAGCTAGGTATTTAATTAGCACAAATTAATATTTGGAAATGCTGTTGTGGCAAAAAGGCCAAACTGGGAGTAAGAAGAGGCTTTGGCTATCAGAATTGCTGGGGAAGGACTGAGGTGTGGCCACAGCTGGAAGGTAGTGGGGGGCCAGAAGGGAGAGTGCTGACCAAAGCGAGCTCATGTACAGAGAGGGTTAGCTCTTAGGATGGGAATGGGGAGAAAAAAAAATTGGGGAAGGTACCAAGGGAACAAGCAGGGTGGGAAGAGTGCTGAGAAATGACAAGGCCTGGGTGGTGAGGAGAGAAGGATGGAGCAAGGAATTGGTTAAGGCAGTCATTCAAGTGTATTTAGCAGACACTGTCAACTAGCAAGCAATGCATAGCTTGCTGATACGTCTGTATCAGTCCCTCCTGCATAGGGGTCACTTAAATAAATGTAGACATCACCATGGGCCTTTTCTAACTAGACTTTTCCATATTCCTCCACTAAGAGTCTGTTTATTTCTATTTGCCCTGCAATCTGTATAGACATTGGGAGGCAGTTACTTGCAAATATTATTGCAGCATCATTTGATGTCATGATATCCTTCTCAGATCTTTTTCCAGGCACTCAGAATGTGTTTAACAGGTAAGAGGGAGCTGGCAGCCAGTAGGATTTTCAGAAGCAAAACAAATCTGTTGCTCTGTTCATCTCATTCATAGTCAGACTCTGAGTTCCTCTGACTCAAAGTTCCTCCCAGGCTTTGTAAACAATGCTGACAATATTGCACCCCCTTCCTAGTTTTAAACTCTGTAAAATGTGAATGCTGACTTTCTCTGATGAGGTGTGAGATAACTTCAGATGAAGGGAGGAGGGCACAGAAAGTGTTCTGGTGAATGTTACAACCGCAGAGGTATAAGGGCAGAGATGACCACAAAGCCAATGGCATATATATCTACATAAAGAATGCAAGAGAATAAGTTAATTCAAGAGAAGATTTCTTTTTTGCTGCTATGTCAAGATAATCCTGTCAAAGATATCAAGGTTTCCTGAAATAAAGGCCAGGACACAGCCTGGTGGAACAAAACAGACCTTTTATTTTAGGTCTGCAGAATTTAGGCACAGTCCTGAATCCTAAAATAGACTGCCATGGGTGTAGTTTCAAGGGGCACTGATTTGTTATCTGAAGTACAATTCCCCCCTGCTGTCTCTTTGCTCCTGAAAGGGTAGGTACTTACCACAGGTCAGTCCCAGTAGCAAATAGTCATATAACTGTTTTGTGAGTGTCGTGTCTCCTTCTATGCCCAATCTATATAAGGATGTGACTCTCTCAGCTTAAATTATAGTGACTCGTGTTTAGCTCTAGAAGTGTCCAGCTCAAGTGCTGGTGTTAGCTAAGATGGCATTCACCTTGACTAGCACCCCCTCTTCTTCTACTCAACTAATCTGATTAGTGAGTGAAGGACCGCCTCCACAGCCCTACCCCATCCCTTCCTGTTCCATGTTCATCTCTTCTAGTTAGAAGGCATACAGCCCTTTTTAGTCTTCTGTACCTGGCTAAGCTCTGGCTAGCTTGCACACCCTATAAGAAGTTCTTCTCTTGGAAAGATGCATGATCCCAGGCAGATTCTAGCAGGCAGATTCTTCTTAGAGCTGATCTTTTTGTCTTTTCCACTCCAGGGTAATATTAATACAGCCAAATGCATGCCAGTGTCACCGCCCCGAGGTGTTCATCTCATGGAGACTTGCAGTTTTATTTTCTTTTGGTGGTTTGGTTCAAAAAAATCTTTCACTCATCAATGTGGTAAAAAGGCACTTTGTTCTCATAGCAGGATTTCAGCACCTTCTAGGGAAAGCTGACTGTGTGGAGCTGTCAGCAGGTACGAATACCATTTTTTTTTCTGTGAAGCAATTGGCCTTCAGACAAGGCCCTAATTATAGCATGGAAGAACTGAGGGCAAGACTTGTGTTCTGGTTTCATCGATTAGGCTTATTGCATGGTCTGGGGTCCACTGCTGCTGCCATGCAGGCACTATCATCTCAATCTGTCTTTCTGAGCAGTGTTGCCTTTGAAGCTATGCTTTGGCAATGTAGGACACGATCAAAAGCTTGCTGAGGTCACCTGAAAGAACACCTGTGGCTGGGGGATTAAGTCTACCATTTGGTTCTAATAATCTTATTTTACATCCCAGTTCTAGATAACTTTGGTCTGGGAACAGAAGCTGAGGAGAACCCAAAACAGCTTAGTACAAACCTTCAGTGGAGCACAAATCCTACTATAATACTGTCATATAATCCCATGCCCTGTCACAGAGGAGACTGTGCACTGATGCCTCTCTTAAAATAGTGGGTTTGCAATTATGACATGTTGGAACCCCAGGGGGATCTCTAGCTGAATTGGCAAGAATTTCTTCCCAGGGGATTCCTCCCTGTCCCTCCCTCCTCTTCAGCTGCTGAGAACCTCACCTAGGAAGAATCACCCAGGGGTAATCTAGGATTTAGGAAATTTAGTTTCTGTTTTCTTCTCTCCGACAGAATTCCTGTGGTCATTTTCTACCTACATGCCTCAGTTCCCCATACATTAAATACAGATTATGGTTCTCTGCTTACAGGAAAGTTGTGTAACATAGACTGTGAGTAATCAGAGATGGCAATGGTGGGGGAGAAGCTGAGAGGGGGTCTTTACAGTGTAGACTAGCTGCGGGCAAGCAGGTAGTTAGAAAGAGCCACCATAAAAGACTGTGTCTCATCCAGGACAGGGGAGGTTGTTCTGGAGAGGATTCAGAGTGAAGTGCTGTGAAAGGACTGATATAAGGAAGAAGTCTGCCAGTGAAGATAAAGCAGCAGCCTAGGAAAGGATTGAGGAAGGAGTGGTCCTCTACTGTCTAACAGTTTCTGGGGAGGAACCCAGAGGGAGCATGGGTCTGTGTGATGCCCCTACCTCTTTTTCCCTCTGATAGGGAAAGTGACCCTGGGACTACTGAGACCTGACTGGGGAGAAGCAAGCCCCAAAGCCATAGTGAAAGAACCCTTTGACAGGCTCCACATAAGCATCTGAGATGGCTGTTGGCCTCATTGCACTATTCCAGGTATACATGATGATGTGCAAAAAGACTGTGGAGCTTGCATTCTATATGGCATATTGTAAAGCCAGAGCTAGTGGTCAGCAGAGGGTGTGGGAGTATGTATGGCATATCTGTCATCTATATTCTTAAGTGGTTTAGGGCTGGGACTGTCTCTGAACTGTATTGTACTGTAATAATTGTGCTCTTGGAACTCAGTGATAAGAAACTTACCTGGTCTATTAACTGGCTTGGTGATTAGCAGCATCTTGATTTTTTTTTCATCTGTTGCCTGCAGTACTGAAGCAATGTACAGTACCAAGATGAGGGAAATGCCTGAGGCATAGTGACTCAAAAAGTTATGACCTGGCTGAGTCACTAGAAATCTGTTTCTGTTCTCCTTAATGGTTTTATAGTTAGACAAAGCCTAATTAAGGTGGCATTTACAAACATTCACATTTAAAGTCTGATGGATTGGCAAGAGTTGAAAAGGAAGGTAGTCCCCTGGCACAGCTCTACTGGAAGAGATGATTAAGAAAAACTTCTTCTGTTTAATATTTGCTATTGGAGCTCTGGATCTCATCAGGATGTTACAGTGGACCAACATGCTAAACGAAGGAATAAGCTCCAAATGCCAGTAGCTTGGCTGCTTCATGGAACGTGGTGTTACTGCATGATTAGCAGTGTAGCTAAAGTAGCCCAAGCATTTTCAGGCACTTCCGGTTGAGGAAGTGAGGTGGGGCCATGCAAACGATTCTGAAATCTTTCTGTGTATATATGGAGCCACCTTGGATAAAACAGCCACCATGTGATCTTGAACTGGTCCCAAAGAAAACATTTTCTCCTAGATTTTTAGGTGCTAGTAACACTCTCCATGTTTCATTTTGAATTCCAATTTATATGCCATCAAAGGCCTTTAATGCAAATCAATACACTAGAAAATCTGTAAAAGACTTACTTCAGGTGAGACTACAAGTGCTAAAATACCACAAAAAATCCTATGTTTGGTCTAGGTAGAATTATTGTAGCATAAGAATGATATTTTCAACCTGACCAAAACCAGGAAGTATCTTCATGACCATTGCAGCCAAAGCTTTCATGTTTGAAAGGTGTAGCAAATTTCCTAAATGTGGATGTTTATCACAAATTTTTAGTACAAACTGAACTCCCATTCTAGTCCCTAGGAAAGACTCTTGATGCATCTCAGAGAAATCTGTAGAAAGAGATACTTAGTCTTCATGGAGCTAAGCTGAATTAAATGAAGTCTGAGGTGTACATTTTCAATACACCAATACCAATTTATATCAGCTGAAGTTAAAGGAGCAACTCCTGAGGAACTGTCCTTCTATAAATTGTTATAGGTTTCAATGAGTTCTATCTACTTATATTGACCTTTCTCTTTTTTATTATTTTTTTTTATATCCTTTCCTTTTCTTTAAACCAAGAAAAGCAAAGGAATACACTGTATATGCATGGGAGAACTTTGTAGGAACAGCTCTGATTCACAAAGAATCTGCTGTGGTAGAGACACTATGGTTTTAGCTATTACTTCAGGGAAAAGATATACAAATGGAAGCCAAAACAAAGGTTCAAAGACCTGTTCAGCTTTATTGCCTTTGGCTGTGATCTTATCAGGTCTTGGTAAACTGTATAGGGCCATTTTTGGACGAGAAAATTAAAAAGAAACCAGGATTCTTTAGAAAGTGGTGTGGTCTTTCATCAGTTGACAACTTTCACGTCCCCACGCCTTGAGTCTGTATTATAGGAATACAAGTTCAGTGGTGTTGGGATGTAAAAACAAGGTTTTACAATCATGATGGTCTTTTAAAGATTCACAGGGAACATTTCACAAGGGTTCAATCAGTCTGTTAGTGCTACTTTCAAACAACGAATAGAAGATGAATTGTTGGAAGAAAATTCATGAGTTTTCTCATCATGCTTTTTATATGATCCACTTTTTAAAAATTGAGTACTAAATAAAAAGGTCCTTTTAAAGTTCTTAACACCAGTGCTTTATGTGCACACATGCATTACTTCATATTTATACTCCTGCCTTCATATTTTTAAAGACAATGACATCATTTGTGATGGAAATACGATATAAAGACAAACAAGTGAGGTCTTAAGACTGTGAAAGACATCCTATAGGATGGGGTGGACAAAATATGGCCTGCGGGCCAAATTCGGCCCGCCAGGCCATTCTATCTGGCCCGGAGGCCCCTAAAAAATTTAGAAAATTAATATTTATCTGCCCCTGTCTCCTGTCAAAGATGACAGGGGAAAAAACTGTCCACAGGGAATGAGCTGGTGCTCAAAGTGGGGGGAAAAGTGGCCACTCCCCTTCCCCGTGGCTGGCACCCTGTGCTGCAGCCACTTGGAGCCTGCACAGGCCTGCCTGTGCCTGCTCTCTGTTGCCACCGCTGCCACACAGTGGAGAGACAGGACAGCCCTGCACGGGCTGGGAGTGGCTGCAGCAGGATGCGCCGGCCACAGGTGGGGGGAAGATGGGGGGGCACTTTTCCTCCGTGCTGAGCACCAGCTTGTTCCCTGGGGGTAAGTGCAGGGCACGTGGGGTCAGGGCTGTGTGCTGCTCCCTGCCTGCCTGTACCGCAGGGCTGGGCCGGGGCACTGCAAGTGAGTGGGAATGCAGGAGCCAATGGCAGCCAGGCGGGAGCGTGGGGCCCACGCCGGTGGGGCCCAGAGCAGGGCGGCAGGAGCGCAGGGTCCTAGCCAGCAGGGGCTCTATACAGCCAGGTCAGCTGCCCCCTCTCCTGCTGGTGCAGCCCAACCTGGCCCCACAGACCCCTGCCAGCCCACACCCTGTGCTCCTACCGCCCCACTCTGGGCCCTGCTGTCACTGGCCCTGGGACACTGGTGCAGGCCCTGCACCCCAGCTCGCTTCCGCTCTCCCCTGCTGCTTTCCCCACTTTCCTGCCCGCCCACCCACCCCCCGGCTGGCCACTCTGCACTACCTGGCTCCCATACCTACATCCATACCCACACACACACATCCCCACAACCCCCATATGCAATCACTTCTGCATATACACCACAAACACACACAAACCAGGACAAAAATATTTTTTTAATTAAAATATATTATTATGTGTGTTTGATTTTTAGTATGTAATTTTTTTTTCCCTCTAAAATGGCAAGCCCTCATTCCCAAAGGAGTACTTCCAGGGGCAAGGGGAGGGACTTCCAGTGGCAAAGGTCAGAGGTCAGGGGTGAGACTTCCAACCCGAAGATGACAACCAGGGGGCACGGCACCTGTCAAGAGGCGGAGCTAGCCATGCAGCTCTCAGCAGCTTGCCCAAACTTAGTAAGCAGCCCTCTGCCCAAAATAATTGCCCACCCCTACTATATACTGTCCTTAATGCTAGCCAAATAAGCCTCAATTTAAATAAGTGGCTATCCACTTCAGTGGGCTTTGGATCAGGTCCTTACTGGAATACAAAGCTGAGATGTATTCCAGCCTTGCATATTATAACTCAGATGGGATCTAAAACTGAATGAATCACTCTAGGATTCGTTCTAGAGATGGGTATTAGTTCTAGATGGTGGGGGCTGGGAAGGGGAGCAGGGAGGGCAGGGGAAGGAAGATTGTCTAGAGACTTACTCAGAAAAATACCTTTGTTGTCTGACATCAAAATCATGGGTAAGGAACTTACTTCAGATATATGGGAAGAGTTCAGATGCAAGGGATTGTTGAGTGGAGAATTCATGTTGAAAAGGAAATAGTAAACCTTTTATGCTATTGCACTATTTCTGTCAAACAGAACTCAAGAAAAAGTTGGTTTGTTTGTGGCTTTTTTATGTATAGTAACAAATATGCATTGTGCCAGGTTTCCCATTGCTTAACATAATTTAGTGGCACCCTGAAAACTTGCCAACTTTGGCATTAATTTTTCCTCTCATAAAAAAGTATTTCCCAAGCAAGCAACATAGTTACTTCATTGTGCAATAACTTCCCCTTTAAAATAGCTAAGCAAAGCTGGACCTTGCCATTCCCTAGCATGAAATGGATCTGGGCTCTGGCAGATGAGGTTGAAAGAGTCGATTCCAAGGTCAAGGGCCGTATATGGAGAACGTACTGACGGCAACTCTCCATTGTGAATGCTTCTACAGAACTCTACTGTGGCACACTGGTACAGGGCAAGAATATGTGTCTATAGGGAAGGTGTTGCTAGTTAGCCAGGTCCCAATACCAGTGAACTTCCTAAGGTGGAAATAAATGGAAGGGATCAGTTGTCATAAGGGGGAACCCAAAAGACCCCTATACTGCAGGTAAAGTGGTTGTATAGCTTAATCAAAGGCATCAGAAATGTTTCCAGCCTGCATTATAAGCACTGAGACTTGCCACCACCCATGTGTGTCCTACTCTAGGCAATTCTCACAGCTCAGATAGTTTTAGAAGCCCACCATATGTGGTAGGGCTCCCTAACTTCCTACCCTACTCTTCCATTAAGGAAGAATTCTCACTGTGCAATAGACTACGAAGACAATCAGTGATGCTAAGGGAGTGTGCCAATTTCCAGCCTGTCCTTGGCCACTCAAGCAGTCAGGATGGCAGAATTAAATGTGGCTGTTCAGAGTTTGGGCCACTAAGAGAAAACACCTAATTGGAATCTGTGGTTGCTCCTCAACATTCCTGAGGAGGCTACAGCTCAAAAACTGGGCCCCAGAAGTAGGTGACTATAGCCAAAAGTCTATGGCCGGAGCACTTAAAAAAACAGACATTGCACATTGTATTAATTAGTAGAAAGGCAGGTATTAACTTCATTGGGGTTTGAACTGGGCACTGAGTTGAAGCAATGCTCTTGAGTCACAGACCAAACTAAGCTTTCAGGTTTAGTAGTAGATTTTAAAATAAAAGGAGAAATCTACCTAGATTTAAAGGATGTGTGTGTAATATATGGATTAGTGGAAGGAAATTATTTCTTTTTTTTTCTCCGCCTGTGACTACATTTTCCCATGGGGTCACTTCTGCTGATGTAGGGTCTCAGCAGAGCTAAGACAAGACATGCTCAGCTGGGAGTAGCTGGGCAGGAATTGATGCATAACTAATGCTTATTGTGTTAGATGTGGGGGTGTGTGTTGCTGCCATCTCTTCCCGCTCTTGTCTTTTTACGTTTGGCTGTTAGTTTATTTGAAAACCTAGGATCCCACAGTCCTGCAGCCTTCACCCTACATGTATCTCAATTCCATGGCAAAACTCCACTGAAGATAATGGAACTCTACATGGCTACCTGGATCTTGCCTCATGCAACTACTGCAGAAGTGAAACCTCAGCTGGAGACTAATTGCCTTTTTTGTAGGTGTTTTTAAAGTGCTTAGCACAATCGAGCACTACTTCCTGATTTTAAGTTCTTAACAATGCAAATAATGAGGATGCCTATTTGAGAATGTGGGTAACAGGGCAGCATAGATCCATTTCTTCCTCCACCTACCTGCCCAGCCCTGGGCCCACTTGTCTCTAGCTGACCTCCCAGTACCCTAGAAGGCAAGGGAGAATAAATGAGCCTGAAATTGGCCTGACAAAAACCACTGCCACCAAGGAGATAGTAAAAAACATAAGCTTAGTTGACATGTGAGAAATCAATTGCCCTTTGAATTAAAAGGTAAACAGAGCAAGTGATAGGAACTTTCAGATAGACCTTTCAGCCATAGCAGTAAGTTCATGGCCAAACCAATGTCATCTGCTTGCAAAACGTAAATATATGATCAAACAAATTGGACAGATTTTGAAGGAAGAAAAAAATCATGCATACACAGTGAATTTTGAATCCAGTGTTGTCATCCTTAGCAACCCTAAGGTCAAGGCTATCACTTCAGTGTTATCCCCCCAACCATTGGTCAGGGAATCAAGTTAGCAGGTCAGCTTCAGATCCAAAAGGAGATGGGAGAAGTTGAGCTTTTTGTGGAATAGAGAGCTCAAACATATAAAAATATGTTGGTTTCCACAAGTTCAGCGTTCCTCTCCTGGATTCAGACACTCATCAGTATTTGGGTAGTGGTGATGGGGAGGGGGTAAAGAAGTAAAGGAAGTTGAAAGGGTAAATTCTATTGCCTTCAGTGCGCTGTCATGGTCTGACTAATCCTCATGCCAGGCAAAATAGGGAGTGGGTGTCTCCAAAGTAGAAATGTGCAAAACATTGCAAAACTCTTAAGAAGATAGCTTTCTTTTCCTTTTTTGTTTTTTGTTTTTATTTCTGTTTGTTTATTTATTTTTGCTTTCACTGCCAAAAAACAAGACCTTTTCCTAAAACTATCTAATGGTTACTACACTCTTATTAAAAGAAAACTGGAATTTCACAGGAGTAGAATAATAGCCATTTTGCTAGCTGTATATCTTAGTTATACAGATATTTATTGCCTTCATCTTGCCAGTAGTGTAAATAAGGGAGGAGATAAGATAGTGGGGTGGTACAAAAATGGCAGCCAGCAACAGTGATCTTGCAATTGCTGCAGCCCAGCATACAGAACTGCCCAGCTATGCCTCTGCATCTTGCTATAGAAGATGGATATACTGGTCAGTTTAATAGGTTCCTTTTAACTTAACACCTTCTGTATGCCAAACTTTCTTGGTACTTTCTCATTTGAGGTTTCAGGTATAATTTGGGAGGAGAGGGATGGACAACATGTGCAACAGCCAAATCAAATATTGGCAAAAATTACAGCATTTTTTTCAATTGTATGGTAAGAACAACTATAAAACATGAAACCTATAATGCTACTTTTCTGAAAGCCTTCTATAAATCACTATTGATGGTTTGGTATCGGTAGAACAATGATTTATACCATGTGTGGTGCTATGTATTCTACCATACATTGTGGGGGGAAATGTACTAATGCAAAAGGCAAAAACAATGCCCCCCCTATTCCATTTTTATTTATACAATAACAATCTGGCTTCATCCATCCCACTATTGTGTAATGAAACCCATACAAATATTCTATTCCATCCTGGATGATGTTGGGAGCGGGGACAGGAGAGAAAGGAAAGGCCCCTGCTTTGACTATTGTCTTTAACTGAAGCATGGTTACTCCCTGGGCACCTGCTATTGTTGAACCCTGCCACATGCATGTGGAAATGCCTTTTTAAAACTATGGCAATTAAACAGTCACAGGGTAATAGGTTTGTTTAAGGGAGCTGCTGCACTTGGCCTCTACCAAAAACTTTGATCCATCATTGGAGGATATTCACTCTTTTAAATAGATACCTTTCAGGACTATTAGGGGCACAGCAAAAAATTAGCACAACCATCTTCCTAGCTCTGCCACTCCCACGTCTGGCCCATTTTTTCCTCATATACAGACTTTGCTACCAAGAGGGTGCTCGGTGGAGTCTGCCAATAGCTGTGAGGAGGAAACAGGCCCTGGAACTGGCATACCTCAGCTTGGAAATGGAGAGATTCACACATACATAAGACTCTGGATAAGGCTCAAAACTGAGGTTTTTGCTTTTAGTTCACTCTGATACCCTCATGTAGATAGGAGACTCCTCCTGCACTGAATATAGCTATAAGAGGAGGGGTGGTTCACTTATATACTTGCACACATTGGAGAGCTAACCTCCTAACCTGCACAGGACATGTGCATGTTTTTTTGATATACTAAACAGAGAGAGCCTGCAGCTACAAGTAGCATGTAGGAGTGATAATATGGCCCATGTTGGGATCCAAATTGTGAATGAATTACTGTCTTTTATAGCCTTCTTTTTCCTGCGGTACTTCCAACAATGTTGTTTTCAAGGACATGCTCAGTCTTAGCACTCTTAAAAATAATGACTTGCTCTTATTCCTATGGAAGTCAGTGGCAAGAGCTCTGATCCAGTCCCACTGAAGGCTTCAAGCACTTTTGGCTGGGAGCCTTAAACCATTGTTAAGGCTAAGCCTTCCAGGCATCAAACTCTAGCATGCAGAGCTTCCCATTGGAAATCAAAGGGCACTGTAGGTTAATCTGATGTCTCTTGAATAGATGTTAAAATCTGTCCAGGAGAAGTGCCATACATTTAAATCTGCTATTTCTGTAGTTTTCATGGTTGGAGCCCGTGGTATGACACGTTTCAAGTTATGCTACAACGTGCAGTTATTCTGTTTTTCCTAATTGGAGTTTTTCCTACATTTTTAATTATTTGCAGTAACTGCAGACATGTGCATTGTATTTTGCTAAGTTTTATTCTATTGTTTCAGTGGCTTAATATTTCCCCCCTCCTTTTCCCCTGTCATCCTAGACATCTGGCTTCCAGTACTGTGAGTTTTCTGGGATGCCAAGTTCTGTTCCCCCTCTGATATTACCAGTGTCTAATAGAGCCCATCAGATCTATTTTGTTTGTTTGCAGGGTAGCTTCATCATCTCAAATGATATGTGCTAGAGGGAAATAATTCTTTGCTGTAGTTGCATGGATTCATAATGAAAGATGTCCCAGTTCTCTGAATTCGTGTCTCATTTGAATTCAGAGAAAAAAAAGTTCAGTGACATGTAATAAAACCAGTTCCCATGGCCTGAGTGCCAACTCTTGCAATTTGATCAATTCTTTCAATATTTCATGTTTAACTTGAAGTCTGCAGTCCTTGAAACAGCTGACTTAATAAAAACTGAGATTTATCTCTAAAGTAGACTTCTGGTTCTCATGAGCCAGAAGAAATTTTGAAAATTTGATCCAGCAGTATCTAAAAGTCTCACAAACCAAGAAGGCAAATACAATAACTCAAGAACTAATCTTTTTCAAAATCTCTAAACCAATCTCATATGAGGGCCTGACAATTTTTTGACAGGCTATACTGGAGACAGGTGGTAACAACAATTCTGGTGTGTGCATCTGGGAACAGCAATATAAGGTATGACAGCTTTGCAGAGGGACTGGCATGTTCTGCAGATGACCTCTCCTTTAAATGTAAAAGAAATGATTTGAGAATTGCTGAGAAGAAAACATATCAAGTGAATTGCTAAATACAAATGGACTGTTGTCATTATCACTTCTGCATTTGTCATCCTCCCTCAACACTTAAGTAAGCCCCTCCAAGCCCTGCCCCCACCCAAAAAACTTTACAATGGTGTTGATGGTGTTTGGACTATGAGTTATGGTAGATCAGCCACAAATCAAAAACATAGTATAATGCACAATTTTAGTGGGACAGGCCTGTGACAAAGCAACATGTGGGGAAAGCCTTTGCCATGAGACTGTTTAAATTGTTTTTCTTTTTTAAGAAAGCAAAACACACTAAGGATCCATCCTGGGATGGGGTTAGATTGGATGCAGTTAGGTGCCTCTTTTCCCAGATGCTTCTGCTGGGAATCTAAACTTTCTACAGAGTCCAAAACAATCAAACTTGAAACTTTGTATTAAAGTAAATAAATAACTATCCCCCCCCATCCCCAATATAGCTTGTATCCTGCACTAAATGAAAACTCAAGGGCAATAGCTTCTCTCTTTTATTGAAAGAAAGCTGCTGTAAGTTAACTTTTGCTTACTGAATGCATCTACACCAGCTATTTACTGTGGAGTTGCCTAATTAGCTCAGAAGTAAACTTGGCGTCTACACATGCGGCCCTATTAGACTGTAGGAAACTAATTAACTGGCTGACATCCAGTAAACTAATTAGCTAGCTTGGTATGCCTCCATGCAAGCTGCAGTCCCACCTTGGACTGCAACAATAGGTATATCTACACTTTTTGCTTCCCATGGTAAAACACATTAGGCTGCTCCATGCCTGTCATTTCCTGAACAAGAAGCAGTGTAGCTGCATTCATGTGGTTACACCTGGGCTTATTAAGTCTGTTAGGAGGCAGAGCGAAAAAGATCCTACCTACAGTGCCTCTTCCTGCTTGGGAAGTAACATGCAGATGTGAGCAGTGCAGCATGTTTCAGCACAGCAATGCCTGGCATGGTGTGCCCTGAATCTTAGAACTTTGCTGAACTGAGTCTGGAGGAAGGTGAACATGTCCCAACCACAGAAACTTGGTTTCTTTGTCCAATGGCTTCATCTTCCCAGTTCCAAGCTCTTTTTCTAGTTAATAGAAGATGAAGGAACAACATTTAACAAAAAACCCTCAAGAGATTACATAAAAATGAAATGACAGACTCTTTTTCATCTGGGTTTTTTCATTTTTTTGGTAATTATAATATTGTGCTCTTTGGCTGGGGTGATAGTATGCCCATGATTTGGCCATTTACTGCTGTAAAGAGAGTATGGATTCCCCTCCCCCACCTCCTCCCTCCTGTGGTTTATCTATGGTTAAAGTACTTGAGGACTGGGTTTATGTTGGAAAGCTATACAAACCACATGTATACATGAAGGGGATAATGGACTCTGGACTATGTAACTGTTATGCAGATATAAATATGATTACATAGCATAGCAAACACAGCTGTAATGGATCTAGACTGTTGTGAAATGTTGACATGGATGGGTTCTTCGGTGTGTTGAGTACCCAGTACAATAGGGTACTTGGGATATTTGGCTATAGTGATATAAATATTTGCTGATAATTAATTAAATAAATAGTAACAAAGGGAAGTCATAATAAATCCCTAGGGGTTGGGGTTAATTATATGGAAATGTCAAAGGTCAGGCACACATCACTAAATCATATCAGTGTCAAACATTATGAGTGGTGATGGGTTGGGTCCTCAGTGGGTTGAGTCAATGACCCTATGCTAATTTATAACAACAGAAGGGTTGGCCTAGTGCTTCAGAGAGAACATTGTGACACAGCTGAAATCACGTTGATCATAAACTAAGTAGGAGACATGACACACATTTTTGTATGATTAAACAAGGTGAAGTTAAAGCATTTATTAGGTGCTACAGCTGTTTGCTCCAAGCAAACACCAGAGCTAAATGTGTTACTACGAACAGGGCAAAAAGATAGTTTAAAAATTCAAAGCATTAGCAGAAATAATTTGTGCCAGGTAGAAAAACTGAAGGAGCCTAAAGGTGTTCCTACAGAATCAGGTTCCAGTTTTGGGAAGATTCTTCCAGCACAAACAATTCAGGATACAGCCTTTTTGAGGACTCTCTCAAATACTGGTGTAGGAGGTGTGTTGGAGACAGAGGTTTGGGGCATGTGTGCATCCTGTACTGCAAGTTCTATATTTTGCTTTTTTGAACAGAAGGGACAGAATCTCTCTATGACATTTTACTCATTTTGGGAGTGAGCACTGCGATATCATGGGACAGAAATTAGCCCATTGGGATAATGGACTCTGATCCAAACAAATATAGTTGTGTCATCTTTAGCATCCCCAGATGGCTTATATGGCTCTTGTCTTCTCATTCACCCTGACCTCTCTTTCATTCCAGCTAGTAAAGTTGACAAATGCAGTAATAAACAATAAATTATGGTCTCTTTAAATGTGCCAGTGTGACAAAGTTTGCAAGAGTGATAAAGTGAAAAGAGGCTCATAATTGTGCTTTCAAACTGCATCAAATGTTGATGTACCATGTGAAAGAACTCCCTCCCAGTCTCCTCACTTGGGTTTTCTGGGTTTTTTGTGGGGGGGTTGTTTTTTTCATTTTCTTTGTCTTCACACACATAGCGGCAGTCCCAGCCCCAGGAGTGTACCATAGTGTTGAACATGCCCCAAGATGGCAATGGAGCTGGTTTAAGACTCCGGTGCAATCCCAGAGCTGGGACTAACAATTAGTTGATTGTCAGTCCTAGCCCCAGGACTACCAGCTTACTGGGCACCCAACTTCCTGCTTACCAGTGCAGGGGGAGCCCAGGTTCATAACCGTGTGTCTTGCCATGCATGTGTGAGAGATTGGTGGGACTGAAGAACAGACCCCTTGTGCTACTTGGTGAAACTCTACCACAGGCTTTAGGCAGAACTTACTCCCAAAAGCAGTTCTTGAGTGCTCATCCTTATCAGCCCATCTGCATACTCCCAATGAATCCTTGGGGAGTATATACTAGGCATGTAATTTCCTCAGATGCAAAAAGTGCTAATCCCATATCCTTGGCTAGCAATTATCCCAGTGAGTCTCTCACTTATTCTCCTCACTCTGAGTCAGATTAGTAATCGATCTGGGTATTTTCAGGTGTTAGCCCTGTTATCAGGCTTCCCTTTTAAAATGTAAGCTGTCAGCATCTAGGATGGCCTGGTATATATGCCTCACTTCATGTTTACATGATCCCATTTGGCTGGCCATTACGGTTGAAGTCACATGCTACACTTGGACCATACTAAGACACTTAAAACATGAGTATCTGTGTATTAAAGCTCATTAACTCACACTAACTGCCCTCTGAGTGTCTCAAAGTAACACCACTTCAGGTGAGGGTTAACTTTGGTATGTGCTACCTAGCTCATGTTAGGATAACTTCAGTCTGCTCCACAAAGATAAAAGAAACGGGCAGTCCTCCAGCCCCCCAGGATGCACTGCTACCAACCCCCAGCCCACCCAGAGCAGGGATAGCGCTCTGGTGTCCTGGGTACCAGCCATGCCCCTGCTTGCCAGCCTTCCAGTGCCAAGTCAGAGGTGTGCAAGAAGGAATGGTATTAACCCTTAATATGTGATGGCTCATAGCACGTTCTGACTTTAACACTGCTTAATGTTCCACAGATTGGGTACGGTCTAAGTGTAACATGTAAGATCACCATAAGTATAGTCCTCAGAGATGTAAATACTTAGCAATTACTCTTCCTAAGATGGCAAAGCATTGTCTCCCTTCAGTGTGAACTTTATTATCTAGAAGGTAAAACTTAACTTAATCAGTGGGGGTGGGGCAGAGCATGCAGCAGAGAACGCACCCCCGCCCCCCATGGGGGAGGGAGATGGCAACAGCAGCAGCAGCCTGGGGCAGAAAGGGGCATGGTCAGCTTCCCCCTGCCAGAAGCTCCTGAGAGCAAGTAGCCCTGAGCTACTTGCCAGAGCAGCTTTTTATACTGCTGCGGACAGCACAAGTACTGGCCCCAGGCTCTAGCTCCCCCTGGCTGCAGATCTGGGAGGAGCTGGGCAGGGTTATTTTGCCCCAAATGGCACAACTTGCCCCACAACAAAGTGCTTGCCCGAGCACATGTGCTGAGGCAAAAATCCCTGGCTCAAATTTGTGCTGCTCCTGTTTGAGCTGCTGCAAGCGCACATGTGCACATGCCCAGAAAGGCCACAACAGGTCAGAATGTTTTTGACCTTTGACATTTTTGACATTTGGCATTTCCTATATGAAATCTCTGGGTTTCTCTTGTGAATCATGTATAGGTGTTTGCACACCTCACAGGGCTAATATTGTACTGCGCAGTCATGGCACCCTAGCTGAAAATCGTTCTTCTAAAAAGTCAAAAGGGAGAGACCAGGTGATACTTAAGTCCTATGCTTGTCCCTTGGCTTCCATTTCACAACTCATCAGCTTGTACCTCAGATGCAATGGTGCCATTTTCACCTGTCCATAGATAAGACTCTTCACGTGACAGCACACACACGGGTAAGAGAATGCTATAGAGGCTTCTTAGCTAACTTTACACCACAGCCTGACTACACATCCTTCCTGCTGCACTGTGTCAAACCCAGATGGAGCTCTATGTAAGCACCTTGGCAAATTAATGTGTTTGAGATGCTTCTGAGAGCAGTTGCTGGAC
Source organism: Alligator mississippiensis (assembly GCF_030867095.1). NCBI lineage: Eukaryota > Metazoa > Chordata > Crocodylia > Alligatoridae > Alligator > Alligator mississippiensis. Next base: position 181,309,380 of record NC_081827.1, read on the forward strand.
AGTGCAAAGGCTAAATCTTGATCCATATTGAGTAAACTCACAAACTCCACCCATCACTGGGGATGCTGATTGCTAAAAGGTCTAGAGATTTAGCTGTTGCATCCCAGATTGGAGCAATAAAAAAGAAACTCTCCCTTTACTGACAAAATAGGCATCTGTGTAGGTTGCTGCCTAAGAAAGCCCATGCCTCTGAATCAGTTAGTTTCTAAGGCGCCACTCTGCCTTACCTTCTGCCAGATTTCTAACATGGCTAACCACCTCTGTCCTTATGCTGATGACTGTTACAGTGGTATCCAATCTGGGTCAGGATTAGGGCTTTACTGGATATGGTGCCATAAAGATTTATCAGTGCTTGAACACATGCATCCTTTGACAGTTTGAATGTCAAAACTCCTTTAGCAAGATTACACCTGTACACACAGGGATTTTTACAGGATTACAAACAGGTTGAAGGCTTCTGGGCCTTTCTTCTGAATAGTCTGGAAAGCCATTTTACAAGCCAGTGGCCCCACTTCCACAAGAGAATGGCTATAGGTGAGCTAGGAACTGCTAGAATAGGTTAATGACAAAAGAGTACAAAAGGCGTATGATGACTTGCACATGCAAGTCTGTCTGAGGACAGACTTACGTGAACCTACATGTAGTTTTTATATGGTGGGATAATGGGTAAAATTCACTATGCAATACATGGCTGTTAATTAGTGTATAAACAGACTGCAAGGTATCTGTAGCATGGTCTGCACCTGTATATACTTTAAGAAAAGCTGAGCCTCATCAGAGAATATTACATGTGGTTAAAATGCGAAAGACCTGCAGTAACTTGTGGGAGTTCCTCTGTACAGAGTGCTTGAGGTCTGGGGAGGGACAGAGCACGTAACATTGACAGCTCCCTGATCCTCACAGCTAAGACTTAACTTGTGCAGTTTGCTATGTAACACTAACCTTCCTGAGGTTCTTTTTAAAACTATGTCCAAACCTTTCTCTTTTTTCTTCTTAAATCTAATAGATTGAGTTACACTGCAGAATTCATTTCCTTAGAAATACTTTGCTTCTAATTATAGTCTCTGCTGAACAAATGCCATTTGCACTGTAAAGTATTTTAGCCACGTTTTACTGGTAAGTTAGTTCTACTCATTTACCCTTCAATATGACCATAAGAGAGGTTACTTTACTTACCAAGTTCAGTGGAGATCTGAATAAGATGAAGTAGTCAAATCACTATTTTCCCCAGCAGCTCATATGATGACTGCACTCAAAGGCTAGGGACAGACATTACACATAAACTGGTTTAAGTGATCGGAAACTGGTTTAAACCATAACAGAACAGAAATTCAGTGCACCTAAACCAGTTTCAAAATGGCCAAAACTGGTTTTAGATAGACCTGGATAGATATAGTATCAGACTTAACTGATTTCAGTTAAATTGGTCTATTGAACTTCTGTCCCAGAGCTCTTCCCAACTCAAGTTTAACTCACAGTCCCTCAGAATCCCAGGATTCTTTGCACCTCCCCTGAAACGACCCCCTTGAAGTGCGGGCAAGTTAGCCTCTGAGCTGTCACAGAGCTGAGGCAGCAAAGCCTCTGTTCTGCAGCTGTGGTCCTGCCTGTACCTGTCAGCCTCTTAGGGCAGGGTGTGAGAGGTGGTGGGGAACAGAGTCCTGATTCCTACTGTGTGAGGGTTTCCCTCTGGGCCTTGTGAGTCACTGATGTGCAGGAGGGAGCCAGGAGCAATCCCTCCAGCCCAGGGCTGGTCCAGATCCCTATACCTCATTGGGGGTTCCCCTGCCCCAGGCAGGGTCCCCCGAGCCCTGCCACCAGTGTAAAGGGGGAATTCCCTGTTCCCACCTCTCCACATGGCCGGGTGACGGTTTAGCCCAGGGGTTCCCTACCTTTTTATACTGCAGCCTGGTAAACTATTTAATTTACATATTTAAATTTAATTTTTACTGGGTCAGGGGGCAGGGTTGCAAGGATCAGATCAGGTTGGGGCACTGGGGGGCCCTGCAGAGGAGGGGGCTGCACAGGCAGTGGCCTGGGGGGGACCCAGCTGGGAAGAAGGGACTCTGGTGCCTTGCCTAGGAGCAAGCAGCAGAGCCGTCTTCCCATCTTCCACCCTGGCCATTTCACTGCCCACCTCCCCTTGCTCCCAGCCGTGAGCAGGGCTGGGGGGTCCTGTCCAGCCCGGTGCAGGCCCCAGTACCTGGTGAGCGGGCAGCGCCTCACCAGGTGCAGCCATGGCAGCGGGATGGGGTGCACAGAGCAGGCTGCCTCCCTCCTGGGGTTTCCCCGCCACCCAGCTTTAATCCCACATGCACATCATTGCTGGCAGCTGAAGCCATGGCCAGGCAGCCAACCCACCATGGCCCGGTACCAGGCTGCGGCCCATTGGTTGGAAATGCCTGGTTTAGCCCCTTCCCACTCTGCAACAGGTGTGAGGTGGGGAGTGGGGACAGTCCCTCCATCCTGGGGCTGAGCTGGTACTAAACTGTATGGAGGGTTGGGAGGGGGCAATTCCCCCTCTGCACTGGCAACAGAGCTTGGGGGACCCTGCTGGGGTCAGGGAGCCCCCACTGAGGCACAGGGATCCCCCCCATGTGAGCTGATGCCCAGCATGGCTGCCCCCTAGGCGGGAGGGACTGTTCCCCCTGCACCGGTGGGGGCAGGGCTAAACCAGCACCAAACCATGCTAAGGGGTGGGAGTGAGGAATTCGCCTTCTGCCAAGGCTCAGGGAACCCTCATTGAGTCGCAAGCATCCCCACACATGGGCTGATGCCTAACACCAGCTGGGCCCTGGGCTGGAGGGACTGTTCCCCACCTGTGGGGGGGAGGGACAGCAGGGGGTTTAGGGGATGTGCTGGGCAGCCAATCAGGGATGGGCCCCACTTGGGTGACCTTGGCAGGGGCCAGAAGACTGAGAGATGTGCTTTAGCGCCCCCCAGCTTCTGGTCCGGGCCACTGCAGGCATCTGGCTGCCTTTGCGGCTTCATTATCAGTTCAGTCTACACAGCTTAGAGAAACCTGCAAAGACTGAATTGATTCAGTCTTGGGCTTTTTGAGTTTGTACTTGGCCAAAATGGTGAGTTCTGTAATTCTCTGAGAAATTTATATTTGTAAATGCTTTACAGCAGGGGACATCTTTTCATTAAATATGTCCACTTCCTGATATGATGAAGCCCTGATCTGAGGTATCTGATATAATTAGGCATTATTATTAGTAGCTTACTGTAGAATTTGCAGCTAATGAACCTTTTTATCAACTAAAACACAATGGCAGTTCTACAAGAAATCTAATTTTGAGCATGAACAAAGCAATTACACATTTGTTCCTCTTCTGCAAAGTACTGGCTCCATGGAAACAGCAGGCACCTTGTTTTCTTGATATTTGAAGTTTCATGTCCATTAAAGGGTATAGGACTTAGAAGGCTGCTTACTGAGGGTGGCTACTGCTTCCTCGTCTGTTTTATACTTTGCGCATTAGTGCAAACCCAAGCTTGAATCCTGGGAAGGCAAAAGTTTTCTGGGGAAGTGAGAGAGAAAAGCTTAGGAAGATAAATGTGAATTAAAAGGGAGAGTATGTTCTATTCTATTAAATTGTTTTTTCCACTTAGAAGTGACAAGGCACAAGTATTGTATTACATGTGCAAACTAACTTGTGCAAACAGGATGTCTTTTGTTGAAGGGGCAATGTGCTTGTCTGCTCAGATGCACTATAAGGGCAAGTGAACGTCAGCCCCAGGGGTCCCTGCACTCCTAGCATTTGGAGGCAAAATACCAAGGAGGTAGGATCTGCCCCATTATATCAACAGACAACAGGGTCAACACCATTCTCTGCCTGCCTTCCCTTGTTATTGCAGTTAATTGTTCAGCTTTGTACAATATCAGCATACCGGATCCTCATACACTCTGTGGATGATTTGCTTTGGTTCTAGCAACCAGTGTAGCTGCCTCTGGATAGGACCCACATACAGGCAGCCCACAGCTTTGCACTACATGGATCTTGGGCCTGTTTGGAATTGACTCAATTGCTGGGATAGGATCCAAGTTCCAGTGTAGACAAAGATATGCAGATAAAGCAAATAAATCATACTTGCCCATTATGCAAAGTCCTCAAATACAAATAAAACTGAACGCAAACCACTGCTATATCACAACCTGAACCAAACCACGACTGATTTAATCTGTGCTAAACTGAATGCTTTGCATAGCTCTGCTGTAAACAAGCCAAACGATCAGTGGGGGAAGGAAGTAATAGTTTATGGAGTATGGTCATTCCTCAGCTCTTATTTTCTTCGTCTTTATTCATGTTTGGTTTGTAAATCAGGGATTTTGGTAGCTAACTTCTAACTCATTGAATGAGACCACAATTTTGTTTGTACTTCATGCGTCTGTGTGTGAAATTTAATGATCCCTTTTTTTGCCATGGTTTTATTTGGTTTTTCCAAATGGTGGTGGGTGGCATGTGTGTGTGAAACACTGCCTCCTGGAAGAACTGGATGCATGTAGAGGCCACATCCCACCACGATGACAAACATTTGTATTCAGTCCGAGATATCCCTTATAAATTCAGACAGACAGCAAATATTTAACAAGAGCAGAGGAAAGCAGGCATAGTGTTTAAAGATCCCGGTAGCTGTGGCAAGCAGTATTGAGAGACCTCATAGATCATGTAGAAGCCACACCCATCTTATAGCCTGTTTAGAAAACATATTAGGGCAATGTGTCTCAAAAGGTGAACCCTTTCTTATATATAGAAATGCACAAAGAATTTTGTGATGTTTGAGAACCCAAGTATTTTCAACTGGCATAATGTAATAGCAAATAGATATGAATTGAAAAGAAACTCTTCATGATCTGGCCAGTTTTTCAGTTCTGGACCATGTCTTAACACAGGCAGCAGCATGTAATTGTTAGCTTTTATTTAGAAACTGGTGCATTCATGAATTGGAAAAACAGAGTTGTAGAAATTGCAGGGCCTGGATTCCATTTATCACAGGTAAAATACCTTCGGTCATTTTTCTGATTTGGTTTAAGTTTCAGACACTGTAAGGTGTGACAGCACAATAAAAAAGAGGGGCAGAATATCACAATCCCTGACTGGTGGCAGCTTTTGGAGAAAGGTTGAAGCAGGAGTGGCAGGTACTGCACCCTAAAAGAAAAGTAAATGAGGGTCTGATTAAGCCTTTCTTTTACTTCTAGATCAATTATTTAAATCCCATTTACACTGGCATGGACTAAAATGTCTTGTGCCCTTAGTTAGAGGCTCAGCAGAGCTTTCAAGGACCACACAGCAGTGAAGGGTGAACAACCTTCTCATGCAGGTAGATGTGAAACATCTGGTAGAAAAGGTGGTGGATTTCAGGTGGATTCCAGTAGCACTGACACATCTGAAGGGCTCCAGATCAGTTCTTGTGTATGTTACCTCTGTTTCATTTGCAGCCATTTGTAATACACGCTGGATAAGATACCTGTGTATCCTTATGTAATGTCCTTACAAATCCATGGTTCTTCCTGTTGAAGGTGGATCAATGGTTCAGGGTTTATGACTTCTTCCTTACCACTTGAAGATGTCATTCATGGCTTTGATGTATTTGCACTATGTCAGCACAGGCACATGGTACCTGAAACAAACCAGCTGGAGCAAAGGCACCCATTCCACCTAAGCAGGAATTACAATATTACTTTTGAGCTAGTGCACTAATGGGGCGCCTTCATGTGCCCCATGCCTTCAATGAGCCTTCAATGAGCATGGCTGCTAAATCCAGCCTGCCATTTGAATCGGCTGTACCGGTATCCCTTTTGGAGTCATTTCTTATGGACATTCAGAAGACCAGAACCTCTGAATGTTCCCAAAGGCTTGTGCCATGATAAGGATCTTGGCAGACGATCATAACCATTCATGCCAGAAGCACTAGTACATCCCATACAGGATACAATAGCACCCATCTACTTTAGCTGTTTGTTTAAGAATAAGAAAGTTAGCTGTTAGGAGACAGAGCAGTATGGGGGAGACAGAAGATTTGAACTCATAGGCACTGTCAGCATACACTATAGAAATGTATAATGTACAGCTGGCACACAAATCCAGATGCCTCCACAGAGGTACTGTAATGCTTCCAGGCAAGGATTACACCAGTGCAATTACACAGGTATAAATTTCCTCGTGATAGATGCCATAGGAATCTGAGTTGTTCACTGTTAGTGTGAGCAGAAGTGAGGCAGTGGGGAATTCTCTGCTGAACAGAAGTCTCGCTTACTTGGAAACACCTAAACCCTGGATCAGGGTGTCAAGAGGATGGTTGGACAATGAGCCAGGAATAATAGCATGTGGAGACAGCTGTCTTTTGAGCTTCTTCAAAACATGGCTCTAGGCCACAAATATGGCCCTTCTTTTCTTGTAAATGCTCTTACTCTGTGATAGTCATAGTCTAACAACTTAGATGACATCTGTTTATAGAGTTCAAATCATCTTGTCAGGGAACCAAAAGGACCATGTGTCTTAAGAGACTAATTGCATATAATGAGTAATTATAGCACTCAGTTTATGGGATCCCAAAAGGCTGTAATTTCTTTGGCCAGCTGACTAGATGAACAATTGCTGGTAACACACAGTCATGGTAACTGTGATCAGTTCATTGACAGGTCATGAACAGAAATGGGTGAGGTTTGTGACATTGCACAGGGACAAGCAGCAACTGCGGATTAAAGCAATGATTATGAAAATTGTTGTCACAGGCCTCATGGAATCCCACTGTGTGCATAAACATTTGAACTATTTCTAATGGCAGCTTGAATTTGCAGTAATGATTCAAATTAGGATATGTTGCTTGCTAAATAGCTCTTCTTCCACGGAGACAAAAAAAATTCAGAGGGAGATTTGAGGCTGTGCCTTTCAGTCAAGACATCTCAGTCACTGTATCCATCTGCAGTGCCAGTGGGGAGGAATGAAGCTTTCATGTTGTCCAGATAAATTGGATGAGAAACATGAGATTTTAAGACTGCTCCTTGGATGGCCCAGGGCAGGAGAAGGGATTTGCTGTTGACAGATGTAAACAGGAGTGTTGGGATGGACGGAGAGGGGAAGTTGGGAGGCCCTCTTCAAAAAGTGTGGGATCTGTAAAAATCTTTATTGGGCTTTTATTCACCAATGAGGCTTTACGGACAGACATGCAATGAATCTAGTGGTGATGATGGTAGTTTTTGTCCTTGTGAAATCTGAGATCTAAATCTCTTTTTTTTTCCCAAAGGGCCTGAACTAGCACAAAATGCACATGACCCAGCAATTCAATGTCTCCTGCTGCCAAATAAGGAAAAACATACTGCTATGCACCTTGTGGTAACCCATGGCATGCAGTCCTACCAGCCTGAAAGGATCTTGCTCAAGGTTTCTTAGGAATTGGTGTTTCTCATCCGCATATTCACTACCCCTGGAGCCAGCTCAAGCTTGCATTCTCTAAATAAATCCTTCCTTTGAAGGCTTGCCTGCAATGTCCTCTGAAAGACTGCTTGCTTGAACTCAGGGCTACTCCCAGTTGGTTTCAAACAGTCCCTTGTTAGCATGAAAGCGAGGAGCACCACTGAACAAATTTGCTTATATCCTCCAAGTTCTCTTCCAAAGCTGAACAGCAAAGGGATTTATGAGAAGTGCTGTCTGGACACAGGAGGAAAATGTTGGGTAATCAGTGCAGTGGCTTCAAGAAACTGGCTCCCTTGTTTATCTAGACCTCACTCCTACCAGCTCGGACAGCTACAGTTTGTCACCTTGATCTCACAGAAACTCTGGCTTGTCCTCATTCATAAAATCCAACAGACATCTTAAATTTTTACAGTGGCACCACCCTGACTGCATCTTGATTCCTCATTCACATGAAGGCCTGTAATCACCATCAGACATGAACACATCTACAGAAAGCCCTTTTACTTCATTGGGACGGATTCTCGCTGCATCAGTGTGGATTGTCTCCATCCCCTTGTGTTGCACATGCACACACACATACACACACACACACACACACAAACTACAAGTAGTGTGACCTTCCCAAAACATGCACATGAGGCAAAGGGTCCAGTTTCCCTCCCCTCTCCTTTGCATATATAGACAATGGTGAAAAGCAGAGGCACTATAAATATCATTCGTACAAGTCAGGCCATGAGTTTGAGAGGAAGAAGAGCATTACATTATTTCTGCCTTCAGAAACAAGAGGCAAGGAAGATGCTGTAAGACAGCTGCTGAAGCCCAACAGTTTGGGTCAGGCAGGGCTGCTAGATCTGAATGAGCTGTACTCAAGGTTAACAGAGGTCTGGGGGAGAAGGAGGGACTGAACACTTAGGTCAATAAAAAGCTTTAGAATACCATCACAAATAGTCTTTCTACCTCTGTGTAGCTGGCTCTGTTCCTTCTCCTGCCTGAATAACAGTGCTTGTAGCCAGATCCTTAGCAAGGTGTAAATCAATGTAACCTTTTGGCTTTGTTGCTCGACTCTGCTCTAGAAGGCCTGGTTGCCACCTGCATGATTTGTTAACCAGATTATCCAATTTAAGGCCATCTCCTTTTCGGCTGTGGTGTCTGGGTTTCCAGCATAATGCTTTCTTTCCCCTACCTCAGACTTACCATCAAATTTGGCCCTTAGTTTTCTGCAGCTGAAGTACAAATGATGTGCATCAGAGAGAAGAGATGAGTGAGGGTTTGTTTTTTTCCTGGTTTGTGGGAGTGTGGTTATGGCTTTAAATAGCTCCTTGAGCACCATTGACTGTAACCCAGCCAGAGAAGAGGAACATTTCTCCTGAAGGAGAAGAAAGGAAAACCAATGTGAATACATATATTGAATAGGGTCATTTCTCCTATTGGAGACTGAGAGTCAGTTCAACAGACATGAATGAATGCAAGGGCAGAATGGCAGAGCACTCAATGCATGGAGGCCATTCTTCACCTACTACCATGGTCCTTAGACAATCAGACTAACCTAAGTCCCCTTAATAACCTGTGGAGAGAGTGAACATGAGATCCTTCTGCTGCATGTCCAATCTACCTAGATATGTGTCTGGGCTCACAGCCCTGTAGCATGTCTACAGCCCAGAAACCTTCATAAATTTATCTTCACAACACCATTGTATATTGAGAAAGTACCTGGTCCTTTCTAGAGACTGACAGCTGAGGCACAGAGAGATTAAGGTCTAGATTTTTCCATAAAACAAAGAGCCATCTCAGTCAATTAGGGTTTGTAAAGCTTAAATGCAATTAAAAATGTGACTCCTCCCACAAGCTCCCAAATTTCAGTACCACCATATGCAGCATGTTCCAGAAAACAGCACAAGGGACTAGGAGTCAAAAGACCTTGACTGTTTTTGCTAGCTTCTGTGTTTGACAGATGAATCATTTAATCTCTCTGCTTTGTTCCCTTCATCTATAGAAGGGAGGATGACAGCTACCTTAAGTGCTTTAAGCACTTACAGTGGAAAGGGTTAACATGTTAAATGTTATTATATGCCAGCAGCTAGTCTAAACTGAATATAACTTACGTGATAAACATGGTGAACAGAGCTTCTCTCCAGCAGACGGTGCGCTGACTGCAGTTCCATTCTTGATGCTCTCATTACGGTACTGGGTGACCACTTCACCACAATTTCCTGACCTGTAAAATCTAGGCAATGATAGCAGCCTCCTTTGTAAAATATTCTGTGATCAATAGATGAAAAGAGCTGAGCGTTAATAACATAAAGAAGGAATAAGAATGACTGAGCCAAAATAAATTAAAACTTGCAAGGTAGGCTGCATTTTAGCATCATGGGGAAGTAGACCTGATGCATGTGGAACAGGAAATGTGATATCCATGCAGCTGTCTTATTTCATTGTGCAAGGGCTTCCATTTCACTCCAACTTCATTGTATTATACTATCACTGGAACAAGAATGCAAGTATTACTTTTTTTTAAATGCTGGCTGCTGCATTATCTACCTCCTTATAAGCCTGTTGTAACATGCAGTCTGCTGAGGCAACCAAAAGAGCACTGCTGACTAGCAGAGGGTAGTATGTTATATCTTGCAAAATGTTAGTTCTGCAGTTTTACCCAGTAGGCTTGAGACACCTTCAGACATAAAGACAAAGGATTACAAGCAGGTAGTATTTCCCTACGTTAATCTTCTTCACCTTCTTTCCTAATGCAATGCTGCATGTTGGTTATTCATCATTAGTCCTGTCCTGACAGGCTTAACAGCATTATCACAGGGGCCAACATTAGCTTGCAATTAAAATTGCACTGATTTTTGATAATACAAGCAGCTGGTTAAGTTAGTCTTTCCACCACTATGCAAATGAGGGTTGAAGAGCGGCTCAATTAACCGGTCAAATATTGTCAACTGGCTGTATATTTCTGACTGGTCAAAGATTATGGCAACTTGACCAATATATAAAATACAATGAAAACCCACATTTTTTTTAGTTTCTTGACAGAAATATGATTTTTTATTTCTTAATGAAAATGAGTGCTTTTCTGTATAGTATATGGGCTTATTGTCAATGTTTTACATGTTTTGACTGACATTTGACCAGTTAATTGACTAAACTTTATTTGAATAATCAAATATCCAACTCTAATACAAATCCAATCTGCTGACTGTGGCGTATGGAGCTATGAATCTGAGCAATGTCTTTTGCGTTCTGTGTACTGTACCATTAAATATATAACTATTCTCTCTTTAGGTATGATTCTGTTGTCAATATTCATTCCAAATTTCACCATTCAGTACTACACAATAGAGATACACATTGTATGTTTAGCATAGATGCTTAACTGTTGGCCATTCTTGGTCTATTAAATTCTAACCCAACTGCCACTAAAAGCGACCCAGAGCCTAATCTAGTTTCTACTCATACCTTTATAGTTTGATAAAGGAAACAGGTGAAAAATACAGTATTCACTGTACTTAGTATTAGTACAGCAAGAAAATAACCCTAAGAAATGGTGTGAATTGGAAATTTCATAATCTAGTGAGAAAAATCCTTATTGACTTCTTGGTTACCCACAGTCCATTGCACTCTCCATAAAAAGCCCTTATCACAAATGGCTGCAAGATAAATGGACATATTTTGTCCCTTTCTGCACATGGAGATTAGCCTGCAGGTTTGGTTTTTAAATCTGTGACTTATCAGCATAAGTAAAGATCTAAGGCACAAGCAAAAACCTACAGATACTATTTACAAGGTCAAAATTATTAACTTCCCCTATTCATTTGCTGATTTTTCTTTCTTTAAAGGATTCTCTCTGTCTTGTATCCAGACACCAAAGGCAGCTAGTCTTAAATGTATCACACGTGATTTAATAGAAAGATACAATCCTGGAAGACTACATTGAAAGAGATATTTCCACTAACATCAATCCTCTGCAAGCACAGGAAAGGGAGCTTTTGGGGTGATCTTAATTCAGTGATCCAAGAAAACAACTTCCCCCCACCTTGAACCCTGTCATTTAAGGAATTTTCCTTCCAAATTCCAGTATGTCTTTTTGTTGCCTTCACGGGAGGGACAGGAGATTGAGCCCGTAGTTATCAGTTATTTGGGCATGGCACAACCCTGCATTCAAAAGCAAAGGCTTCCTAGTGATTTATGTAGGCTGCAAACAGATGTTGAATTTGTGCTACCAAAAAAATATTTATGGAGACACAGAACCTGAGCAAACAGATGTCTTAGCCCTTTGTTGAACTGAAAATGCCTAAATTTCATGGCAGTGATGACTCTGCTCATAATTTGTCCTGTCTTTTTGAAGCCAACATCTTTGCCTACAGTGAGAGAGTGTGGGCAGCCCATAGCTAACCACACTCTCCAGCTGCCCTGGGCCAGAGCTCTCAGGGCTTCAGGGGCCCAATCCCATAAAACAAGACAAAGTCCCTGGGTGCCTCACCCTGATATGGGGCACACATCTGCAAATGGGGATTCTCTGCTTGCAGATGTGCGCCAGTTGGTAGCATGGTACATGCACCGTAGGCAACACTTGCAGGGGGATTTCTGCAGTGTCCATTTCTCACTGCACACAGGACACAATCTGAAAGCATAGAGGAAGAAACCCAATGGGCATTTCCTGCTCTGTACTTCCAGATCAGTATTGAAGGAATCCCCTGCAAAGGGATTCCCCTGCTCCCTGACATGGGAGTGGGATGCATCTTCCGCCTACTTGCAGATGCATGCCCCAAATCGGGGTGTGGTGCCCAGAGCTCTTTTCCTGCTGGATCAGGCCCCTGAAGCTCTGGGAGGGGCAGGGGCCTGACCCCACACAACAGCCCCAACAACATCAGTGAAGCAGGTTGGCTATGCTGAGACATCACTACAGCTGACTGCATGCCAAAGATGACATCTGTTTTCAGCTGAAGTCACATCATTAAATCCTATGTTGTGGAGAAAACCCAACAATTGGAGACCCCTCAGTCTTGTGCTCTCATCTACTCCAGATGGAAGAAACCCTTATGCCTGGGGAAGTTGAAAGTGCTGATTAATCTGTGTGGGCAGAAACAGAAGGTGGGAAAAGTCATGGCCTTTCAGATATGTGCTAAATTTGACTATCGCAGTCATCAAAGGGGTACTCTGGATGGCAGACTGTAGTCAAGGGGTGGAAGAGAGAATTGAAATGAACAAGGCAAGGGAATGACAGAGGAACCTTTACCTTGCAAGGACTTAAGCTCGTGTACATTCTTCTCTACTCTTAATATTCCCATTGAAATCACCATGACATCTTACAGGGTGCAAAGCCAAGCACACTCACTGAAGTCTTTGCAAAATCAAGGCCTTTCTTCCTATCCATGAGAGGAAGAGAAACTACTTAGTCATAGTAACAAAGGGACGGTACTTACCACCCAAGAAAAATTGGACTGGGTATTAAAAATAGAAAACATACAAGTTTGCTTTTAAATGTGCACATTCTTCATAAAATGGAGGTGATAAGATAAAGACAAGTATTGTAACTTTGCAGAAGCAAAAGTAAGACAAAATGAAAGTAATAAAATGTACGGAAAGAATCTGAAAATAGGTAATGGGTTAAAAAGTAGAAAGATGTTTAAAAAATAAAAAATATTTAGAAAATTAAATACATATATTTATGAGCTAAAACTAAGCACATACATAAGTTTTTTCCAGTACTAAGGCTGCAGAGATGAAACAGATAACATTTAAATGATTAGGTTGCCAGTGGCTTATAACCATAGCAGCAAGACATGTATCTAACAAGCCCCTCCAACATCTTGCTTGTTTGCTGGCTGTCTATCATGACTTTTGTCATCTTTCTCTAGCTATGCATTTTTTTAGGAGGAGGGCGTGTGTCTTCATAAGTGTTTTTACTTTTAGTACAATGTGTGCACAATCCTAGCCATATGTTTCCATTTGCCACCACCAAGCAAAAAAATAAAGAAATAATTCGTTCACTTCAGATAATTCTGATTAACCAATGGCCCACATTCAACTTGAGTGTAAACTTACTGAATTCAACTGTATTACATGAGGGATAAATTTAACCCACTAATCCTGATTGTTCTCCCACCTCTACTAAATATAGATGCTAAATTGGTACAAATTCACCAGTTTAATTGGAGTTACTCATCATTGATACTTAGTATAAGTGAAAGGAGAGCTGGACCTATTATATGCATCCACATGGTATTTAAAGCCTACTTGCATGCCTCACAATAGTCTCAGGGGACTTGTCTGTACCCTGGCACTATTGCATCATGGCTAGCACAGACCTGAGTATGCTGTACACATGGAGACATCTCCAAACCTGGAATTTCACTAGTAAGGCTGTTTCACTCTTGTCCCCAGCGACCACTCTCAAACATGCTGGAGACGGAGGGCTTGAAACCTCAGAGGTATGCCCTACAGCAGTGTCACCAGTTAACTTCTGGTTCTGGAGGGTGCCTGCAACCGCAGATGGGCAGGGTGTACACAGGCCCACCCCAGCTGGGATGTGTGGCTGCCAGAGGTAGACTAGTCCACTTAGGTCAGTGGAACTGCTTTTATGGTCAAAATTAACCACCAGCTTCAGTACCTTGCTGAACGGATGCCCCTAAGAGAATATGTAAATCCTTAATCCTTTGCAATGCACTAAGATTAACTCATGGCTGCACAATTCTGGTTCCATTTATTTATGCAGACTACCATTAGAGTGGATTTGTTACCATAGGTCTCATTTACCTCTCCTCCTTTTACACATACCGCCTAAAGATATTATTCAAAGAGCAAAGATCCACCAAAATCAGACACATTTTTATGGGTGTGCCCTGGACAATCATGTAGGGAAAACCAAATACTGAGATGAATTAATCATCAAAGAACGCAGTAACAACAAATGTCTGACTAGTTTAGGGTCCGTTCACCATGTTAACTGTCTTCCTAAAATTCATACACCCTCATGAAAACAAAATAGCATTTGGTTTGCATGAGAATGAGCATGAGGATTGCCTGTAAGTCAAATTCCTTGGCCTGTTTATGCTTGTGTTTGATCTCATCCAAATTTGCGCAAAATGACAAGATGTTGCATGTTCATAGAGTTTTAGATTAATTCATTTGGAAATAAAAATAATTCCTAGCTTTCCTGCAGCACCTTTCTTCAGTTGATTTGCAGAACAGTTTGCAAAGGCAAATATTAGAATTGACTGAGAATTTTCCAACAAAACCTTTCAATCAGAAAATGCCAATTCAAGCAAAACAGAATATGCTTGCAGCAACTGCTCAGTTTCACCTATCCCCCATTAAAAAAAAAAAGTGCTCAGGTCCATCCTGGCTGAGTTGGGGGGGGGGGGGGAGGGGAGCATGAGGTTGGGTATGGGAGGCAGAGAAGCAGCAGCGGCGGTATGGAAGCAACTTTTAGGTCCCCTGCCCCAGTACAGCTACCGCCTGTGTAGAAGCTGTGTTCGCACTACAGGCCAGGGAAAGGCAGAGGAAGGGAGAAGTAAGTGGCAGTGATGCAGGTGCAACACACAGTTGCATGGCTCCAGTGAGGGCACAGGGAAAGCCTCCCAGCCCCCATACTGATGCTGCCAAAGCCACCCAGCCTGCACCAGACTGGGACCAGGTTGTTCCAGAAAACAGCTTGAGAAAGGTTGTCAGTTCCTGGGTTAGACAAAGGAAGAATTTATGGAGAATAGATGGGGAGGTGCTAGAAGGATCACAAATGCCTTTCATATCTGCAGCCAGGTCAGCCTTGACAGACTACGCTGAACAAGAGCACGGATTGGATGATGTGTGACAGTCTCCTATGTCTGCATGCACCCATTTCTCACTCCCAACAAGGTGCCAGACACTTGTGTCCAGGGTTTTTCCTTCTGTTTTACTGGTAAAAAATACTACATCACAGGGGTTTCACATAAGCAGAGAAAAATGGTATTAAAAAAATCTTTTAAGCTATTGGAAAGAGGTTGGACAGTTTACTCAGAAGTAATTTTATATTGAAGAACAGTATTTATTTCAGAAAAAACTATTGTGTCATGTTTCTGCTCCCCTTTTCTTCTGGAATAAACTGAAAAAATGCTGAAGGAAAGGAGCTCTGTGTCTGTGTCCTTTGATTTTTTTTCTTTTAATGTTTGTTATGGAGAATAATTCAACTCGCCTATTAAAAATATTTCATCCTGCTAACAATACAGGAGCTAGTTTTCTCTTTGACTATTTATTGATCATAGTGTTTGGTCACTGAAATCCATTTATTTTATTGCTGCTGACATTTTACTGTGTTAATAAACTGTATCAGACGGCTTAACACCTGGAATACGTGTCTCTTTTTACTCTGTTGCTACTCTCTGAGTGACTGAGCCTTTAAAGACAAAAGAGAAGGACCACAGCATTTCAAGATGGCTACTTGATATGAACCATTTGCAAGAATTTTTATTTTTCTAAGAAAGTAGAGAAAGTAAGCAGCCATGAACTGTTCATAGGAAACAGCGCAAAACAAGATGCTCATTTTTATTGAAACAAATATTTCTGGAGACTGAGATTCATAGTTCTTCAGCTCCTTGAGTTATTAAAAAATACGACCTTTTCCTCCAAAGTGCGAGAGGGAGTATATAAACAGTTCTAATATTGGAAAGTGAGAAAATTGACTAGTTTGAAAATATTTTCAGTTTTAAAAATCTTGTTAAAAAGAAAATGTTTTCTTTTTTATGGTCCTTCTCAGTATTTCATAGAATTTCAGCTGGTGTTTATGCAGCTCTTTTACCAGTTAAATTGCAAGACTGACTTTTTCAGGCTACCACCTTTCCCCCATCCTCCTCTTTTTATTCCTTAATAGAACACCTGCATTGCCACCTCTTGACTATTTTGTATTACAGCAACTAGTAGGGAGTGATCTGGGGGGGTGGAAGTGGAGAAGAAGAATTACGTTTTTTCACTGCTTTCAAGCTTATGATTTGTGTGTATACTTTATAGATGCTCTCCAAAGTACTTATTTGAACTGCCCCGTATCATCAGAGACCTGATTTCAGCTGGTGACATTCCAAATATTTTCTCCTGTACCCAATGCATACCACAACTCCTTCACAAATTTTAAAAGTAAGGCAGAGGAGGTGAGCTCGAAAATTATATCCCCACGGGACCACAGTGACAATGCCTTATACTCTGCTTACACATCATTACATCAATTAATATGTCTGGTGACAGCCATGGACATTTTCACTGATATAGTGCTTAGACCATATCTGACATAGATCAGACCTGACCCAAATTATTGTATGGCAGTGTTAGACTGATGGTGTAGCTCTGATGGTCCAGGAATTATGCAAGAGGCAAGGATTTCTTTGGGTGATATCTTTTATTGGACCAGCTGTTTATTTGGAATAAAGTTAGACACGCTTTCCAAAGCAAAGCCTTCTTTTTCAAGCCACAGCTTATTATACCACACATTGGTGATTATGAACATTTATTACTAATTTTGCTTGGAAAAAGGAAAATAACTCCAGATTGGAGCACATCACTGCTTACTTGGGAGAGGAAACATAACATCACTTTTTCCTCCAGCTAAAGCACTGTTTGGTACAAAAGCCAAATGGAGGTATTATTTCTCTTGAATCAAAGACCAGATAAATCCAACAACATACTCTACTCACCATACTTTTAAAAAATGGTAAGAAAAGGGTAAAAACAAGCAAATAAAAATGCTGAATGAACTGTATTTAATATTGGGCAAGAGAATATACTTTGTGACTAGGAAGATCCCTCCATATTTGATTACCTCTTTTCACTGTCCCTGAGAAGAAATAGTGCTTATACAAAAACTACAGTAGAGTTGCAATAAGCTGCCCCACTGCTGACCTTTGACACAGAGTGAACCCATCTCCCAGAAACTGCCAGAGAAAATATTAAATGTAAAATCAGCCAGAAAGAAAAAGCCATCTCTACTGGGCTTAAGAGACTTTATATGCAACAGAGGCTCTGAAAATGTGTTGACTTGTACATTACAGATGCTCAGCGCAGAATAGCATGAATGAGACAACAGTGGCATCTAGTGTTCAGTGAGCTCTTACAAGCAAGGTTTTATAAGGTGAAAAGGCTAAAAGGGGCTTAAACTGGCTGAATGCCTTGGAGTGAACTGTGCAATCACTCTTGCAGAGTGAAATTCACTCCCCAGGTACAAGTTCATACATATCCCTGAAGAACCACCCGTGTAAGACCTCAAATAAGTGGAACAAATGATATTTAGGCATTTTATACATCCTCTCTGCACAGAGATGAATTTTAACTTCTAATGATGGCAAGTCAGTTTGGTAGAGTCCCCTGCCCACGTGAAGGCCTTCAATGCAATGAGTCCTCCAGAAGAGAATCTTAGGGTATAATATTCCTCTGATCAGTTATGTATGTACTACATGCATTGTATTTTTAGAGGGGAAATGACATGCTTTAAATGACATTGCAGCTCAGACTCAGGACCAAATTGGAGGAAGAACGCATGAGAAAAGTATGTGCCTCTGCCAAATCATCATTCTCCAGGCAATGTGAGCGATTCTGACCTGCCTACATTTTATTCTTGCTCCTTTCTCATTCTTTGATCCTGTACTTTATTAATAAAGAGAGTCCCAGCATACCTTGTGTGTCAGCATTCCTCACAGACAGTCTCTTGCTTATGTTCTTTCTAACCTGTGCTTCGTCTCCTGAGGATCTGAGGTATCTAAGTAAAAATCTTCAAGATTCCAAGTTACTTACAAATAACCAGACAGATTTAAACACCAAATTTACCATCGCATTTTCAATATCTACAAGTGGAGAACAGCATCAAATACGTGAGTGAAGAGTTTCAGCATTAAGTGCAGTGGGGATGAGAGGAAACTTCTGTGGCTGTCTCCATATGCTCTATATTCTTTCTTATCTATGCTTCTAAGCTCCCACAACCACTAATACAAACCCTTGCTCTTCTTAGGCTGTTTCTGCCCTATGTTGGGTAAAAGCCACTTCAATCCTTTTATACAGTGTATTTTGTAGTGTGTGGTATGGTATAAGACAATAGCTAGAGAAAAGAATTCATGCTTAAAAAGGCCTTGTTTGTGATATAGCTAACAAACATTTTCCCCCAAACCTAAATCCTGCATTGTTGAACAAGGCTAACAGTTGAACAGTTCTGCAGTAGCACCACTGAATGATTCCCAATAATTTCACACCATGGAAAAATATGGCTATGGAGAGAAACCACTTTTTTTACTTCTTGAAAAATGAAAGGGGGGAATTGCTGCTCAGGAGCTGGTAATTAGCTGCTGCCATGCAACCACTGGAAACTGGTGGAAGCTGCTACCATGCAACCATTGGGGTGCAGGGGGATTGGAAACTGGCTAATGTGGTCCCAATTTTCAAGAAGGGGAGGAAGGAGGGCCCAAGTAACTATAGGCCTGTAAGCCTCACCTCGGTGCTCAAGAAGATCTTGGAGAGGATCATCAAGGAGCACATCTGTGAGGGGCCTGCAGGGGAGATCATGCTCAGGGGCAATCAGCATGGGTTCATCAAAGGCAGGTCCTGCCTGACCAACCTGATTGCCTTTCATGACCAAGTAACTAAATCCTTGGATGATGGTGTCACCATGGACGTAGTCTTTCTAGACTTTAAGAAGGCCTTTGACACTGTCTCTCACCCCATCCTCATCAATAAATTAAGCGACTGTGGCATTGATGCCTGCACAGGTGTATGGGTAAAAAATTGGCTGATGGGGCGCACCCAGAGAGTAGTGGTGGACGGGTTGTACTCAACCTGGCTAGATGTGAGCAGTGGGGTACCCCAGGGCTCGGTCCTCGGGCCCGCACTGTAACATCTTCATCAGCAACTTGGACAAGGAGGTGGAAAGCACACTGTCCAAGTTTGCTGATGACACTAAGATGTGGGGCGAGGTGGACACACTTGAAGGGAGAGAGAGGCTGCAACTAGATTTAGACAGACTACAAAAGTGGGCAGACGAGAATAGGATGGGGTTCAACATAGACAAATGCAGGGTGCTGCACCTTGGGAGAAGGAATCCACAGCATACATACAGGCTGGGGAGTTCCCTTCTTGAAAGCACAGAGGCAGAAAGGGATCTTGGAGTCATTATTGACTCCAAGATGAACATGAGCCGCCAATGACAGACCACAGCCAGCAAGGCCAGCCATACCTTGTCATGCATCCAAAGGTGCATCTCAAGCTGGTCCAGAGAAGTGATACTCCCCCTCTGTGCAACTTTGGTCAGGCAGCAGTTGGAGTACTGCGTCCAGTACTGGGCGCTGCACTTAAAAAGGGATGTGGCCAGCCAGGAGAGGGTTCAGAGGAGGGCCACCCGCTTGGTGAGAGGGCAGCAGGACAGGCCCTACGAGGAGAAACTGAAGGACCTGAACCTGTTCAGCCTCAGCAAGAGGAGGCTGATGGGGAGACCTGGTGGTTGCCTACAAACTCATCAGGGGAGATCAACAGCAAATAGGCAGAGCCCTTTTCTCCCCAGCACCACCTGGGGTGACGAGGAACAATGGTAATAAGCTGATGGAGAATAGGTTTAGGTTGGAGATCAGAAGGCAATATTTTAGAGTTAGGGTGGCCAAAATCTGGAACCAACTTCCCAGGGAAGTGGTCCTCACCCCTACCTTGGGCAAATTCAAGAGGAGGTTGGATGATCTCCTGTCTGGGGTCTTGTGAACCCAGCATTCATTCCTGCCTGTGCCAGGGGGTCAGGCTAGATGATCTGTTCGAGTCCCTCCTGACCCTAGCTACTATGAAACTACTATGAAACTATTACACCTGCATGCATTGGGGTCTTCAAGAGGAGGTTTGGGGTCTTCAAGAGGAGGTTAGATAAGCATCTAGATGGGGTCATCTAGACCCAGCACTCTGTCCTGCCTATGCAGGGGGTCGGACTCGATGATCTATTGAGGTCCCTTCCGACCCTAGCATCTATGAATCTATGCTCCAGTAGTAGCCTAATTAGAGATAAATCACTGTAAATTTACTCCTGAATGAAACAGGTTTAATGTCCCAATGGTTTTGTTCCATTTATGCTGCTATAGGAACATGTAGAAATAACAGCTACATCATAACAGCTGTTCCAATATCAAGTGATACTTGTATAATCTGTTACATCACTCTACACCCTTACAGTTTAACTACCCCTGGATCATCTAGCTCAAGTGCTGTTTCTACTATACAATTTCTAAATTGTTTGATCCCTTTTTTATGAAACAGTACCTTCACACTGCAGTCTCTATGACAGTGACCATCATGCATTAACATAGATAGGGAAGATTTTTAAACATTAACTGGATAAACATATACTTCCTGAATAAAGAAGGGGAAAACATCAGCAGGAAGTGAGCTACTGACTTCCCCACAGGACTGGAATTTAAAAAGAAGTCTAAATGAGTTAGGTGCCCAATCACCATTGAAATTCAAATAAGAAAAAGGTGCTTAATTCTCATAAGCTCGTATGAAGATAGTTGTACTCCATAAAAATTAATTGGCCAAGCACGTAGTCAACAGGCCTTGATAGTATACCCTCTATGAACACCCACACACTTTAGGTACTTTTACATGTGCTCCGGGAGTGGAAGGGTGAATGAGCTTTAGTTTAGCCCCCACCACCATTTTTAAGCACAGGGATGCTGATGCACAAAATGCAGGAGGCTGCTGGAGCACAGCAATTGCCGCACTCCAGCAAACCCAATTAAGCGAATCTGCTCCAACGCACTGGAATTCCAATATGTCAGAGCAGCCTCCGTGCTTGTGTATAGATGCCCTTTATCAGTAGCAATCAAACTGTATGTTACTACTTGTGATGCATCCTGAAGTTATGAAGAGACAGTCACCATTATTTTCACAAGAAATTTTGTTTATTAAATTAATGTTTCATCAACATATAGAACCAATAGGGGAAACATTTTCCAGGAAGATTGACAAAATTCATAAATACATATAATTTTCTAACATTGTAGGTATAAACAAATAAAAGCTCTATCTTGCTATTTTGTTTTTTGGGAAGCCACTGAAATCAACTCTCAGTTGGCCATTGAACAAGCAGCAATGAACTCCTGCTGATTCTAAAATGACTATGTCCCCTCTTTAAAACTTGCTCATTACCAGTCAAAAATGGCAAGATAAAGTATAAAGGACATTTATATTAAAAGGCTTGTTTCACAATTTCTTATAATACATCTCTTTTCCCCTAATAAGCAGTACACGTCTCTCTTCTAAAAATGCAGCTATAATAAGCAAAGCTTTCAAAAGTGACCAGTGATTTGGGGTGCCAAACTTGAGGCACCTTAAAGATTGATTTTTCTGGAACTGTGCTCATCGTTTCCTGAAAAACAGTTTCCTTTAAGTTGCCAAGACGAGCACCCAAAAAAATGGACATACCCTTATATTGTTAGTCACCTGCAAAAAGTTTTACAGTGATCCAATGAAAAAGCTTCAATAATCCAACATTGCACCTGCTTTTCAAAAACCATCTTTAAAACAGAAGCTTACTGGGAAATACGTGTGGAGCAAGGATCCCTTGTATCCATGCTAGCTTCATGCTTGAGTTATACAGCTCAGTCTTCAAAAAATTATGGAGAATTTTTTATCTTCACAGAGGAGATGGAGCAGAAAAAAGTCAAATCACACTTCTCAGCTGACCTCACCTTCAAAGAGTAACTACAGCACTGCAAAAATAAGAAGGGATGGGGCATTCTTTTGATGTAGTACTAATGACGAAACTGCAGGTGGTGCTTCTGTCAACTGATGCTGTGAAATTCTGATAAGTGTAGTCTTTTCTCATGCAGCTAAATCCACCTACAAGTTTATTCATGTACTACTTGTTGAGCAAACTCCTGAGTGTGGCTGCCAAGAGGGTGGGAGACAGCCTCATTTATGTAACGTATGGCACTGTCCATTTTAATCGAGGGACAAAATTGTCATACAGAAAAATTTAATGAATCTATAGCCAAACAAGGTCAAAATCTTTCCACTGCAGGTTCTCCTGGCTATAAAGACAATGGAGGGAACAAAGAAGTTGGGGCTAGAAAAAGATATTTTTATGTGGTGCTGGAACTAGAGCTATCACAGCTTTTACAGCTAGTAATAGTAAGACTTTGTACAATGGATTCGATTACTCACTCCCCAAACACAGGCCCATATTCTACATTTGTCAATTGGTCTCATATCCTTCCACCAGCAAGAGAGTTGATACCTGCGCTTTTTCCATTCCACTGGGAGACATCCGTGTGTCAAGACTGCCCACTAGTCCATTTGGATTCTCTTACTGTACTTCCCTCACCTTAACACACAATAAATAAATCATGTTACTTGTACACTCTGACTTTGCTGGTCCATTCTGAAGGAGGAAAATTGCAGGAGCCAGCTCCAAACAGGAAAAGGAAACCCATTGCTCCCTACACTCCCTGCACTCCAGGTAATCCTTTCATGGTTTTGAAGCAGAGAGGCACTGCATTTCTTTTGAACAGCTCTCTGCTTGAGCTGAAATGGGTCTCTTTGGGTACGTAATGCTGGCGATCTTAAAGAATTCATCTGCAGCATCAAGAGCAATCAGACGATCCTGTCAAAGTAAGAGAGTTAGAATGACTAGTATCCCAAGATCTGCATTCATTCCCACTCAAAAGTCTCGGACTGGTTCTCTTCAAGTTTAGAAAAACACGAAGCCTTTTCCATCGCCAGCACTGTCATTGCAACTACAAAGAAAGCAATGGCACAGACTTTTATTAAACCAGTGCTAGTAAGGCTGATGCCCTCCAGTACAGAAGCCATTGTATTTGTGCCAAAGGAAGCTAAAAGGTCAAGCCACAAGTGCAGTCTTACATTATAGCTGCTTGCAGATGTGAAAATAAAAATGGTGCTTTGGTTTAAACTTGGCATACTCCTGCATCTAGTCCAGCGCACACCCAGAAGAGGCATTGCGTTAGTTGGACTCAGCTCACCCAATGTCTGTATAGATCAGGCACTTCAGTGGAGCTTTTTTGGTGTTTTTATCTAACCACTGATTGAATCAGCTTTAGGTAAAAGATCCAAAAAGCCACACTGAAGTGCCTGATCTATACAGACACTGCAGAGCTGGGTCAAACTAAGATGCTGCTTCTTCCAGCTAAGCATGGGGGGTGTCACATGTGTCAGCAGCCTTGATATTCATGTCTTGGAGGCTGACATCTATTGGACCTGTATCCAGTACAATCTGCTACTAGTCACAGTTGTAGAGCCAAAGGAGTTCAAACAAGATAGGAACACTTAGCTACCTACCACCACAAAGAGATATCTCTCAGAGAGCTCCCAGCTTGAGGGGAAAATGTTGGTTTCCTCAGAGAGCTTTAACAGGATCTCCCGGGCTTTAGCCGTGTTTCGAGAATCATTGACAACACTAAGTTTAGTGACTGATAGCAGGGAATCTGCTTCCTTCTGGAAACCTAGGAGAAAGGTGTTCAGTCAGTTTTAAGTCCAAGTAACCAAACATGGCAGGGTGTAAATGCTGCTGTTGTGGGAGTCATAAGGGGACAAACAAGAGAGAGAAAGCATTAACAAATTCAACACATGCACTGCATCTATATGCACAGCACTGAATAAGGAGATGCACTTATGCTTATATGGTCCTTTCTGCGTGCTTGTGTGTATAGCAAGTAAATTCAAAATAGCTTGCCTGCTCCCCACATACCTTAGTGACTACAAGCAAGGGCTGCACATTTTCAGTATTTTTCTGATCAAAATAATGAAAGGAAAAAAACCAACCCAGTGCAGCAGTACATGTGAAACAATAAGCAATTTTTTTAAGGAGTCTTCCCATGGAAGAGGGCTGAGCATAATCTCTAAGATCTCTTCATAGCTCCAGCCACAGAAAATCTGTGGTAACATATGACAGAAGATTTTTACAGGAAACCTTATGGTCCTGTGATTAAGGCATGGACTAGACAGCAAAATATCTGCTTCTGCCACAATTTTGTGGATTTAATATAATCCCATCCAATGATTGCTCCATGTCTCAACCTTCTCCACTTGTGTGTAAAATTAGTACAGAACTACCCGGGCACAACTGCTTTTTGAAGAATACTTTATTATAGTAGTATCTTACACCTAAGGACCTCAATATGTTAGTACTCTAATACAGTGCATCTACTGCAGACTTTAATCTAGATGGGATGGAGAGGCAGGTGTTTTAGTTTGTAAAAGGCTGAAGGGGAGAAAGGAAGAGAGGTTGCTAACAGATGGTTTGTAGAAGCTAATCAAGTCTGACTGACCCAGATAAATGCTGATGCACAATTATCTTTATGAGATTCCCATTCAGCAAATCTGATTCTTTATGAGATTCCCATCTTTTTTGAGATTCCCATTCAGGGACCAAGAACTCTGATCCTAATGCTAATGCCCTTTCTCTGTCTAGGAAAAAGCATGGTAAGTTACACTCACTGGGCTTTATTCTCATTGGTCCATCATCTTTTACAGGCTTATAGGTAGGCAATATCTGTGTAAGTCACTAGATTTCTGATGTGTCTGGTCTCTATTTTGTCTAGGTGTCAGTAATTACACAAGGGGCAAGGTAATAAGGAAATCAGGCCCAACATACCATTTCCATCCACCTCCAGAGGGCACAGTCAGAAGTGCCTTGATCAATAACTTGATTTTACTGGTCTCAGGATAGCTCAGAGCAGTGGAATGGAAAGGTGGACTTGCCAAGAAGTTTAACTTGGTGACACCATACTTTAGTTTCCTTATGACTCTGCAGATCTGGTGATATTCACTCAATGGGGTTGAGTGGGGGATGAATACTTCTTTCATCATTTTTTTTTTTATTGGGAAGATATTTTTGGTCTTTTAAAAAAGAAATCTGTTCTGTCTCAGAGTTTCTGTCTCGCTCATAAAAATTGCATGATGAAATCCTTGTTTACTGTAAAAAACTTCTGCAAGAAGTTTAACATCCTTTGCAGCAGCAAGCCATTAGCTGTCGTGGTCCCCCTGCTTTACTTGTGTCAGGTTAGGGGGTTGTGTCTTGTGGTCATGTCAGGGTTGACTATGTAGTTTTGCTAATAGGTTAGACCAGAGGTTCCCAAACAC
Organism: Alligator mississippiensis; assembly: GCF_030867095.1. Lineage (NCBI taxonomy): Eukaryota > Metazoa > Chordata > Crocodylia > Alligatoridae > Alligator > Alligator mississippiensis. Next base: position 181,334,879 of record NC_081827.1, read on the forward strand.
TGGGTCATGACCCCAAATGTGTCATCAGCAACATCAGCAGATGGGGTCATGGGGATGGGGGGCTCTGGGTTGGGAGTGAGGGGCCATGCTGAGGAAAAGGGGTCATGCGGACGAAAAGTTTGGGAAGTCCTGGGTTAGACAATGGATTTGTGTATGACAGTTTTTGGTTGTTTTTTTTTTTTTGGGGGGGGGGGGGGGGGCGCGGGGGTCAGACTAGATGACCTCTGGAAGTCCCTTCCAAACATATTTTTCTGTGATTTAAGTGGACTTTAAATAGATAGACATCATACATGTCATTGGGCGGTAGAAGTGTGCACACTTGTTTCTGCCAGCTGGAGTGCCTCCACCACTGCTCGCTATAACCACAATACATAAACTTTGTGAAATACTTCTCATTTCACAGTACATTATGCTGGGAAGGGATGGACATGCCATCTCCTCATGCTGCTAAGAATAAATACATGTAATTTTGTCCTCCAGTTTACCTAACTCTTCCAAAATGTGCTTCCACCTGCTTCTCACTTCCCTTCGTGTTTGCCGCAAGGTATAAATGTCATAGTTGAGTTTTTGCCATTCCTGCAAAAAAATGGGAGAAAAAAGATTCAGTGTTCTTCACTGTAAGACACCTCTCCTATGGTTTTTTTCCCATTGATTTCTCCTCACAGGTACACTCCTTGCATTGCATTTTGAGAGATATATGCAACAGTAACATTTTATAGGCCAGATCTGCTCCCTGTATAGAAGTGGGTCATAAGTGTTGACTTTACTAACACAAATGCATTTAATATTTGAACACTGTTAGCAGGGAATGAATGCAGCCATGGATTAAGTGACCTGGAGCATATGAGCATGGATATCATTCATGTGTCAGCATGAGGTTAGTTCTAATTATGAAGCCAATTATAATTGCAATTTGAGAATATCTGCTCATCTTTTCAATAGTGTTATTAGACCTAGAGCTGGTTGGAAAGTAAAAAATATTGAATGAGAGCACTTATCTTCTTTTTGATGAAGAGATGAAAACCAAAACACAATCTTTTTACTTGCGTGAAAAAAAGGAATGGACATTTTCTTCCTAAAGTCCATTTTTCATCAGAACCAAACATTGATCCCACTCAGAATATTATTAGACCCTGTTCATCTACCACTAATGTCAGCAGCCTGGCACCCACTTACTTTAAGGCTCCGACCGGTTTGAACCGCTTCCGATCGGCTCCAACCGGTTTGAACCAGTTCCAACCGGTTTGAACCACTTCCGACCGGCTCCGACCGGTTTGAACCGGTTCCAGCTGGCTCCGACCAGTTTAAACCAGCTCCGACTGGCTTGAACCGGCTCCGACCGGTTTGAACTGGTTCCGACTGGCTCGAACTGGCTCCGACCGGCCATGCAGAATCCCGGATAAGATTTGTAGCTTAAGAAGCACAAGTCCATTTAGGCCCCATCCAACTCCCATTTGAACAAATGGACAAAACTCCTTTGAGAACTAGAGCAGGATCCTTGAAGCACCTTAGCAAAGAAGGTTTTTAAACAAGTACAGAAAAGGGTTGGTTTTATAGAATAGTCTTCTATCTCAACCACCCACTGAGATGTGTGTGTGTTTGATTCTTTTGCAGTTAAATTTCCATTCAAAAACAATTTCAAATCCAGGTACCTAAAATTAGATTAAAATATGCTGCCTGATTGTTTAGGTGTCTTGAATTGTGGATCCTTAATCCTTCAGCAGAGATGAAACCACTATTTAAGCATCTAACTCCCTAGTCAGGCTCTAACTCTAGGCAACCAGATTTGGAAATACTAGCCCCTAGCTTCTTCATGTATAGACATGCTGCAAACCACTGCAGCAGAACATTTCCATACAGTTTATTTGCATGCAGGCAATAAATCATACTGGCAGAGCTCTAAATGAACAGCCAAGCCTCACCGCTTAAGGACAGCTAAAAGCACTCCTTTGAGATTAGGATTCTGAATGAGAGGGTCATCCAGGTTGAGTTGGTCATGAGTTTCGGTCGGGAGAACAAGGGAAATTCTGATCAGCACACAACAGATTAGGCTGATTTATCCAGCCTCACAGCGTGGGAACAGAATGCAATCCCTCAGTCTTAGCATGGGAAGGACTGCTGCTTTTAATGGGTTTGCTCCGCTGATCAGAAAAGTTTTAACACTCGATCCCTTTGAAGCCTGAAAAACAGCTTTGTCATTCCAGGTTTCCATAGGATTCAATACAAAAATCCACCCTATAATGAGTGCTTTATTTTCCCAGTTTATTTTAAATTATAAAAAGGAAAGGAGAAAATAACAGAAGTCCCCATCTTGTGAAACAGAGATCACTAGATAGTGAACTCGAGCAGGAGGAGAAGAACTACTAACTAGAGGTAGTAAACAAGGGCTGGAAGGAAATTCTACTTTAACCCTGAGAGATGCAACAATGTGTGCAGGGCTACGCACAGAGTCCACTTGGGCAGGGATTCTTTGGAACTATCCTGCAGGATACAAAGTAAGCCTAGGGCAGCAGGAGTTAGGATACATGCTTCAAGTTTTGTGAAGCCACTGGCACACCAAAAACATTTGGAACCTATTCCAAGTGCAGATAAGCAGATTGGATTCACCAAGCAAATGGTGATGCTAACACACCAAGGCCTGTGGCGAGTTTGTAGATGCCAAACAAAGCTTATTCCTAGGGGCAGTGGAAAACCTGAGTAACTTTTATAAATGGTAGTAATTGTTGAGAAACGTCTACTAAATCACCAGTTTAACCCCAGAAGACTAAAGTCTGTACACAGGAACTGTAAAAAGGAACCATGAAGTGTGAATTTGTTATTACTGATTAAAAGGAAGGGAGTCAGTCACCTTCCCCTTACCTACTCATGGCTGGAAAGATAAGGCTACAATCACTGTAAAATTGGGAATTCCACAATAGGAAGGAAAACCCAAAAGGTATTTTATACAAACAGTGTGAGGACTATAATTAAGAACACCCATGTTAAATTCTATCCAAGTGCTAAGCTGGTTACTGAAGATAGCCTTAAAGTTACTGAATTTTCTTGTATAGGACGTGAACCTTTTCCCAAAATATTTCCCAAAATATCCACCCCCTCCACCTCCCGCCGCAGGGGTTGTATGTTTTAAACAGGGAAACTGATTTTCTACTTAAAATATAAGGACACTGCTTTGATTCCTGCTCCACAGTGCAGCAGCTGTAATATTACTATTCAGGAACCTGAGGGAGTCAATCAACTTAACAGCTCATTGTTTTTCATTCTAGAGGTGTTAACAATCCTCTCTCCTTTTTAAGGGTCCTGATGTTCCACTACTCAAGCTATCCTTTCTTAGGGCATTTTACTATCTGCTGGCTACTCCTGGTCTCTTTTCAGATGAAGGTTTGGCTCTGTCCCTGCTCTATGCAGTCATAACTCTGGAAAAAGCTTTTCTCTTTCATTCTGATTTTCTAAAACAAGGTGCCTTTTATATTTTGGGGTATGATGTATACAAGAAAATATGGTAATTGGACATGTTATGAAAAAGCTAAGAGTTACTGGTTGTGTTAGTGTTATTCAGAGATGATAAATAAAAGTGCTCAAAGAGACTGGGCCTAACTACTACGAACAAATCTGGTCACTGGTACAGTTCAGAGATGCTGCATGTGTTTTGGGATACCACAACTTCACCGTAGGGAGAGAAACTTCCCAGGGAACTGGGAAAGGTTCTACCTAAATGCAGCTCATGTGACCCAGATTGGGACTCAGGCTTTGAAGCATAATATCGGTGTTAGCATCCTGCAGGAGAAGGTGGCCATGCCAGTAAATCATTCAGTTTAATGCCTAGGTGGTTTACCCCCATCATAGAGGTGTCCACTGAAATATCCTCTTTAATAAATTGTGAAGTAGACACTGTTGCATCATCCAGTGGCAGAGGGAACTGATAGGAGGTGTGAAAAATGACACCTATCTGGTGATGTCCTAGTTGTCCCCTTTTGACCCTTCTGGTCCTGGCCCCAGCACTAACCAGTCAAGGGTACCTCACCAATGCAGGAATACCTACCCTGGTCTCCTCCCTCCTGGGCTACTTGTTGTTCTTGGGCTGCTGCTGGCTGCCTCTCACTGGCCCAACTCTCCAGACCCCTCCTTGGATGCCTCCCATCCAGAAGCTGAGCTTCAGCCTCCTTAATTTCATCCTGCTGGCTTGCTGAGCCTTTCTTCCTCAGACAGTAATTTCTAAATCAGGGGCTGGCTTGCCTAGCCCCTGTGCAAGCCTGCTAACCATAAGCCCCATCCCAGGCTGGGCCTTGTTTTCTTTAGGCCCAAAGCCTTCTCTCTGGGACTTGGGACCTCACTGGACCCCTAGGAACCTCCTACCACCTCCTTTACCTCCAATGCGTTAAGCAGCAGCACAGCTGCTGGGTCCTGTCCTTCGGATGCTTGCAGCCAACTGCTCCCTCAGCCCTGTGGGCCTGGATCTAAAATGGCCACCTCACCAGGGCTAGTCTGCACCTGCTGGCTGCCTGCTTTCAGCCTTAAAGTGGCAGACACCAAAGGTGCTCTGCCATGGGTTGAAGGCACCAGGGCACACCAAAACATTTAGAAACAATTCAAGAACATTGTCAGATGGAAGGAATCAGTACAAATGGGTATAAAAGATAAGGAAATATGTGAAATGGTACAAAGGTGCCTAGGAAAATAAATACAAGAGGTACAAACATGTCTAGTAAAATAAATCTGTGAGGTCTGTAGGAATGTTGTAACTAAATTAGTTCATTAATCAGTAAATTGTAAGATGCATGGCACCAAATGCAGTTGATCACATTGGCAACGTGTTTGACATAAGAACCTATAATGTACAAATGGGGCAGAACAGAAACACTCTGGATTTGCATTTAATCCTGTTCTGTTGCCCAGTTGGATCATGTGGCTGACAGCACAAATAAAGGCTACACAAAATTTATTCAAACTGCTTTATGGTAGGACCTAACAGCCCCTTGGAGCAAAAAACATTTCCCAGCCCCTGTATGAGACAAGGCATTGGACATAATAGAGAGCAAAGCAATTTAGGAGGTCTATGGAAAAAATAAGCAGTGAATTTCTGATTTTCCCATTAAACAAGCCTTAATGTAAAAACTATTTATCTATTTGATTTGATTCCAGTAAGTGGCTTATCCTATTAAAGTCCCATATGTGTGGGATGTATTTGTACTATATTTCATTTTGATCTTCCCAAAGTCCCAGTTCTTTCTTCCTCCCTCTCCCATTCTCTCTACCTTCATTGTAAGTCATCTGGGACCTTGCTAGTACCCAGGTGGTAGGAACTTCCCCCAAGTACACTTAAGAATCAAACTCTTTCCATGTGAAACCCAAAGCCATTGCATTAGCTTCACTGGAGTTGCTCCTGATTTTCAACATCTTAGGAGCAGAATTCTTCTATTCTCTTGTTTTAGGGCCCTCAATCCAAGCCTGTCAACAGAGTGCCTGGGGAAGAAGGATGCCTTTCAACAGGAACTGTTGTTCAGCAGTAACCATGGTACAGCTGGGCAGCACTGAGTCTTCCATCTCTTGAGGTTAGAGTCATAGCCAGCAGTTTGTGTGCTCAAGGCAAGTGGGAGAGGGGGCTGAACACTGGAGACCAGGGAGAAAAGAGAGGGTCTTACCTGACCCCAAGCAGCCACCTTACTGTGGTTGCTGCCATCATAGTGCAGGCTCCCTGAGGGTTGCTATTCTTGTGCCCCTCTCTAAATCAGTGCCCAGGGCAGGTGCCCCACTTGCCCACACCTAGTTGTATTACTGCTTGTAGTCTTCAGCTCCTGCCTGGATGCCTTTTTGGAAGATGCGCTTGTGTCAAACAAGTAATTTGGATCTAGGCAGGGGTAACTGGCTGAAACTGTATGACCTTTCTTACAGATGAGATCCAGCTTAATTATCTAATGAATTGCATGGTCTTACAACCTATGCATCTTGATCCCACATCATTCTGGACCTATACTAGAAGGACCTTTTCAGGTGCTCTCTCCCTGGCTTACTTTCAGAAACTGGAGTTCAGAGGTTACTGGCAATTTTTTGTTGGTCTGAGGAGAGCTGGGCAGAGACCAATTTATATTAGTTATCAAAAAAACAATCAGAGTTTAACAGAGATTCCCTGGTAATGAAATGTTCAATATCTTGTTACAACCTTAGACAGTGGGTGTGCATGCCTGGAGCAGGCAGAATTTCTGTATACTCAGTGCTGATCTCTGTGAAACTCCTACTGAAGAAGCAATTGCATCTTTCATCTGTTTGCAACAAAGCTATTCCTAAGGCGATATTCTCCCTTTCTTTTTTTGTTTCTTCAAATGTTGATACCACCAAGGAATGGTCAGAATGAATCAGACCCAAGGTTCAACTGTCCAGTTTATTATCTGGACAGAAGCTAGCACCAGCTGCTTCTGAGGAACTCTCCAGTAAGGCATATGTGGGTTAATCTGTTCCCCATGGAAGGTATCACCCTAAATCAGCAGAGACTGGCTTAAACTCCTAAGCTTGAGGTTTTAACATCCCTTCCAAAATTTTTGTTCGCATTAACACTGGATAATCTTGCACTGGGATCCCTAGGCCCTGTGGTGATACAAACAAATAATAAGCATCCAACCCCATTATGAATATGGATAAAGATAAAAGACTCTATAAATAAAAGTTTAATAACACACAAACGCGATAATACAAAAAAGCACAAAGGGAGTGTCACACTGGGTGGGCTTTTCCCACTGTTTTCTAACAATCTACAGATAGCAATCTTTCTCCTTAAGGAGATTAAGTTGGTTTCAATTCATTCTTAACAATAAAGAGATTTCATGCCTTCCCCTGAATGTTTTGCCATCTTATTCCAATTTCCTCACCTGTTTAACGAAGCAGCAGACTATTAACTTAATAACAAATTGATTTTGCTACTGTGCAGCCTTAAGGAATAGCAATGGAACCAAAAAAATCCCACAAACAAAACCCATAATACTTAGTAACACTAGGTTGTAGTATAGCCTTTTGTTCAATAGGAATCTTGATTCTCCTTATTGCAAATTAGTCTTAGGGGGAAAGCAACAAGCTCAGCACTGGAGAATGGATGAGGAAAGACAGCAGTAGTGGCCTTGAAAAAGCTATAACAAGGGAGCTGCAACACCAATGGCTACCACTATGCAGGAAAACATGTAGTGTACAACTAGAGTCCAAATGAGTAGGGATGCTGTGTAGTCTAGTGAAGAGGTTCTAGAGCAGGGGTCAGCAACCCCCGGCACACTTGCTGAGCATAGCACGCAAGACCATTTTACTCGGCACACCACCATCAGCCCAGGCTCTAAGCAGCTGCTGCCAACTACGGAGCCCAGGCTGCTCCCAGCAGGCGACTGGAAGGCTGCAAGCCCTGCTGCAAGCAGACCGGGCTCCGTGGGCCAGCTGCAGCCAGGAAGCTGCGAACAGCTGCTCCGGGTTCCGGCATGTCGGTGCTCTGGCACCTTCCAAGGTAGACGTGTTTTCCCGGCACTCCGGCCAAAAAACGTTGCCTACCCCTGTTCTAGTCTTCTAATCCCATGGGTCCACTTGACAAGCAGTCTAGCTCAAATCAGAAGTAGTGTGCAGTATAGTTGCATTAACATGGCACTGCATCAGTGGAAGGCAACCCTGTGTAGTTGCCTGAACTAGGTCTGAGTGCAGTTACCTGAACAACCTCCAAAACCAAAAGCAGTATTGGTGCAGTCATGTGGTGCTTATTCCGGGTTTCTTGCCAGAGTAATTAACCTGTCTCCAATGTTAAACTAAGGCAGCTACACTCCTTCCTATTTGGGAGGCAGCACAGCATTTTGGCACAATCCTGTGTGATGCCCCAGGAATATAAATGAGAGGAGAGCAAGTCAGCTGACTCACTATGATCCCCTCTGCCTCCACCTTGGTGGCCCACATGCAGCACCTCCAATGGGCTATAGAACACCAGTTGAGAACCACTGGTCTAAAGATAAAGGCACCACCCTGAGATTTAGCACAGTTCTCCTTCTGGCTCTACTATCAACCTAGTGTGGCTTTGAGAAAAGCTGCTTTGTGCCTCTGCTTCTTCTGCTTCTTACCTAGGTAGATACAAAACTCCCCAGAACAGGGAAAGCATCTCATCATATATCTGTGCAGAGCTTAGCACAACTGGCCTTGCTTAATTCTTTAGGCACTGTTCTAATACAATTCTCCCACAGCCATTATTCACTGGGCATGTTTCCATGTACTCCCGACTGCACAGTTGTTACTGTAGAGTCATTTAGTACTTGCTGAAGCAAGCACTAAATGACTGCATGGTAACCACTGGCACTGCGCAGTTCCGGCACCACACGGGTTGTTTCTGACCCTACTGTGCAGTACCAATGAGCCATTGCACAGTAGCATATTGCTAGTGCATAGTAGTGGTGGCATCACAGTTCGTGCCCACTGACACTACATCGTTGTAGCAATGAGCAGCATCTCATGTAGACGTGCCCACTGAGCATCATGAAGCAACAATCGAGCTGGCTCAGGTCAAGTGAGCTGCTGCATGTAGTCTACGCTATCTTGATGAAGCTCGTTGCGTGGAAACTACAGGGTTTGTTGGGTTTTTTTTTTTACAGGAACTTACATAGAGAACTATTTGCAGCGAAGAAGTATGAGTCTTGCTACTGTCCTCAGAAGGGTCTGGGGCCTAGCCAGGTTGCTGTTCTGCCCTACCGGGAAGTTCCTGTTGCCTTACCCAGGTTTTCTCCTGGGATGCCAGGTTTCCTGGACATCCTAAGTTTCCAGTAGAACCAATTGTAATTCACATGCTTGACCACAACTCCTTTTCTACATTCTGCCTTCCTTCTTATTCTGGGGGCATGGGGGAAAATTCAAAGTAACACAGAAATAGTAACTAACTATTACACTGCTTGTGTTAAGCGGTATTATCTTTGGGGAACCTTCCAAACAGCAGCCAGCAAATCTTTCTCTTATGTTGCAAATACTTGACCCCTTCAAACAGCATATAGGAGTGAAAGCAACCCCAGTTTTAACAAAGGGGGGAAATAACAGGTTACCTCTAAATTCTTACTGAATGAGAAAATGCAGAATCCAGAAATGTGACCTGGATCTTGATGGAGCCAGGACAGTTTGCATGACATGTGGTTCTGACTCCATGAGCAGCTTATTTCTTCCCTGAGATACAGTGTAGGCAAACCCTGGGAAACAGCAAGCAGGCTGACTCTGGTAACACCTGTCTTTGCTATTACATCCTAATTGCGTCAGTGTTTATTGCAAACACTTGCATCTAAACTGAATGGTTAACAGCTTAACCGGGGCACCTTAACAAGCATGCCCTTTCTCCAGAATTGAAGCTGCAGCTGTTAGCAATAACAACCCAAACATCCTCTCAACTGCAGACCTTTTACTTACTTGACTTTTGACACATCATCATCTTACTAATTCTCTAGTTAGTCTTCCAGGGCAGAGGGAAACTACTGTTAATATAGTAGAATGAGAAGGGAAAGAGGGGCTTTCTGCTTTTGTTCTGGTTTTTAATTAAAGAAATAGAAAGGGCACAAACCTATTTTTCCTGCTTTGAAAGTTACTTAACAGTCAGGTTGGATACTGCACAATAAATGGAAGCACTGATGACTAATCTGTTCTTACAGAGAGCACCCCAAATTCTGTTTGCACAACAGAATCATATGGCAAATCATGCCCTCCAAGCCTCTTTGCTACTACTTGTGGCAAGCATATTTTTTCAGGTGAAGTGACAGCTTTGTGGTTAAGGTACTTGGTCAGGAGTCTCTCTCTGGATTTACCACAAACTGCCTATGAGATCTTGGAAAAGCTACTTATTCTCAGCATCTGTGTCCCATCTGTAAAATAAATTTTTTCCTTCTGGCATGCATGAGAGCACAAAGACACAATTACAAAGACTACAGAACCTCAAGAGATAAGCCATGGTCTCCTGTGCTGCCTTGGTGATTTATAGGTGACCAACTACAAACAATGATTTTCCTTCATGCCCTCCACTACCACCCCACTCCTTTGATCATGGGTGACTGGTGCCTCCCGAGGGGAGGGAGGGGGGCACCAGATCGCTTACTGGAACCACTAGCGGCAAAACCGGAAGTGCACTTCCACCGGCACTTCTGGTTTTGCAGCTGGCACTTCCAGGGGGTGCACGACCAATCTCAGGGGGTGCACATGCACCCATGTGCACCCCCTATACATCACCAATGCCATTGATAACGTTGTTCTTGCTCTTTCGCAGCTTTATGATTAAGCCAACGAATGTGCCAGCACATTTTGCTCAACTTTTATGGTTCCCTTGAAAGAGCTTCCTAATAATGGCATCAGCAGCATCTTTAATTTCACAAGCACATGCATTAGACTGTAGCAAAAATACAGGCAGAGGGTGGACTGGGGGTATGCCAAGCCATGGCTAAAATATTCACACTGAAGCAACTGTTAGATAGACAAGATCTTCCTTCTCAGCTACTCAAATCACCTGCAGGGATCCAAGGCCATCAACATCGGACTTGGTTCATACAGATCTTGCTCCATAGCTTGGCCATGATTTGGCAGTTTACATATATACACTCCCTACACACACCCTTTGCTGGGCAGCATTTTCTTCTTGCTCACCAAGCCACCCCAGCTCCGATACGAGACCGATGGCATATTCCCAGAAACCTCAGCTTCTAAACAAAGAAAGCTTCAGGGAAAAACATTGATAGGTTGCTCTTGTTACTGCAGACTAATTATGAAAAAGTGTGAGTTCCATATTAGCCAACAGGCACTAATCTGCCTTGCTGTGCTGAACACTCAACTGTTCAAATATTTAGTTGGAACATCTCCACGGACTCAGCGCAATGTGCTAAGTGCAGAAATGACAAGCTGAAGTGGGGAAACCTGTGGAGTTAAATATAAGCCAGGCTGGCACAGAACTAGAACTTTCAAAAAATGGTATGCCAATGTGAACAGACAACTGCTTTCCCAATACTCTCTTCCTTGTATGGAAATTTCCTAATTACTAGGTAGATTTCTCTGGACTGCCAAAGCAACCTTCCATCAAAGCTAGTTCTTTTTTCCCTTGAAGCCAATCTGCAGCACAATTCTACTCAAGCAAGTTATTTAGGAAATTAGGTCAACCACCCTGACAATTACCTAGTACGGGCTGTAAAATACTGATCCAGGTCTGCGCTGCTCCAGTTTTCAGGGGCTGTTTTGATTTGAGTCCATTGTAGACACTTTATCAGGCACAATTTAGATCTTCCCACACCTTGTCCTGGAATAATCTTGAATTAGATTAACCTCTAGGCACCCTGCAAAAATATGGCTTGGGGAAGTCTTAGGATATTTTTCTGGTACTAGAGGATCCATTTTACAACTTTAGTAGTATTTCTATATGGTTTATGAAGGCAGTAATGCAAAGTGGCTAAATCACTGGACAGGCACTTAGGTATCCATATTTCTATTCAGAACTCTGTCAGCTGCCTGAAAGGTCACCATGGGCAAATCATATCACTGCTCTGTGTTTCAGTTTGCCCGTACTATATCCTAGTGCATACTATACACAGTAGACAGTTGTAAGCATAATTAATAGTGAGAGAAGAAACATCAGCCTAGTCTATACTTAAATGGTTTAGTTATGTTGTATGGTTATACCATATAAGTATGGTTATACCAGTGCACCTCTACTGGCCAGTCCCCTTAGCAATAATGTTGTTCAAACATTTCTTTGTGGTAAACCAGTTGCCAAACAGGATAAACTACCAGCAAGAAGCACAGCATCTATACTAGGACTTTTGCTAGCATGGCTACATCATTAGAGATGTGATTCCATGTCTTCCAGGCTCCTACTCAAAGAGCAAGGCAGGTAAACCTTTCTACCATAGATGAAGCCTTATTTAAGATTAACTTTAAAACACTTTGTGTGTTTGCATTCCTGAGACATGCACAAAACTGACCACAGACTATGGCCCTAAGAATCTGCAGATCCCCTAATATCAAAGAGCAGGATTTGGCCCTAACGCTGGAACAAATCCAGAGTAACTTCCAGAGACATACATGATATCAACGCACAAGTCAGTTGTGCCAGATGCTGGGCCTCCATGCAGGAAGCCAAGACACTAGAATTACTATGATTTGCAAGGGCCCTCACTCATACCTCAGGGATGAGCCAGTTGGATCCACTACCGGGCAGATACACTGCAATGCCATATTAGGGCCCTCTACCTTTTTCCCTTTTACAAAGCTCTAGACACCTATCTCACATATCCTAGTTACCAGGGTGCATGCTGGGAGCACACATAAAAGATTCAGGTTCTTCAACAATGTTTTGTTTTCTTAGTGCTTTTAATTTCATTTCAGAAAATTTTGATTCAGTTCCAACAAGCTTCACAGTGCTGGAGGGCAGGCGCCATCCTATAGAAAAATACTGTTTTCTCTAGATTTGAAAGACACAGGTCTTTGAGGACTTTGATCAAAACTCTGTAAATTATTTAACCACCATCCTATAAATAAACCATTCAAGTATGGTTTTTCTTTGCGTCCTCCCATTTTTTGTACATCTAAGACCTTTATGCTTGACAGCTACAGGCAAAGAAAACTGTTTCGTGACAGAGCTTCAAGTTATTAAATTGTTCCTCACCCATTTCTTCATGGTCAAACTCCCCACAATGTACTCCCTTCTTTACACACGCTTTTCTATATCTATCTGCTACATCCAAGTTGCATGACTGACCTCTGCTTTTGTCTCTTACCCACTCCAATGATCCATCTTTCATGCTGACATGGTCCACCAGTTGTTAATTTACACATCTGTTACAACAAGCAAACAAATAATGGGCTTTATTTCTCCCCTCCATATTTCCAAACCCAGGATTTCTTTAGGCCATGTTACAGGTTACCTTTAAAACATCATGAAGGGACTTAAAATGGGAGCATTCACCCATTAAAGGTCCTAAGTGACCTCTAAACATTTAAAAATTCTGCCACTTGGAACAAGGTTTATCTTTGAGCTATTTTACCCATGCCATTCCAGAGTATTACTAAAATGCTCTAGGGAGATAAAGTGTCTGCCTTTCTTTCCTCCAGCATCCCAGGATGCATCATTCATAGCCCTTTCAGGTCTTCTTACTCCTGTGGTCCACAGGAAAACTTGCAACGCTCCTAAACGCTACTGCCCAGGGGGTAGTGATAGCTGCAAACCAACACTGCCTCCCATCCCCAAGGGTGTGACCCTGACCACTCTGAATAGTCAGGTTCAGCTCATCAGTTTGTCACTTGCTCTGAGCACCCAAGTGTAGCTCACCTCATCAAGTTGCTGCTTGCTCTACTACCTCCATGCAAAAGCAACAACAATCAGTCCTGCTACTACTTGACACTCTACCACTGCTACTTACTACCTGCATAGAGAGAATAAGCTAGAGGAGCGAAGGAACCATGGAAACCACCAGGCAGTCCACAAACTAGGCCTGTATGCTGGTGCTGGCCCTCATCACCATCTAGGGTGAAGAGAAAATGCTCACCACCACTGCCAGGGAGGGCCCAAAGGGCAGAAGACAGACCAAGGTCAAGTTGCTCAAGTCCCAGGGACACCAAACAAGGTCTCTAAAAGCAGTGAGGACTGTTGTCTCCTACAAAGAGAAGCTCATGAATGAATCCCCAAAGAGGACCATGCCATAGCTCCCCACCACAATGCATACTGTATGGCTGGGGGAGTGGTCTGTGAGACACAGTGATGATGAAGATGATGGTGATGATGATGTTGTCTCCCTGCAGTGGCCGTCTATTTAAAAGGTGGCCACAGAGGACCAAGAAGATACCTACTCCAAGGACATATTTGAAACACCAGTCATGACCATTGTGAACCCAGTCCCAAATGACATGGACGATGGGGAGGCCACAGATGTGACCCTCATTGACCAGGATGCAGACATCCCTGAATCAGCTGCTGGTAGGTTCTAGTGACTCCATGGGAAAGGATGATTGCAGGGGAAAGGGGAGGTGGGGGGGCCAAGGGCTTTAGTGGGTCTCTCCAAAGGCTTTGAGGTGATACAGGGCTCTGAGAGGTAGAGGAGAAGCTCGTGGCTTCAGGGTGCTTCTGGGCTACATATGGTGGGGGGTTGCAGTGATGCTGCCTCTCCCTACCCCTGCAAGTTTTAGGGATGGTGAAGGCATTGTGTTCCACAGAGCAGTTCAGGTTGGGCACTGAGTAGCCTGTTGAAGGGTTAATCATCCTATTCAAGGGTTAACAAACAGGTTCATGTGAGAGTAGTTAGGGCACTGGATGGCCTAGTAAAGGGTCAATCACCCTATTCAAGGGTTTTGTTCATCCACTCACCCCACTTTTCCTCCCCTGGTAACAGCTTGGACCTTAGCAAGCTCTCCATGCAGCCCAACCCACATCCCAGCTGGCTAGTGCCCTGACAACCTGCTGCCTAGCCAAATCAGTGGTTCTCTAACCCCACCTGAGCTTGGGTGGGCCTCCCTACAGCCAGGGAGCTGGAGCCAGGCTCTGCGCTCCTGCTGTGGGGGGCAGGCTGTAGACCTGGGTCCCTGCCCTCATAGGTACTCTCCCCTGCCCTCATATCCCTGGCAACTGGGGCACCCTTCTGGCAGGGCTGGGGGAGTGGGAGCGATGGATGTGGTGTGAGGAGCACCAGTAGGGACGGGGCGCTGTGGGTGGGGAATGAGAGTCAATGGCATGGGCAGGGCACCAGTATATCAGGGCTGCTCAGTGCCACAAAGCGCCAGGGTGAGGATGGGGGGGAAGAGCCACAACTGGACCCGCATCCTGGTGAGCAAAGGGAGCAAGAGAAGCTCTGATTTTCCATGATAAAAAACCTAAAAGCAAACACCGAAATTTATAGGTATTTATAATTTATTTTATTATAGTGATTAAGGCACTGGTAGCCTTCCAAATTGCTTTAAAACTGCAAATATGTCAATAAAACATTGTGTTCAACTGATACCTATATCCAAATAGATAGTGGTGTTTCACTTTAATTATGGAAAAACATGGATTTTGGGGTATACCAGGATCCCTTCTTATGAGTGACATTTCAATTGGAAGGGGAGAGTACCAAATGCTTGTCCATCACTCTGGGGATGAGGAAGTCTGATTGTAGCTGTCAGTCACACCTGAAACAAGCCATCAGTTCTTGCCCTAAAGAGCTTTGTAGTCTGAATACTACAAGTAACCAAGGTGAGCCACCTTCCCAGCCTGTTTTTGCCAAATATAAATAGAGGCCTATCAAACTATGTGTTTCAATAGCTTTTGCCAGTAACTCATTCATCACATTTGCTGTGTTTGCATTAAGTCGTTTGAGCCTGAGTCTTTGTACTTTTATATAAACATATGGGAACTCATTGTCCATCAGGGAACAAAAGCTGTGTTGAAAAAGCAGCACCCTGTTAGAAAAGACTTTTTACATTTATAGATTCCAGACTTCTTTACAGAGGAAGGTAAGTTATCATTGTGGTAGCGTTGGGGGAACTGGAGGCACAGATTAGTGAAGCAGTGTCCTAGCTTTCTACAGCTGTTCAGTCATGCTGCTGAGAGCAAGGTCTTCTCCCTGCTCAGAAGCTCCACGTTAGACTGAGTGGCAACATTCAACTATTGGGACCCCTGCTATAAACTTGCTAACAAAAATCAGTTAGTGAATAGACTGCCAGGGAATACACTATATAATGCACCATCTTGCCCTTTAACACATGCAGCTTAGTTTTATGTATTCACAATTCTATACAATGTATATGTAAGTTATGTATAATAAATGACAGCAAAGAAATAAATACTTGCAGCCCTCCACTAGTAAAGATTCATTGACTCTATAGCTATTATGATCACCACATCTGACTTCCTGACACAAGCCAGGAACTCTCATCTAGTGATTTCTGCACTGAGCCTATAACTTCTTATTGAGCTAAAGCTGATCTCTCAGAAAGACATCCAGTCTTGATTTAAAGACTGCAAGTAAAAAGGCCTTCCAGGCAGGTGAGCTGAGACAGGCCTTTCTGTATGTGAGTTACGGGCTTATCTACTAGGATAAAGTAGCCTGCTTGTTTCAAACAAGCCACCCCTTAAAAGTTATATTCCAAGGACAGACACAAGAGAGAGATGATACAAACTACTCCATTTAGACATATTTATTATGGGCCATAAATTTAGTTTTATTCAGAAAGCCTTAGTAATAATAACTGGAGTTTTCTTCACTGCCTAAAAGGCATTTTTTCACTGATAACGTGCTCTCTTACCATTACAGCCTAGTGGAGTTTTTACTATGAGGTAGCTAAGTAAGATCAATGCTATAGCTTTGTTCATGGTTGGTTCCACACAGTTTGCTTTACAATAAAATAAAAAACGATGATATCTCATCTCCAGTAAGATACTAGAGCAGGATGGCTCACAGATATCCCTCTATTTAAAAAATGAACATCTGTTTTTCAGTAAAAGCCTAGCCAAGGCATTCCCTTGCAATACCAAGCATGTTAGGATTATAGGACTACCGTAGAATAAGGCCCTTGCAAAAACAGTGTGCAGACCCACACTGAAGGATGATAGGATACCAGAGTCCTGATTCAGCAAAGCACATAGATTTCATAGACATTAAGGGCTGGAAGGGACCTTGTAAAACCATTGAGTCCAGCCCTCCCCTCCCCTCCCCTCCCCTCCCAGCCACCCGCACCCTAGACAGGAAGATATCTGAGATCAAGTGACCCCAGAAAGAAAGAGTCCAGAGTAGGTGCTTGCACCACCTCTGTGGAGAGTCAATTCCAGACCCTGGACACGCACACCATAAAGAACTTTTTTCTTATGTCTAGTCTAAATTGGCCTTCCTGGATTTTATGGCCATTAGACCTTGTTTTCCCTTGGGGAGCTCTGGTGAACAGCTGTTCTCCCAGGTCCTGATGTACCCCTCTTATATAATTATAGGCTGCTACCAAGTCCCCCCTGAGCCTTCTCTTTTCCAGACTGAAGAGTCCCAAGTCCCTCAGCCTCTCCTCATACGGCCTGCCCTCCAGGCCTTGGATCGTATCAGTGGCTCTCCTCTGGACTCTCAAGCTTTTCCACATCCCTCCTGAAGTGGGGGGCCCAAAACTGGATGCAGTACTCCAGCTGCAGTTTCACCAAGGCCGAGTAAAGCGGGAGGATGTCATCCCTGGTTTTGTTTGAGATGCATCAGTGGATGCACGCCAGAGTTTGGTTTGCTTTGCCAGCCACAGCATTGCATTGGTGGCTCATCTTGTGGTCAATCAAGATCTCCAAGTCTCTTTTGGTCATGGTGCTAGCAAGCGTAGCACTGCCGAGCCTGTAAGTATGTTGAAGGTTCTTCCTACCAAGGTGCAGCACCTTACACTTCTCTACATTGAAGGCCATCAGGTTTTGGTCAGCCCACCTTGAGAGCATGTCCTGTATCCCCAGTCTGTCCTGCGGTGTGACTGCCCTCCCCCATAATTCAGTGTCATCCACAAACTTTGCCAGTTTGCATCTGACTCCCAAATCCAGATCATTAATGAAGATGTTAAAGAGTACTAGCCTGAGTACCAGCCCAAGCACTGAGCCCTGAAGGATTCCACTGGTCACCCTGCGCCACGTTGACTTGCTCCCGTTAACTAGTACTCTTTGGGTCCGACCCCATAGCCAGTTACTTAGTCATCAGACCGTAAGATGATCAAGGCCACAGTTGCACAGCTTAACCATGAGGACATCATAGGGAACTAAGTCAAAGGCTTTCTTGAAATCCAAATATATGACATCCACATCATCTCCCTTGTCCAGGGCTCGTGTTACCTGGTCATAGGAGATGAGCTTGGTCAGGCAAGACTTGTCAGTCAGAAAGCCATGCTGGCTGGTATTCAGAGGCTTGCCTTCCGAGAGTCTGGTGTTGATGGATCCCTTGACAATTTTCCCCAGGATTTTTCCAGGACGTTAGACTGATTGGTCCCTGGGTCATCCCTCCTCCCTTTCTTGAAGATAGGGACCTCATTGGCTCTTTTCTAGTCTTCTGGGACCTCACCCGAGCACCACAAATGTTCAAATATCTCTACCAAGGGGATGCAATGATGTCTGCCAGCTCCTTCAAGACTCTCAGGTGCATTCCATCTGGGCTCGTGGACTTGTGAATGTCCAGTTTCTCAAGGTGTTCCCTCACCTGATCCACATTGATTTTGGGCCTGTCACCCAGTCCCAGGATGGTTTGTGTCCTTTCTGAAAGTGTAATCCCCTTGGGAGGGTGAAAAACCGATGCGAAAAAGTCATTTAGGAAACTGGCCCTTTCTTGGGCATCAGATGTCAGTTGCCTCGTTAGATCTCATAGGAGCTCAATGCGACTGACCATATATCTGAAGAAGGACTTTGTGTTGTCCTTGATTCCGATGGCTAGCCTGAATTCGGTCTGTGCCTTGGCTTTTCTAGACCGATCTCAACAGGTGCAGGTGAATGCTGAGTAGTCCTCTTTGGTGATGCTTCCCATTTTCCACCTGGTGTAGGCTTCTCTTTTGAGCTTAATGAGGTCCAACAGATCCTTGTTCAGCCAATGGGGCTTCCTAGCTCATTGACTACATTTCTTGCAAGATGGAATGGCTTTCCCCTGTGCTTCAAGGATTATGTTTTTGAGAGATGACCATTCCTCATGTACTCCCTTTTCTAGGGGCCTCTAAATGCCCGACTAAGCAAGTCTCCGAGTTTGCAAAGATCAGCATTCCCAAAGTTAAGGATTTCTGTTTTACTGAGGGATTTGCCTGCTCTTCAGTGAACTGAGAAGGTGACCAATTCATGGTTGCTGTCACCAGGCTTCGTCTCAAGCCTCACATCGCTCACCAGGTCTTCCCCTTTGGCCAGGACCAGATCAAGCAATGCCTCTGCTCAGTGCATGCCCAGACTTACAATCTGTCTGCAGACATCCAGGTTAGCCCCTAATATTACTAAATATTTTTTAAAATTATACAAAAATGTCATAGAAGTTGACTACTATAGAGTCACTAGAAATTAAAATTTTAAAAAGGTGTTAAGGTGTTAAGATACTGGGCTCGAAGACAGAGGAAGCAATAGTTTCAAGGCACTGATTTAGACTAGGAGACCTGAAGTGCACTCCAGGCTCTGCTGTTAACTGTGTAACACTGTCAATCATATTCTAGGAAGCTGCTGTGTCACATTGTTCCCGGAAGTATTGCTTCAGATAAGTCGTTTTCAGGAATGCTTCCAAACCAAACCATTGGGTTTGGTCCTGATCCTGCACTTCTCACAGAAATTCAGTCATTTATTTTTTATCATCATTACTGCTTTACAAAAAGACTGAAATCAAAGTGAGGTGGACATTTCATTTCCAAAGACAAATATATTCAAAAGCCCACTGCACTCCCTACAGTGAAGTCACTTTATTAACTTTACTAATGTCATTTTGACTTTAAGAAATACAAGGAAAGACAACTATTTTGTCATGGTAAGTGTCACCACCTGGTGCTGTTTTATGAAGATGTGCACATTCTTAGCCTGTGCATAGCTAAAGTAACCCTGTACCGTTGTTTTCTTTGGGGGAGCTTTTGCTGATAGCAAGAAAATTAATTCTTGTCAAAAGTCAATCCTTGGGACAGACTTGCTACCTGGGAACTGGCCACTAACGTCTTTTTGGGAATTTCTGACAAAAAAAAGATTGCCCCAGATACTGTTTTGGACCACCTCTGCTCAAGGATTGATGCAGACAAAGTGAATCAGCAAGTTATGCTAAATAAATACCCAGATATCTGTAAGGCCTTAAAATCTGCTGTTGCTTGGTCTGGAGGCAACAATGGGAATAAGGCATGCAAGAAATTCTACTACATAAAAGCCAGTACATGCCACTATCGACTCTACCATGGCCCTGGCAAATAGAATTGGGAGCTTCACATTAGCAGCAAAGTGGCACAGGATTAGGGAAAGCAACTCCTGCAATAACACAAAGTTCCATTGGGTTTTATGTCAGACATCTCAAGTAGTGGCAAAAAAGCAAACTCAACTTTATGCTGAAGGATATTAGATACCAGATCTCTCCCTTTCCTACACATACGAAAGGAAAAAACACTCAGCAAGAAACTCTTCAAATTTCCTCTAGATTGGTGGTTCTCAACCTTTTTAGATTCAAGGCACCCCCTCCATAACTTTTATGATTTGAGTAGCATCCCATTTCAAATACTATCTTATTACCAGGGATCCTGGTTTTCTCTATTAAAAATCACATATTCTCTTATATTAAAAAACCCCCCAAAATCCACACTTTTCCACAATTAAAATGAAATGCTACTATATATATAGGTATCAGTTGAACACAATGTTTTATTGATATATTTACCATTTTAAAGAAATTAGGAAGCCTACCAGTGCCTCAATCATTATAATAAAATCAATTCTAAATACCTATAAAATTTTGATGTTTGATTTGGGGTTTTTTATCATGGGAAATAAGAGCTTCCCCTACCCACTTCACTCACTAGGATGTGGGTCCAGCTGCAGCTGTCCCCCCTCCACTGCTTTATGGTGCTGAGCAATCTGTGATATGCCAGTGTCCTGCCCATGCCATTGCCCCTCACTCCCCACCCACAGCCCCACAGCCCCCTGGCCCTCCCAGCCCTGCAGGAGAAGGCCTCCAGCTTCCAGGGATACAGGATCAGGGACCTGGGCCTGCAGCCCCCTGCCCCCCCTCCCCAAGCAGCGCCTGAGCCCTGGTTGCTGCCCATAGATACAGCTTTAATTGTTTTTTCTACATACCTCAAGGTACCAGGCGTGGCTTGTGAACACTGTGATAGTGGGGCAGATGGAGCATCCCACAGGAGCATGGGGCCCCACCGTGTGCCCAGCGGTGAACCTGGAAGTGGACCGGAAGTACTTCTGGTCCACTTCTGGGTCCACTGCCAAGTGCGCTGGGAGCAGCCCCCTGTGTCCTCCCAGGTCGGCGATTGGCCACGTGGGGACTCCAGGTGCCACCCCAGACCCAGGAAGCACCAGTCCCTGAGCCGGGGGACACGAGGGGCATGGCCCCCAGTGCACTTCCTGGCGGACTCAGAAGTGGACCAGAAGTGCTTCTAGTCCACTTCCAGACCTACTGCCAAGCACGCTGGGGAGCCCCACACGCTCCTGTGGGATGCTCCATCCACCCCAACATCTCAGCGTTCACGAGCCGCCTAGTACCTTGAGGTATGTAAAAAAACCATTTAAAGCTGCATCTATATCTGAATCATCAAATCTTTCCAAATCAGTTCTGAGGGTTCTGCTTCAATTCAGAGAGATTAAAGGGTCTCCCGATTTGATTTGGATTCAGAGATTTGGCCACCAAATCGAATCAGGGACCAAAGCTTCACACAGCCCTACTATCTATCTATCTATTTATCTATCTAGGTTCATATAGTCAGTCATCAATAGAGTCTGTTCATAATGACCATAATAACTAAATTAAAAGACTTCTCTAACAGAAAATGAATTAAATGCTGATGGATGGGGACACGTCTCAAGCCATCAGTTAATCAGACATAAACTTTTGAACATCTTCAATGTTATCTTGAAGTATACACCATCCTTGAATAACTTAGGGGTCAAAAAAGTCTTTAATCATCATTCCTTAGTAAGAAATGAGTGATCACAAAGCCAAAAGAGTTACAGGATACCCATCTTCTATTAGTAAGAATACTAAACTAGTCCCAGTAAGAATTCCTATCCCATGCTCCCCGCTCCATGCAAAAATGTGTATTCTCTCACTTTGATATAAAAAAATCAATGTTATTTAATGTTAACTAATGATATAAGGATCTCATGTTATTACAATTCAGGCTTATTTTCATTGGGGGTGGTCCCAATTCCTAGAAAATATAGTTTAAAATGTTATCTTTGAGTCTTTGATAAAGTAAGATTATTTTCATGATACCACAATGAAATGAAAGTACAGATTGCATGGTTTTCAAATTTTATTGCAAACATGTCAGTCTTTATACCAATCCACAAGGACATGTGCCAATTTTGAGTCTGCAAAAGTATTTCCTACAGCCCATTCCAAACCCTGCACACTCATGCTGCTAAACTTTTCACACACAAAGCCCTTTTGGGAAATAAAATCAGGCCAATTAAACAATATTTATATAACAATGTTATTTTTTGCCCCCCTTGTAGTAACCAGATCTGCCAACTTTGCTGTACTAGTTAATTACCATATTACCCATTGTAGAAATATTTGGTTTGACAAGTTTCTACAGTTCTAATTCAGCCAGGGGCATCAACATTCCTGTGAAAATATAAAGTGTATGGTGTAGTAGCAGGACAAGGAAAAGGATGAGGAGAAGGAAAAACAGTTTTGAACATGCAAAGCCCAATGCAGGGAAATATGGGATTACAAAGCACAATAAAATGATAAAATGAACAATAGAACAGGATTTTTAAATACAATTACATTTAGGAAGTCCTGCTTTCTAGTGTATTGTGGTTCAGGATGGAGACACAGCTCAAAGAACAAGTATCTCATCAAAAGAACAGAACATCCATTGGGCCACTTCTGCTTCTTTGTGGATACTAATAGTAGAAATGGTGTTGTAGTATCACCTAAAGGACACTACCTAAATTGAGATCTGGTTGTACTACATAGCATCAAAACAGTCTAAAGTTCTTTGGAGCAGGTATAGTCTCATACTTAAATAGAGAGAAAAAAAGATGTAATTAAACAAAAGCCAGTAAGAACTTCGTTGTGTATGCTCATACAGAAAAGGTAGCATGAAGACCAAGCTTTGATCACGGGAAACAAACCTTTCCCTAACTTACTATGTGGGAAGAGCAAATAGAATTATTCATCCTTCCCTAGAGTAAATTGTGTTTGTTTTCATCATATGATCATGTCAAGCTCCACCTGTAAATATTATATTCAGCAACTATGTGATGTAATCCTTTATAAGGTGAACATTTCCTTTCAGTGGACAAATGGAAATATTTGGTCTCCTTCAGCTATGTGTAATCTCAGCACCTACACTAAACTCTTCTTTGACATTGCTACTCAAGTAAATTGCCATAGCAACTATGTTCATACATACCTGCAAATTAGCAAGTGACCAGACTAATCATTTGATTAAATCCTCTCCGGTGTGATCAACTGCCATAATTTGCAATGACATCTGATCTCAGCAGTGTCAGGACTGGTTCATCACAAGTCTTTTAACAAATCTGTAGGTTTAGAGATAACACTTTGTCCTTACCTCTGAATCTTTGTCCAGTCGGTTCCGAACAACAATCATGTTATACAGTATCCTGTCATCATCTGCCTCTGTGTGAGTCAGGTCATGAGGGGCACTCCATAAATTCTTCTCCTCATCTCTTGCCAGGGTGGCTCCAAATGAAGCATAAGGGTTGTCATCACTGAAATAAAGGAAACATCGAGACACAGTTAGTGTCCAGGTTTGAAGAACTATAGTTACATAAGAGAACTGAGTAGTTGTAGGCACTCGTAACACTTAGAATGTTTTTAATGTGGTTTAAACTTGACGCAGACAGACATACAAGCCTATTAAAACAATTTAAATCTGCCTGGAATGGTTCAAAAGTATCCCTGGAAAATCATGCTATTTTGAACCAGTTTACTGTGACCCGGTGTGGACACCAAGTGTTCTGTGACACGAGTCTGGTCAGTCCTCCAGGCATCCCACAGTGCATTGCTCCTCACCCCTCCCAACCCAACACACTGCTGCAACAAGCTGCTCTAGTACCCAGCCAGAATTCTACTGCCCATCCCCACCCCACCTCTTCCCCCTTTTGTTGGCACTTTTTAGCCATGAGATCTTCTGTTAAATAAAAACTATCTTTAACGACCAGCTGTACCCTCACTCCCTACTTGACCACAGCCCCTAGGAACCAACCCCACCACACACTCCAAGTCAGGCAACCATATTGCAGAGCTGAGTCAATTTCCGTCTATTGACATCTACCGAACTTATGTTTAGGATAAAAGCAGAGAAGTAAAAACACCCCTAGCTACAAGTCCCTGGGACCCCCCCCACAAAGCATGGGTGCAAGAACTCCCTCCTATTTGGCCACTGGGATGTATGCTGGGCTGGGTGTTTACTTCCACCCCATGGTGGTAGAGCAACAGCACTGCATACAATTGTAAACTGGTTCCAGTTTGTGACATTCTGGAACTGTTCAATTGACATGTGTCCCCACCCAGTAAGGGGTGTATTTTGGTTGCACTTTTGCCCCTGAGACCAAGAAGCCGGTATGCCAGTTTGACAGTAGGACTTGGTCTATTGCCCAGTGCTGACAGCACAAGATATCACTAATAGGGCACTGCACTAGTAAAAGGTGCTCTACTTCAGACAAGACAAGAAAGCCACAGACCTTAAAAAGTCATACAATATTTGAAAGATTTGTTTCAAAGCCAGCATCTGTCCAGTACAACATATTCAGTACACGATCGCTACCACACTCATTGTCAGAGGCGACAGGGTACTACACTGAAGACAGATTTATTCTTTTAAACTCTCGATTCTGAAGTTAAAAAGCTTTATCTCCCTTTAGCTTCAGTATAGTTGCCTCTGCCCCAGAAGTTACTGGTGTTCAGATAACTCTAAAACATCCAGATCACCCACAAGCTGAAAAGAGTTAACTAACAGTGGGCTCCAGGGTATATGGCCACAGCTGGCAGCATTCCCAAGACAGCCTTTCTTTGGTTTGAGAGGTTTAGCAAGATTTCTATGCCAAAAGAAGCAATTTAAATACTCCTTTACACATTCCTACATGACACAGTAAGTCCTAACATGCCTCACTCTCACACCTGTATATGGGCTGGGGAAAATAGTTTTAGGAGTCAGAGAGCAGAGGCGGAGCCATTTCTGACTCAGATTAACATCAACAACCCAAATTATGATTTCTCTTTTCTTCCAAATACAGATCCACTCTGAAAGTTCCTCTCATTCTCAGAAAGGAGCAAGGGGTTCCCCCTCCAAAACTAAAGTGTCTTGACCCTCTATTATTATTATTACTGCCTTGACCCTCTATTATTATTTCCCTCTATTCAGCACTGGTGAGGCCACATCTAGAGTATTGTGTGCAGTTTTGCTCCCCACCCCAGCATTATAGGAAGGATGCGGACAAGTTGGAAAGAGTCCAGTAGAGAGCAACAAAAATGGTTAGGGGGCTGGGGCACATGACTTGTGAAGAGAAGCTGAGGGAACCAGATTTATTTAGTCTAGAGAAGAGAAGACTGAGGGGGGTTTTGATAGCAGCCTTCAACTACCTGAAAGGTGGTTTCAAAAAGGATGGAGCTAGACTGTTCTCAGTGGTGACAGATGACAGAACAAGGAGCAATGGTCTCAAGCTGCACCAAGGGAAGTTTAAGTTGGATATTAGGAAAAACTCTCTCACTAGAAGCATGGTGTAGCACTGAAATACATTACCTAGAGAGGGGGTGGAATCTCCAACCTTGGAGGTTTTTAAGGCCTATCTTGACAAAGCCCTGGCTGCAATGATCTAGCTGTGGATGGTTCTGTTTTGGGAAGGGGGCTGGACTAGATGACCTTTTGAGGTCCCTTCCAACCCTCATTTTCTAGGATTCTAGGATTCCATGACCAAGCATTCAATTTAACTAGCCATCACAATCACAAACCCCATGCAATGCCCATAATCTGACTCTTCTGAAAGCTGTTTCTAGGGCAGGTTGGCCAACCTGCAGCACATGCCACAAGTGGCACAAGCAACGCGCACGCGCGCGTGTGTGTGTGTCCATGCACACGCATGCACGCATGTGTTGTGTGCACACGTGCGCGTGTGTGTGTGCATGGCACACAGAAGATCAGGAAGGAAGCAGAGAACACAGCAACCGATCAGACAGGGAGCACAAAACAGAACAGATCAGGAAGGAGATCAGAATGGCACCCTGGGAGGGTGTAGGGCTTACCATGCCCTAAGGTTGGTCTCCACTGCTCTAGGGCATCTGTGATTTAAGCTGAGCTATTCAGGCTTAGAGTGGGAACAGTCAAAATATAAAGCATTAGTTACTAAGTATTTCAGGACTCCAACATGCTAGCAGGGGGCTTCATGTACACTATGAATATTTATAGACTCAGAAATTAAGTTTGTTCCCTGCTGGCTCACAAAGCCTCTAATTCCTTTGGCTAAAAATAAGCCTATCATGCCCATGAGTATCTGTGTAAGCAAGTTCTCTGAATATCCTAATCATTATAAATCCCAAGAAATCAACAGGATTACATGTATAATCCCTGGTATGACCATCAAATTAATATTTGATTCTACCTCCTAGTTCCCATGTAACCAACGAATTTACAGTTTGGCAACAGAAACTTCTGGGATGCCAATTAAAATCACCATCAATTTTTAACTTGCCTTTGCCTTTTCACAGGCATCAATCAAAGAGGCTACCTCCAGATAAGATGCCACTGTTTAAGAAGGCCACTAACCCCGGGATTCTTAACTAGGATGTCAGGACACCTTGGATGGCAACAGATCCTTTGAGGGGTACCACAGGAGGAGTGAGGAGATAACCACATAAGGACAGGCTCAGGCTCTCCCTCTCTGGCTCATCTCCCACCCCCATTGCCCAGCCTCTCTCCAAGGAAGTAAGCACTGTAATACATTAATTTGTTTTTGAAGTGAGGTGCTGCTCAGTTCACAGAAGTTACGGACAGGTGCCTTGAGCCTAATGAGGTTGAAAACCACTGCTCTAACCAGTAGAAGGTCTCAGGATTGATACCATCAGAGCAGGGACAGTGGGTTACTAAACTTGCTTTCCTGCTTGCTTTCTACAAGAAATTGATGGTTTGGGGCTACAGAGATTTTTAATTAGACCCACCACTTGTGCATACAAAAATCTATTCAAAGATCAAATAAGGACCTCGGTGGTCATATAGTCCAAGTCCTGTACAGATGCAGGATTCACTGTTTCTAAATCTTCCCAGAGAGATGCCCCTCCAGGCTATTCTTGAAAAGGAGATTCCACAACTTCGCTAGGCAGCCTGTTCTATTCTCTTACAGTTAGGTCAAGTCTGAACTTGTGCCCATGCCAAACAAGGAAAATAGTAACGCCAGTACTCCATCCTTAAACTCTAGTCCATGCACTCTTATAGCACCAGGTAGCTCTATGAGATGCACAAAAACATAAGCAGAGGACAGTAACAGAGCTTTGCACTGATGTCACTTGTTATCCCTGTTCTTGTCACTTTCTTCGAAATAACAATGCATATGTGTGTACACATGCATATATACTGCTTTGGCTAACGCTGGAGGTTTTGGGGCTAGTAATGGGGAAGTTACCAAAACATATGACTTACTAAGTGCCAGGAAAACTTTTGTTGTCCAATAAAACAAATTCTAGTTGTGAATAGCCAAGAAAATCCAAGAGCAGGTTGTGGAAAAGTCACCTGTCACTTGTATTATTCATGGTCTGCTTTCTCAATACATCAGTAGCTCAGCGTATCAGTGGCTAGTGATCAAGCTGTACCATTCCCCAAAAGGCCATGAGTATAAATTCACTAAGTTCCCCAACATACTCTGCGGTCAAAGAGGGGAACTTCTGCTGCCCCCTGCATGAGCAGGATAATGCTTTTCCTAAACAGTGGCATCATAAGTACTGAAGAGAAGTGTTTCCAGGCAGCAAACACCATTTAAGGTCTCAAACCTTCCTCCTCCCTCATAGCAGCACCAATAGCTGACCTCTACCTTGGCCTCACCATTCCTCTCCAAGGAATTTGAAAGGATGTAGCAGGAACTTTCTTGGGTTTATGCAGAAAGAGTCATAATTTGCTTTGGCTAGAAATACCACACAGCTTTCAAGAGAAAGGTATGAAGCTACAGGAAATGTCTTTTCCCTGGGCAGCATCTTCTCAATCAAAACACAGCTACAAGAGTCCCTCCACAAGGAGCTGGCACAAGGGGAATGCCATGAAGGTTAGAAGAAGTAGATTTGGAGATAGTAGTTCCCTTCCCCCACCCCTTAGGTCTTGGCTGTAGTTTCACCATTTATTTTATACTTCTGTGAGTGGAAGTAATTGGAATTCAACAGGTTTGGATTTCCTGGACAAGAAAACTGTAACCTTTCCCACTCTTCTTGCTCCATATTAGCTCCAGCCCTGGATGCAAAATTCCTTGGACAAATAAGAATTCTGGGTACAGCAAGACAGCATGTGTCAACATATCAGACCTTCACAGCTACTGGCTACCCACCAGGGGAGGATGAATAAAAACAGGAGTGGGCTTGTGATTAAGTCAGTGCATTGGAACTCAGGAGATCTTTGCTCAGTTCCTTGCCTTGCCACAGAGATGGTTCATGACTACAGAGAAAGGCTAGATTCACACTCCCCCCCCCCCCCAACAAAAAAAATGCAAAGATATAGGTGCCTAAACAGGACTTAGGTGGACTTGAGCTGCCTAAATTCTGCACCCCCACTCAACCCCCACTTAAAATGACCGGGTGCCTTCCCATTCAGCTATAAAGTTCCCTTGACATCCTCTGTGCATGACCAGAAGCACCCAGTCCCATCAGTCTAAGCCCAGAGACTATGCAGAGTAACACCCAAGGACATGGTATGCATGCTCTGAGCACCCCATATCAGGCACTTCACAAAACATTCCTGCTTTCTGGGCACATTTCAAACAAAGGATAATTTTTCCTTAAATGGACACTGACTTTAAAAAAATTCTGGGAAAACACAAAATCTTCCTTCTCCCTTCCAAAGGAATACCTAACCATGAGGATGCCAAGACACACTCCCTTTTGTGCTCATTTTCTGTCCTGAATTTTGAAATCCTTTCTGTCCACTGATACAGCTTCAACACAGAGAGGAATGGGTTATAAGGCCCAGAGGTGCTGAGTACGTGGGGGCCCGAGGACCCTGGCCCCTCTTGGGAAGAGGGCTGTCACCTGAAATGCATAAAACTCTACACATGTACATTATCTTAGCTCCCTGCCACCCTCTGCCCTCCACTCCCCGCAAAAATAAAAGTTGGTGTCTATGATAAGACCTATTACAGAACATCCTAAGTGGTGCACTAGCTCACAGTGCACCATTGTTATAACTTCCCATTGATACTTAATACAGAAATCTTAATTAGCTTCCATTAGGCAAGAAATTATCCTCCCCCCCACCCTTTCCTGTTTCTCATTTAATCTCCTGCAATAACGAATGACTAACAAAGGAAGGAAACTTCAAAGGCATGGATGGCACAACATACTCACACCTACAGTAGGTGACACATTCTGCAAAACCATTTTGTAATTAAATCTTTCTGAACTTCCAACTCTGTAACCAAACCATTTCATTGATGGTACAACCCTTTTTTAAGGTCATTGGGACTTTTGCTTCAAGGAGACTTCCATCCCTTTAATAATGATGCCTATTTTATTTTAGTGGGTTTTCAAGCCGCATTTATATTGTACATCTTGCCTTGATCCTAAGTGCAAGCAAAGGTTTGTTCACTGGGCTTGTATTGCAAGATAAACAGGTAAGGAAATTTCTACCTGTTCACACTGTCCTGTGCCACAGAATCATGTCAGAACATTTTCAGGCATGAACAAGATTTAAGTCCTACTCATATATTCAAACGTCAGCCAGCCACTGGTACAGCAAAACAGATTCAATCCTCAAAATATTTTGCCATTCATACTTCAGAGCTCTAAAGCTTTTTTTCTCACCCCAGTGAATTCCATAAGATAATTACAGAATATGTCATTTAAATGCAACTACCTCTGGGCTGAAAAGCTACAGCATTGTACCATGCAGCACACGTATCAGGACAGGAGAATTAGGAACTGTGGTATATTGGGGGGGCAAATATATATTAGTGTCATGAGGTTTTCCAAAGCATCTGTGCAGGGCTGACATCAATGTGGCCTCTAAGAAATTATTCCAGAGACTGAAAGGGCAAGATACACAGCTGGCAGAAGGAAGACATAACCCAACTGCCTTCATGAATTGCTCCAATTTACAGGCCCATAATATTTACAGCTATTATTGCTAAAACTAAGCACACCTCTCTCTTGCACAGCACTTTCTTTCATAGATCTACAAGTGCTCTATAAAGGAAGCTACCAATATCCCCATTTTACAGGTAGGGAAACAGAGACAGAAAGAGGGAAGTGACTTTCCCAGCAAATCAGTAGTAGGAACAGCACCCAGAACTGAGCCCCAGTCACATGTCTTGTCCAGCAAGTCACTCGCCTTGCCAAATATAGAAAAAAACCCGAGGGCTAATCTAGCCCTAATGAGATTTGAACCTCGTGTTCAAACTGCCAGGATACTCCTAGTCGTTATTAGTCTGGGTAGACCTCTACCACAAGGGCCACCACATTATGTACAGATCTGATAATGATGATTACCCCCTTGTTGTGGTATTTGATCCTGGATTATGTTTTAAAGCAAGCAATAGGGCACAGGCATAGTAGGTCTGCTCTGTACCCTGGGCAGAAGCAGCTTCCAGCTGCTGGTGGCAGTGGTGCGGCCAGCTAGCAGCAGTGGTGAGTAGTATCCAGGACGCAGCATTCATCAAACTCTTCTCAGACCTGGCAATCTAATTGTGATGCCACAATTACAAGTAGGCAGAGTCCAAGTCAGAATTAAATGAAGGCAGAGCTAAAGTCTTGCCAAGCACATAATTAATAGCCTGTAATTTGTTAATATTAAAGTGAAGATAAACAGGTCTAATTTTTGTAGGATTTTTTAATATGCTGGCTGCAGTATTAAATAGTAAATTCTTCTGTGGATTCCCCACTCCCTCCGACCCATCAAGTCCAGGCTGAAAATGCTCTTTGGGCAAGTTTAAACTAGAGTCTCACCCCACCATCCAATGCTGTACTCCTAATACTACTGCAGCAGCTGTTACTTTTGCACCCTCCCTCCCCATCCCACCCACCCCCCTTACCACCCAGATTGGCACCTGCAACTGCCTGGGTCATCCCCCAGTTACATTAATGTGATAGGGAATAATTAGCATTTCAGCAAAACCTCACCCAGCTATGTACAGCAGTCTCTGTGGGAACCAGAGCCAGTCAGCACATTACAAAATCTGGCTTCTATCAAGCAAACACAAAGCTTTCAATCCAGATTAAACACTCAAGTATTAAGACCCCAAATTCTTGAGAATGCCACCAAACAAAGAGTACAAAACACTGTTTCCCCTTTGGAGCAGTACACACCATGCATATTTCAAGTCTGATGCAACAGGCTACCTGAGTTTTACAAAGGCTGTGTTAAATGCTCACCCATTCATTTACACTGAAAGCACTGCCATGACAGATGTCACCACTGCCTAGTGAGACCTGAATATATTAGGATAGAAGTCTCTTGCTGATTCATTCTTTAATATGCCATTTTAATTAGGCTGGAACTGCTCAGTAAAGGGTTTGGAAACTTAATTTAACATCCACTTGTGTCAGGAGTAGGAGTCTAGGTTTGATTTTCTAAACCTCTCAGCTAAAGGATCTAGAATCCCAAAGAAATGTCTATACATTTCAATATCATAGAGAGAAAATTCCCACATGCAAATTCTCCAAAATTAAAAATAGCATAACTTACAAATAATGGCCTGATTCATAAGTTGGCAGCCAATAGCCCACAGGCCAGATCCAACCCACCAAGACATTTTAGCCAGCCCACAAAGCCTGGATATCAACGGCATTTCAGCAACAGAGGGATTTCACAGAGATCAACTGATAACTAGGTAAGAAGCACCAACCTGTATTGGACTGAGTTGCATTATTTCATCCCACTGCTCCTAAAAGGTTTCTGACCCCTGGCTTAATTAGTAGGTTGTTTTATTTTTGACAATGATGGTTTTTGAACAATGATTTTGTTCACAGAAATGGGCCTGTTTGATACAATGTGGCTAGTAAAAAGGTATCATATTTTTGCGTGATTTCTTATATAAAGTCAAAATAAGTGGGTCCTTGTTTTGATGCAGTGTTAAGGAAAGGTGTCCATGAAAAAGCTTCTTTTTAAGCAAAAATAATTAGGAAAGCTAGGTCTTTATTGTAGCTCATCCACACAACTGTTGCCCCCACCACTACAGTTTGGCACTTCTATGAAGCCAATGGCCTGCTTGCATACACTCGAAGCCTATCTCAAAGTCATAGGAAAAATTCTCAGTGACTTCAGTAGGCTCTAACAGCCCAAGTGATGTTGAAAAGGGGAAAAGAAAGGTTGTAACAGCTAATCCAGAATTCAGGCTGCAACTCTGCACCCTGTCCCAGCCTGATTCAAGGACTTTAAACCCTCCACACTTTATGACTGGGTCTGCAGTACGGAAAAATAATTTAAATTACAAGAAGCCAGGGGCATGAGCCCACAGTCCACGTCTGCACCACTACCTGCCCCTGGCTTCAGACGCACACCACTGCCTGAATGCAGTCCATGCAGCTGCATGCTCCCAGCTCCATGCCACTGCCCAACCAGACATCTGTGCCACTGTATGGCCCTGCTTCATGCCCCAGGACCCACACTGCCCCATTGCAGCTGCATTTCCCTGGTCCAGCACTGACCCACACTTCTACCCAAATGCAGCCCCATAAATCCAGACTGGGAGGAGCCTGTGACATCTGGATGCAGCCTGGGGCCCAGGGTGAGTTTGACACCCCTGTGATATAGACATGATCATTTTTTCTTCAAACAATGACAGTGACAGATCCATTGTGCAACACAGCAAGCAGAGCAGAGCATTTCTGAACTGTATAGACCTTGATCCTGAAAAGACTTCTGCATGTATTTGACTTTGATGTCAGTGCACTGAGAGTAGTTTGAATGAACAGAACATTGAGCCCCAGTTCTGCAAAATGATTACTCACGTACATGCTTAACTTGGTGCACTGTTCACTGTCCCGCTGACTTCAAAGGGGACAAAAACATTCTGAATGTACTGAAGACTTGCAGGATCACAGCCCTGATTTACATGGCATTGTATGGGAAATTATTTTAACCACATTCAACCAAAATCTGAAGGCATGGGGGTCCTGTGTGTTATTTAAAAAGAGAGAACACTGGAGTGCTTTTACAACATTAAAAGCTTTATATAAAACTGAAAAAGGACAAATTTTTGAAGATCAGTGCTCTATCATGGAGATTCATATACAGGCGGCAGTGTCATAAAGATCACTAACATAATGCGACAGGATTCTTGTATCACAAATAATGATACAGTGTCAGATCCAGCCACCTTAATGCATACACAGTATATATGAACACTGATAGTAAATCAGTGGGATTGTTTCAGGATTTGGGTCTTACTGCAAAGACTATCTGCACATGTGCTTAGCTATATGCACTGCAAGTAGCTCCAATGATGTCAATGGGACAACATCCGGTGTGTAAAGTAAAGCACATGAATGAATTGGGGCCTTAAGACGCTACTCTACCTGAGAATCTGACTCACAATACTTAGATGAACTCAAAAGTACCTCTTCTGTGCACTTCTGTGCCAAGTCTCTACCTTTCCTATTTAAACATTATACTGTGGATTGTGCAGAAATGGACACAGTAATACACAAAGTTTGTATGGTGATAAGCACATTAGAAACCCATGACAGACATAGCTATAGATTCATTTTCTACAATGTACTACATCAAAATATTTTCAAAATCAAGCCCATACAATAGTCTGCATAAAATCTGCTGGTACCTCATGGTATTCGAGACTCCGCAGTTCATCCCTTACTCCAAGAGAGCTTCCCCCCTGTGTGGCAGGCATTAGCTGACACCAACTTTAATGGTGACCATTGTAAAATTACAGTATCAGCACTGCAGCTACAAAGCACACATCACCCAGTGAAATCATCCTACCTGATATTCTGGAAGAAACACTGCAAATATTTCAAGAAAATGTTGTTTGTGTGCTTCAGTCTTTCCAATAAAAAGGATTCACAGCACATGGATTTAGCATGCATGTTAAATTACTGAATATACCATTAGGTTTCAATCAGCTCAATTAATCCACTTCCTAAGAAAGATTTATTCTGTGACCCAGCTTTCACAGTATAAGTCTATTGCTAAAGAGGCCTCAATCCCTGAATTACCGGTACCAAAAGCCGGATGTGTAATGTTAACACTCAAATATCAAATGTTTCTCATGGAAAACATGCAGTTAGGTAAAGTGGGCAAGAAAAAAGCAGGTGGCATTACTGATGCTCGGGGAAGCCACTCATCAAATAGATTTGGTAGGACAAGAAATGAGGCCGTCCAAATGTGAAGCATCAAGTCAGCCGCAGGACAGTCATTCAGTCCCAGCCAACAGACTGTATTCCTGAAACATTAAAACCCGCAACCAAAACGAGTCCCAAGGCTTGATTTAGGTCTTTTACTACCTTCCTGGTGAAGAGCAGCAGTGTTCGTTCCGAGAGGGACTTGCAAAAGGAGGCGGCCTCCTCTCTGCACGCAGCCTGGGCAACGCTTTCTGGAGATGGAGGCGCTTGTGCTGGGCTCCCCCTCAAGAGTCTCTCAGGCTCCTCAACAGGGATGCGCACACCAAAAACGGAGCCCGGCCAGGTTTCCGGCTCAAACTACTTTCCACCCTTCAAGGCAGCTGAAGACTGCTCTTAAATCTCCTCTCCCTCTGCTCCTCTCCAGGTGCCGGCCTCTGCACCCGTGGAGGTTTTGAAGGCCCTGCGGCACAAAGCCCTGTCTGGGATGATCTAGTTGGGGCTGGTCCTGAGCAGGGGGTGCACTAGAGGTCCCTTCACAGCCCTCCTTTCCTATGACCCTGTGAGTAAACGAGCCCAGCTCCCTCGTCCCGCGCCCCGCGGAGCCCTCCCCACCGCCGCTGGACTCTGCCCCACGTGCGGCATCCAGATGTGCCCCCCCGTCCCCCTTACCTGACCAGCGGCTCCTTCTCGGGCAGCGCCGCCTCGGCCGCGCACTGGCGGCAGCGGCACCAGCAGCAGCAGCACAGGGCGCCCAGCCAGTCCCGCAGCCCCATGGGAAGCCACGGGCTCGAGCCCTTGCAGCAGCGCCCAGCGCCCAGCCCGCCGCCGCCACCGCAGAGCCGGCCTCCCCGCCCACGGCCGCCTGCTCTGCCCCGGCCCCGGCCCCGGCCCCGGCCCGGCGGCGGCGCGGCTCCCGGGACCCCCCGCCCGGCTGCGCTGCGCCCATCGCCCGCCCGGAGCCGGCCCTGGCATCTCGGCAGAGTCCCCCCGCCTCGTCCAGAGCCGCCACTGAGCGGGTCAGACCTAGGGCCATGGGGCACACACCCAACCACGTCTGAATGCCAGGGGAGCCGGGGGCAGGCGGCCGGCTGAGCCCCCCCACCCGTAAGAGAGAAGAGCCTGGGGTGGCCATGGAGGCACCTCAAGAATAGAGGACAGTTGCATTTAGTGCACCCGTGAACGCCGTGGGCCTCCCGAGGCTGGGGGGGCACGGCGAACTCCCACAGGCAGTGGTCAGTGTGGGTCACAGGCAGGATGAGAAAACAGGAGTGTCCTCTATAAAACCAGACAAAGGGCCACCTTACAAGAGCCCCCTGTAAGATTTGAAAATCGTCACCTGAGGGGAGGGCCATCCGTGGGGGCGAGGGGGCAATCGGGGCGACTTCCCCAGGCCCCGCGCTTTGCAGGGCCCCCACAGAGCTGGACCGGCTTCAAGTCTGGCCGCTTGCCATCCCCCCACCACCATCGTCACCGCCATCTGGGCTCCGCACCCTGCTACGGTCGTCTCTGCCTGGGGGATGCAAAGCTCTAGGACTCTTTGCATTTGTCTCAGACCAACAGAGCTACCAAATACATCCCTATAACCTGGGGGGGACAGAGGGGCCCCTTTGGTGGACTTGTCAAAGTGTCATTCAAACCCTGCCTATGACCCTCATTCCCGTCCCTGTTTCTCTTTTATTTGTCCCCAGGAATCAACTCTTAATGTCCTCAGTGGTATCCTCCTTAAGGAAGGTTTCTACTTTTACTTAGCAGGCCCAGAGTGTCCCCAAAGGTGAAACAACTAAGCCAGTGCCACACAGGGGCAGATGCTGAAAGGGAGAGTGGACTGGGCATGACCAGGGTGTCTTTTTCTCCATCGTTCGTCCCCCACTTGCAGCCTCCAGCATTTAAGGTCTAGGAGGGTCTATCCCTCACTCCTGAGCTTGGTCGCTCCAAGAATTTGTCCAATCCCTCCCCCTTTTTTTAATCTGGCCAACCTGTCAGCTTCCACCACATCTGGTGGCAACGAATGACAGGCTGTGTGAAAAAGAGCATCCTTTGGTTGGTTTTGAATTTACCACCTACCCATTTCATTTTGTGACCTCTAGTTCTTGCATTGTGAGAGAGTAAATCATAAATCCCTACTTCCTTTCTCTTTGCCCTTTAGTATGTCCCCTCTCCAGCATCTCTTTTCTAAACTGAATAGGTCTAGCCTCTTTAGTCTCTCCTCATGTGGAAGCCCCTTCATATTGCTAATCATCCTTGTTGCCCTTTTCTGGACCTTCTCTAGTTCTACATCCTTTCTTTAGTGTGGAGACTAGAACTGGGCACAGCATTCAAGGTATGGATGCACCATGGATTTATAAAGGGGCACGGTGATATTTGCTCACTTCTGCTGATCTGCCCAGTTTTACCCTTGCTCTGAAGCCAAGGACATGAATTAGATGTATGCAGTAGCTGAAGGTGGGCAGCATCACCCAGGTGGAAGGAGGTGGCCATGCACATATTTGAGGCCAAGGCTCTAAAAAACATCAGCTCCCTTCGGGATGGCTTATGTCTCCTAGTGCATCACATTTAATTGTGCTTCTTTCAAGAGCAGATTGGACAGATGCTTGGCTGGGATGGTTCAGTCAGGGGCAACCCTGCTTTGAGATGGGGGTTGGACTAGTTGAGCTGGTGAGGTCCCCTCCAACCCTACTTTCCCATCAGCAGATCTAGAATTTTGAAAAGGGGAGTGCAGATGGTGAGGTGCATTATCACATATAATATTTTTCTCCAGCTAAAAAGAAACTAGAAGCTTTACTAGTATGCTAGGGGCCTAGGGCTGTATTATTCAGTTTAAGATTGAAGCAAAAACAAACAATTTAATTGGAATGAGCTAAAAAGAGTCTGCAGAGCTGTGAAATAGGAGCTTCATTACCAGGAGCAGCTAACAGAGAGCAGAATTGCAGAACAAAGGATAGCTCAATGGGTGTACCATCAAAACCATTAAAAAGAAGAGAGGGTTGTTAATACCTATGGAATGATGAATTTAGAAGGGATGAGGTAGATTATGAGCCATGAAGTCAATCAACTCCCTCAGCACTGCCTGAGGAGAAATGCTGCTGCCACTGCCAAGCAGCTGGTTTTAAATTTTGGGTGGATCAGGAAACAAAGGGGAGGGGTGCAAGTGCACTCCCTTAGATCCATCCCCGTACTTTCCTATGATCCTACAAAGTAAGCTGGTGAAATAAAGTACATGAAATGGGAGCAATCCAAAATTAGACCATATGTCTGCAAACCCAGGCTCAGCATGACCTGTGTGAGGGACTGTGCTGAGCTCAACCAGACAACTCCCAGTCCTAACCTTAAGCATTCTCATCAGTGTGTGCATGGCCAGGACCAAGACTCATCCAGAACATGATGCTCACAAAGGCCTTGAGATGTCCCAGAGATGCCAGTACAGAACTAACACAGAACAGATGACAGAAAGGGGCAGAAAAAGATTTGTAGTTAGAATAATGAACTGCCCGTAATCTCTTTTAACAGCCAAGCTGCCCAACTGCATGTAAGCAACACACACATTTGGGTGTTGGGGAAAAACAATATTTAACTAAAACCTACAGGCCAGGCAGGGGAGGTGGGGATAAAACAGGGCTTTCCCAAGTAAAGAAGATTGAAACTCAGGACTCCTGGATTCTCTTCCTCACTTGCTGTATGTTCCTGGGTTTAGGGTCTGATTTATACAATTCTTATTCACACTGGGTAACCATTTACTCACTTGAGTAATTTTTACTAAAATCAGTTGTGTTACTCATGTGAGTGAGAATTCACCAAAGGGGATAAGGACCTTGCTGTGGGTTCTTAACTCCTTTGCTTGGATAAAATGGGGCAAAAACTACATTACAGAGCATAGGACAAGGCACCAATGGCCTTCAATTGCAGCAAAGGACATTTAGGCTAGAATTTAGGAAGACCTTTCTCACTATGGAGGCGGGTGAGCACTGGAACAGGCTATCCAGAGGGATTGTGGAATCTCCATTCTTGGAAGTTTTTAAGAGCAGATTAGGCAATCATTTGGTCGAGATGATTTAGATAGGGATGATCCGGACTTGGGAAATGACCCCCCCCCCCCCCCCCCCCGAGGTCCCTTCCAGCTCTACCTTTCACCAGTTCTTTGATTCTATGGATGACTGGGCTTACAGGGAAGATTTAGTTAATATTCAGAAAAAAAATCACTTTGTGATACCTAGCTATTCTAATTAATTGTTTTATTAATTTAAAAGTTGAATTAACTTGCAGTTACCTCATTTTCCCTTTTTCCTGTTAAGGTAAGCTGTACTGCAATTGTATGCAACAAATGTACTCTATTGGGACAAGGGGAAATTACCCTGAAATTCAGAAGATGGAAGTCCTGGCCCCATTCAAGTCATCAGAGTTTTGCCAATGACCTCAGTGTGCCATATTCTACTTTTTAACTGAAAGAAGAGAGAGTCAATGTGATTGAGTACCTTGTGCCAGCATTTGGAAGTCAGCTAATGTGTCACATAAGTTACTGACTGGCTGCTTGTCAGAATGTATTGGCACTGAGCTAAGAGAGACAGTCATTATACTATAAACCAAACCATAATCAGGAACAGTCAGCATGGATTCACGAATGGCAAGTCACGCATGACTAACCTGATTGCCTTCTACGATGAGATGAATGGCTCCATGAGCGTGAGGAAAGCAGTGGATGTGATGTACCTTGGCTTTAGCAAGGCTTCTGACATGGTCTCCCATGACATTCTTGCAGGCAAGCTAAGGAAGTATGGGTTGGATGTATGGACTGTAAGGTGGATAGAAAGCTGACTGGATTGCCAGGCTCAACAGGCAGTAATCAATGGCTCAATGTCTAGTTGGCAGCCATTAGTATCAAGTAGAGTGCCCCAGGGGTCAGTTCTGGGGCCAGTTTTGTTCACTATCTTCATTAACAATCTGGAAGATGGAACGGAGTGCACCCTAAGCAAGTTCATGGATTACACCAAGATGGGGGGAATAGTAGATACGCTGGAGGGTAGGGCTAGGATTCAGAGTGACCTAGACAGGAGGAGGATTGGGCCAAAAGAAATCTCATGAGGTTCAACAAGGACAAGTGCAAAATCCTGCTCTTAGGATGGAAGAGACCCATGCACAACTACAGGCTTGGGACCAACTGGCTAAGCAGCAGCTCTGCAGAAAAGGACTTTGGAGTTGCAGTGAACAATAAGCTGGATATGAGTCAACAGCATGCCCTTGTTGCCAAGAAGGCTAATGGCATACTGGGCAGCATTAGTAGAAGCATCACCAGCAGGTAGGGGAAAGTAATTATTCCCCTCTATTCATTTCTACCTAGGAGTACAACCTTTTCTCCTATGCCTGAAGAAGGGTGCTTGTGCCCGAAAGCCTGCAATTAAAGAAATTTGTTTGCAAAAATCTAGTTAGTCTAATAAAAGATAACACCTCTACCACGAATTCTGATTCCTAGAGGGCTGGTGAAATCTCCATCTTTGGAGATGTTTAAGGCCTGGCTCAACAAAGCCCTGACTAGAATGACCTAGTTGGGGATGGTCCTGCTTTGAGCATAGGGTTAGATTGGATGACCTCCTGAGGTCCCTTCTAACCCTCATGTTCTCATTCTATGAATATGACATACATACTCAAGTTCTGTAGGTTCTTCCCTGCTGTGCAGTACCATTCACTTCTCCAGTCACAGTTTTCAACTTGGATGCAGGATAGAGCTATGATTTCCTCCCAAGGTCTTCCTTTGCAGCCACATCAAGGAACCTATGACTGCTGAAATCAAGACTGAGGACTTCATCTAAAGCCCATGAAAAGTAGCAAATGGTTCTCTATTAACTTCAGGGAGCTTTGGGTTAGGTCTGAAGTGATCTCTCATTGACTGGTAATTTCTTCCTCCTTTCTTACCCTAAGTATGCCCTTCGCACATATTGCTTCATACACATGACTCTGTGAAAGAGGGAGAGACTTACAAATTAATTAAGTTGATCTTTTACTCTCAGTTTAATTGACAACGCTCATTTGGAGCAGCTTGATTACATTTCAGAGCAGATTATCAAATGCCAGTCCAAAGGAAAAAATATGAAAGCAATTGCACTAAGTGCAGTTGGCTATATGCAACATGAACATTAATTAGCTTTAGTACAGTATGTGCCTGACACTTCTTTTTGCTTATACCAGCACATATCACATCCAGTATATTTTCCAGAGGCTACACAGAAACAATGAGGAAGGAATAAAGAAGGATTTGCCACTGTTTTTCCCTTTAATTCCAAGATTTGGTAATTTATAACCATGCACTTAAAATGAATTATAGAAACTTTAATGCTCACGAAAGGTTTATGGTTCTGGAAAATGAAGCCATGCATTTAGAAAAGTTGCAACACGGGAAATTTTGTATTGCCACTTCCCACACTGCTCTTCCAGTGTACTTCACCCCAGACCTGTGGAACAACCTCAGAGGAGTGCGTGAGTACCTTCAGTTTTACATCCATTCATACTTTAGCTTCAGTGCTGAGCAGCCATGAAGTTTGTCAGTTTGGTGCAACATCCATCCATAGTGTTTAGGGCAAGAAGAGATCATTATCGTCCTCTAGTTTGACTTCCTTCTTTACCTAGATTAAAGCAGAGGTGCTGAGCATACAGCCCATAGGCTGAATCCAGCTCACAGGGCTTTTCATGGGCAGGATGATCCATTTCCATGGTTGGGCCGTGGCCCAAGGGACTTGGTATCATGGCTGTCAGAGTTACTGCATTAGCACGGCTCCAGAATCCAGATGATTGATGGTGCTGCTGTTTTTCTCCCCCTCCCATTACTCCCCCTCTAAAATTGGGGTATTGGCAACCAAGACCAGCAGCAGGGGAAAAGTGGGAGACAGCGGTGGCAGATCCACATTGACACAACAGCTCTGGCAGCTGTGAGGATTAAGAGCTGCCACCACCACTCACCCAGCTGCCAGAGGTGAGCTGTCCAACATGAGAGAAGCCCCATGGCCTGTATCCAGCCCAGAAAGGCAAACTAATGTGGCCTCTCTGGACTAAAGAATTTCACTCAATAACAGAGAAACTTGCCCAATCATGATTTCTTTGTGGCATGGACAAGAGCTATCTGAATAAGTGATTTTGGGGTGGAGACAGGAGGTGCTGGCAATTCAAAAAAATACTGGGGGGGGGGGAGGAGTAGAATCAAATGTTCTATTTTCATTTTTATCTTTAAGTTTGAGAGAGATTTTAGAAACAGCATTCTGTTTTAAATGCAAAATAAAAAAATCCTCCCCAGTTCAGCAAAACCAACACAAATCTACACACCATTCTGGGGTTACCACATCTGTCTTTTTTACTAATAAACACTGGACCATAAGGAACTGCTTTGAGACCACCAGTTGCATAGGCCATCCAACCACCATTCTATTTAATGGCTGAAATAGTCAATCAATAACACTCTGTGCTGGATTTGGTCTATCTCTGACTTTGATATGTCCTCTAATTGCCATACTATTGGAAAATCTCACAACTGTCAATATATTTATCAGCACAAAACATCTGAGAAGCGGCCAAGTGGTATTATCTCCATTTTGCAGATCAAGAAATGAGACACAGGGGAGCTAAATGACTTCTGTCAGGTAACACAGGAAGTTGGTGACAGAACAGGGAACCATGTCCTAAGTTATCCCCATGACCACTAGAGCAAAGCTACGTGTACTTTTAGAGCAGGGAGACCCAAACTAAGAGTGAGGTGATACATGAAGGAAAGAACCTAACGACACATGGTCAATGCCACACTAAGTTACACAACTTCTGGTTCAGAAGGTAGTATATATGGAGTAAACTCCTGAACCAGAGTAGCCAACTTACTACAGTGCTGTTCATGTAGCAATACTGACACCAGACGAGGGTGTATTGTCCTAGTTGAGGCTGCCGTATTATGGGTAGCTGCAGGGGAGGATATACAAAATAAAATGTATCTTACCTGGTATACCACATATAATATAGACAACTAATTTTAACATAGGCTGCAAAGGATGCTGATGTGATCCGCTGGGCTTTTGTATGGCCCTATTCTAAAACATCCTCCCTCTCTCTTCTCATACAGTCCCATTACCAGTCACTATGGCTTTGATCTCCCATATTTGTATATGCAGTCCAAAAATCATACTGGCCTTTCCGTTAGGCATGTCAGTTAGAAAACTCATGTCTAATATATAGTACACTGCCTCCAATACACACTCTTTTAACTGGCTGTGCATTTGGTTGCTTTGCACTTTGGATTAGTATTTTAAGGGTCTGTCTTATGCATCACCTCACTCTTATGCTGAGGTGTAATCATTTTTAGTTATCGTTATTTTGCTTGTGAGGTCACATGCCCACATTTCATTGTCTATATTGCTGTAGTGTTGCTGTGGTTTTGCTTTCTCATCAGTGCTATTACTGTTAGTCATAAACCAGCACTGTGAGTTTGCAAAACCACACCAACCCTGCAAGAGTTTTGTGCAAACATATCCAAGCTTCAGGAGATGTAAAAAGTAGAATTTTCACATTAAATTCTATTTGTCTCTCCGTTTCCAGTAACAGAGATAAAATGAGGGAATCAAGAGAAAACTGCAGGCATTTCAGGAAAAAATAAATGTAATAATAACTCACTGACATTTGATGCACCTATATATAACACCATTCTTTTATTACATGATGTCTCTCACCTATGGATCTCAACCTGCTTTACAAAAGGAAATGTTTATCATTGGTCTAATTTTACAGATGGAGGAAACAGAAGGTTAGAAATGCAATTAATCACACAATAAGTCAGTGGTTGAGACAGCATCTCCTAACTTTCAGACTGGGGCCACTGAGCCACCCAACCTACATCATATTTGTAAATGTGAGATGAGGAGCATAGGAAAGTAATAGAGAACAGGAAGAAGACTCAAGTTCAGGGTCCAGCTGGAGTTGGTACACGTGGAATAGATATGAAGGGGGCTATCAGACAAATATGACTGAACTGTGTGGGAGAAGTGAAAAGGTAGACTTCCACAAAGAAGTCCCACTTAAAGCTCCAAAAGCAGAGGAGGTCACCCAGGGGGAAGAGAGAGAAAGAGATTCTAAAGTAGTCAGTGCAGAACAGTGGGCGAGGGAGGTGTTAAATCAGGAAGATACAGAGTCATAGAGGTCTTAGGTAAGTGAAACTAAGTCTAAATTGTCTCCCTATACTGCCTGCCAAACCCAATATAACTACCAAAAGACAAGCTTATCCCATTCACTCCCTTTCTGCACAAACCAAATCCAGGCAGTTAAGCAATACATATGCCTTAGAGTAGGGCTGTCCAACTTCTGAGTGGCCCAATTCCCCTGGATCTTCCCAAACTCCCAAATGTGTGTTCTTTCAGCTCCATGGGCCACC
This sequence comes from Alligator mississippiensis, assembly GCF_030867095.1. NCBI lineage: Eukaryota > Metazoa > Chordata > Crocodylia > Alligatoridae > Alligator > Alligator mississippiensis. The sequence goes on from NC_081827.1 coordinate 181,378,394, forward strand.
CTGCCACCAGCAGCAGGGGCAGGAAGTGGAAGCAGAAGGAGGGAGAGGGAGCCTGGATACTCCAGTGGCAGCAGCACCCAAAGGGTCCATAGGTGAGCCCCTCAGGAGCCACATGCAGTTGGACAGTTCTGGCTTAGAGGGATCCTGGATCACATGCTTGGGGCCCTTCTATGCCATCCCTGCTGCCTGCTTAAATGCAAACAGAAAGAAAACAAATGGGCCAGACTTACTTCTTGATAGCACTCCTGGGGTTGACAGAGAGGCAGTGTAGATATGACCAGAAAGCATAAAAGGATGGGGTGTTATACCATGCAACAGGTAGCAGATAGACCAAAAGAGGTGATGGTGAAAAATGGACCCTGGAATCAGCCAGGTCACTGAGGATCATGGCAAATCATGAAGACTTCCCCAGGGCAGGGCCCTGAAAGTTTATAAATGAAGCTGTGTAAAGCCCCTAAAACTGCATGACCAGCATTTGCAGAGTCCTTCAAAAAGGGGCTAAAAATTCTTGGCTGTAAAGTCTATACAAAGTGGGGCTGTCTGTATAAAAACATTAGTTTGATTAACGATCTGTCATTGGAGAAAGGCTTTTTGATGGACAGAGAGAGATCAGTGCCACCTTGTGTGAGCGGGAGAGCACAGCACCCTTCTGGGACCTCTCTGTTGCTTTGCAGAGGTTCCCACTCCCACAGCCATGTGCTGTCACTGCACCTGCCTGTACTGCATGTAATGGCTCAGACTACCCAGGGCCACGTGGCCCTGCTCAGAGGGCAGCATGGCTGCATGGTCCTGGGCAATCTGAGACACTGGGCAGGATAGAGAGGGAGGCAGGATGGAGCTGCAGGGCCAGGAGGGGAGAATTACTACTACAAATTACTGCTGCAATGGTTGAGCGTTTCATGGTCCAATATACAACCAATAATAGAAGGATTTTGAGCCCGGTTAAAATAATTCTTAAGTGCAATTCTTGGTTGTGTGTATTTTTGTACTTCCTTGAAGTAGCCCTGTTTATGTTATGTAGATTCAGGTATTGTTCTATTCTGCTATGAGAACTGTATTCCTTCATTTCATACCCTTAATAGTATGCAAGTTTGGGAGCTACTCATGCCTGTTCTACTGTTTATGGACCTGGGTGACCCCTTTTATAAATGTATAGGGGTCTCCTTTGGTTGGTATAGGTGGTAGAGCCCCTGGATAGCAATCCTGGGTGAGTCTCCCTTCCCAGTGAACTGGGCTATGTGGTAACTGGTATGCTAGTAGTGACTGAGACTGTTTGGGTTTCACTTGATGTTTAAGATTTTGTTTAAGGTTGTGTTTATTCCTTTTCCCCCTGTAATAAATCCTATTTGAGCTGAACATGGCTTGTGAGTGGGGAAGTTTGTTCACTTTAGAACACTCTGTTGAATTTTGTTTTCCCAGGTTTCTGGGTGGAGGCTCAAGCCAGATTTAGAAAATGTTAAACCCCTAAATGTAAACCTGGCCCTTGTCATTGCCATCCAAGGCATGGCAGAAGGGGTATGTTTATATTAGGTAAAACACATGACAATAAAAACATGTCATTAAAAGGCTTGGTTGTCAGTAAAAAGTCTGCAGCTTGTCAGTAAAAAAACAAAACAAAACCTTGGTTGACAAACCTGATGGCCAGGCTGCAGTGAAGGCACAATTCTTTCCATTTTCCTGAAGTGAAGGCAGACCTGAACATTCAAATTTGGAAAATGCTGACTTACAGGACCTAAATGGAAGGAGGATCATCAGAAAGCAAGATGCCCTCTGGATAAACCTGAGCAAGGTGTCTAAAAAGCATCAGGGATCAAGGAAGATATTTCTAAATACAAACATTTATAATAAGATGAAAAGCTGGCTGTTAAAATATAAATGGACTGTGAGATGTGACACAGTGTTCCTCAGTGTCTGGCTTGTCATTTTGTTCACAGATCCATTTCTGTCTCTGTGCTGCTGTGACAGAAATTATTCATTTAAAAAATCCATTTGAAAAAAATCCTTCAATATATTAATATTCACTCTCCTTTGCTCTCTAAGGATCAGAGTCTGGTACTGCTACTCATGCCAAACATTACATAGCAAGCCGAGAGTCTTCCTGTCGCACAGCTTGTCTGGTTAGAATGGTTAAGGCACCAAGGTGGCATATATCTGGCCACCTTTGACAACTCAACCAAAAAAACCAGGGTGCCAATTTACAGATGGATTAATGGGGGACAGCCTTTAGCACAAATCCAGAACAGGGCTTCAACTAATACCTCTGGTGCTGCAGCAAAATGCTTTAACTGTACTATGCCCTAGCTCGCTTGCCAAATGGTCCTTCTGAAGCTAGTGTAAAGGAGGGAGCTGCCCCATGCAAGGTATTAGAATATGTCCCAATAAGGATAAATTATGGGTGTAGTAAAATCTTATCATCTATTGTCTCATTTGGTGTGTAAGTAACAGGGATTAGCTAGTCAGATTAGGAAGTGCTAGATTGAAAGACTAGGGGGATAACAATCTTAGTATTTGCTCTGGAAACCTAAAACGGGTTATTCTCGTACAAACAGGGCATAGAGATAGTGACATGAAACCTATCTGAGGCAGCAAAAAGATACAATGAATTACAGAAAAGTCAGACAGCACTGCTCTAAGCGGCCTATGCTCCCTAACTGCCCAGTCATAGGGGTTGAAAAGGACCTTGAGAATCATCTAGTTCAACCTGCAGCCCAGATGCAGGATGTGGTATTCTTAAACTGCCCCTGAGCGGCTATGTCCTGTGCTTCAGTTCCCCTTCTGTAAAAGACAGATAAATAACACTTCTCCCACCCTTTGACAGTCTTCTTTACTTCAGTCTTGTGGGCCAGAGGAGTGGTGCAGAGCTGTCCATGGTCTGGATCTGTCATGCACGGGCATTCTGCAGGCCTCTGGGGCTCCCCATGGGTCCAGAAATCTGGCAGCAGGATGAGTGGTGCCAGGATTAATTGCCATGGTTCTGGGAGTTACCATTAGCTCTTTCTGTAAGGGATCATTTCTAAGTGTTTGTACAGACCCCACTCCACAAAATGAGGGTTGGATGACAGTCAGGACATGTGTAATGAACACAATAAATAATAATTTAGTGACTGTGACTAGCTGGAAATCAAGAATATGGAGCCCTGCCTGAGGATGCGAGTGTCCTGGGATCTGTTCCTGGCACATGGCTTTACGGAATTCACTCCTTCTATCTGTGACTATTTCCACCCCCATCACTACCACCCTCTATGTGTCACCTATTTAGATTATAAGCATACTAGGGCAGGGCCTGTCTCTTACACAGCCTACCATGATGGGCCATGGCTCAGCTGGGGCCTCTGAGTACTACTGTAATAAAGGGTTCAGCTCGAGCTGGCAGAAAAATCTTTGATTTATGTTGATTCATTTTTCAATCAAGGATATTTTACACTATTTCAGAAGCTTTCCATGGCAGCTCAATAGATAGGGGAATAAACTCTCTAGTAATTTATAACCTATGGCCTCTAGGTAACAAAGCTACATAAAATATCCATGCAAAATGAGTTTTTTTCAGATTTCATTGCTCTTTCTCGATAATACATCTTGCTTGTTCTTTGCTGTCAGAGAATAAAATAGAAGCAAAAGTATCCAAAGCACTGCAGGCATAAACCATATTAGGGTCTTAAAAGCAAAACATTCTCTCCATAAAGGGAAGTGAAACACAGCAAAGCTTTTCACAACCCTGTAAAGAAACCACAGGATGCTTCTGACAACCCACAAATGAAGTTTTGGAGATGAACAAATTTTTACCGTTTCTTGCCTTCTAGTACACATAATGCAATCTTGTAAGTTTGCAGTGTAAATAATTCTCTGGTGGTTCTATTTTTCAGTTCTCTGAGAGCTAAGACACTCGCAATGTGCTTACGGGTTAACAGCCATCAAAAGACCTTTTTATGGGGAGAAGAAAAGCTAGTGTTACCCAAACTTTTATCCATAAATCTCTAGTGGTCTGTAAGGCCATGGTAAATGAATCCCAGCTGTTCCATGAATCTCATTGGATCCCAATTAAAAGTTTGTATAAGGGTGGATTCTGGGCTACAAGAAATGTACAGGGTTGATAATTTTGTTGGTCCACTAAACTAAGCATACCCTACAGCCACCACATTCCTCCCCTGTATCTTTAGGATGTAAATTGTGTCTCCTTCCATCTCATGCAGACTTGGATAAAAGCAAGAGTGGTAGTTAGCCACATTAGGCTGAAGTCAGGAAGAAGGCAGGGTAGATTTGCACCTTATTGACTAACCACATCAGAGACCTGTAGCCTATGCTAAGCTTTCTGATTATGAAAGCTTATTCTATACATCTCTGATGTCATTAATCTATAAGGTGCAAATATACCCTGCCTTCTAGAAACAAAATTGACATTAGTGTTACATTTGAACAAATGTCTTCTATGCTGATGCACCAATAGAAAGGCTCCCATTGGATTTACTAAATTATTGTGGGACCAAACAAATACTTATGCTCTGATCTTAAAGTATAGAGGCAGCAGGAAGCAGCAGATGCACCTGCTAACAACTGCTCCAGTTCACAGGCCATCTGGAAAGCAGGGACTGACATTTATGCTGTGGGAAGACGATTATTTAACACATACTGCCCTCTGGAAAATTCTCTCATCTGGCTTAACATTTGCTCTTGCATCAGAGCGCTGCTGTCTGTTTCTTTCAATATGGTTCAGTGAAAGCAATGGTCAGATACTTCCTCAAGACTGAGCCATTAACCCTTTAACACCTCCTCTTTGCTTATTCTGACCTAGACATGTTCAAGCAATTCTTGCCAGTGCACTGATTGGACTGAGTGAAAGAGCAATTTTTTCTACTCTGACAAAGCTGTGAAGAAATTAATTAAACAATAATCAGCTAATTTATCACCAACACACAAATTAGCCACAAGAGATCAGTGAAGTCAAGAGCTTAGCAGGACTCAGAAAAAGAACTGGACATTTCTATGGATATGACTCTCCAGAGTGATCATATTAAATCAATAACTGGAGTTCTGGGAGGATAGAAACTTTTCTGCTCAAGGCAGTCTCTAGTGGAGGCGCCTTCATCATTTGCTCATGGGTAGTTTATGCCCTAACAACCTCTTTCAGGTAATTTCTTCTGAGGCAGTTGGTGTTGAGCACTTTCACAGACAGTACACTGGTCTATATGGGCCACTGATCTGACAAGTCCCCTGTTAATGATTGTGCAGTTTAATACCAGTTATAGGACTGAATAAAGCCATGTCCTGCATTAGTCATTTCTTACAATTATAACTGAATTCAAAGATTCTGGAAATCATCTAGACATCTTTCCATTGACTCCCATAAAGTGTGGAATGAAGCCTCTATTGCTAGGTATGGTCAAAGTCAATAGTCAACCTAAGCTAAATAACACATTGAGTCACTATAATGAAGTTACACCAGTTTCTGTAGCCAACAGTAAACAAAAGAGATCACATCTGGCTGCCTTTGATTCTTCAAAGTAATCTAAACAGGGTAATATTCTAGAAAATACATTTTTTTAACCAAGACTTTTAAACATAGAGGTCTTTCCCTATCCTTGGGGTGTCAATCACACGGCCTGTGAGCCAGATCTGGCCTCCAAAACCATTTCATTTGGCCCTCTGGTAGGCCAGTGGACTACCAGAACCAGGGGGGAATAGCCCACTACAGAACTTGGGGTCCCTGGACCCCAACAGATATGGCCAGCAGCAGCAGCCCCCCCAGCTCTGCGCTGCTGACTGAACACAGCCTGCTGCTGTTGCATACCACCAGGCCTATTCTGTTTCCTAGACATATAGCCATATGCCACCACACAACCCCTGCTCTGTGCTGTCGTTCAGACCAAGTCCTGCATTGCCGCATACCCGCATACCACCTGCCCCACACAGCAACACGCCCCTGTCTCCATGCTGCCACCCAGCCAGAGCCCCATGCCACTGCACACCCCTGGCTTCACGGGCTACCCAGCCAGAACCCTGCACTGCTGCACATCCGACTCCATGCTAGCCACAATGTCTGGCCAGAGCCCCATACTGCCACCTGAATGTAGTTCCCCACCAATGTCGGCCCCCAGATCTGTGCTGCCACCTAGGCACCTAGACCCATTCTGCTATTCAAAAATGGCTCCACTGCAGTTGCTGCTGGCCTCATGGATCTGGCTCAGGAGGAGCCCCTTCAGTCTGGATTCAGCCTAGGATCTGGGGTCATTTTGACACCCCTGCTCTAGGCAATGAGCCTAAGATGAAGCAGCCACTCTATTGTTACAAATCAGGTAATTAGCAAGGGATATTCCTAGTAAATCTTCACATGGCCTTGCTAAAGATTTTACAAGGAATGGAGCAAAGTTAATGACTAAGAATATGTCATCTTGTTTTGGAGCAACAAATAGAAACGTTCTTCTTTTTTTGCATTTTGAAGCATAAGCACCAAACCAGGGATGCTATCTTTTCATATGCTGAAAGCCATTTTTTATGGCTACTGCAGAGCAGGCTTTAAAGAATCAGGTACTGAGGCACAAATGTGCCATGACATTATGCAGTGACATTACTATAATATGAACTAAGCTTTCAGGAATATGCCCAGTAGTTGGAAATCAAACAACTAAAGAATATTATGTAAATACATGTGGACACATTTACATGTGCGCTTTAATGCACAGTAGCCTATTTTACTGTGCATTAAAGTGTCACGTCAAAAACCATGCTAATATGCCAATGCACAGTAAAAATAGGCTACTGCACATTAAGGATCACTAAAAAAAATGTACTTTTGCTACTGCGCAGTAGGACAGCCTAATGCACACTTATTTAGTACCTCACATTGGAGGGCGTTTATACATGTGCTCTGGAAGGGCGACGGGTGCTTTTTAGTCAAATGAGCTTTAGTTAAAGTGCCTCCCCTGCCATTTTGAAGTGCGGGGATGCTGATACATGAGATGCTGGAGGCTGCTGGGGCATGATCATTATCATGCTTCAGCAGACTCAATTAATTGTAAGGGTGCGCTGGTGTTTGTGCCGGCGTTTGCGTAAGGCGGGCACGAGGTAGCAGCCCAGAGGGGCACCTCCAGCAAGCGAGAGAGCAGTAGACGCAGCTCTGCAGACATGGTGCAGATGCGGAGCACTGCTGCCAGGGGCCTCACCCTGGCACTGCCGCCTGCCATGGGCTCTTCTGAGGCCTCCACCCAGACGGAGCTCTCGGTGGGGTCGGCGGCCCCTTGCCCCCATCTGTGGGGGGGGCTCGGTGGAGTCCTGGGGGGGGGGGGTCTGGTGGTCCCCATGCCTGTCCCTCCTGTGCCTGGCTTAGGGCCCTGGAGGAGCAGGTGAGGGAGCTCCAGGCTGAGGTGAGCAGGCTGAGGGGGATCCAGGATGCAGAGGATGAAATTGATGCCTATTTCTGTTCTCTGCAGGCCCGGTCGCCCACTGTACAGCCCCCACAGGAGACGCGTCCAACGCAGGAGTGGCAGATGGTGTCCAGATCCAGAGCTGCTTGGCCTAGAGTGGTGGAAGCTCCCCAGGAACACCTGGGGAACAGGTTTGAGGCCCTGGCAGCTGTGATGGAGGAAGACAGTGCAAAGGCCTCCAGCGGGGACGATGCCACTCTCCACATGACAAGGAATGGGCAGAGATCGAACATCAGCAGGAAGAAACGCCGGGTCCTCGTCATCGGAGACTCCATCCTATGAGGGCTGGAAGGTCCCATCTGCCGGCCCAACCCCATGACACGGGAGGTCTGCTTCATGCCTGGGGCTTGGGTTTGGGACATCACGGAGAGGATCCCAGCCTACATCCGACCTGCAGACCAGTACCCCATGGTTGTCATCCACATGGGAACGAATGACGTGGCCAGGGGAAACCCTAACCGCATTATGAAGAACTTCGAGGCTCTGGGGGCCAAGCTTAAAGAGACGGGGGTGCAGGTGGTATTCTCCTCTCTCCTTCCGGTGAGCAGGCGGGGACGGCAACACGAGGCCCGCATTGGCAAGGTCAACCAGCACTTATTGAGTTGGTGCCGCCGGGCGGGCCTTGGGTTCCTAGATAATGACCCCATGCTTTCGGGCAGGGGACTTGCTGGGGCGGGATGGGCTTCACCTCTCTCCTAAAGGCAAGCGTGTCTTCTCTTTCAGGTTGGCTGGTCTCATACGGCGAGCTTTAAACTAGCCTCGCTGGGGGAGGGGGCCGCAGGAAAACGAGGAGCCGTCACCCGAGCAAGACAGGTGACACATTCAAGGAATGCCCAGGTAAGAAACAGGGGTCTGGATAGTCTTCCTAATCGGGGGGTGGCAGCACAGCTATGCAAGGCCTTAAATGCCTGTATACCAATGCTCGGAGTATGGGGAACAAACAGGAGGAACTCGCCCTCAGAATAGCCAGTCCAAACCCAGACATAGTAGGGTTTACAGAAACGTGGTGGGATTCATCCCACGACTGGGCAGTTAGCATTAGGGGCTATAGGCTCTACAGGTGGGATAGAGAAAGAAGGAAGGGAGGGGGTGTGGTGCTCTATGTCAGAGAGCAATACATATCTTCTGCCAGCAAAATGGGGTCAGAGGAGGGGCAAGCTGAAGTGTTCTGGGTCAAGATACAAGGGGGTCATGGGGAGAGGGATTTAACGGTGGGGGTCTACTACAGACCCCCCAACCAAGGGGAGGAGCTGGACCGGGAATTTTCGGGCCAGCTTGCAGAGGCACTTAAGGCAAGGGATGTAGTTGTCATGGGTGATCTAAATTACCAGGACACCTGCTGGGAGGAGCAGTCAGCCAGGTCGGACCAATCCAGGAGGTTCCTGGCCGAGATACAGGACCTCCACTTAACCCAGGAGGTGCACAGTCCTGCCAGAGGAAATGCCCTGTTGGACCTGGTCCTTGCCAGAGGCGATGATCTGGTAAGGGGACTCCAGGTCCTTGACCACCTGGATGACAGCGATCATTGCTTGCTGGAATTCATCATCCAGCGCAGGGTGACAAGGGCCTGCAGCAAGGTGGTAGCCCTAGACTTCAAGAGGGCCAACTTCAATGAGTTGAGATTAGTGGGAGAGGTGCTGGGGTTCTCGAGGGCAGGGGAACTCAGTGCCCAAGATGAGTGGTTGTTCCTTAAGGAGACGATATGCGGGGCCCAAGGGGTGACAATCCCAACAAGAAGCAAGGGGGGCAAGAATGCCCGAAAGCCTCCCTGGCTCACCAAGGACATCTGGGAATGCCTGGTTGCCAAAAAGGCAGCATACACCCGGTGGAAGGGGGGGCTATTTCCAAAGAAGAGTATACCTCCACTGCTCAGGCCTGTAGTGGGTCTGTTAGGAAAGCTAAGGCAGACATAGAGCTAGGACTAACGTCCAAGATCAAATATCAAGTCCTTTTTCAAACATATAGGGAGGATGAAGAAGGCACCGGGAAATGTGGGGCCCCTGCAAGGTGCGCTGGGCAACCTGGTAGTTGCGCCAGAGGAGAAGGCAGACCTCTTTAACAAGTTCTTCACCTCCGTTTTCTTGTGCAGGGACCGGGACTTCCCCACTGTGTTTCAAGACGGACTCGAGGGGAACGCCTCAAGACCTAAGGTTGAGGAGGACCGGGTTAGAGTGCTTCTGGAGGGGCTGGACTTGTTCAAATCAGCAGGTCCAGATGCTGTCCACCCCAGGGTGTTGAGGGAGCTAGCAGGGGTTATTGCAGGGCCCCTGGCATGGCTTTACGAGTGCTCGTGGTGCTCGGGCCAGGTGCCAGATGATTGGAAGATAGCCAATGTGGTCCCCATCTTTAAGAAAGGAAGGAGGGAGGACCCAGGCAACTATAGGCCCATCAGTTTTACCTCAATCCTGGGGAAACTCTTTGAGAAGATCATCAAGGAGCACGTCTGTGATGGGCCGGCATCGGGGATGATGCTCAAGGGCAACCAGCACGGTTTCATGAGGGGCAGGTCATGTCAGACCAACCTGATTCCCTTTTATGATCGGGTCACAAAAGCATTGGATGCAGGTGTCACCGTGGATGTAGTCTTTCTGGACTTCAGCAAGGCCTTTGACATTGTCTCCCACCCCATCCTCATTAAAAAACTAGGCGACTGTGGCATCGATGCCTACACAGTCAGATGGATTGCTAATTGGCTGAAGGGTTGTACTCAGAGGGTGATAGTGGATGGGTCATATTCGACCTGGGGGGAAGTGGGCAGCGGAGTCCCCCAGGGCTTGGTCCTTGGGCCCGCACTGTTCAATTTCTTTATCAGCGATTTGGACGATGGGGTGAAAAGCAACCTGTTCAAATTTGCTGATGATACCAAAATTTGGGGTGAGGTGGGCACGCTAGTAGGGAGGGAAAGACTGCAGCAAGACCTGGATAGGTTGCAGGGGTGGGCTAACAAAAACAGGATGCGTTTCAATACGGACAAGTGCAGGGTGCTGCACTTGGGCAGTAGTAACCGGCAGCACACTTATAAGATGGGAAACTCCCTTCTTGAGAGCACGGAGGCAGAAAGGGATCTTGGAAGAACCGGATGCCTTTAAGTCGGCAGGCCCGGATGAGCTCCATCCAAGGGTGCTGAAGGCACTGGCCGACATCATTGCACAGCCACTGGCGAGAATATTTGAATGCTCGTGGCACACAGGCCAAGTCCCAGAGGACTGGAAAAGGGTCAATGTGGTCCCCATTTTCAAGAAGGGGAGGAAGAAGGACCCAGGCAACTATAGGCCAGTCAGTCTCACCTCCATCCTTGGCAAAATCTTTGAAAAAATTATCAAGGCTCACATTTGCAAGAGCCCGGCAGAACAAATTATGCTAAGGAGAAACCAGCACGGGTTCGTAGCAGGCAGATCATGCCTAACTAATCTAGTCTCTTTTTATGACCAGGTTACGAAACGCCTGGACACAGGAGGAGGGGTGGATGTCGTATACTTAGACTTCAGGAAGGCCTTCGATACGGTATCCCACCCCATACTGGTGAACAAGTTAAGAGGTTATGACTTGGATGACTATACAGTCCGGTGGGTGGAGAATTGGCTAGAGGGTCGCACCCAGAGAGTTGTGGTGGATGGGTCGGTTTTGACCTGGAAGGGTGTGGGCAGTGGGGTCCCGCAGGGCTCGGTCCATGGACCGATACTCTTTAATGTCTTCATCAGCGACTTGGACGAGGGAGTGAAATGTACTCTGTCCAAGTTTGCAGATGACACAAAGCTGTGGGGAGAAGTGGACATGCCGGAGGGCAGGGAACAGCTGCAAGCAGACCTGGACAGGTTAGACAAGTGGGCAGAAAACAACAGAATGCAGTTCAACAAGGAGAAATGCAAAGTGCTGCACCTAGGGAGGAAAAATGTCCAGCATACCTACTGCCTAGGAAATGACCTGCTGGGTGGCACAGAAGTGGAAAGGGATCTTGGAGTCCTAGTGGACTCCAAGATGAACATGAATCGGCAGTGTGACGAAGCCATCAGAAAAGCCAATGGCACTTTATCGTGCATCAGCAGATGCATGACGAATAGATCCAAAGAGGTGATACTTCCCCTCTATCGGGCACTGGTCAGACCGCAGTTGGAGTACTGAGTGCAATTCTGGGCACCGCACTTCAAGAGGGATGTGGATAACCTGGAGAGGGTCCAGAGAAGGGCCACTCGTATGGTTAAGGGCTTGCAGACCAAGCCCTACGAGGAGAGACTAGAGAACCTGGACCTTTTCAGCCTCCGCAAGAGAAGGTTGAGAGGTGACCTTGTGGCTGCCTATAAGTTCATCACGGGGACACAGAAGGGAATTGGTGAGGTTTTATTCACCAAGGCGCCCTCGGGGGTTACAAGAAATAATGGCCACAAGCTAGCAGAGAGCAGATTTAGATTGGACATTAGGAAGAACTTCTTCACAGTTCGAGTGGCCAAGGTCTGGAACGGGCTCCCAAGGGAGGTGGTGCTCTCCCCTACCCTGGGGGTCTTCAAGAGGAGGTTGGATATGCATCTAGCTGGGGTCATCTAGACCCAGCACTCTTTCCTGCCTATGCAGGGGGTCGGACTCGATGATCTATTGATGTCCCTTCCAACCCTAACATCTATGAATCTATGGAGTCATCATTGACTCCAAGATGAACGTGGGCTGACAATGCGAGGTCACGGTTGGCAGGGCTAACCAGACCCTATCGTGCATCCACAGGTGCATCTCAAGTAGGGCCAAGGAGGTGATCCTCCCCCTCTATGCGACACTGGTCAGGCTGCAGCTGGAGTACTGTGTCCAGTTCTGGGCACCCCACTTCAAATGTGGACAACATTGAGAGGGTCCAGAGGAGGGCCACCCACATGATCTGGGGACAGCAGGGCAGACCCTACAATGAGAGGCTACGGGACCTGAACCTGTTCAGCCTTCACAAGAGAAGGCTGAGGGGGGACCTTGTGACCGTCTATAAACTCACTAGGGGGGACCAGAAGGGTTTGAGGGAGACCTTGTTTCCCCTAGCGCCCCCCAGGATAACAAGGAATAACGGCCACAAGTTGTTGGAGAGTAGGTTTAGATTAGATGTCCATAGGAACTACTTCACAGTTAGGGCAGCTAGGATCTGGAACCAACTTCCAAGGGAAGTGGTGCTGGCTCCTACCCCGGGAGTCTTTAAGAAGCGGCTCGATGCCTACCTGGCTGGAGTCACTTGAGCCCAGTTTCCCTCCTGCCCAGGCAGGGGGTCGGACTTGAAGATTTACAAGGTCCCTTCCGACCCTACTTCTATGATTCTATGAATTGATTAATTACAACACATCAGAGCAGCCTTTCTGCTCATGTATAGATGCTCAGAGGTACTAAATTTAATGTGCATTAGGAAAAGTACATTAATAAACATGCAGATGTGCCCACAGCAACTTTAGCATGGCTGTACAGTAACAGATTACTGATCACCTAATCCAGTGTCCTGTCCTCAGCTGTGGGAATCAGAGGGAGAAATGGATTGAGAACTATGCCCTGCCTTAGGTGAGGAGCTATTTTGGGTTGATAGCCCTTATATAATTACACCCTCAGTAAGACAAAGGGCTTTGCTCAGTTCCCAGAGTACTCTACTCTTACTAGAAATGAGTTGGTCCTGATAGCTGTCTTTGAGAATTGTGCCAGTATGTCCCAGAAGGTGTGGCATTATTCTGTCTTTAGGAAGATGAAATAAGAAGAATAAATGACAAGCTGGGAACTCTGAGTCACCATCTACTTCCTGACAGTGTGCGCAACAGGGCACTGCCCTGTACACGGACAAGACTTAAACTAAGACTCGATGGAAAGCAAATGCACAAATAAATATGCTTCCTGCCATGACCGTTGCATGCCTCCCGAGGCTGGGGGGGCATGGCGACTGCCCTCAGGCGGTGGCAATGATGGTGAGCAGGGAGCTTCCACAGGTGGCCACGGCTCTGTCAGTAGTGGGGGAGAGAGCAAGTGCCGACCAGCAATTGATGACCACCGCAGATGCCACCCACAATGTCAGCGGCGAGGGGTGGAGGGTGGCAACCGGCAATCAATCTCCAGGGGTGCACGTGAACCCGTGCGCACCCCTATGCATTGCCTATGCTTCCTGCTTGGCTTGGGCTCTTTCCTACTCACACTTCATAACCAATAACAAAGATAGTGCAGGACTAACAATCCCCTCCCATATCCCCTGGGTCAACCTACTGAAAGGGCCTGTACAGATGTTACTGGGGTACAGAAACACCTGCAGAATCACTGAAAAGTGGTGATACGTAAGTGTCGGCCTGACTCAGAGGACAAAGGGAGGCTGCAGGCTGGAAGGTAGTGAACATCTGTTTACTGTGAAGTGAGTAGACATGGTAGGCAGGACCTGATTCTTGTGTATGCTAAAGCCTCTTGACATGGTTCTCACTAACTGTAGGGTTACCATATGTCCAGATTTTTCCAGACATGTTCTCTTTTTGGGTCCTCTGATCTCTGCGCAGTTTTTTTTTAAATATCAACAAATGTCTGGGATTGTGCTCTGCGCAGCATTAAAATTCACCTTCAACATCAGCAAGGAGCTGCTTGGGGCTGGTGGGAGTGGGGGAAGGGTGATGGGAGACAGAGGGCATCACGTGCATCTGCGCATATACATTCACATGGCTGACATACAGCCAGGCAAGGTAGTGGGAGCAACCCCAGCAGCTGGATGCAGGTAAGTCTATGGGGAGCAGGAGTTGAAGGGCTAGGGCTTGGGGACTGTCCCGGGGGGCTCCATGTATGTGTGGGGGGTGGGGAGGAGGTGCAGGCAGGAAGCTGTCTGGATGCTGACAGTAGGGGAGATGGAGGAGGTGCCTGCCCCTCCAGCAGGAGAAGGGAGCAGGGGCCTCTGTTAAATGTATGTTGGGTATAAAATCCTTCCACTGTAGTGAGTGGTCTTTGTCTGTACCTGAGGACATAAGCCTAGATTCTGAATATTTTATGTTGTGAAAGCATTTTTTTAAATCTAGTTTGCTAAGAAGCCTCAATAAACCAGAGAATCACAAAACCAGTCTCCCAGTTTCCCCTTTCATCATTTGGGTCACATATATTTTCATGGTGACTTTTGAAAGTGTAGGCCTTAATTGTTTCATTTGAATAACATCAGATTAATTACAATTTTTATGATATAAAAGTATAACAAAATAAACTGAAAAAGTATACAATAAGTGCTTTTTCCACTAGGAAACTATTCTATCTCATATATTTTTCAACCAGCTTAAATGAAATATTTGAAGTTAGGCAGATCATTGAGTCCCAGTGGTCTCAGGCTTACAGGGCCAGCCTTATGAAGGTATTTATGTACCCAGTGGATTTAAAAATGCACCTGATCAATTAGGCACCTGTTGGAGCAAGTCTGCAGCCATTGGATTGGCTGTGATGCCCCCTGATGGCCATGTGGCCCCTGTCCTGCTCAGGCTCAACTGCAGCCCTTCACTTGAATCTTTCCCACTACACCTTGCTCTTAACGAAGACAAACGGCAGCTGCTCTGTGAGCCTAAGCCTGTGTCAATCGACACTGGGCCTCTCCTGGGTCCCCTCAGTCACAGTCCTGCACTCCCAGGCTAGCAAGCCCTCTCAGCCTGTCTGTACCCATGCCAGGCACCTGTTGCCTTAAGGGCTCCTTGTGTGGCTCCGTACCTCCCCTACACCACACCCCAAGCCTTGCAGGTGTTCTCTCTTTGTGATGTTGCTTAATTATGTCCTCTGCCCCCCTTGGGCCTTCAGACTCTCCTGGTCTGACATGCTGCCCCTTCTCCAAGCTCCCAGACTCTCTGGTCCAGCTTAGCCCTTCCGTGGGCACCAAGACCCTCTGTGGGCTCAAAATAAAATAAAGGCCTCTTGTCTGTAAAACTCAGTCCTTCTCTGCCCAGGGGGCTTGCCTCTGCTCCCAGGCCTGGAGAGTTGTCTATATAATTTCCAGTCGTTTCAGGAGCTCTGCTGCCCTCAGCTCCTTACCCCGTGGCTGCCAAGGAGAGACTGCCTGACCGACTCAGGCTGTGGACTTAGATAGCTCCAGCCTGAGCCCTCTTCCAGTCAGGTGAGTCTCTCATTAGCCCCTTGCACCACCTGCAAACAGCCCCACTGGCTGCTAGGTCCCTTAAAGGAGTAAGCACACCCCAGTACCCTGCTACACTTGTGTAGGTGCTTTTGGAAATCCTCTCCATAGTGGATTGTTTTGTTCAGTGTCCTTTATTTCTCAATAAAGAAGGCAACCTCCATAACAGCGGAAGAATAATTCTCTGGCCTTCATGTTTAAAGGCAAGAATCTTAGTTTCTGTCAATCAGTTTGTGTCAATATGCTTGTGTTAATATCTCTGTTGATTTCCGTGTTGCTTAGCCGTTTTACATCAGCTCAGTCTTACTCTAGAAATCTATTTACTTTAGTGAGAGGTAATACATTCAGTTAAACTAAACTGTAGATTTTGACAAACTCCTCACTGTACAGATATATCTCACTAGTGCCCCTTGGTACAAAAGCCTTTGTCTCAGTTCTTAGACAAGAAAATGGGAAAAAATGGTTTGCTGATAGTTGCTATAAATTGAACAAGATTTATGGCTTGAGAGCACGCAGCAGATGAGCTATGACAGAAACTGTGATTGAGCCATTCTGCCAGGTCAAATGGAAAGATTCCCATCTCACAGGGGCTGCCACTATTACTGCTTCCCCCCCCCTCCGAGATTACCTGGGCCAGCCCAGGCACCTTCGTGAACATTACCATAGCAAGATGCCCAGACAGCTTTCAGGTGTCTTTGGGTGACATTCAAGGGCGCCCTTTGGCAGCAACATAGGTGGGGACCAAAGGACCTCTGACTTTTTCTGTTGTAATTTTTTTAATATGTACAATACACTTGTAGGGGAAGGGAAGGACAAGTAGGATTGGGAACAGCCACAGCCTACCGGGGTCAACTAGGTCATAGACAGTCAGACCAAGAGGAGCACACTAGGTCAGTGGGTTATTAGACTATAAGCCCAGGTCAAGCTGGGTTTCAGTCTGAGGTAGAACAGAGGAAAACTTGAGAGATGCATATAGGATCATATTTTACAGTGCCTGCAACCCTGCCTCTATAATTTTGCTCAAAAAATGGGGTGCAACTGAAAAACAAGTCACCAGCTGATGCAACACAGTGATTTTGGTTGTGTAAGTGTTGTCAAGCAAGCTTACAGGCTTTCTTTGAAAAGAAGTCCATAATAATGTGGAACACAATGGGATAAGTGAGTCAGTCATACAGAAGGGTAGTGTTTATACCCTATACTACTTACAGCCATCGTTGTATGTAACTTGCAAAACCAAGAATTACTTCATAGGTAGGTTTAACTGGAATGATCAGTGGGAACTGGTATAAGGCTTATTGAAATCAATAGGGATCTTTACACTGATGTCCATTGTCTTTGCATCAGGGGCCAGAAAGGAAACCTGCTGTGAAAATGTACTTATGCATAATTCCACCATGAAGCTGTGGGGCACAGACTTGGGGTTTGTTTGTTTCTTTATGGGAACAAAGGGTTTACACCAACTGGACTGAGTCCTAACCCCTTCTGCAACAACTATTATGTATTTTACTCTTCTTCCGTGTTCATTTCAGTGCCTTCACGTTTGATTCCCAAGGATTATGAACCATTGCTAAAAACAGTAGCTGGTACTGCTTAGCTTTTATAATATTAATTTGGAATATTACATTTTGAAAATTTATTTCCATAGCCCTTCCCATCTCAATCTCTCTCACATACATATTGTAAATAGGATGAGGGATAGTACTTAACATCTAGTCTTTAAGCCAAATCCTCAGTTGTTCTAGTTACACGGCAGTCAGTGATGATATACTGACTTTAAGGAGCAGAGAGTATTCCTTCTGGCTTTTACACCACATCTGGGCCAATGGATCAAATCTGGTAAATGTAACTTTGGAAAATCAGGTAAATGTAACTTTGGCTAATGTGTGTCATTCTAAACTTCCCATAGCGTTCACTATGTCTGTGGGAATACGGTTATTTAATTATTAGATTTCTATCCTGCCTTCCTCAGAAAAGGCCCAGTGGAACTGACAATAGAAAACAATATAAATGATAAAAACAGATTACCTATTAAAATAGAATAGTATGTGGAAAACAACAAACTCTACAAACTGTGCTCCAAAACTTAGGTCTGCCCATATAAAGAGGTCTTACAACAGTTCTTGAAAATGTCTTCACTCAAACTCTAATGGGCTCAAAGGAGCCTTGTAGAGCTGAGATGTGACTAGCAAGAACAACCTCCCACATGTTTTTAGCAAATGAACTTGGCAAACTGATGGTATTTGCAGAAGGTTGCTCTCAGCAGACCTTTGAGATTGCAATGGAACGTAAGTAGGGATCTACTCAATTCACGATTTTCATGAAAATCATGAAAAAAGGTCACCACAAAAACCTCACATTCCCTGGGAACCACTGGGAAAAAAAACTTACTAAAAATAAAGGGTGCCTATACACGTACATCAAGGCTGCTCTGATGCGTGGTAATTGCAGCACATCAGAGCAGACTTGATTAATCGAGCCTGCTGTTGCGGTGTAATTACCGTGCTCCAGCAGACTCCAGCATCACATGTATCAGCGTTCCTGTGCCAGGCAATGCTTATGCCACCAATGGTTCAGGATAATCAATATGAAAAACTTAAGTTTAAGTTTCTCTCAACATAATTATATATGGAACTCAGCTATTGCTGATGAAAGTTGCTGTAATAGGCAGACTGTGATATAAAAGGAAGTGATATTATCCATGCTTGATTTGAAGTGGGTTTTCTTTTTAATTGACCCTCAGTGGGTTTGGATGAGGCCCTGAAAAAACAGTGGTGAGTGAAGTGAGACCTTTAGGAAAGCTGGGGCACAGTTAGAGAGATACTATCACAAAATCTATACCTAAGAAAATATTATAAATATCCTTAAATCAAGTATTACAAATCCAGGAAATTTAGAGTTATGAGTGGACTTAAAAGATGTCAAAATGTATTAAAAGGGTAAGGCAGGGTGGCACCTTACGGACTAACTCCTTGGGGGGCATTAGCTACAGACTACTTTGCCAGATGCTATGAATGTACTATGGAAGATCATGCCTCTCTGAACAAATTAATCTATAAGGTGCCACCCTGCCTGACCTTTTGCTTAACCTCAGGCTAACACAGCTAAGTACCTCTAGCCATACATATTAAGTTAGGAAAAGCACAGGTAGGGCATCTGAACAGCCATACTTCTGCCTTTTACTGACACAGTCAAAATCATATAATTACAATTAAGGCATTATCGTGTTTATGGTTTCTTCTTATTAAAGAAATGTTCATTTTATTTCTTCTCCTTATCTCAGGTAGTCATTTTGAGTGTGGCATCTATTGCCCATCTTTCTCTGGGGGAGTGTGTATACTGGCTTCACGAAAAGAGTTACTGTCACCATTTACTTCCTCTTTATCTTGAGCACAGAGGGAGCCACCATGACTCTCCTTAGGAATAATTGGAGGCGATGACCATTTTGACTGAAGGCTTCTTAATTGACTTTAGTCCATGGTCTTGGTCCCACTGAGAGGCCATTTTGAAACAGAGCCATTTCTTATGGAAGTTTCTGTAAAAAGGGCAATGCAGCCCCTCAAGAGGAGAAACTTCATGATAAAAAATAGAAGAGGAAGGGATATAATTATTAAATCTACAAAGAAACTCTACAATTGTGACTAACACACAAGATATCTGTCAGGTTTAAATATAGCAAGCATAAAAAGTCTCAAGAGCCTGTATTACTCCTACATTCACTGATGGCACTCTAACTTGCTGTGAAATCCAGCAGCCTTGGAGCAGGGAGCACAGCTTAGGTAGAACAGGTAATCAAGACTTTAAATAGTATTTTAAACAGTGTGTTCTGTTTTCACAGTCCTTGGAAGGGCTTCATAAATATGGAGATGAATGAATACACCATGTCATTGAAGGTTACAAGGAGATATTTGAATCCCTGATTTTTAAAGACAAGAAGTGCTGAGAAGACAAGGAAAACTAAATGTTACTTCTTTTCTTGCATTGTGGGCTGCATGAGCCCCGTAATTCTGAATTACAGCTGAGTTCTACAGTTGTTCCTTGGAGTTTGGGGTCAGAAGGCAGCCCTGCAATCATCTAATCTGGCCACTTGTAAACACAGGCAATAGAATTGCACTGCCAAAAGAGGGAGTGCTTTTCCCTGTGTGAACATGGACACAATATATAGTCAAATGGTTAACGGTTCTCAGTGACCATGTCTACACCAGATGCTGAATGGACAGTAGCCTGAGACTACTGTGTGGTAGCATCACATGGCATCAACCATGATGTGGCACTACTGTGCAGTAGTCTCAGGCTACTATGCAGTCAGCATCACAAAAAAGCCGTTTGATGGAGCTACTGCACAGTAACTTGGGTTACTGCACAGTCATTTACTAAATTATATAAACAAGTACTAAATGACTGCGCAGTAAGAACTGCACTATCAGCGTTTCGTGTGGACATGGCCAGTGTGCGTCTTCTGGCTGTTTCTAATCAGAAAGCAAGCCAGCTCTTGCCTGGGCCTGCTGGAATTGATAATTGCTGACTCTCAAAAATATCTCTTGTTACTATGAGTGAATATTGCAACTGGTAGGAAGATGGCTTCAAGATGGTCAAAGCTCTTTTGCCTAAGAAGGTTACCAGGCAGGCCAATGAGACTAGGACCTGTGACCCCTTGACAGAATTTTAGCTAGGCAAGCTGTGCTGCTTATTCTTCTAGATGATGTATCAAAGCCTTTTGCCAGCAACTTCTCTGTATAGACCATGGATCTTGTATCAGTTCTACAAATGCCCATGTACATGCAGGGGGTTGGGGGCTTTCGACTACTTGTGTTGGGGGCTGGAATTGATTAGAGACATAGCAAAGACTGGGAAATTATAATTAGGGAAGAACATACAAGGGAGTGGGAAAGAGGAATCTACTAGGTACCGGGTGCATCTACACGTGTGCTTTACTGTAGAGTTGACTAATTAGCTTCCTAGTAAAGCATCATTGTCTATAGGTGCGCTGGTATTAGGGTGCAATAAACTAATTAACTCTTCCATAAGATATTACTGTTGGAGACAGTACTATCTTACAGCAGAGTAATTAACTGCTATCAAATGCTCATGTAGATGGTGACCGTGGATGGAAATTGCACCTGGTCAGCCCAGGCAGCAGGGGACTAGACCTCTGCTTGCCACCTCGCCACACGGCTCCACATGTTCAGCACTCTCATGCCCCAGTCAGCCCCTTCACTACCTGATGCCATCACCTGGAGCCCAGGGCTGACCCCCTGAGCCTGCTGACAGCCTGGGTGCCTCAACACAAACTGCTGCTGTCCCAGGCACACATGTAAATGCTGTGCCCGGAAGCAGTGGACTCCAGCTTAAAATGCTCTGGAGTTTATCACTTTGCATTAATTGTACATTTAGATGCATCCACTGATGACTTGCAAAAGCCATAGGAGTGCTACTGAGTATTGCCTCTGTGTTGTCTCCTCATGTCTTATCTTGATATAACTTGTTCTCATTCCCTCCTCTGTTTACAGTGTTGTTTGGTCTCTCTGGTTCTTTGGCAATTCATCTGTGACTCCTGGCTCAAAATATCAGAGGGTCTCTACAAAAACAAAAAAAGGCAAGGAGCAAAGATAGCACATCATGTCTGAAGTTTTAATTGGTTGACTTGAAATTAGCAGAACTACATTATCATCAGGGCTTAGTTTTGCAATGTTTGTTTCTTTTCCCACTCTCTTCCAGAGTCACTGACACCTTTGATAAAACCCCCATGTTGGTTGCTGGTGTAACAGTCTTTTAAGAAAGTCAGCATGATGCAGGGTTGTTCAGACCTCATTCATATACCTTCAACAACTGGGGCAATTTGTGCAGACATGTTCACCTCTGTAACCTTGTTGCAGATGTGTATTATCAGTCATTTACTTATTGGCCACATCAGAGTTGTACAACTTCAAAGTGCCTGAGAGCTGCATACCATGTGGGCTGCACTAACTGGGGCCACTGGCCCCCCAGGCTGCACAGCACATGTGGAGAGGGTGGGCACCCCGACCTATGTGGCACAGCGCCCTGCCTTGTCTTCAGCTCTCTGTAGGTTCTCCCATTGCACCATGCTACACAGATATTCCACCCTGGCAGCTCTCCCAGCATTGCAGGCTGGATGTTAACCCCCCATGAGCTGTGGGCTGCAAGCTGGATAGTCCTGAGCCAACTTATCAACCACCTAAAAGCACTATTATTTCAGTAAGGCTCTACCAGTTCAAATCCACTGAGGACATGGGTCAGTACTTCTACCTGGATGTCTCCATCTAGATTTTGTCAGACTTCAGGTAACTCAGCTAAACTTCTCCTTTTGCCACTTGATCTTACTTTTATAGGAGACAGCCTCAAGTTTAATGCTCATATTGGTAAATTATTAGTAAAATATGGAGAGCTTGGACTTCTAACTGTAGGTTAAATCCAATGTACTACAACAACTTGGGCCAGGTGGCAGCATCATCCTGTGCTTACCTACACAGTAATGCCATAAGGAACTGCACATGTAATCAGCAATTTGTGTGGTACTTAGTGTGTACAATACTGGGTTTAAAATGGTCAAAATGTAAGTCGAGTTTGTTTCTTTTTAATCAATTGACAAAAGTAGCAAGCCTTTTTTTAATGCAGCCACATATTTTGCTGTAGATGGTACCTTTGCATCTAACTGCACCTTTGTACTTGGGGAGGGGGGCAACCTTTCAGACATGCTGTAAGGTAAACCCCACACCTTCCCTCTGAGTATCACTCCAGTCTCCTTTGCCTGCCTAATCTGTTACTCTGATCTCTGCCCTGTATACCACGGTCCTCCCTGTGCCCATTCCAATCTGCCACATACCACACACAAAGGCGGCTCATGTCACTTGTGTCTCAATTGCCACAGGTTAGCCACTTGTGGCCTATACAATAATAGAGTAAATCTATCCCTATTTATTATTTCAGGTTCCTGGAGACTATGGGCATTTCCTCTAATAAAACCCAGCTAGAGTTATGAATAAGGAATGTCTCTATTCTAAGGGACAATGACAGGAATGTCTAGCTGTCCCAAGGCAAGAAATTGGAAGGGAGCTCTGAGAGCAACTAGAAGAGGGGTAGAAGTCCTGAGGGAGGTAGGAAGGGAGGGTCTCAGGCCAGCGTGTAGACAGAAGAGAGTTTCTCTTTTAATACTGTATAATTGATGTTCTCACCTTTAGAAGGCTCTATCATGATCTTGGCAATGTGAATGGCATAATTTGCATCCTCTTTGGTGAGATAAAGCTGGAACAAAATCAAATAACCAACATCACAAAGGTGTTTGTGGGACTATTGCCTATTTAAAGATGAAAATCTCAAGATGGCATTCTGATAGCTTGCCTGGGCATCTAAATGTGCCCTGGAAAAAAAAATTAGACTTCCACCATTTTGGAATCATTCGATTATTTTTTCCCAGCTGTCGGCATGTGGCAGGGGTCCAGACCCAGTTATGTGCCTGCATACCCACAAGAGGTTTGCAATATCCATAGAGGCAGGCTCCCTAGGAAGTCATAAGGAAGAGAGCTGTAGGGGGCATGCTGGCTACATGAGCAAGCCTGGTAACCCCAACAGCTGAAGGAGGAGCAGGTCTGAGAAAAGCAGTTTCAACAGGAGTCTCTGGAAATATATTGAAGGTGAGAGTGCAAATTGCAACACCCTGTTTCCCTCAGCCATGGAAGTGTCTGAAGGAAAGCAAGGCTTGCTCATCTATACAGCGCTAGCAGGCAGGTCACAAAGCAGATCTGTGCACAGCAGCTGCAGTGGGGAAAATGCCTGTTTCCAAGCAGCATAAGGCACCCTTATGCATTACCACTCTTGCCAAACAATGCTTGACAGAATCTGCCTCCATGGACAGATTACTGGCAGCAACAGGGAGATTTGACCAGGAGTTTCCTAACTGTGTGTCAGTCTCCAGCAGTGAGGCCAATAGGGTTCTTGGGAGTTGATGTCTCTGAAAGGAGAACTGGAAGATGAAGTTGGGACATCAAGAGCCTGGCTGTGGCATCTGCCTCAGGTTCTGTCTTAGGCACAGGGTTCACGGCTCAGTACCTGGTGCACACAAGGTAGGATTACAGAGCGCTGCAGTGGTGCACCACAGCCTTGGGATAATACGCCTCCCCACTACCCTGGCCAGAGACCCTCCCTTCCTACCTCCCTCAGGACTTCCACCCCTCTTCTGGTTGCTCTCAGAGCTCCCTCCCAATTTCCTGCTCCTACCTGGCTATGCACACCCTGTCCCCACTCCTCCCTGCCTTTCACAGATGCCCCTTTAGTCCCTAATTTAGCCCCTATCCACACAAACACTCACTAAAGCTAACCTAAACCTAAGCATAGCTAATTTCTCTGGTTCCTGGTGCATGTCTTCTCTTCCTCCCAAACCCTCCCAGAGGCCATAGCCCCTATCTTGTAGTCATGCTCTGAATGTGACTCCATTTTTCTAGATGCACAGTGTTCTACACAGCAATAGACCCCTGACAGAATATTGCTATCCATGTGCAGCCTCTGTGCAGCTAGCAACAGCTGCCTGTGGAGACATGAAGCTGTTTCACCTGGCTGCATTTAGCTGTGAACAGGGCACTATGCACTATGTCCCCAGGCAGGAGGAGAGGTGTAGGAATAATTAAGCCGTGTAAGTCATGTAGATGCCTGGAACACCCAGAATGCAAGTAACAGTGGTGTCCAGATAGCTGAGAGGCCCAGGGCCCAGAGTGCCCCAAGTGTCAGGAGCCCCAGCCCAAGCACACTAATGTAAGCAGTAGTGGCACCCTCAGCAACAGATCCCTGAGGAACTCTTTAAGTGCCATAAGCCCCAGCACACAGGGACTGCCAGGAAAGTGGGGTGGGGGGAAGGTGGTAGACAGGAGCAGTAGTCAGAGTGATAGAAGGGCATGGGGAGAAACAAACACTTTACCTTGGGATGCTGGAGGGTCGACAACCTATATAAACATGCAGCCGCACAGAACAGAACAAGCTGCATGTAGGTTCCACTTTACCAAACCCAACCTCAGGATCTGGCACAGGGAGCTGGCAAGGGAAGTTCCCACTTTTATATAGGAGATGCTGGGGATTAGGGTCACAAGCCAATGGGCAAGGGGAAAAGGGACAGATACAGATGAATAAACATTAACATTAAGGTACATACACTTATGATCCAGGTAACAGATAATAAACAGTAGCACTGTAGTGAAATCACCCCATAACAGGTAACATGCAGGGAACTCTATACACCTGAGAAAACTTAAACACTTCTACAACTCTGGAGAGACTACCAACCAGCCTCTGGTTACAAAAGTGCTTAACTGTCACCTGCCAGGGCTCCCACACCTGAGTCCTCACTCTGCTGCTCCTTCTGAGCCTCTGGTCATGCGTTGCTTTCCACTGTGGCATCCCATGCTTCATCACTGCTTTTCTGCTTCCACCCATCTCCTGTAGCCTTCTGGGAATTGTAGTGGACATTACAGTTCACTCCTCCAGTTCCCTGGAGCAGCCAAGGCTTGGGGTCATTGTCAGAGAATTAAGCATTTCTGCACAAGAGATGTAACTGCCCAAGCTCCAGGGGTTATAACTGGAGACGAGAAGGGACCAGAGGTGCAGTGTGCCTATATTGGTGTCATCAGGGTGGCTGGTAGTGCTGGTGACTTAGTAAAAATGCTAAAGCAGGGGAAGAAAATGTTGCGGGAAGGAAAAGAAAAAAGGAAATATTCAGTATTTTGGGGGAATGGCAGAAACAAGTAGTTATGAGCAACTTAAAAATGCATCTCAGAACAGCAATTATTTTGTAATATCTCAAATGAAAACTAGAGGGCGAAGTATATCTGTATTTAGCAGATCCCGAACAGTGCTGTGAAAATAATGGAGTTTTGTTTCTTTAATCAGTTTCCTGAAATATTGTGCTCAACATGAAATGACATATTTTATTCCATTTTTCTGTTCTTTAATCTTGTTTCTTTTCAATGGCAAAACAAAAATACTGAAACAAAAACCCAAACTTTGCGTTTTGAAAATATCCAAACTAAACATTACAATTAAAAAAAATCCACCATATTTTGGGGGGAATTCTGATTATAACTAAATAAAGCAGTTTAGAAAAGTCCTGCAAACTTCTGCTGATCTGATTACTAAAATCAGGTAGACATTCATTTTGTGGCAGATCTCTTACATAAAGTACCAGCGTGACCTGCTCTCTAAGGGGGTAATAGGTCTTTCTTAAGTGTAGTTTTTGTATTTTATGCGTAAACTAACTGAGAGCTTGGTTAGCTGGAGTTCTGAATGTTTTCTATATTAACCCTGAATACACTAACTACTTTTTGGCCACATGTCAACAAGTTGCTGAGACAATGGATAGCCAATATCAAACAGGTCTTAACTACTGAATGGTTATAAAAAGATCATAACTATTAAACAGATACAGAAAATGATCATGGAGAAGCTGGAATCTAGCAGTTACAGATCCTGTGGCCACATCTACCCGAGATGCTTACTGGGCCCGTGTGAATAGGGAAGTATTCGATTCAGATTCAGATTCAGCCAATTCAGACAGTGTTTCAGTGATTCAGCCAATTCAGCCAGACAGTGATTCAATTCGGAGATTCGGATCACTGTCCTGAATCGATTCGGCAGAATCAGCTTTGGAAGATTCAGCGCTGATTCAGAGAGATTCTGTGATTCGGATCGGCCGGGGACAGGCAGGCACAGCTGGGCGGCTGGAGGTTCTACCGTGGCTCCTCTGGCTGTGCCTGCCTCTCCCTGGGTGGGGGGAACCACAGGAAAAGCCCCCATGGCTGCCCTGCCTGGCCCCATCCGCCATCAGCCCCAGCCTCCCAGCACTTAAAAAAAAAAGCCCCACACTCACCGGCTCTAGCAACAGTGATTGGGGCCTCTGGAAGCTCATGGCAGGGCCCCCCCGCACAGCATGGAGCAGTGGGGGAAAGTGGGGATCGACCCCCCCCCACCTGGCATCCACGCAGCAGCTGCCCCATGATGTGGGTGCAGCGCAGCTTGGCAGGGCACCACGTGCTGCCCAAGAGCTGGGGCCACTGGAGCTCAGCAGTGCCGAACTCTGGCTGACACATGAAGCTGCCCCAGCTCCCTGACAGCGTGCGGCACCCTGCTGAGCCATGCTGCACATGCACAGTGCAACAAGTGCAACGCAGATGCCAGGCGAGTGACTCTGGCATGAGCCCTCAGAGGCTCTGACTGCCACTGCCACTGCCAGACCAAGTGAGTGCAGGGCTTTTTTTTTTTTTTTTTTAATGCCGGAGGGCTGGGGCAGGGCAGGGCAGGGCAGCCATCAGGGGCAGGGCTGGGCGGGGGGATGGGGAGCGGGGAGCAGAGGCTCTGCAGGGAGACTCTGCCAGGAGACCCCACAGCCCCCGCTGCAGCCAGTGAGTGTGGGGCTTTTTTTTTTTTTTTTGAAAGTGTCAGGAGGCTGAGCCAGGCCGGGGATGGGGCCAGGCAGGGTAGCCATTGGGACTTCTCCCGCAGCTCCTCCAGCTGTGCCTGCCTCTGCCCTGGCAGGGGGAGCCGCGGGGGCCCTGCCCCACTGCCACTTGCCCAGCCAGTGCATAATGCAGGCGCGGCTTGCTCCAGGCGGCAGCAGGGCAGAGCTCCCGGTCTCAGCATAGCTGCCCCCGCATCCTGCACCCCACCTCCCTTAATAACCTGCCCCTTGCCCCAGCTGGACAGCTTGTCCCAGCCACAGCCACAGCCCCTCCTTCCCCCCTCCCCCAGCCCAAACAAACTTGCCAGCTGGAGGCAGCTGCCAACTGCTTGCTTAGTCTATGGCAGAATCTCCGAATCAGCCGAATCTTTTCCAAATCAATTTGGATGCTTCGAATCGATTCAGAGCTTTTACTTGGTCTTCCAATTTGATTCAGATTCGCAGATTCAGTCCCCGAATCAGGCCGAATCTCCTCCAAATTGAATCAGCTACCAAAGCTTCACACAACCCTAATGCTTACTGTGCAGTAGCTTGTTATTACTGTGTAGTTGCCCATTAGTACTGCTCAGTAGTGTCGCATGGTACAAACCATGATGCAATGCTACCACGCAGTAGTAAAGAGCTACTGCACAGTCAGAGTCACCAGAAAGCCATGCAGGGACACCACTGCACAATAACTCTGTTTACTGGGCAGTCATTTAATAGTTGGGTATGCAAGTACTAAATGACTGAGCAGTAACAACTGTGCAGTCAACATCTCACGTTGACGCGGCCATGGAGGACAAGGCAATGCAGGGGTTATATATGATGTCAGGTTTTTAATAAAAACATCACTCAAGGGAAAAACAAATAAAGTTATAAAAAGATTTAAACAAGAAAAGACAAAGGCGTTTTAAAAAAATGCCACTGGGCGTGCCATGTAGCAGGCAGAAACACCATCCTGGCTACTTAACTAAGTTTACTTAAGAGAGCTAAAGAAGATAAGGAAAAGGGAAAAAGAAAAAGATTAGCAAAAAAGTGAAAAAGCTCCTCCCTCAAACATTTGTATTGTGCTTTTATGTTTGCTATATATATCTAAGAATGAAACACTTGAAAAGCAAAATGTCATTCACCTGTGTGGAACAGAAAATACAGTCTTCTTTGTTCATCTGATTCCATGTATTAGATGTTAAATATCCAATGTGAATAATCTTTAACAGATAACTTCTATTCCCAGTGAAATTTAATCATTGACCACATGTAATAAAGTGAACTTGGGTAACCCTTCTAGGTGCCAGTTTGTCAGAACATGGCTACACGTCTGTATGAGGGCAAAGAGTATGCAGCTAGCTATCAGAAATACAGACTCTCTCCTCCCAAAGGTATCCAGCAAGCCATCATCTCCTACCTGGAGGAAAAGGCAAGGAATGCTAGCAGTCCCTAGAGCAGGGGTGGGCAAAAATATGGCCCATGGGCCAAATCTGGCCCACCAACTGGCTGGAACTGGCCTCTGGCTGCCCCCATTGTGCTCCAAATGGGGCTGAGCCCCACCTGCTCCCTCCAAGGCAACCGTGTTGTGCTCCTGCCATTTCCCGTCCTGGCCAGCATGCAGCTTCTGGCAGGGCTGATCCCAGTGCAGCTGCCGCTGGCTGGATGCTCCCCTCACCTCCAGCGGGAGCTGCTGGGCTGAAGTTTCTCCCTGCCCAGGCAGGAGCAGGAGCAGGAAGAGGAGCTGCCACTGGAGGTGAGGGGAAGCACAGCAGTGCCTGAACAGCTGCAGCCACATTGCGAACAGCCCCACCAAAAGCTGAGTGGACCAGCAGCACCAGCAGTAGCAGGCACAGCTGGAGGCAACGGGAGCAGAAAAGCCCTGGCAGCCCCAGCCCCGGCCAGCATGCAGCTTCTGTTGGGATTGTTCCTGACGTGGCTGCAGCTGCCCAGGTGCTGCTCTGTTTCTCTTGCCTCCCAGTGACAATGCAAGACCAACTGGCTAGTCACATTGGGAACAGCCCCTCAGAAGCTGCACACTGGGGCTGGCGGGTGTGGGTGGGAGCAGAAACAGCTTGCCTCAAACAGGCCTCAGCCCCTTGTGGAGTGCCACAGGGGCAGCCGCCATCCAGGCAATCTCTGCTGCATGTGCCCCTGGCCTTCATTCACCCCTGGCTGTCTTCCAGGCAGTCCCCTCACATGCACACAAGACCCCTCCACTCAACCCCATCCACCCCTTTGCCACCCCTGACACAAGGCAGGGCATGCATGGAGTGAATCATGCCTGTCCAAGTCCCAAACACTGCTCCCCATCCACCCAAAGCCCCACAGGAAGTTTTGGTGAGTTGTTGCATGCAGGGGTTGACCCAATCCACAACAGGTCATCAAAACTCCCTATGTGACCCTTGGACCCAAATAATTGCCACCCCCACCTTAAACCCTTTCACAATTCTAGAGACTCCCAACCAGCCTCTGGTTCCAAAAATGCTTAACTGTCATCTGCCAAGGCTCCCACATCAGATCCCTGCTTCTACAGCTAGTAGTCCTGGCTCTGTTGCTCCTTCTGAGTCTCTGGCCATGCATCTCTCTCCGCAACAGCATCCCGCACTCCATCACTGCTTTCTACTTTCACCCAATCCCCTGCAGCCTTCTGGGAATTGTAGTGGGCATTACAGTTCACTCCTTTAGTCCCCCAGAGGCTTCTGGCCACTCTAGTTCACACTGCAGTACATGACATCCAACATTACAGTCCATTACACTATTTCATCATTCTTGGAAGCATCTCTAAATGCCATTGATTTCAAGTCCTATGCCTGTCCACACTGTAAGGTGTAATACCCTTAGCAACTTTGCTTGATGAGGTTACGTTGTTGTAGGTTGAGCTATAGGACTTTCCTGAGTGAATGCATTGATGTAAATTAGTGGCTGAGAGCAAAACTAAGCAGAGAAGCAACACAACTGATGCAGATAAGCAAACTTCCCAACAAGCCCTGGAAGGCAACTGGAACACAGCATACTTCTAGGCTCCAGGCCAAAGTAAAAAAAAACAACTGTTTTATAGGCAGAGAATGGTTAAAAAACTCCTCAGAGGGGAAAGGGGTTGCCATATGATTCTCAACCCCCCTGGAAAAGATACACTCTTGGTTTTGTGAAGGCAGAATGAAGAAAAGAGGATTTTCCCAGAGGCATGGCTGACTGCTGACTGCATGGAGCAGGGACAGAGTCTATTTGCCAGCGTCACACCTACCCCTTTATGCTCAGCCAGGAAACAGCAGCCAAAGGGTTGGTGTCATTATAGGAGAATTGAGTGCTCCTGCACAAGAGATGCAACTGCCCCAGCTCCAAGAGGTATAATTGGAGACTAGAAGGGGTCAGAGGTGCAGTGTACCTATATTGGTGTCATCAGGGTGGGTGGTAGTGCTGGTGACAGTAAAAATGCTAAAGCAGGGGAAGAAAATGTTGCAGGAAGGAAAAGAAAAGAGGAATTATTCAGTATTTGGGGGGAATGACAGGAACAAATAGTTATGAGCAACTTAAAAATGCACATTGAAATGATCATTTCAACTATTCCCAGACATTCCTGGGAATGTTCAGTGGAGACCATTGCTGAATGCAGAACGAGGACCTAAGCAGCAAACACAATGGTAGGCTGCATAAGGAACAGGATAGAAAATAATACAGAAGATACTTGATTGCCATTTCCTAATGCACTGGTACAGCTTTATCAGTTGCATTTATTTTTGCTCAGTGTGCCTCAAACTGAGGGAGCAGAGAAGGCAGATCTAGGCACTGAAATGAGGAGGCCTGGAAATTCTCTGAAGGAAAAAAATCTGACATTGGCCATGGTTGGAAACAAGCTATGGAAAGCATGAGCCACAGGTCTGATATCCTATGGCAGTTCCCATGGGCTGTTCAGTGGTCACATTCCAGCTTCTGATGTCACTCACACAAATCTTTACCCTTGAGAAAAGAAAACGCTTCTTTGGGAAAATATAATCCCAATAGATAACCTATACCCTGATACAGTAGCCAGCACAGCACCCATGAACCATTTCCCTCCTCTATTGTGCCAGCTTCTTGTGTGGGATAAATTTCACCCCCGCCCCCCCTCGCTGCAACAAGAGTGAGAGTGAGATATGGGACAAATTTTCTCAGGCTCTTTTGCATCTCAGAAGAGCAATTATTTTCTAGTATCTCAAATGAAAACTAGAGGGTAAAGTATATCTGTATTTAGCAATCCCAAACAATGCTGTGAAAATAATGGAGTTTTGTTTCTTTAATAGGTTTTCCGAAATATCGTGTTCAACATGAAATGATTTATTTTATTCCATTTTCCTGTTCTTTAATCTTCTTTCTTTTCAATGGCAAAACAAGAATACCGAAAGAAACCCAAACTTTCCATTTTGAAAATATCCGAACTAAACATTATGATTTTAAAAAAACAACCCTATATTTTGGGGAGAAGTGGGGTAAGGGGTTAGCTGAAACTAAATAAAGCAGTTCAGAAGAGTCCTACAAACTCCTGCTGATCCAATTACTAAAACCAGGTAGACACTCATTTTGTGGCGGATCTCTTACCTAAAGTACCAGCGTGACCTGCTCTCCAAGGAGGTCATAGGTCTTTCTTAAGTGCAGTTTTCATACTTTATGGATAAACTAACCAAGAGCTTGGCTAGCTGGAGCTCAGAATGGTTTCAATATTAACCCTGAATACATGAACTATTTTTGGCCAGATGTCAACCAGTTGTTGAGCTACTAACAGCCAATATCAAACAGGTCTCAACTCCTGAATGGGTTATAAAAAGATCACAACTAATGAAACAAGTGCCGACAAGGACCAGGGAGAGGCTGTAACCTAGGACTTGCAGAGCAGCAGAACAAGCAGTGCAGAGATTAGACATGGTGTGCCAGGCTCTTAATTAAAAAAAAAAAAAAAAGGTCACTCGAGAAAAACAAATATTGTTACAAAAAGGTTTAACCAAGAAAAGAACAAAGGGGTTTGAAAAAAAATCCTGCTGGGTATGGCAGGAAAAAACCCCATCCTGGCTATTTAAGTGTACTCCAGAGAGCTACGGAAGATAAAGGGAGAATAAAAAGACAGGCAAAAGTGCCGAGGCTCCTCCCTCCAACTCCGCCCAGCCCACAACGTCTACACGAGACGCTGCGGCGCAGCAGCTGCTCCCCACACAAGGACGGCAGGCTTGCTGCGGAGCTCTGCGGCCTGCGTTTATACAAGCGCTAAGCGACGGCGCAGCCCTGCCTCCCGCGCGGACGGACAGCCCCGGAGCGGGGTTGGGGTTGGTGGGTAGTGAGGGAGCGCACGAACTTCCTTCCCGCCCAGACGCGAGCGCTGACGTGAGGCCCGCGGCGTCCCCGCCATGGCCGCCAGCCTCTTCGAGGGGAAGGCGCACGCGGCCAGCTACCAGCGCTACCGCCTCGCCCCGCCGCCGGAGCTGCAGCGGCTCCTCCTCGCCTACCTGCGGGACAAGGTGAGGGGCGAGGGGCCGGGCTGCACTCCCGCTCCCCTCCGCAGAGCGCCCCGACCCCGGGCTCGCTGAGCCCGGGCAGCGGTAGCTGCAGCTCCGGGGAAGCGCAGCCCTGTCCCCGCCGCCTCCAGGCCGGCAGCGGCAGTGCGGAGAGCCCAGCCCAGCCCTGCCCTGCCCTGCCCTGCCCCGCCCCGCCCCGCCCTGCCCCGCCCCGCCCGGGGGGAAGGAGAAATGCTGTTTACTCCCGCGCTGCCGAGTCCTGCAGCTCTCACAGGGAAAAGAGCCAGAAGCTCAGGCGTTCCTCTAGCAGGATGTGCAGGCGAGCTGCTTTGGGTAGATGTGATAGCTTTTATTAGACCGGCTGAGTAGCTGGAAAAAAGGTCTTGGCAAGCTTTTGGGTGCAGTCACCCTTTGGCAGGGATAGGGAGACTTTGCTGGTCTGAGTTTGCAAGGAATGAGAGAAGCTTCATCTCGTTCCTTGATGTCTCCGACCTGCTTGATGAAGGGTGACTGCACCCGAAAGCTTGCTAAGACCTTTTTTCCAACTGAGCCGGTCTAATAAAAGCTATCGCATCTACCCAAACAACCTTGCCTGCCTATGCCCTTAGACCAACACAGCTGCAACCAAAACCTCATCTAGTAACATAGATTTTAATAGGGATGCTTCTTTGGGTAGATGCGATAACTTTTATTAAACCAACTGAATAGTTTGGAAAATGTTCTTTGCAAGCTTTGGGGCACAAGAGCCCTTCTTCAGGCATAGGGAAAGCTTGCTGTTGTGCTGAGAGCACCAAGGAATGAAAGAAGCTAAGATTTCAGTAGGGATGTATTTAGTAGCTGCGTTGGTCTGAGACAAAAAGAAATGCAAAGCTCTAGAACTCTTGGTTCAGAGATGATACCTTTTAGACCAAGAAGTCGCAAAAAAGGGTAATTTTTTTGCGGTTTTTTTGTTTGGTTTTTTTTTTTAGTTGGTCTAATAAAAGGTATCATCTCTGAACCAGGAGTTCCAGAGTTTTGCAAGATTTCAGTTGCTGCCCAGCACAGGCTAGCTTTTGATCAGGTCCAGAACTATGAAGATTCAGTATTGCCAACTCTCATAATTTTTTGGCATTGTTCTTAAAGTCTACACTTTGGGAATGTGAACAACGTAGCCAGGAGACCACACTCTCTTGTCCTATCAGATCTTCAGGAATAAAAAGCTAAGTCGCATTATTTCTTCCTCTCCTTAGAGAGCGAGCCCTGTTCAACTAGCAGTGGACATTGGCTGTGGGTCAGGACAGGGCACTCAAGTGCTTGCAGCCCACTTTGAGAAGGTGATTGGGATTGACATAAGCGAAGCACAGATTGAAGAGGCCAAACAAGCTAACTCTCTCCTTAATGTTTCCTACTGGTAAGTGTAACTTAAAAGAAGTGACTCTTTCAGGTGACAGAGTCATAATCCAGATGACAGCACAAAGCAAAGACTCCACAAACAGGACTGCTACATGCCAATGGTTTCAGAAGAGGTCCTCACGTTTTTTGGGTGTGATGTCTAGTATATGGGGACTAGTTTTCAGAGGGCACATCTACATATTCATTAATGTGCAGTAGTTACTGTGCACTTAATTTAGTATTTGTACAATCAGGTACTAAACAAGTGCACAGTAACTAGAGTTGCTGCACAGTAGTGCCAGCAAACACCTTTTTAGTGACACTACTGCACAGTATCAGCGATCCTGATTTTCTCTGATTTAAAAAAATCCCCAATTTTCAGTTTAAAAAAAGTAACCTGAAATCCACATTTTTCCATGATTTAAATGAAACACCACTAATATATAAATAGTGCCATTTCATTTTAGTCATGAAAAAATGTAGATTTGGGATTACTTTTTTTTTTTTTTAAACAGAAAATTGGGGATTTTTTTTAAAACCAGAGAAAACCAGGATCCCTGCTAATAATACTGTGCAGTAGCGTATTAATGTGGTTTGTACTGTGGTGCAGTACTGCTCAGTGTTATTAGGCTACTGCGCGTTAAGCATCTCGTTTAGATGCACCCAAGTGCTTGAAACTCAACCCTGTCTAGGAATCACTATCATACATGTCCAGCAGCCTTCCATTTGGCCCATTTGGCTTGGGATGAGGCCAAATAAAGCAGTGGGTGACTCCTTGTGATCCCAGTAATAAGTACCTTTCCTCTTCCCCTACCTAGTGTTTCCAGTGCAGAGCAGCTGCCATTTGAAGATGGCTCAGTGGACCTCATCACTGCCTTTGTAGCCGCCCACTGGTTTGATCTGGAGATATTCATGAAAGAAGTGGACAGAGTTCTCAGACCCGATGGCTGCGTGGCCTTCAGCACCTATACTTCAGACGTGCGTTTGCAATATAAAGACTGCTCTGAAAAGCTAACCGAAATCTTCAGTGAGGTGGGGCAATAAAACAGTCCTCTTTCTTGTGACATTCCACACGCAGTAGAGGGAATATAATATTGTGTCAGCAGTATTAATACCACCCAAAGTTAGCGTCCTAACACAGTCCATTTAAAGACCCTATTGTCAAAGGTGTTTGGGGCTGTAATTTTCCAGTGCTCACTTGATTTTTTTTATTTGTTTAGATGCCTGTAAAAATTAGTTCACCTATGTTTATAAAAAGTAATAGAGAAGAATAAATTGCTTTGCCTATTAACAAAAATTCTAAACCCAATTATACTGAGCACAGTAGTGAATAAGGGCTTAAAATTTGTAAGGGAAAAATGTGATACCATCACCAAATCTCTGGGTAGCAAAAAAACCTGTATTTGTGCCAAGTGATGGCTTGGTATATATCAATAATTTAAGGCAAAAATATATTACTGACTATATTATAAATCCAAAGTAATGATTAGACTTAAAAGAAATCCATATATATATTCACATACATACTCACACACGCACGCACACACACGCAAGTAGGAAAAGCACAAGTAGGGCACCTTAACAATCTTAATTCTGGTCTTTAATGACACCCCTATTATCATATAATTACAATAGTGTTTGTAGGTTTTTCTTGTTAACATAATAATTCTTATTTCATCATCTTAGTATATCAGGTAGCCATTTTGAGAGTGGCATCTATCTCCCATTGTTCTCTAAGCTAGTGAATTCACTAGCTGGTGTCACCTGATCCTTGTCATGACTAAACTGGGAGCCATCATCCTTCTTGGAAATAATGGGAGGCAGTGACTATTGTGGTAGAAATCCATGGCCTTAGTCCCAATAATAACAAAGGGAGATGGAAGCAGTTTTGAAAAAGGCCATTTTTCATGGAACTTTCTATGCAAGAACAAGAAAAAATAATCCATGATGAATTGCAGTGAAGATATGAAATAAAAATTAAAATCTACAATGAAACATTTTTTAATTGTGACCAATGCACATGATTTCTGTGAGTTTTAAGTATAGCAAATATAAGAAGTTTCAAAAGTCTGTATTAATCCATAATTCCCATATGGAGCTCTAACTTGTTTGAGGCCAAGTGGTCTTGTATCAGGGAGCACAGCTCAGGGAGTACAGTGAAGCAAGGTTTTAACCAGTATGTTAACTGTTTATGTTCTATCTTTACAGGCTGTCGAAAGGCTTTCTAAATATAGAGATGAACGAGTACACCGTGTCCTTGACGGTTACAAGGAGATATATGCATCCCTGCCTTTTAAAGACAAGAAGAGGTGAGCAGATAAGGAAAACTTGCAAGGATCCCTTGCATTGTGGGCTTTATGAGACTTGGAATTCTGAACTTTTAGGCTTCTCTTATTCATGGCATTTAGTTTATGGCTGATTCTCCATTGGGATTGGAGATCAGAAAGCAGCTCTGTGTTCATCTAATCTGACCACCTGTAAACACAAACAATAGAATTGCACTGCCAAAGAAGGGGGAATGCTTCTCCCTGTGTGTGAACATGGCCAGTGCATTTGGCCAGTGGTTCTCAGTGGCCGTGCCTACATGAAACACTTACTGCAGAGCTGCCTAATTAGCTCCACAGTAAGTCCATGTGTCCCTCTTAGGCCACAGTAAACTAATTCACTCAGCCATAGGTTAGTACGTGTAAATACAAGTACTATTCTACAGTAGATTTTTTACTGCGCAGCAATGCGCGTATAGATGCTAATGGGGCTGGCTGGGGCACACGGGTGCTTCAGCATAAGGGCTGCCTGCTGGATAACCCTGCACTGGAGCACACTTGCACCCCAGCCAGCCCCTCCGCAGCACACTTGAGCCAGATCAGAGCAGTCCCGGGCTGGCAGGCTGACCCCCTGGACCTCCTACTAGCTGGGGCTGCTCCGACCCAGCTCAACATGCTGCAGTCCCAGACACACATGTAAATATGGTTCCCGGAAGCAGTAAACTTTGCAATATGCATCAGAGTTTATTGTTTCAAATTAATTGCATGTGTAGGCTCACCCCAATGTGCATTTTCTGTCTCTTTCTAATCAAGAAGGAAGTCAAGTCCTGTCTGTGTATGGTGAAGTTGGTAATTGTGGTCTCCCACAAATCCCTGGATAGCTATGAGTGAATATTAAAATGGGTAGCATTGGCCTTGGGCAACAGTTCTTTGACTGTCTTGAGTAGAAGTTTATTGGGCAGGCAGATGAGACTGACCAGCTTGCTACAGGGTCACAGATCACAGACTCACCTGGTGCACTTTCCAACTTCCCTCCCCTCCCGTCTCCCACTTGCCAGGCCTTTGATGTTACCGATGGCCAACTGGGAAGGCTGCCTCTAGAGGCCAGGAATAGCTTCTGTGGTGCTTTTCCTCTTGGCTCCATCCTTGGGGCTTCTCTGCCCCAAACTCAGTCCTTCGGGTTTTTTTAACCCCACAACTCAGTCCTGGAGTCCCTCTGCTTCTCCAGAAGTGCTTCTGCTTTAAGACCATACTTCAAGGCTTCTCTGCTTTGTCAGTATCATAACGTGGTCAACCAGACCCACAATGTGCCCACTGATCTTCAGATCTTCACTGTGCCTTAGGGACTATAACCATGGCCTCCAGCCACACACACAGCCATGCTCATGCCTTGCAGATATTACTCAGTAGCAATTCAGAGGGGGCCCCCAACAGTTGACCCTTCGGACCTAAATACCCATATCTGGGCTTCAGGCCTTTTTCTCTGGCTGCACTCCTCATGCCAGGTCCACTACCTTGGACCTTGGCTCCCAGGCCTCAGCCCCGGGGTCCCTGACCGTGGCAAAGCTGCTCTCTCTCACATGCGGCCCCTGGGTCCCTGACTCTTACAGGGCTCAGTGTTGGGTCCCCTTCTGATGCCCTACGGTTCTCCAAACCTCCCCTGTAGCCACAACCCAGTCTTCTGGTTAGAACAAAAACTACAAAGGAAAAATAACTATAACCCAAGGCATAAACAGCCAGTTGCAATTCAGATCTAACCCCCCTTAGGGGCTGCAAGAGTGGCCACACTTCTACCCTAAGAATATGGTTTGTTTCTCCAGCCCACAGGGTACCTCTTCCTTGTTTCTAGCAGCAAGCTCTGTCTGCATTACCTCACCTCACAGACAGCAAGCATACAATGTCTGCTTTGCCTCAGACACTGGCATTATATGCTCCCCAAAGTACCACCCCTTCTGGTCATGTGGCTTCCCAAACAAACACAGGGACTTTCCCAGTCTTTGGGGCTGCCTGGATTTGTGCCCCTTTGCTGCTTACTGCAGTGCAACTAGCTCCTAAATTGTTATAGTCAGCTCCATAACCCTTCTGTGGGCTTTCTTCTGGCTCCTTACTCAAAATGCCGTACCTCAGCTGTCTCCTACAGAATAATCTAGCCTGCTGCTTTCTTTTCTTAAAGAAACAGGAGATGCTGGCTCCCTGTTACAGACCTCTTAACAGAATTTTATCTAGGCAAACTTTGCTGCTCATGCCAACCCGTTTCACCAGCATCTTCCCAGTACAAACCACCTGGGTGCAGGGCCAGATTAATGCATAGGCAAACTAGGCACATGCCTAGGGCCCTAAGTGAGAAAGGGGCCTAGTTGGGCTTATTTTACATATTATAATTATTGAGTGAAAAAGTAGGGGCCCATGAGGTTTTTTGCCTAGGGCCCACTAAAGGGTTAATCTGGCCCTGGCCCTGCCTGGGTGGGGATGTGGATCCCTTGAAAATACCAGAAAACATGAACAGGCAGAAAGGGTGGGGGACCTCTGCTGAATGTGTGCTTTTGCTAGAAGACAAAGAGTTCTGGATGGTGAGCCCTTGCCTGGGCCATGGCCCCCCCTGGCCTTGTCCCACTTTACTCTAGTTGAGCCACTTGTCTTGGGGTCCACTTTCCCCTTGGCTTGGGGACCACAAGCTCCTGGATCCCAGCTCTGGGCACATTTTTGCAGCTTGGAGCTCCCTGGGCCCTGCTGAGGCCCTTGTGGGCTACGGGACCCTTGGCACCTGGTGTCCTTCTTCATGAGTTCTGTGTTTGCACCCCAGACTTCACTGTGTCTCACCCCTCATTGGCTCTTGGTCCCAGTCTTGCTCTCTGCGGGCTCCAGTTTTGCACCCTTAGTCTCTACTATTCTTTGCCCCTTGGGGGCTCTGGGCTTGTACCACAAGTCTCTCCTATCTGTCACCAGAGTCCTGCCAGCAACAGTGCCTAGGATCTGGGGTGTCCTTAGCCACCCTTCTCAGTAGCCTCCTTCACCCCTACAGCCACAACCTGATCCTCTGGTATAAATGAACACCAAAAACATGAGTGTCTGCTCCAGACCCAAGGTTCCCCTTGTGGGGTTAATCCTGCCCTGTGGAAGCCCTTGCCCAAAGGGCCTGAGGTACTTAACTGTTCCTGGTTTAGGATGCAGGGTTTCCTCTACCTCCTCTGCAGCCCAGAGCCTTCCTCTGGGCTCTCCAGCCTGGCCCTTGCCTGGAACTGCAGGGGCCAGAGCTCCTACAGCTAGACTGCCCCTCTGGCTTAGGGTTTGTGGTTTATAATTCTCTTCCAGAGTAATCAGATCCTCCACTTTCACCCCAAGACTGTCAGTCACAGCTTGCACCTGGGTTGAGCTGCCATTTGTTTCAGAGTTTTAGCTTGTCTCAGGGGGGAGGGCTAATCGCCCCTGAGCTCTGATCCTCTTTTAGCAGTGGGGTAAGGACCCCATTACAAAAGACAGTTTATAACCAGTTGAAAGGGGAATCTGTTAAACTGTTGGTCCCACTCTAGATGACATGTATAGGAAATATAGAGACAAAGGCTAGTGGAAGGAATTGCCTAAGCAGAGAGAAACTTCTTTCAGGGGAACTATAAGTTGTTTATGCAGGATGGCCCCCATCAGCAGATAATAGAGCAACCTGTGTGAAGAGCTGCTAGGATATTTGTTCCTATAGGACTAGAGCAATTGACATACAGCAAACCATAGGGCTGTTGCATTCAGAGAGAAAGTGGTACCAGCAGATGACATGGGCTGCTTCTGCAACACAGTATCACCAACCACCCTTTTCAGGGGCCTGAAGTGGGTGCAGGCTCCTTGAGGAAATATCTTTTTGTCACTGGAACTATGCCTGCATTTGAAGAACTCTCAAAAGTTTTTGGTGGGATCTTAAATGACAGGGGTGGTACATGCTTGAAACCTGGTCTCTCCCCAGTTTTCTTGATTTTGGCTCTTTCCAGATTTTTTCCCCACCAATTCTGTCACACCAAGAAGCAGCAAATCATGCTGCCTTCATGAGGTCTTGGTCAATATCAAAGTGTCCAGGTGCTGAAGTGATTAGAGAGGAAGTAAAGACTGGGGAATTATAATTGGGGAGGAACATAGGAGGGAATCGCAAAGAGGAATATACTAGATGATGTATGGCAGTTGTGATGATGATACTTAATATCACTTCTGATCTCTCTAGTTCTTCAGCAATTCATCTGCAGCTCCTGGTTCAAAATAAAGTAAAATAGCTTGAAGTGAGATAAATTGCTGTGTGTAATCCTCTGTTGTTTGGAAGAAACAAATGGGATCAATAAGAGTTAGCATTGTGGAATGCTGATACTATATAGACATCTTTCCTTTACATGGACTGAGACTTTGTAGTGGTAGAGAGGTTTGTATGTCCTAATAATCCTTAGAGCTGTTGCCCAGTCTCACAGGCCTGAGGGGAGGTTCCAGACAAGCCACAGTCCAAAATCCAAGTCCTCAATGGCAGATCAGGCAGAAAATATCAGGATCTCAAAGCGGTAAAGACAGAAGAAGGCTGCAGCAAAATGGAGGTCTCCTGTCATCTAGGACTCTTCCTTGCCACTGGGCTCAGATCTCCATCTTCTCAAGATCACGTGGTTGCTGCTTCCACACACCAGCTTCCTCTCATTAAACCAAGTCATATACAGGCTTCTACCAGAGAAAATAACACACTTTCCTGTACTAACCTCCAAAAACCCTGCAGTGCTGGATTACTGGTGTCAGAGACAGGCCTAGTAAATCCAGCAATCTCCAACCACAAATCTACATGCAGGCAGTGGTAAAATGATGGTTATCTTGCACCTGGGCTAGAGACGGGTGCAATTCAGCAGCTGCTACTATGTCTGAGCCGTTCTAGTCAGGATCCCCTCTTCTCACCCGGCATGGGGAGGGGCCAATAAAGGTACCCTAAATCTAAGCTGTTTCATCTGCTCCTGGCTAGATAACCACATCCAGTGAGATCACTCTCTGCAGTCATAAACATTAAAAGACAGCGATGATTTTCACAACATGGAACATGCATACCTTCATGGATAACCAAGACAACAAAAG
Organism: Alligator mississippiensis; assembly: GCF_030867095.1. Classification (NCBI taxonomy): domain Eukaryota; kingdom Metazoa; phylum Chordata; order Crocodylia; family Alligatoridae; genus Alligator; species Alligator mississippiensis. Next base: position 181,419,520 of record NC_081827.1, read on the forward strand.
ACCAGAAAGAAGAACTGCCATTATCTCCAGGGAACTAGTGAGATACAACATGGCTGAATGAGGGTCATCTAAGGCAGTGGTTCAAAACCTTTATGTACCAGAACCTATTTGTAAATATTGATGGCCAGTCCTGACCCAGTGCCCCTCAGTCCTGACTCAGTACCCCCCACTGTGTGAAGTAGAAGAGAGCCCAAGCAGCCCCTTGCAGGCTGGAACTCTGCCAGCTTGCAAGGGAAATGCCACCATTTCCCATGGTTTTCTCCTTTAAAGGAGAATCCATTTTTAAAGTTTGTTGATCCATTTTTAAAGCTTGTTCACAACCCTTTCATATATTCTTGTGACCCGCTTTTGGGTAGTGACCCACGGGTTGAGAAACACTGATCTAAAGGAAGAGGGCGGAGGCTACATCTTCTGGAAGGGGAAACCAGCCCAGGACAGATGTGTTGATGGCATCAGCTTCACCATCAAGAATCAGCTCAGTCAACTTGTGCAGCTCCCTGTGGGTATCAACAATTGTCTTATGACTCTCCATCTTAATCTTAGCAACAACTAGTATGCCACTGTCATCAGCACATACATCCCAACACTATGCTAATGGTGTCAAAGAACAGTTTTGCTTTAACCCTGACCATGTACTAACTAATGCTTGCAAGTAAAATTAATATCAGTCTCCTTGGTGATTTCAAAGCCAGAGTTGGATGTGACCTAGAACGCTGGAGTAGCACCATAGGGAATGAAGGAGGAGGGAAAGTCAACTCCAATGGCATTTTTCTCAGCAAATGCACAGAGCAGTCTTGTCATCACAAACACCGTCTTCAGACAGAGTGACAAATACAAGACCACCTGGATACACACCCTCACCTTAAGCACTGGTACCTTCTTGACTATGTTATTTTTAGAGCCCCTGATCAACTGGATGTCCAAAGTCTGTGACTGAGGAGCCTGTGACTGCTGGACAGATCACCATCTTGTCAGATCCATTATGAACATCTGGCTTACTCTGAAACAACAGAAACAGCCAAAAGCAATGCAAAGAACTTGCAACACCAAATCTTATCAAACCTGTTCATACCAGTCTCATCATACCAGTTAAAGAACTTGAGATTATAATTTCTGAAGAGTGAAGCTGTCAGGCACCAGAGGTTTTCCAAAAACAAAAGCCTTAAGGAGAAAAGAAAGCATATTATGCCTATGGTTTTAATTAATGGCTTTAATTTGTCAGCATTAAATTAGCAATGCTCTGGTACCATGTTTGCTTGCTTTTTCAATATTTTTTTGTTTTCCAGAGTTACTGATATCTTTGGTAAACTTTCCGTGTCTGTTGCTGATGTAATTGGTTATTTCCAGACCTTCTCAATGTATCAGACCTTTCTGAGGAGTGATCCTGAAAGAGCAAAAGCCCTTCTCCTAGAAATGGAGCAGAGGTAAAAGTATTTTAAGAAAGTCAGCGCAATGCAGGTATATCTATGATGTCTTAACAACCATTCCACAACTGGTGGCCGTAATTGAGGCAGTGGATTCACCCGTTACCTTTGTTTTGGATGTGTAATATCAGGCGTTTACTTGCTGACCAGATCCTCAAATTCTAATTGTGGGTTAAATCCAACACACTTCATCATCTTGGGTCATGTGGTAGCCTCAAGTATAGACATTAGGGCTGTGCAAAACAGCACCTTTTCGTTTTGACTTCCATTTGACTGTTTCGAAGGGACAGCATTTAATTTGGCTGTTTCGAAGCACTGTTCTGTTTCGTTTCGTTGAAACTTTCGATGTGTTTCAATGTTTTGCCCATAGGCTATAATGGGGAATCACAAAAATGCCTATAACTTTGTCATTTATTTCCTGATTCAGATGAAAACAGCAGGGATGGTAGCCCCTGCTGAGGCCACAAAGCCTGTCAAGTTTCAAGGAGATGAGTGCAAGGGGTTTGGGGAAACTGCACCTCAAACTGTTCAGAGCAGCTTTTTTATGCTGTTTTTCCGTCCCTCCCCCAGAGTACAGGGATTGGAAGGGACTTCAGGGAAGGATCACAGTCACTGGCCATCTCCACACATCAGTATCAGAGCAGTCCTTCCCCCCTCTCCCCCCTCCCTCTCCCTAGTATCTGTTTAGCTGCAAGGAAGCCCGGCTTTGAAACTCGAAATGTTTTGAAACTTTACTTCGTTTCGTTTCAAAGCTGTTTTGAAGCCTTTCGTTTTGATTTTTCAAGCTTGAAACATGTCAAAACAGCTTCTAAACATCTGTCAAAATTTCGCGCGGCCCTAATAGACGTTACTTTTAGATCGACCTAACCTGGGTTAGGTTGATCTAAATGCCTAATTGTACAAGCCTGCAGAGAATTTTAAATCACCCAAAAATGGTGTGCCCAATCTGAATTAGTTCATTTGAGTAGGTGCACTAACTTAGACTGAGATTAGGTTAACCCAATCTAAGAAAGGGTTAACCTGATCTATGAAATGTGCCTGTACATGTTCACAGTACAACCTTGGGCTGGGAAAGTCCACTGGCTCACCTCAGCCCTGGGGCTGCGCTGTTCCCACTCCCCCAACCCTGACTGGGCTGTTTTTAGCCCCCTGACCCCAGCCCTCCTGGCTGGGCAACCTCTCCTCCCTTGCCTATCAACCTTGCATACCTACCAGCCCCTATGATCCCTCCACCCAGAACCTATGAAAACCCCAATCCTGTCCACCCTTCCCTCCACCCCAGATAATTTATATTGAGCTCTCCACGTGACTCCTGGAAGCAGCGAATAGCTGCACACTGGTCTGGGCAGCCACAAACTCTTGCACACAACCACTCCCATTTTAGGTGTTGGCAGCATAAAGTTTGCACCCACAGTCAGCATATTGTGTGGTGGTCATTATAGTCACTGGCTTGCACAAATAATGTGTAGAAAAGTATTTTGAAAATATTCAAAATGTAATGCAAGTGTTTATTTTTAATTAAGTTATCTGTCAAAAGTAGCAAGCTTTTGGTAATGCTGGCATATGTGTGGCTGTGGATGTCACAGCCAAATGTCACAGTACTGAGGGGTAGGTCTTACTATAAGACAGTGAATCTATCTCTATTTATTCTTTCAGGTTCCTGGAGACTATGGGAGTTTCCTCTAACGAAACCCAGGTTGAGTTGTGGATTAGCAATGTGTGTGTTCTAGGCCACAAGGGACCATGAAAAGAAAGTCCAGCTGTGATCTGTACGCAGAAGAGAGATTCTCTTTTAACACTGTATAACTGATGTTTATTAATAAGCTGTTGTTATCACCTGAGAAGATTCTTTTATGACCTTGGTCCACCTCTCACTAGGCTCCTGGACCCTCACTGGCCCCATACTCTTCACTTCTCAATCTGGGTTCTGGACCCCTCCTTGGGTCCCTAGGAACCTTCTCCTCCCCAAACCTCCAGACTGCTGTTACCCTCCATGTTAACCTTCTGGAGCTGGAGCCATCCTGCTGAGGTGGTGTTCTCCCAGCAGGTCAGGGCCAGGACTTATACCTGCTGGCTCCCTGGTTCAGCTGACCCCCCTCCCCTCCCCCCCAGTTAGCCCTGGCCTGCACTTGCCAGCAGCCTTGCAGGCTGCCTGGCCTCTTAAAGTGGCAGGCACCCCTAGTGCCCTTCCACATATGGAATAAACATCATATTGTCTATAAGACAAGAAATTAATATTATATCACTACATAAAAATAGCTTGCAGTACGCTAAATTGTTGTATGCAATGCTGTATTATTGGGAAGAAATAAATGGAATCTGTAAGTGTTAGCATTGTAGGATGATGATACAATAGAGACATCTTTCACCTATTGACCTCAACCTCAGAAAGCTTCAAAAGGTAGATAAGAGTAATTGTGCTCCAGAAAAAGTAGGCACAGTCTGGAATATGCCAGTTGAAAAACTTATGAGCATAATTTCTGAAGAATGAATCTCAGTTGAGCACCAAGAAAAAGGGATGAGAATATGCCAGACATCTCAGCACACTGATTGCTGAGCACTTTTCAGTATCTGACCCCAGCTCTGGGTACTGAGCACATAAAAACACAATCCTTATTGTTCCAGGGTACAGGTAATGACTAGTAAAGTACTGTAGAGCTGTTATGCAGTAAGCTGAGGGCATGGACACATGTACATTTGGAGCCCTTTCAAAAGGGCAGCAACTGCTACGTTCAAATTGTTGTGTGTGAAATGCCTGAGAATGATTCAAATGGACCAAAACACTAGTTTTTTTTATCCTGGATGAAGCTGTGTCAAACATTAACAATTAAGGTAACCAAATGTATGAATGTATGTTTGCTAACATATACAAATAATTTAAAACACAAAGGCAGTCTTAAGAATGGAAAAAACAAAGCAGCCTTGACAGGCCACAGTAAATAACTGAACAAGGGTCAAAAGGCAAGCCATAAAGAAGATAAGAAATCTATCCTTCTGCTACCTCAAAAATATAACTTTTAACTGATTAACAAGATCTTGATTAAAGTAAAGATTACCAGATGATTAACAGACTGGGGTCAGACATCTAAAAATAAAGAGCCTTTCGCTAAATTGATCCCTTGACCCCTTTCCCAGGGCTCCTAAAAATATGTTTCCATCAAGTTCCAAAAGTTCCAGTGAAACAAATTTATATAAAACCAATCAGAGATCAATTATTAGCATATCAGATTAGCCATCTATAAATATTGGGCCTGAGGCAAGCAACAAGTTGGACCTTTTTGAAGCTCAGGAATAAAAAACAACTTAGCGGGAGTCCTCTGGAAAGCAAAGATGCCTGGCTATAAGACCTGTTCTTCCCAAATCCAATGTTGCATAAGCATCATCTTTATTAATACCAATAAGTCTTTGTCTTGCGTATCCTAATAAAGATGTTGAGTGTGACTGGAATGGTCTCCTTGATCTATTAATCACACTCCTAACCACAAGTCCAGTCAAAACGTAACACAGCAGCAACTTCTGATAGCTGCTATGCCATTGCTGTGATCGTGCAACAGCAGCAACAAGTGATATTTTTCTGCCCCTGCTCAGGTTTGTGCCTGGGACAGCCGCCCCTGCCACCCCACCTGAGTTAGGCTAGTGCGGTTCAGATCTGGATAATGAAATGATGACCTCTGAAAAAACTTTGAAGAAAGATGCATGATATTGGCCAATACTGGAGATGGGCAATGGAATGTGCAGACCATAGATCTGATGTCTAGGATGAAGTATACCTTGGTAAAGAAACCAGCACAAGGCCTATGAACCACTTCCCTCCTATACTGTGCTGGCTTCTTGTGTGAGGCAAATTCCCAGTCACCATGAGAATCAGATATGGGACATATTCTCTTGGGTTCCTTCTTCTCTTGCATCTTACTTTTGCATCTCAGAACAGCAATTATTTTGTAATATCTCAAATGAACCCTAGAGGGAGAACTCATTTGTATTTTATTTAGCAGTCCCAGCGTTCTAAAAAGAATGGTTTTGCTATTTGGTCACTTTCCTGAAATATTTTGTTCAACATGAGATGAAACGTTGTATTCTATTTTCATGTTTTTAATCTTACCTTTCAATGTCAAAACAAAATACTGCTTTCAAACAAACCCTAACATTTTCATTTTGAAAAAGTCAAAATTAAGCATTACAATTTTTAAAAAATATTCCCATATTTTGCAAGGAACTGTACTTCAAACAATGATAAGAGGTTAGTCAAAATAGTTTAGAAAAGAAGTTTAGAAAAATCCTAAACATTTCTGCTAATCTGTTTACTAAAATTAAGTGGGCATTCATGTTTTGGTAGATTTCTTACCTGAGGTAACAGGGTGACCCTGCTCTCCAAGGAGGCAATAGGCCTTTCTTTGTCTTTTATTCATAAACTAATTGGGCTTGCTTAGCTGAAGTTCTGAATGGTTTCAATATTAACCTTGGATGTATTTAATACATGTTGGCCATACATCCACAAATTGGTGAGACAGCTAGGAAACCAGTAGTCAGTATCAAACAGTCCATAACCCCTATTAAATGGGTACAGACTGATTGTGGAGAGGCTGGAAGACTGGTTACAGGATGCATAGGGTCCCAAGCACCATTCACAGTGGGATGGACTAGCTGAACAATTCAGAATAGCATAGTTCGGGGGAAATGCTTTGTAAAGGTAAGTCATAACAAAACACTGAAAAGGATAAAAACCATGGCAAACATAAAAGGGAAGCAGCAAACTCAAGAGTTTGTCATTCAACATGCAATAGACAAAGCAGGTGGATCTTCCCATTTAGATGAAGATAATCCCTGGGATCCTGTCTGTCTGAGGAAGCTTAGAGATGAAATGTCTGGTTCTTAATAACACCACCCAAGGGAAAAAAGCACTACGGGAAGATTTACCAGGAAAAGGAACAAAAGCAGTTAAAACAAGCCACTGAGTCAGGTATCTGGTATAAATCTTGTCCTGGCTGTTTAACTAAGTGCACTCAGGGGGAGGTAAAAAGGTTTGAATGGAAAAGACAGGCAGAAGATCTAAAAAAAATATCAAGAAGCTCAGAAATCACTTCCTGCAACACTCTAAAGGCGTTCTGTGAGTTGATAAAAGGAAATAAGAGCACATTAAGGCACTCAAGTAGTTTGAATACTCTAGTGATAGGAGGGATGAGGGCAAGATAGAAATAGGTAGCTATTTCATGTTTTATGGGACCAAATCTTTCATGTATTTGGGAAAAACCTTAAATTGCAATTACAGAGCATTACAAAATGCATCTAATTTCCCAGGTTCCAGAACTTAACAAGCTTGCTTCTTAGACGTACTGAATCTCAAGAAGGCAGAAAGAAAAGAATATAGACCACCTGCCATTCCTGAGTTAAGGGTCAGTGTCTTCTGTATTGTACAGATGATCCTTCGAATCCAATAGGAAGATAGATGCACCAATATTAGTGTCCTCTCGCAATCAAACACCATGAGCAGAGGCAATGATCATTCAACATCAACTTTGCTGTGCCAGCCACGTGATCCAGATGTCCATCTCTAGACTCTTGAAGCAAGTTTTATTCACCCAGCTCAGTCAAGGCGTACGCTTAAGAGGAGGACAGAGAAAGCACTTCAAGGATGTCCTCAAGGCCCACTTGAAAAAATGCAACATTGACACCAACTCGTAGTAGACTACCCAGTACCACCCCAAACAGAGGAAGTCTGTTGCAAGGATCTCAGTAATTTGAAACCATACAACAACAACAGGAGAAGAAAAAGTAGGAGCTACAGAAAAAGTGGTTCGTGGACAGAATCAAGAATCTGGAGCCACTCACCCCCCATGGAGACACGTGACCAAGTTCCACCAGAGTCTGTCAATTCCGGATTGGCCTCATCAGCCATCTTTGGACCCTCAGATAAAACCATCACGGAAGACAATTATCCTTGACCACAAGGGATTGCTGAAGAGATAAATTCATAAGGCTAGGTCTGCACACATCAGAATGCACAGGAAATAGATGTAGGATGAAGAAGGCAGGGAGCTGCGAATGGCTTAGATGGATCGAGTGTGTGTAAAAATGTCTAAGTCTCCAATCCTTTTGACAGTATGTCTTGCCATATGCTTTATTGTAGTCAGATCTGGTATACAGGTACTCCTCACTTAACGACCTACCTGTTTAACGACCGCGCGGACTTACGACCAGCTCTCCGAGCAGTTGGTATTGTACGAAACGTATTGTGGAAACGGCAGCGCGGCGTCTCAAGCCAAGGCACGCAGTATCAAGGGGCGGCTCCTCGCTTATCGACCAATTCGCTTAACGACCTAGTCGCAGGAACGGAACTCGGTCGTTAAGTGAGGAGTGCCTGTATTCAAACTATTATGTCTGCTACACCACAAAACATTGAAAATGCATATGCACCTAAATAGGTTTACAGGTTCAGTAGTTGAAACAAAAAGCAGAACACTGAAAGAAAAGAGAGTTGTTCTCATAAGGAGAACAACTGTGTTGTACATGAAGTAAAATATGGATGCTTATATAATTTTTGCAACTACAACAAATACCCCTGGATAATATTTTTTACAACAGGTATCCAAGTTCCACTGAAGAATTTGTCTACAACACATCACTAATATGTGGGGATGATTTTCTATCCATTTTCAATTAGAAGGCAACTGTCAATCCTCGATCACAGTGTATCTGTAAGAGGTCTAGGTAGATGCCTGATGGATCCATTTGTAGCTGAGAAGCCCAATGTTAGTGGCACAGCTTGTTACAAGTTTCACAAATCCATATGTTGTCCGAATTGGACTCCAAAAATTTACAGCATGCTGCTTTTTTTTTTCCCTTGCTTTGCTTCCATCATCTGGATCAAAGCCACTCCATGTTGAGCTGCACCCAGTGCCAGATGTTCCCTCCAGATCTGATGGGATTCTGTGTGCTCCTCCCAGCTTTCTACATTGGTGTTGAACGATTTCATATCATTTTTTCACACATCATGGTACCACCATAGAGGGCAACTCCACTTCCTAGAGTGATCTTGAATCTCACTATACAAAATATTTGTGGGGATACTGTCTTCCATTCTCCAGATGTGGCCAATGCATTGCAACCTTTTCTTCTTGATAGTGCTTTCCAAGTGTGTAAATCCTCCATGCTCTAGTACCTCTGTGTTTGATATTCTGTCTTCCCATTTTATTTCCAGGATCTTACACAGACATCTGATGTGCAAGCTATTTAGTCTCTTGATATGCCTAGCGTATGTAGTCCACTTTTCTGAACCATTAAACAGGGATAACAGAGCACAGGTCTCATAGATTTGTACCTTCACCTTAGCTGACAGCTTGCTGTTATTCCACGCACTTTTCTGCAACAGCTTGAAATTCTTACCTGCGTTTCTGATTCTATTAGTCAATTCAGTCTGAAGGTCAAGATTCCTGCCAATGGTAGAACCCAAGTAGCAAAAAAAATAATAAATTTCAATTACACCATGTCTAAATGAGGAAACTGGCTGACCCTGCTATTTCAGAGCAACATATTTCATTACATTTAGATTGACCTAACCAGGGTTAGGGATCTAAATGCTTAATTGTACAGGCATGCAGACAACTTAAATCGTCCAAAAATGGTGTGCCCAATCTAAATTAGTTCATCTGAGTAGGTGTGCTAACTTAGACCAAGATTGGGTTAACCCAATCTAAGAAAGGGTTACCTTGATCTCTGGAACATGTCTGTACATGTTCACAGCATGGCCTTGGGCTGGGAAAGTCCAGTGGCTCACCCTGGCCCCAGGGCTGCACTATTCCCACTCCCCCAACCCTGACTGGGCTGTTTTTAGCCCCCTGACCTCTCCTCTCCTGACTGGGCAGCCCCTGCTAGCCTGCCTACCAACCTTGCAGACCTGCCAGCCTCCCCTGATCCCTCAACATCTCCCTCCACCCAGAACCTGCCAAAACTCCAATCTGGAATAGCTCCCCTGTGGGGGTACATTATTCAGGGATAAATAACTATTCTGAAATAATTACCGTGCTCAGAAAGCAGGATAAGTATTGTAGAATACATTTCTCTTATGCAAGAACAGTATATGGGGCAGTTATTCTGAAATAGCCCATATTTACTTGATCCTAAGAGAAGATATTTTTGTCCCATTTAACATGGGGGGAAAAGCTCCTCATCTTATAATTGAGTACAAAGGCAGAGGGAAGAAGGGGTAGGGGGTTGCTGTGGCTCAGGCTCCAGCCCCTTCCTAGGGTCAGGGTCATAGCTTCATACCACCACCCCCATTGTCTCTGCACCCTGCCTGTCCCCCATGTAGCCCTTTCCCCACCCCAACTCCCTGATACACAGCCTCTGCTTGTCCCTCTCCCTCTTTGCCCTTGCTCCATGCTGGCAGGCTCTGTCCACAGGGTGCCTGGGGCACTGAGCACAGTCCCAGCCCAGCCCCATAGCAGCATCATAGCAGCTCACATGCTATGGGGCTGGGCTGGGGCCATGTTCAGTTCCCCAGGCACCCTGCACAGAGCCTGCTGGTGCAGAATAAAGGTTGGGGGGAGAGGGAGACAGGTTGGAGAGGAGGAGGAATGGGAATAAAGGGAGAGGGGGAAGGCAGGTGGGAGTGGGGCAGACACAAGCAGGAGGCAAGCTGCTTGACCTCCCCACACCACCTGCCCCCCTGCAGTGATGTGGGGGATGAATTTAAAATGATCCTCCAATAATTAGGTTGTATACATGGACAATTATAACAAATATATACATTTTCCACATATGGAATCTAATTATTGGAGAGTCCTCTTGAACTCAGAGTTATCTTTGATTTGAGTAAATATGGTAGCTAACTTCTATGAAAATTGCAGTCAATTTTCCCCCTTGAAGACAAGGCCTTAAACTAAATCAGAGATAGATAGCATAAGCTTTCACAAGCAGCAGGCTTACTTCATCAAATGCATACGCTGCAAGTCTACCATGCCTTCTGCCTTTCTCCCACTGCCATTGTGGCATCATATAACACAATAACACTTTGCACATGTAGAATACCTTCTCCCCAAGGATACTGAAACACTTAGCAAATATTTAATAATTTAGTGTGTTTGGAAAACTGAAAGAGAAAAACAGTGTGGGGTGACTCTCTGGAGCTTAGCACAGATGATGCTAACATAAGCACTCCATAGGGTAAATGCCTTCTTACAGTTTCTTCTCTGTATCCACACAAGACAGACACATTCTCTCACTGTTCCTAGGAAAGATTTTGTTGAGGAACTCTATTTACCACAACACTAAAAATCATGGGATACTGAGGGGACCTGCCAGTTCCCTCAGTAATCTTACTGCCAGTCACAGGTAAGTACAGCGCCAGTGTAGACAGAGCAACTCAAGTGTTGTTTCACAGTCTGGCTGCTCTCAGTTGAACCAGGCCACATGAAGAGGAGTAACTTGACTGCTGGTCATTAAAATTAACATTTCAGTGAATATATACTGTTCGTCAGCTGCAGTAGACTGGCATAGCCATTCTGAAGTCATCCTCATTACGCTGAACTGTCCCAGATAAAGCCCTAGCTCTAATTCTATAATTTTCTTAATCAGTCATTTCTGTTAGTGTACACCAAAAAAGTGAACATTTGGGAAAGCTCATTCATTTCTTAGCACACAGTTCATATATTATTTGCAGCATAAAACATTTATAAAATATGTCACTGTTGCAAAACCTATTAAGCTTAGCTGTAAATACATTTTGAGAGTGTGTAAGATTTATTGCATGAAATAATTCTGGCAAATTATTTCATGCAATAAATGAAAAGGATGCCACAAGGCAGCCCAGCACTTCAGGTTAGGCTTTTCTAAAAGGTTGGGCTATCTACAAGGCCAAATAGGAAGATAAATGTTTTTAGGACTTTAAAAATGTCAAAATCAGGGATTTAAAAAAAAATCTTTATTCTGCATTGTTAGAAACCAAGACACTTCATCACCGGGCTAGAGAGGAACAAGCAGAAAAGGTCTCCGATTAAACCAAGGACAAGATCCTCCTTGCTTTAAGCCAATTCTGTTGTGCTCTGGTGAATCAAAGCTACCCAAAGCCAACTTACTTCACTGGTGGGCAGTCTCCCCTGCATAGTCTCTACAGCTGTTTCTAGAGCAATCCCTCCCTAGAGATGGGGTAGGAGGCGTGGGTGGAGGAATAGAGGACATATTTGACATCTCTGTTCCCTGGTGACCCCCCAACTAGTCGAACTGAAGGTGGTAGGTAGCCAGTGGATGTTAGGAGAATGTGCAAAGGGAATGGCTGAGTACTGAGTGGTTCCCAAATCAGTGATGTGTTGAATTGATCTTTCTGCTTTCCATTCCCATCCCCATGCTTTGTTTTCCCATCTGTGCCAAGCCCTCCTCACCAGGGATGAGAACCTGGACCAGCAAATGAAGCATGCAAAGTTGCTTTCACCATCCAGGCTGAGTCAAAAGCAACAAGAGAACACCCCAAATGATGAAAAACAATTAGATATTTAAATTAATCTGTTTCGATGATCTCCAGCAACAGCAGTCAGTAGCACAACAGTAGTACAAACATCCTCTTCACCAGAGCATATGCTAAATTCACAAGAAACAAACAATGCCAAATTCTTCCTAGAGGTAGAAACAGCCTGTCCAATAACCCCTTTCTAAAGACGTGTTTCTAAACAGTTCCTTTCTTTTCAGGTGAGGCATTTCACCAGCTGCTGAGAGTCATGGTAAAATTTCCAGTGTTTTCTTATAATAGCAAAGTCTGAGCAAACATGCTCATTACATGCCTGAGTAACATAGGCTTTGGAGAAAGCTCACAATGACAAGGTCAGTCTTGTGATTCATAAGACATTTCGCTCTCCTCACTCCAGTGCTTTCCTGTCCTTTTCTTCCTGTTCCGTTCAGCCATCACAATGGCAGCCACCACAGTAATGAATACTGTGAAAGTAATGACAAGAACCGTCACAGTCTCTGCAATGCAGAGCTGAGTGTCCACAGAGGACAGGGGCAGGTTTCTTAGGACGTGTGGTTCCATGCATGTCATGTTGTCATAGTCATCCAAGATCAGCCTCCTGACACTGTGCAACTTTGCAAAGACCCTCTGCAAGTCACAGTCACAAAACCATGGATTGAAGGAGAGCAAGATATGAGTCCCAGGAGTTTGGATAGTTAGGAAGGTTTTGAACCGGATATGCTCTATTTCATTATGTACCAAGTTAAGTACTGTGAGGCTGTTCAAGGAAGTAAAGATCCCAGGAGCAATGGTCTTTATCCTGTTGCCCTCCAAGTTCAAAACCTCTAAATGCTGTAGCATGGAGAAGACCCCATTATGGAGGCTGAGGAGGTGATTATTTTGAAGATGAAGCTGCCTCAAGCGGGTCAGACTCCGAAAAGCCCCTGTTTCTATGGAGGAGATGTTGTTGTTCTGGAAGTTGAGTTTCTGGAGGTTCTCAAAGTTCTGAAAGTTTCTGTAGTAAAGTTTCTGGAGCCTGTTGTAGGACAAAATGAGATCTCTGAGGGAGTTGAGCCCTGTTGAAAAGCTGCTTCCAAGCACTGTAATCTCATTTCTTTGAATGTCAAGCTTCTGGAGTCTCTCTAGGGAACTAAATGCTCTCGCTTCAATCCTGCTAATGTAGTTCCCACTGAGAAGAAGAACTTGTAACTTCCACAGTGAGTCCAGAGCTTTGCTTGGGACAGAATACAAGTTACTGCTGGACAAATCCAAGTGCTCTGTCTCAGGAGGAAAGGTGAGGGCAGCAGTCACGTTGGCTCCAGAGCAGTTTACAAACTTGGCCCCTTCTTTGCAGAGGCAGATTTTTTGACATGGGTGATAAAATTCAGAGGCTCCAAAGGAAAAGTGAATCCAAATCCAAATAAAGTAGTGAGCATGCATCATCTGCCTCCTTCTGCGTACTGTGAGAGAGGAATAAGAGGACATTTATTGTAAAAATGTATGCTACGTGTAGAGCATAATAAAAAAAAAAGGACAGTTACAGTGCTAACAGATGCATAAGCTTTCTATTACTGTTTATAGGATATAATTTATGACTCCTATTTGATAACTAGGTGAAAAATAGTGATGCTAATGAATACATAAAATATTTTTCAGTAAGAGCCACACACAGTGGGTTTTAAAAGGGATCTATTTAAGCTTTTCTACTTAAAGAAAGGGGAGAAACAGAGAGAAATCCTTAGTTCTGAGTTATATGCTAGGGATGTTTAAATTTATTTCTGGCTTATACCATCCTCTTTTCAGTGGCGCCTAGCTTTACTTCTTGTTAAGATTTTTCCCACACCAATGCCTATAAACAGCTACAAAGAGAACAAGGGAGTAAGAACAAGTTGGCCTAGTTGAGTTGTTGCTCCACATTGAAGTATAAGACAACAGTACTTTTGACAATTCTTAATTGTTATCTCAGTGTGGCCCCTCCCAGTTGCTATTGTACAGAGATCATCTCCACATCTCCATAAATGTAAGGACTAGACTTCTTTGCAGTGGCCACTACAACTATTGCTGACAGAAAATAACAGGACATTTAATGTATTCAGGAGGCCAGTGATATATTTTAGGTGCCTTTTAAAGAATACAAATGCATTTTAAGAAAGAGAGACTATGATGACAATTGTTACCATAAGAACTCCGGTTCCCTGTGTGAGAAACAGTCTTGGACAATCAGGTATACACTTTGGCTAGTTACAGACATTACACATAAACCAGTTTAAGTGATCAGAAACTGGTTTAAACCTGTAACAGAACAGATGTTCAGTGCCAATAAACCAGTTTGAAAATGTCTGAAACTGGTTTGAGATAAGCCTGGTTGAATGTAGTATCAGACTTAACTGATTTGGCTCAAACCAGTTTATGCAATGTCTGTCCCAGACCCCTTGCTGATTTAAGTTAAGTCAGACTCCCCCAGCATCCCAGCATGCTCTCTGGCTGGGCGGGGCTTTCTGCTTCACAGCAGGGCTGGCCCCTCCCCTCTGCTCCCTGGCTGCAGATGCGGCAGAGACTGCAGGCTCTGCCTGGGTTCTGCTCATCCCGTCTCCTCCCCACTCTCTGCTAAGCAGGCATTCCCCTGTCCCACACAGACACCTCTCAGCATTAAGTAGCAGATCACATGCTGGCTGCCTCCAAGCTGTGGCACACTCAGACAAAGATAGAATCAACAGGTAGCTGGTAACGTCTTTCTGTTGTTTTCATAATGGGTTGACAAACACTGAGTTAGGGGTGATAAAAATTCCCTGCTGGGCTGCTCAGAACTGGGGGAAACCCTCCCTAATCATAGCATCCTGCTGGGGCCTGGTCATACCCCCCTCAGCTCAGCTCTGTGCAAGGGAAGGGAGGGCTGCTTTAGCGCCCCCCAGCTTCTAGCCTGAGCTGTTTTGGATTTCTGGAATGAAAAGGGAATGTCTATCTACCTCCAAATTTGTTCAAGCTTTGCAGGTTAGACTAACCTGCAAAGACTGAATTAATTCAGGCTCAGACTTTTTGAATGCCTGTCCCTAGCCCTTGTGAAAAAGCTTCACCTTTGGGCTGGCAGCCTGACTGCCACAGCTCCAACTTAATGTGCTTGCCACTCTGGCTTAGGGAAGTGAAACTCCTCTCACTCCCCTGGTTACTAGGATGGAGTGATGCTTCAGACGCAGTGTTGAAACCCAGAGGGGAAATGTTTTGTGTCACTTGATCATGGCAGCTCCTCAAGCTAATTGAGAAGCAACATAGTCAAGCCTTAAGGATCTGAAATAAGCAATACAGCTATTCCCAAAAATGCATCTTTTGCAATATATTATCTACAAGACTGAATTACAGTCAAAATTTTCTTGCAAGGAACCATCCAGTGTAGGAGATTTCTAAGCAATCTGTTTATCAGAAATAATTTAAATGGAGGTCCTCTTGTTCAGGACATCAACAGTGTTTGTCTAGCTGAGCTACAGCCTCGTGTGCCTGCAGAGAAACATTATTTAGCACATAGCAAAGACATCATATTTACATTTAATTATTAATTTTAAAATATCTGCTAACACCAGGGCTGTAATCATTGTGATCTATTTTATCACCTGCAATTAAAACCAGAAGATCTCTCCACACTTTGCAACAACTGTTCATTTTCCCTCCTCCCCTGTGTTTTTGTAAAGATGGGAGAAGTCAAAGCCAAACAGAGTTTCAGAAGATTACCTAGAGATCTTGTGAACCATTTAAAGATAATTAGGACAATTAGTTTTTCTTTTCCTTCTTCATTCTTGCCTTGTGACAACCTGCCTGGTCCCAGGACTGGCTAGATTTAAAGGAAATCTTAACAATATGGCAATGCTAGCTATTCTATGCCCATTTCAAGGTGCTGTTATGCTGCTAGCATAAGAGGCTTTACTGTAAATGAGATCCGATCCCCTGGGCTTAGAGCTCAATATTTCACAATTTACAGTGATTTGTGATTTCACAGTGAATTTGCAATGATTTCATAAAACTCTATAAACAGTTGGGTGAAGAATGCTGTTTTGTTTGGAAGGAAATTGCTAAACAAAACAGAAAAGAAACTATTTCTGTTAACCCAGAAAGAAAAAATAGATTAAAGAGCTGAGCAAACAAGTCATTTCCATTTTGACGGCCGCAATCTTTCATACACAAAACCATCTGCTTTGTTTGGCATCCTGAGTAGATGGGATATGTGACTGTTATTCTGCTATTTTCAAAGTCTCATCCAGCTGTCTCTGAAGGATTAAATGCAGCTACTAGGTTTTGCAGAGTTAAGCAGAAGGGATTTTGGAAAGACGTTCTGAGTTTTGGAGCTGCATTGTTTTCAGTAGCAGCTAAATACTTTCCTAACAAATATTTTGCTCTATATTATTTACCACACTATGATAAGCATTTTCCAAACAATCATGAAGAGATTCTCTAAAGGCAAAAAATCACTTCAAACCTTTATGTTGTTATATCATGGGATAGCCTCCTGAATGAAACCCCAGATGTTTAAGACTTTACCAGACAAGGCTTTAAATTTGTATCAGAGAATAGAATCCTCAAGAAGACAGGACAGGGCAAGACAACCTAATAGGTCTTTTCCATATCTAATTTTTATGATTGTATGATCTGTGGAAAAGCAGAAGGATTAAGGTTATAGCTCTCTTATTCCCTAGCAGCGAGACTAAAAATAAAATGAGAAATGCAAGCAAGATCCGTCTTCCTCCTCATTAAATGATGATCCTACCATAAAAAAGTCATTTCAAGATGATATCCAGTGATTTATGCTCTGGATTTGTTAGGTGTTAGAATTAGTTTGATGTGTTCTCCCCTGATCTTTATATTATCTCTTTTACAGCCTTCACACTTCACCTTATTTCGCTCTATAAAGAAACAGGCTGGTAGCACCACACTGAACTGCACTACCCTATTTTTGAGTAATTAAAGCTATGATGTTTTATATAGCACTCCAAGTTCCAGCTGTATTTTAAACTGAAAGACAAACTTCTTTTCCAGGTTTGACATTTCAAAGGGTTTTGGAAAAGAGAAACCAAAAGAGATGGACACTATTATAGGCTTAATTAGACTGCAAGCTCACTGCAGACTCCTTATTTCTCATTCTGTGCCTCTACAGCACCTAGTACAAAAGGTCCAAATATCATCTGGTTTCTTCAAGCCATATATGTCATGAAGCCAAACAACCCCCAAGCCTTAGAGAAAATAGTATACGTGCATGGTCACTCCAATAAGTCTTAGTAGATCACCAACTGAAAAGAACCAATATTTACACTTATATATTGTAAATAATTTGCAAGATAACACACACACACACACACTTCATTTTCCTTTCAAGTGCCTTTTGAGGCTTTGTGGTACCTATTAAATTTTATCAGCTGAAAGTAAATAAATATTTCATATCTAAGACAGCACAGAATTCAGTCAAAATGATCAGTTCTCATCATCTGGATTTACCTTTACTGACAGACATCATTTCTACCCAATTTTTCCACAACCTGGAAACAGAAGGTGTTCTTACCTTCCTAGCTGTCTGATACTCTGACCACTGTGCCCTCCACAGGTGACTTTCCCCCTTATCAGGGCGTGATGGAAAATAAACAGAGGTGGAAATGTTGAGTGCTATTGTATTCAAAGAGACCTGTTGAAATGTATGTGTGCATATGCGGCAGAGGGGGTGGGCTCAGTAAGGAAAGTGTTAATAATTCAGACACCTGGAGGCAGGAAACCAACAAGATGACGCTTGCCACCTGCCTTCTCTGCAAACAGTTTTCATCTCCTTGCCAGACAGGTGAGATGGTACCAACTATGCATAGGGCTACCAACTAGCCACTCTCCCTTACAATACGGGACATGTTTCTTCATAATTTGGGTCACAGAAACAGCTCCTAGACTTCAGTCTAATTTAAAAAATGAATGTAGTGTATATGCAAACATTGCTAAAGTGAATACAAGCCTAAATAGCTGGTGTGCACACACACAATGACTTCCTAAGCCTTTGAAACATATTGAGAAACATCTGTATTATGTAAAACATGCCCAGATTCATATTGAAAAACGTCTGTATTATGTAAAACATGCCTGGATTCAAAGTTGATAGGAAGTGCAGGAGGGAGAAAAAGGGGGACGGGGCATGGTAGGAAGGGACTCATTAACTTCAACAGATTTCACTCAGGGGCCAAGGATGTACCAGGAAGCATAAAGCAAAGGAGTGCAGATAAACATATATATTGTGGCTAGATTCTATTTCACAGCAAAAAGTTGAGTGCAATTTCTGAATCAAAGCATCTGATATGAAATACTTTATTGCTGGAAACCCTCCTTTGGAAATGTGTCTGGCATGTGAAAATGGCAGGGTAAAGTCCTTGGCACCATTCTGAATGCAAAGAATATCCTCTACAATTAGCTTTGCAAAATATTTGCACATTGCACAGTTCCCTCCTAGCCAATATTGGAGGGAATGTGTGTCAAATCCATAGCTCAGCAGTACAGTTGCTAGTAATTTATACAACAGATTATTTAAATTAATTTAAACACCAAAAGAGTGGACTCCATACAGAGCAGAGTCATGGGTAAGAGGTAATTACTGGAGACTAAAGAGCAGCTTTGCCACAAACCAGGCATAGATGACAGTGCATGTTACACTGCCCCCAGGACAGTGGAACTGGAAAGCAGGTTTTGAATTGGAGACAGAAGCTGCTTCTCCTTTTTCCCTTGCCCTGGGAAGTAGCAAACCACAATACCCTGGCAGTTTACATCAACTCAAAGCAGAATGACACACATGGGAGAAAAGACTCATGCCTGCTTTCCACCCATCTACATGCAAATAGTAATTCTGCAGGGCCCATTTCTACCCTCCATGCTGTCCGTACTGCACATGGGCATAAATAAGTACCTTGGGGACCTATATAGATATGTATAATAGATCACATTCTGGTCCTGAAATAAGTTAGCAATAAATGACACAGGTCTGAATTTAGAATTGTTGCTACCCATAAAGCTGCATTTAATTTAGGGTTCTCACTGACTTATTGCTGAATATTACCTCATACCTTCTCAAAACTACCTTCTGTACACAGGATGCCCTTGTACTGAGAATAAGTGATGCTGAGCAAACTGTACTAGATCACACCAAGCTAACTGAAAGACAAAAGCCACACCATGGGGACTTGGCAAAACACATTTTCCTTACCATGTCTACACTTTGGGTCTTAGGATTCATCATCTGCAGAGTGTTGTATAATCACAAGACATCCATCAATTGTTTATATGAAAGCACAGTGCTGCCCTGAAGTTCAAGACCTTTACCACCCCCCTGTCTCTAACAGGATAATTAAAAAGCATCCTATCTAGCCTCCTAGGTTTACCTTTCCTTTCTTTACTTCAGTTATACTCTTTAGTTTAGGCACAATAGATTACACCAGGAAAGAATTTGGTTCATTTAGCCTCACTACACCACCCTTAATCTGAACTGTTTTATTCATCTTGTTAGGATGTGAAGCTGCCTTGGTTACATTTCTCACTTTACAGATTAAGAGCTTTCGACACATTCTCAGTAGTACGCTGGGGACAGAGCCAGGTTACCTGCTGCATATACCTTTCAGCCTCCGAGTGAGTGACAGATACAGAAGTGGTCCAGACAACATAAAATGATTAATAACATGAAAAGAATTCCACACGTGGCAAGAATGAAAAGATTGGGTTATTTTCACTTAAAGAGAAACCAGATACAAAGGGTCATGGCAGAATAATGAGCATACATTCAGTTCAAGATCCCAAAGAAATATTAAGGCACCTAAGCTCCACAAAAAATCAATGCTTCCATTTAATCATTGCTTTTCACTGAAGATGATGGGCTGGATTCATAGTTATTTAGTAAAATGATGGTGCGTGTAGCATGACATAGGATAGCATAAGTAGATCTCACAAATAAGCCACTTTTATTACACAAGAAATAAATTAATTCATTGCAAAAAGATATCACCAAGGACAATAATTTACAGGATTTAAAACATTAAAAAGTGATGTGGTTGCTAAATTGAATGATTTTGTGGGTTCCCCTAGTGATTTTGGGGGAGTTATTGCTGACAAAATATATGTATGAAGAATCTTGTATCGGCTTACTGTGCGTAATACTTGGTAAATTGTCCAGTGACATTTCTGATTACTTTAAAAGGTGCCACTGCCTAGCAACATCTAGTAACTTTTTGAAGTTTGTCTGGCATTTTAGTTGCTTTCAGGGATGGGCTAAAATCATTACACAGTCATTTTTAGCTAGTTCCAGTGCTGTTTAGAGATAGATGACAAAAATCAGGTAACACACTGCAGATAACACGCCCTTTTAATTTCTTTTCTTTTCTTTTTTTTAAGTAAAAGACTCTGTTTTCAAAAAGTCCCATCTCCACAGGGATTTTAATGGTACATATAACAAGACACTATTTTGAGCTTCCTCAAGTCCATAACTATAATATATTGGACACAAATACTAAAGTGGAACATTTAATCTAGAGACACTAACGCAAAGAATGACGTGTGGAAGAAGGATGAACTTAAATAGTCCATTCAAAATCACAAATTTGGATCTGTGTGGATCCCGCAGATCTGCCAGAGGACAGGTTCATCTATATGGAGGCCTCCTTTTGCTCTGTGCTATCATCAGAGCTGGACTATAAGGGACTCTCTCTGGGTGCAACAGCTGTGAGAGGTCCCAGCTGTTAAGCTAGGCAGGAGAAGCACGTCTAATGCAGATTGGAAAGGTTTTAACATATCTAGGTAAATGCCGCATGGCAAGTCCTCCTCCCCGCTGATGTTAAAATGCCATTCTGCACTGAGGCACCAGACAACACACAAACCTGGGTGTCCTCCTAGTCATATTCATGTGCCAGCCCAGGTGAAAATGACAGGTCCTTGAACTATCAAAAAGAGGATGCAATGAAGTGTGATGGCCTGAGGCCACAATGAGAACATTTCGACTCCTTTGAGAACACTAACAGTGGCACAAGTGTCTTAACAGCCCCAGTCTCTTTCATTCCCCCAGCTTTCCCCATACCCTCCTCACACAGTAGTTTTCTCCATCCCAGCCATATTGTTCCCAGTCCTCCCTTTTTCCTCACTGGCTCCCAGTTTTTTCCCACTGGGCATCACGTTGGTCCTAGTCTCACAAGACCCTGTCCCAATTCTCTCCTTTTCCTCCATCCTGATCCAGCTCATCCTTTCTGCACTGGATTCCAATGGTTATCAAGCCTACCAGTAATATCCATGTAAAGTTTCACATAGTTGGGTTTTTTTGCTTGCTTCTTTGTTTTTACATTAAGAGCACATAACTGCATAGTCAAACAGTCCAGAGTTAGGAAATGTCAAAGTTAGCCAGTCTCTGCAAATTTAATTCTGTCTTAATTCTGTTCCTAGGCACATACACATTATAATATAATCATTATTTAAATGATCATCACACACTTTTTCCACAGGACTCTTCCCTCACTGTGTGCACGGATTAGACAACATGCCCTGAATGAAAAACTATACAATGCTTTATTTTCTCTTTGCTCTTCAGTGTGTAATCCCAAACTGTATTTACTCCCCACTATTCAAAGCTGCCTTTGAAGACAGATTTAATAATATGTTCCTGGGGTTTCTATGGTACATGCCACCATCATATCTATGTGATTTGTAAGGATTCAGGGAGGAAGTATTATCCCTGTTTTTAGATGGGGACCTGAAAGATTAACTAATTTGGGACCTCCTATTTGGCAATGAGCACCTGATTTTTTTTTCAGAATATGTAACATTATAAATCACTTTGTACATTCGTAGGACAGTCACTAAGGACTTTAGCTACAGTAGCAAGTGGCTGGCACTTCTGCAAATCATCCCCCTGCTCTGAAGTCAAGAAGCCAGAAATACATGGGGAGCAGACCTGGAAACAAGCTGGGTTTAAGCAACTTGGCAGAACTCACACAGGAATTCTGTGGCAGAGATGGGATAAAATCCAATTCTCCAGGGACATTAGGGTTGCCATATTTCCAGGATCAAAAAAAGAGGACACCTGTGGGGAGGAGACAGCAGGCAGACGGGTATATGATTGCGGGGGGGGGGGCACTGATATGCCTGTGCCCTGCCTCTGCCCCTCACTCCTAAGCCCCTGCCCCCCCAGCTTTGCCAGTGCCCCTCACTTCCGACCTGAAGCCCCTTGCCCCCCGGGCACTGATGGTGCTCTTCACTACCAACCCAGAGACACCTGTCCCTCCAGCCCTGCTGCCCGTGTGCACACACACACATACACACACACTCTTGCCAGGTCTGTGTGCAGAGCACATGACCCCCGACAGCCAATCACCTTGCCTGCTGCTCCCAGCCCCAAGCATCCAAGCTGCCTCTTCCTGGGAAAAGCAGAGACAAAGCAAAAACCCAGACATTTGCTTGCATTTTGAAAAGCCATCCGGACACAAGGACAGGAGGCCAAAAAAGAGGACATGTCCAGGAAAACCCAGACGAATGGTAATCCTAGGCTCCTCAGGAGGCAACAGGTCTCCCTCCTCACTCTGGTAACCCAACATGCCTCACATGGAAGGATGATGGAGAACTCCAGTGCAGACACCACCACTCCCCGATCTTCTCCCATCCTGTAAGCGCTAGGTCAGGCTGGCCCATTCTTGCTAAGAGGCCTGAGAATGAGTATGGGGGGTTTCAGTGGAGCCCTTTCTGGCCTGGGGAAGGATGGGAAACAGTCCTGAAGCTAGAAGTGCAGGAGGAACAGCAGAGAGCAGAAACTAGACTCACTGGTGGAGGCCTCAGCAGCCCACAGCCTGTGGCTTACACTACAACATCATTGTGGAGAAGCTGTGTCGTCAGGCAGGCAGTGCAAGCTCCAGGTGGGAGCGGGCATCAGAGTTTCCTGTTCTGCCTGAATGGCAGCCAGCAGCCTCGAAATTGTCCTCATATATGAAGGGAGGAGATCAAAAAGCAAGGGCTTAAAGAAATCATGGCTGCCTATACACGTGCTTAAAGGTGAGAGAGGGAGGCATTTTCATTAGAGTCATTCCTGGGCATCCACTTTAATTAAAATGCCTCACCATCACTGCATTAAGCCCCTGCATGTTTAAAAATGGCTCCGGGATGCTTTATCTAAACTTCATTCGATGTGGTTTAGTTAAAGCACCCTGTGGCCATTTTAAAATGCATGGCGGCTTAATATATGTGACGCGGTGGCGATGCCTCAGCATTCTAATGAGAACATGGAGCGGACGTGATAAATCACATCTGCTCCAATGCATTAGAATTGAACCACCAGTGAACATGTGTATAGGCAGCCCTATTAAAGAAATCTTCATTATTTGGGGGCCAGCTCTAACTTGGGGCTCTTCCCCCAAAGCTTTAAATTTTGGGGGTGGGCAACAGTGACCTTGGCAGTACCGCCTCCCCCATCACCAGAGTAATTCCAGCCCTTGAGGGAAAAGTGGCACAAATTAGAGATGGGTCAGAAATGATTCAGGCCTTCATAGGAGTGAGTCTGAAGGATCCCCTCATGGCTCTGAGCTCCCAAGGTGGGGCAAGGCTCAGGGACACCAACGCTCCCTTCACCTCTCCCTGCTGCCAGGCCAAGACAGACTGGTCCTCAGTCCTGGGTGTTTGCTCCCCTCAGACAGCTGTGCCATGCTGCTCTGCTGCTTAGAGTGCTCGGGTTAACCCCCAGTCACTGCAGCTAAAGAGTCAGGAAGTTGTTCCCTCGACTGGCACTGAGAATGACGTCGGCACCTGCGATTCCAGCGGCCTTCTGATTACCCTGTGATTGCAGGTGGAGACTGCTGCCATCTACAAATGGCATTACCTGTTGGCTTTAACTCCCCACCCTTGCTAGGTGGCACCTTTAAGTTATCTCAAGGAGTTTGTGGCACTACCTGCTGGTTAGGCTGGCTCCTGACTGCTCTCTCCAACACCCATCCTGTGGCACAGCCAACTGCTTGAGAGTGCACCTTAACTCCTGAATGATGCATCCTTAATGGAGTCTCCTTCCTCCCTGTGAAATAGGCCTCCTGTCTGCCTTCTGTGTCTGCCCTCTTTCTTGAGTTTAACTACATGAGAATGAAGTTGCAAACGATCACAAAGTACAATTAGCAGCCTCCATCAGACCACATTTTTTCCTAACTCTGTTTATATTTTTCCTGAAACAATATAACATATAGATACAACCTCTGGTGTGACTTTCCAGAATTTCCTGTGAAGTGTCAGGCAACTTGAGAGAAGAGAGTTCACTCTGGACAGAGCATTCAGTATCTTCTTAAAAAAGGAAGACCGTTTTTTTGGAACACCAGCAGCAGCCACTGTGGAGAACAGAGAGCAGTCACTTAACATAGAAGAATTTGATTTTGTGCAGGGAAACGCCTTTGAATTTCCGGTCCAGTCTTGTAGTCACCCAGCCATTGCACTTAGCCAAAATGGAGTCTACAAGGAGAGTGAATAAACGATGTGAGCTATGAAGGTGTGTATTTGTGTGGAGCACTGATAACCAGCTTGGCTGGATCCTCTGCTGTTGTTACACAAATTGCCAATTGCTCAAATTACGAGCGAGACTTTATAAAGGGGGATAAGGCAAGGTGCCGCGTTTATTGATTACGAGTTAGACATAGAGTTTCAGGCACACCGTTCATACAAACGCAAACAAATCATCATACACAACATTACACGCAGGCATACACATACACAAACCAACCATTTCATCCACACATACATCAGATATAGTTAACAGCAATAGTTGCTCAATATCAGGCTTGTGGGCTTATTGAGTAGATGATGATGATTTGAAGATAGTAGATTTAAAGATAGCAGCTGGAGTGGGGTGAACAGATGCATCTGTGCTCCAATGAAACAGCAGTAGAGAAAGAAACTCATCCAACTTGGCATTTTCAAAGTGTTCTTTTATAGGGATTGGCATCCTTTGTTTCAGTGCTTTGGGGTTTTTTCAAACCCAGCTTCTGTTTTTGCAGTTGTTCTTCTTTTGTCTTCATCTTATCTTAGCCTTGGAGTGTTTTTGTTGCCTGTCTGGCAGAATTTCTTCCTCTGTTATCTCCTTTGTCCTTAAAGTTGGTTTTGGGATCTTCTTTATCATGCCAAGATCAGTAGGCAGTTTTTCAACAATCCTAACACCTTCTGCTGTTGAAGATGAAGTAGGCAATGTTTCCGCCTTTGAACTGGCTTGAAATTCAGGTTCGGCCACATCTTTTGCTATTGAAGAAGCTATTCTATGAGCTAAAATATCTTTCCTATTTGTTAGGTCTCTGCAAACAAAAATGTCAGAATCAGCATGGTCTCCAGTGCTTGTGCAAGCTGAATGGAGCAGGTCTCCCATAGCTTGGCTGTCTTCAGTGTATAAAAATTCTCTTTCATTGACATGTTCATTCATGTTCATCTGATGTTTTGACAGGAGTACTTGCAAAGCAAGTTGTATTTTTCTAGTTGCATCATTCAGTAACAAAGTCTTTTCTGCATCCAAATTCACAATGGGAAAGAGGGAAGAAAATGTTGACAAAAGATTTGCTGCTAGTTTTTCTATGATGAGAGGAATTATTTTACTAAGATCTGATGATAAACTGTTTGGGTTATCCAAAGGCTCAGTAATGTCTCTTAGTGTATTTTCAACAATATTGTCAAGTTCAGCACAGTGGTGAAGTGGTAATTCACCAGAAAGAGTTCTGCCATGGATTCCCAAAAATCTCTTGGAAGACCAAGTCACAAAGAGCTTCAGAAATAATCATGCACCCACTTCTTAAACAATTCTGCATGTTGAATTTAAACTGAAAGTTGTCAAAAGCTTGTTATAGACCGAATCAGCAATTGTTCAAATCATATCTTCCTTGGCATGCGGATGTTCAATATGGTGGCTAAAAAGTTCTCATCTTCAGAGATTTTTGCCATAACATTACTGATTACCTTCATGTGAATTAAGTCAAATTCTGCAAGTTCTTTTTTCTTTCCTGTAGAGGAAGATGTGCTGCTGGTGGCATGGAGAATGTTAAATAAAAGCCTGCTGATTATATCTTCCAAAAATCTGTGGCATACCCCCAGAGTAGATGGTGTGGAACTTTGGCATCAGGTGTTGCTTTTGGTAGCATCTTCGAAAAGCTTCTCATCAATTTCCCCAGGTTGTAGAGATATATGCGGAGCTGAAGAGGGTGCTTTTGCTAAGGGATCTTCCTGTTGGTAATCAGTAATTTCTCTCCTTATCAAAACACCTACGCTCTCTGGTGACACACTTTTGTTGCTTTTCATGTTTGCATAAACTGAGACTTTGGAAGCACTTTCTTGTGGAAGGTCAGATAAACTGGAGTGAATAATTTTGGCCATCAATGTGTCTATGTCAGGGGAGAGACCCTGATCTTTAGAAGGTGGCAGGTCTGTGGCCTGACATATGGAAAGCTCATTTAACACCGAATCAGCTACATCTGTGCTGATATATAAAGGATCACTTCCAGGGATTGTGCTGTCCTGAGCATGTAGGTTTTGTGAAGGGACCAATTTGCTCATTAGTTCATCACATATTTCTTTCAAAAAAGAATCAGCATAAATACTGGTTGGTGACTGCAAGGGCTGAGGCTCAATTGCATATATTGTCAGGGGCTTGCTGCGAGTTCCCTGCCACTGCCTTATGTGGTACTTCCTCTTCGGGAAATATCTTTCTGAGTGATGAAAAGAAGGGCTTCCTTGCAAGTTGCCTGCCAATCTGGGGTAGAGTTATTCTGAAGCGGACTGTCTTTGGCTTGGTTAGTGTGTCCAGGGGGGATGTAGATGGTTTGAGCCCCAGAGCTCCTGTGCAGTAACTCAGTTTCCTGATGTCTCCTGATGTGGGTTGTACAAGCTCAGGGACCTGAAGCTGCCTTGGCATTTGCCCTTCTCTTTGTACTTGTTCCTCAGAGTCTCTTCCCTGGACATTGATCTGTGAAAATAATTTTCTAAACTTGCCTGTTTTAGGGCAATTTTGTTTATCTTCCCTTAAAGAGACAATTTTGTACTGTGCCATCTTTTCTTGTTCA
The DNA here is from genome assembly GCF_030867095.1 of Alligator mississippiensis. Lineage (NCBI taxonomy): Eukaryota > Metazoa > Chordata > Crocodylia > Alligatoridae > Alligator > Alligator mississippiensis. The sequence goes on from NC_081827.1 coordinate 181,446,429, forward strand.
TTCGTATTTAAGGTAAGTTGGCTACAAGGAAACTTCTCAGTTTTGATAGTCTGCGTGGGATGCTCAAGCAGATCTCCCATGCACAGGCTCTCCCTGCACAAACTAGAAATACTGTCAGCCTGATGAGGAGCTACCACTGCTGGTTCAGCCTCTGAAAGACTTTCTTCCCAAAACTTTCTGGCTAGAGACAGTGGCCTGCTGCTTGCTGGAGACAGGCCAGGTGACTGTTGAGAAAACAGTGGGGTTAGTTTCCCTCTACTCCCCCTCTTCTCATATCCTGGTGATCTGCTGGGTGGTCTCTTTTTGCCTGTGAAGACAAACTTTTTGGCATTGGTCTTTTCATCTCTCATGCCTCTCTCAGCTATTTTTTCCCCTCTTCATACTGTATTATTGCTGGATATATGATGTGTTACCTCGGCCACAAACCACATCATTATATTTGTAACTTCATCAGTCATTTCTTTGGTCTTGTTTTTCTGTAGTAGGAACAAATGACAAAGGACAATAAATGTGTTAATTAATTCCTGCATTCTCCCTTCTGTACATGGCAACAGCTGTCTACAAGATGCAATTCAAGCTTTTAGGATAAACAAGAACAGGCCCCCATGAAAAGTGACATGTATCATGATGCATAGGGTGGGATATAAATCAAACAGAATAATTATAGGAAATAAAGAAACAGCCAGTTCAGGAAAGGTCAGTGAAAGACAAACTAAGATAAGCATTGCTTCTCCTTGAGTTTGTTTCTGAAGGGCTGGCATGTAGTCTGAAGACCATGGAAGATAACTCTGACCATGTTGAAGCCCAGAGGAGGTTTGTCCCCAATTTCAGCAGGGCCAGGATTCCCCCCCATGAGTCTAAAGATGACCTAATTTTGCCAGTTTAACAAATTACAAGTGTCAGGGGCTAGGAGTTGGATACACCTCTGGACACACTCTGTGGAATGGGCCCTATGTCCAGAGACTGCCACATGTGGAGCGGGAAACAACAGCAAATCTCACTTTCATGTTGCATATTTGAACAGGTGCTGAGGCCTGACATTGGGACCACCTCTAACCCTCCCCCAAGAAAGCACTTATCAACTAGCTCACTTCTCCTTACGGAAATAAATCAATTAATTTGCAGACATTTTCTCCATCTTGCACCAAGACTCAAAAGCTGTGTTCTCCCTGGGCAGTGCTGCTCCCTGCTCTTTCTCAGGATGAGGTATTTAAATACTCTGTCTGCTGTGCAGGTTTTATGTTTTTCAAGGACTGCGCAGGCTTTTACTAATTAACACCCTACCCCTTAGTGCAGGATGTAAAGAGTTTGCCCCCCATTTTACACATAGCGGAGCTGGGTCAAGGCTACTATCTACTAATCTGTAGACACTGGGCTGTAGTGCTTTCTGTAGTTTTGTCACTGTTGTTTCCCTTGGTGTTAAGAAAAGAGTATCTGTCACACAACCAATCACAATACAACAGATCTTCCAGCATGATATCCTGGTCACTTGTTTCCGAAAATAATGTGCAAGATTGTGTGGAACAATGCCACTTGGTGACTCCTGCACAACAATACACATCATGGCAGGGTACACTTTATCTTTCAGTTTTGTCATCATCAGCTTCCACTTTTGACATCTCCCCGTGCCCTGACTTCTTACCTGAGAGGATCATCTTTTTTTGTTTGTGCCTTTATTGGCAATTGGCACAAATCTAGGCTGCTGATTACCTGACATGAAAAACAATACATTCTAGGATAGTCCTAAATGTTGAGTGTAAACTGCTTGCAGGTCTAGGAGTCTGTGTCCCAGACTCTGTTATAAAAAAACAACTCTGGGGGGAGTAAGGGTAAAAGCTTGGCCCTATTGAATTAAAAGGGAGTTTTGACATTGACTTCAGTGTAGCCAGAGTTTTGCCTGAGGTACACAACCATTTTAATGGAAATATGGTGAAAAGACAGATACAACAGTGGAGATAATACCTGGAGATCAGGACCTTCAAGCATTATAGAACTCTGCTCATCACGTTTAAAAACTGACAGAGTCCAGTTTCCTTCTGTGTTATACCCGGATCCTGCAAACATTGATGCAACTCAGTAAGAAATAATCATTTGCGCAGTCCTTTTGAGCTCCCTGGGAACACAGACGTTATTGAAATAAAGCAAGTACACGTTGTTAGATTGGGGCTGTAGTCATCAAATTCTTTATGGAATTCTAGATCGAATTGCCAACAAATGCATTGACTAATATTGACTCTGGCCATTTACTGATTATCTTGTTATGCTATATATATATATATATGCTATATATATTTATATTGATATATATAAATTGTACTGTGGCTTTGTTTCTAACCTGCATTGCTTTATGAAGCACATGTTGTTTCTTTTTGTTCTGTCGCTTTCGCTGTCCATCCATCTGATGTTTTTCTTCTAAGAAGCTTTGAGTTTTTTGTATTCCATGTAAATTCTGGCTAAATCTCCTAAAAAACATGTAAATGGTTGGTTAATATCACTTCTGCTGCAATCAATTTCTGCTCCACCCCCTTCCTTTACCTGGGTTTCTTTTTGCTAAAGCGCTAGTAGTATTTTTTAACGGATTCCAAGAAGTTGCTAAAACCATTTGTGAGCTATAGCTTGGAGGTTTGCAAACTGTTTCAGTGAAGTGTATTGCTGATGAATGAACACAGGCCACATCCTGTCTTTAAGGTGCAATGAGAGTGGAAGGATGCACCTTTCCCTTATGAGCCAGGAAGGGGACTGTGCTCCATATCTCTCTTTTTTATGAGACGTTCTAAGTCACCTTCTCCACACATTTTATAGTAAGGCCTTGACGTAGGATGTTAGATATCCAATTGAGTGCTTGGGTGCTTGGCAAGGAGCCAAAAATGAGGAAAAATGGAACTGGGAGAAGACCAAGTTGGAGGGGACCCAAAAGCAGAGGTCAGACTTGTTGAGGAGAAAGAATGGGCACAGGGCCCTGGGGTCACTAGAGTGCACCCCGTCCAGATCCTGGGATAGACCCGAATATCCATGAATCTCCCGACTCTTCTGCCGTCAGCAAATTTCTGTGACCCGCCGCACCTCCCCGCTTCCCCTTTCTCTCTGTCTTCCCCTCTCTCTCTAGACTGGTGGACAGAGAGATAGACAACCCAATGTTGCTGTCAGTTCCTGAGTCAACTCAAATGGCAGAACCCACTCCTCCTAATTTCTACCAAGTGCCATTTATTGCCCCCTTTTCTTCTTGCCATATACTGCTGCTTGGTCCTTATTTGCAGCCTCCCTTTCTTGCTGAACGCAGAGGGGCTTAGAGGCAAAGATTTCTCCTTCTTGAATGTGGAGTCATGGCTCTTTGGCCAGATGATGAACTATTCCTCTAGGATTCTCCACTTCCATTTGTATTTTTTTGTAATGTTTTCCTCCTATAAGTTGTACTCTTCATTATCTTCAACTTGAGGGGATTAAATGATTAGAAACACTGATCATGTGATGTGATGTCATGGCCATAAAATTACAGGTTTAATCTCTCCTCTTGGCAGTATGGAATGTAATTGGATCACAATCACCTTGTGCCAAGCAACCACCTGGCCATTGTCTCCTGGCATCAAATGCTCTGTCCCAGGATAGGCTATGTCTGTCTAATTTGAATAAAAGCCACATCCTTCCTCCCAGTAGGGTTGGAGTATTGTTGTAGCCATGATGGGCTGGGAAATATGCAAGGATCAAGGTGATTTTAGGAACATCTTTTCTAGGACCAACTGTATAGGTGGGAAGGCGTTCCCCACTGCAATTTCTATTTTATCTGTCATGTTTTTTTCCCAGTCAGTCTTTTTGCTTAGTTAGAGAAGTTTCTGGATACCAGATGCCCTTCTTCTGTGCCCTTGTCTAACATTGCTCCCAAATTTTACACCTAGTCCAATAAAAGACACCCCCAAAAGTCCCCCTTTACTTCTCACTTGTACTGTCTTTGTCAGGCAGACACACAGAGTCCTCATCCCTTTGACTTCTTCAACCCCCTCTTTCTTCTGTCCCACCCTTCTCCTTCCTGACCCTGAGTCTCTGCCACTCACTCAGCCCTCCCTGGAAGGAACCCAAGGAAAATCCCTGTCCTTTACTGCCTCCCCCCAGATCCCTTCAGGCACAGCTCAGCTGCCCTGCAGAAACAGGTGTAGGAATAGGGAAATGGCAGGAGAAGGGAAGGAAGAACTAGAGCAGGGAGGAAAGGCCCCTGTGGAAGTCAGAGGAGTGGTGGGAGAAGCTCTTGCTGGGGCTGCAGCAGTCTGTGCTTGATCCCCAGTAGCTGAGACTTGGAGCAGCCCCTTTGTTTGCAATGCAGCAGCACCCAAGTCAGTGTGACAGACAGAGCTACAGGGGAATATGGGGATCAAAGCTCCCTGCCCACTGAAAGGGCACAACTGGGTATTTTGCCCCAAGCCCAAACATTCCCAGGGGCCTGAACTGGCTGAGATTTGGCAGAGCTCACAATTGGCTTTTACACCAAAGTTACCATCATGTTGTTACACGCTAGGGCCCTGTGACCTGGGCCTAAATTACAGACTGTGACTGTGAAGGGCCACAACTCTAAACTCACTAACCACAAGGAAGGGTTGGGGTCCAGGCAGAGAGAGGGACCTAACTGCACCACTTGGCCCAAACCTGAGAGTTTCCTGTGGGGCAGGAGGGATGGGCAGATAAAAGAGATGGCCCTGGGACCAGAAACAGGAATCAGCTTCTCCCTCATCTGCATGAGCTTCAGCCAGAGAGACCTGCCACCATGAAGGTCTGTTCAGGTCTGAGCCTCTGGCCTGGGGTTCTGGAACTTGCCCTGCAGGCTGATGTCAGCCCTCTATGAGGTCACGGTCTCTCTGGCCCAATGCCTGATTTTCTCCTAATGCATCTCTATGAGCTCACTTTCTGCCCCACCCAGCCAGGCTCATCCCCTACCCATAGCAGCCCCTTTACCGTATAGTCTAGCATATCCTGTATCCCATCCCTGACACTGCCCAATGCCCGAGGCTGGAGAGAACAGGACAAGAGAACCCCATCCTGGATAATGGGAGACTAGTCTGGCCAGAGAGGGGACAGTTCTGCCCAAGTCCATGTGGTGGGTGCAAGCTGCCCAGCAGTGCTAGTGACAAAACCAAGGGTGTTTATACACATTTGCCGGGAGGGGGCATGCTTCAGTTAGAATGGCTCCAAGAGCCCCTGTAATTAAAACTCCTGGAGTATCATGTGCATCAGTGTTCCCGCACTAAAAAATGGTGGTGGGGGGACTTTAGCTACAGCTTGTTGACAGACCTTTAGTTAAAGCGCCCCTGCCACCATTTTTCACCGTAGGGACACTGATAAATGTGATGCTGGAGTCCACAGGCAACTGGTGCCTCTTGAGTCAGCAACCGGAGGGGGGCAGGGGGGTACCCCCATGGCCGATCTTGCAGACCACAGCCAATCTCACTCACCAAAAAGTGAAAAGTGGCTGTGCCACTTCCGGAAGTCCTGCTGCCACTTCTGGAAGTGGCATGGCCGCTTTTGCTGATGGCTCCGCTTCCCAGCCAGCACTCGCAGGGGGGGCACCAGCGCTCCAGCCTGCCCCCCTGCCCATCTCCTAAACAGGGAGCGCGGCCTGACAGGGGGTGCACCAGCGCTCTCAGGGGGTGCATGTGCACCCTCATGCACCGCCTATGCATCGCCACTGCTGGAGTCTGCTCCCACATGCTTTAGTGACAGTGGGCTGGAGCAGCCTTGCAGCATGTCTATAGGTACCCCAAATGACAAAACCAAGTGGCAGACACTGGAGTTAGGGGTACAGCCTCTGAACTACAACTGCCTAGACCTTAAATGCTGGAGGCTGTAAGTAAGAGAGAAACAATAGAAAAAACTCTAGTCATACCCTGTTCACTCTCCTTTCCAGCAGCCACTCCCTGGGCACGTCTACATGAGAGGCTACGTCACCATAGCAATGAGCTACAGCAACATAGCTTATCACTATGGCAATGTAGCATGGGTGGGCACTAACCGTGACGCTACTGTGCAGTAACTCGCTGATGGCCCTGAGCTCCCAAGGTGGGGCAAGGCTCAGGGACACCAATGCTCCCTTCACCTCTCCCTGCTGCCAGGCCAAGACAGACTGGTCCTCAGTCCTGGGTGTTTGCTCCCCTCAGACAGCTGTGCCATGCTGCTCTGCTGCTTAGAGTGCTCGGGTTAACCCCCAGTCACTGCAGCAAAAGACTCAGGAAGTTGTTCCCTCGACTGGCACTGAGAATGACGTGTCGGCACCTGCGATTCCAGGGGCTTTCTGATTACCCTGTGATTGCAGGTGGAGACTGCTGCCATCTACAAATGGCATTATCTGTTGGCTTTAACTCCCCACCCTTGCTAGGTGGCACCTCCAAGTTATCTCAAAGAGTTTGTGGCACTACCTGCTGGTTGGGCTGGCTCCGGACCTCTCTCTCCAACACCCCTCCTGTGGCACAGCCAACTGCTTGAGAGTGCACCTTAACTCTTGAATGATGCATCCTAAAAGGAGCCTCCCTCCTCCCTGTGGAATAGGCCTCCTGTCTGCCTTCTGTGTCTGCCCTCTTTCTTGAGTTTAACTACATGAGAATGAAGTTGCAAACGATCACAAAGTACAATTAGCAGCCTCCATCAGACCACAATTTTTCCTAACTCTGTTTATATTTTTCCTGAAACAATTTAACATGTAGGTACAACCTCTGGTGTGACCTTCCAAAATTTCCTGTGATGTGGCAGGCAACTTGAGAGAAGAGAGTTCACTCTGGACAGAGCATTCAGTATCTTCTTAAAAAAGGAAGACCGTTTTTTTGGAACACCAGCAGCAGCCACTGTGGAGAACAGAGAGCAGTCACTTAACATAGAAGAATTTGATTTTGTGCAGGGAAACGCCTTTGAATTTCCGGTCCAGTCTTGTAGTCACTCAGCCATTGCACTTAGCCAAAATGGAGACTATAAGCAGAGTGAATAAGGCATGTGTGCTACAAAGGTGTGTATTAGTGTGGGGCACTGATAACCAGCTTGACTGGATCCTCTGCTGTGGCTAGGCTCTGAAGAATTTTATTCTTGAAGATCAGGAACTAACTATCTCTTTCCTGCAGTGCTGCATGTGAGATGGTAGGTAGCACAGCAATGATGGGTTCTGGGTAGGTCAATGTATGAGGATTCAGGAGGCCTAGAGTCACTTCCTGGCTTAGCTACAAACTTGCAGCATGACCTTGCGTACATCACCTACCTTAGCCAATGTCACTTCCCCATACATACCTGTATCAACCCCCATTTCTTCTGGTATGGGAGGATCTTTTTTTCCCCGCATATTCAGACAGTGTTTCCAACTGTTCATAGATTCATAGATTGTAGAGTCGGGAGGGACCACAATGGATCATCGTGTCCAACCCCCTGCTCCTGGCAGGAAAGAGGACCGAGGTCAGATGATCCCAGCCAGGTGACTATCAAGCCTCCTCTTGAAGACCTCCAAGCTAGGTGATAGCACCACCCCTCTTGGAAGCCCATTTCAGATCCTGGCCACCCTTACTGTGAAAAATTTCTTCCTAATATCTAACCTAAATCCACTCTCAACTAGTTTACACCCGTTATTCCTAGTCACTCCCTGGGGTGCCTTAGTAAACAGCACTTCCCCTATTCCCCATTGACCTCCCGTAATAAATTTATAGGCGGCCACAAGAACTCCCCTCAGCCGTTTCTTGTGAAGGCTGAAGAGATTCAGCTCTCTCAACCTCCCCCCGTAGGGTCTATCATGAAGGCCACTAATCATGTGAGTGGCCTTCCTCTGGACCCTCTTGAGATTCCCCGCATCCCTCTTGAAGTGTGGTGCCCAAAACTGGACAAGGTACTCCAACTGCGGCCTGACCAGTGCAGCATAGAGGGGGAGCATCGCCTCCTTTGTTCTATTAGTCATGCACCTGCTAATGCACAACAAGGTGCTATTGGCCTTGTTGATGGCCTCGTTACACTGCCGGCTCATGTTCATCTTGGAGTCAATTATGACTCCAAGATCGCTCTCTGCCTCCGAGCTGCTGAGAAGGACACTCCCCAACCGATAGGTGTGCTGGGGGTTCCTCCTTCCCAGGTGGAGTACCTTACATTTATCTTTACTAAATTGCATCCTATTTCTCTCTGCCCATTGATCCAACCTGTCCAGATCAGCCTGAATCTGCTCCCTTCCCTCCAGTGTACTAACTTTGCCCCATAACTTGGTATCATCAGTGAACTTGGAGGGGGTGCTTTCCACGCCCTCGTCCAAATCGCTGATGAAGATATTGAATAATATCAGTCTGAGGACCAAACCCTGTGGGACCCCACTGCTCACCTCCCTCCAGGCCAAGAAGGAACCATCCACCACCACTCTCTGGGTGCGGTCCCTAAGCCAGTTGGCCACCCACCTGACTGTGTAGGCATCCACTCCGCAGTCTGCTAGCTTCCCAATGAGGATAGGGTGTGAAACTGTGTCAAAGGCCTTCCTAAAGTCCAGGAAGATGACATCAGCCTCGGCTCCCACGTCCAGGCAGTGTGTGACCCGGTCATAGAAGGCTACAAGGTTTGTCAGGCAAGATCTACCTGTGACAAACCCATGCTGGTTTCCCCTCAGCATCGTTTCCCCTGCTGGGCCTGCACAAATGTGTTCTTTGATTATTTTCTCTAGCATTTTCCCAGAAATAGAGGTAAGACTGACTGGTCTAAAGTTACCTGGCTCATCCCTTCTCCCTTTCTTGAAAATGTGCACCACATTGGCCCTTCTCCAGTCCTCAGGGACCTGGCTGGAGTACCATGAGTGCTTGAACAGCTGTGTCAGCAGCTCAGCTATGACACTCGCCAATTCTTTCAGCAGCTGCGGATGGAGGTCATCCGGGCCTGCTGTCTCGTATCCATCCAGCTCCTCCAGGAGCTCCTTAACTATTTCAGAACTAACCGTAGGCGGACTGGTGCCATGTGGACATCCGTCAATGATCGAGGTGGGGGAATTGGCTTGGTCGGTACATAGAAATACTGAAACAAAGAACTCATTGACAAGCTCTGCTTTTTTCCCCGTGTCAACCTCTAAGTGTCCTGATTTGTCCTGCAGGGGCCCTATGTTGCTCTGAGCTTTCCTTTTGCCCGCTATATACCTGAAGGAGGACTTTTTATTGTCCTTGATTGTTGAAGCCAGCTGAGCTCAATCCCTCCCTTGGCCTGTCTAACTGATTCCCTGCAATAGCGTGCCAGGGAAATATATTCCTCCTTGGTGGCTGCTCCCAGCTTCCATTGCCTATACATCTCTTTGCCCCCAAACTCTCCTGGAGTTCCCTGTTCAGCCAAGGGGGCTTTTTTGCCCCCTTACCTCCCTTCCTACGTAATGGGATAGACTCCTTTTGAGCCCCAAAGATCACTCCCTTGAGATACCTCCAACAGACATAGGACTGGAAGGAACCTGCTGGTATTATGTCATATAGTCTTGTTCATGCACTAATCAAACTCCATTTTATAACTAGATAGATTATTTGCCCCTTGTTTCCCAAGCACTTGGTCAGCAGCACAAACCATGGCAGTCAGGTAAAGAGAGACCAAATGGCATTTGAACTATATCATGAAAGAACCCTAGACAGATGGGAAATAACATGCTGATAAGGAAATCTGCCCTGCTGCTGTCCGTCTAACACTTCGTCTGTGTAGACGGCGTTCAGTCTGCAGGTGTGTCAATCTGACACTCTGGGTAATGCATATACTTTGTAAGTAAAGTCCCTTCAATTTGTGTCTTTTGGCATATTTTATGTCTCTAAAAGACAACATAGTCTACAGGACTGAATGTACATGGAGAAGAAGAAACCCCTAAGACCATATGCTCACCTTCACTGCTAACCAGTTGCAATATTTGGAAAAAGTCATGGGAATTGTAGATATTCAGCTTTTCTGAAAATCAAGTCACTTAGTTTCATGCCCAATTTTAGGTTTCAGAGTTCATTTAAGTATTGCCTTTTTAGTTTCCAAGCTTTAGCATTCAAAATTTCAAACTTTACTCCTGCTATGACAGCAAGAAATTTGCTTTATAAGATGAATGCTAAGAGTTCCCCATGATTTCTAGATCTGGGGCATAAGACATGACAAAAAATGAGAGTTGATAATGCTATAATACTTTCCAGGAGAACATAGGTTAACTCTTGGAGATTTAAATAATGCTATGAAAATGTGAAAATAACTATTTATATTAATCATTTTTTTTGTAAAGTAACTAAAACCAAGCTGCAATTCTCTTCTCTTTTCCAGAAGATGGCAGTGCAGTCTTGAAGAAGTAGCCTGACACTATGAGTGCCTATTCTAATAGTCCACATCTGTCCCAAGACTTAATTTGTGGGACAGCTGTAGATTTGTGCCAAACTTTCTAGGGGCATGTTTTCACCTAACCTTCATTTCTAGTTTTGCACAACAGCTTGCACAGTAAATGGACACAGGTTTGTTGGCATCTATTTTGTGTTAGTCTTTGCCCTTCTACCCAAATCTATGCATGGTGTGGTTTTCTAAGCAGAGAGCAATTCTTAACAGCAAACTTGCATTTCTGGGCAGCAATGAAATCTGTAGTGCCTGACAACTGTATAACCATGGGGGAATATTTGTGAACTAGACATGTCCTCACACAGTCTATAAAGCAGGGGCAGGCAATTATTTCGGGTGGAGGGCCGCTAACTGAGGTTTGGCAAGCCATCGAGGGCCACATGACAGGCAGCCAGAGGCAGATAACTATTAATTTTCTAAATTAGGGGCCCACAGGCCGGATAGAATGGCCTGGCAGGTGCACCCAGCCCGCGGGCAGCATTTTGCCTACCCCTGCTTTAGAGCTTGCACTTACAAAAGGGGTAAAAGAGGGTGTTAGCTAGGAGAATGTTGTCATCACAGCAGAATCCTGGTGTCTGATTGGCTGGACTCATGCATGGTGTGGGAGGTGTAGAAGGGCCAATCCAAGCTATTTTGCAGTTCTGAGTAACATGAATTTTGCTGTCCCACATTCACCCAGCTAAACTGTGCCAGTCAATCAACAGCTGCTGATGGCTGATCGGCTCTGGAAATACCATCCATGCAATTCTGCTGCTCCAGCCAGCTGCCCAGTTTGTATAAGCTAGCCCTGTGAGCATCTATACTGAATTAGAAAAGGCAGGAGAAGAGAACAAGGTACTTTGAGCTCTGAAAATAAGGCAAAACACATGGAGGAAAGGGGGAAAACTGGAAGGAAATCACAGGCTGATTGGATATTTTTCACCAAGAACTTATAGCAGCAGTTTGCCAGAAGCAGAACATTGTGATCCTAACAGAGTAACACTATGGCACTAGCAGTATGGGCAGATGTAGCATCATGTCAGAAGCAATAACCAAAGAGGACTGCATGCCACCAGCACACTAACTTCAGCATGAGTCTAAGAAGAACTTTTCAGCATGAGTGAACAGACCATAACAAGGGGAACGGATGGCATGCACTTTAATGAGGCAAGTGTATGCAGTCCTCATGAAAGTGAAAGCTGGAGCCCAGCAATGAATCTGTGTGATCTTTCCTGACCTTCCACTTCTATGTATGGGATTCCTGCCAGCCCCAGGCTTCCTTAGACTGAAACTCAGGGGTTCTCCAGGATTAAATGTCTCCTCTGTGACTTGATGTCTGATTCTGCGCAATTTGGTTGATCCGTCTAGGTCGGGGGGGGGGGGGCAAAATGCAGCCAGCAGGCCAGATGTGGCCCACCAGGCCATTCTATCCAGCCTGTGGGGCCCCTAAAAATTTTAGAAAATTAATATATATCTGCCTCTGGCTGCCTGTCATGTGGCCCTCGATGGCTTGACAAAACTCAGTAAGCAGCCCTCCGCCCGAAATAATTGCCTACCCCTAGTCTAGGTTGACTCCTCTGGTGTACTGAAGCAGGTGTGTGGGGAGGAAGCTGAATTTCTACCACATTGACCCCAAGAACGTAACTTAGAGCAGTATCTGAGCTGCTGCTAATGTTGTGGACTTGTACTGGCTCCCTAGGAAATATGATATTGAATGGGGACACTAACTGATAGGGCTGAGTGCATAAAATCCCATTTGCATAAGTTACAATGCATCTCTTTCTTCTCCCAGGCTCCCATCTGGCAAACCTGTGGGTTAGGGCCTCATTTGTAGAATGCCCAGAACAAGGGGCTCTGCTCCCACCGGGGACTTTAGTAGTATTGTAGCTGCACCTAAATGCCTTGAGTGATGGACGGAGGAAGCTAAAGAAGTATGAAGTGCAATTGTTTACTACTGATTTACAAAATATGGCCTGTGAGACCCTGAATAGTAAGATGTGAAAAGCAAAGGGAAGGATTTATAAACCTCTCAGGAGGGAAAGGGTGAAATGGGAGTCGTAGGGAAACAAGGATCCTATGATAACTAGAGCTGCCCAGGAAATTAATCAAGGGGCAAGGTTATCTCCTAGCAGAAAATAAAGGAAGCCCTGAGCACTCAGAAGGAAGCTCTGAGAATGAGAGGAGCTCTGGGTTGGAACCTCTGAAGCAGAAGCGAAAACAAGAGGAACTAGTGTACATTGCAGCCAATGTCACAATAGCAAGAGGCGAGACCAAAGGAGTACTGATTGTGCCAGTAAAATCAGGAGATGGAAAAGTAGTTCAAAGTAGCTTAGGGTTACCATACATCCAGGTTTTCCTGGACATGTCCTCTTTTTGAGCTCTCTGATTTCCATCTGGGTCAGTTTTTTAAATCTGATCAAATGTCCAGGATTTTGCTTTGCTCCATTGGTGGGAGCTGGGGGAGGGCAATTGGAGGCAGCAGGAAGCACCACATAGGTCTGCACGCGCCTCCACAGTTGCAGGCAGGTATATCTGTGGACGTACCTGGACATTTGGTCAAGGGAAGGGGAGAGGGGGCTGCGACAGGGCAGTAGGGGTGGGGGAGTTGCCTGCTTCCTCAGTGGGGGAAAGCGGCAGACTCATCCCAGGGTGGGAGGGCCACAAGCCTCCCTACTTCTTCCTCCAGCCCGCACTGGGGCCAGACACACTCTGCCACTGCCTGCATGAATCAGAGGCACTGTGCTCTGGCCCGGTCAGAATGGAGACAGCTGGGGCCCCCTCAGCATGGCTAGGGAGGCAGGGGGCTGCAGGTTGGGAGTGAGGGGCACTGGCAATGCCAGGAAACTGTGGGTTGGGAGTGAGGGTCACCACCATGGCCCAGAGGGGCAGGTTACTGCGGTTTGGGAGTGAGAGGCACTGGTAGGGCTAGAGTCGGTGGGTCGGGGGTGAGGAGCAGCAGCAAGGAGGGAGGCACTGTGGCTTGGCAGTGAAGGGCAACAGAATGGGCAGAGGCAGGGCACCGGGATGTCACTGCCCCCACACTATCATATTTCCCCTTCCCCCATGACAGGTATCCTCTTTTTGGACTTCAAAATATGGTAACCTTAGAAGTAGTTGCTGGCCACACTCTGTCAAGGCCCTAGGCTTGGACTAAGTAGAGAGGCACAGGTCTCTAACTCAACACCCATCTTTCCCAGTGCACACAGAAGATTGTTCGGCAGTATTGGGTTCTGTATTACCCACTACCTGTTTCATCTCACACACACAACCCTGTATTGAATGCAGTGCTGTTACAATGACACAAGTTACAAGTTTGTCACTAGTGCTCCAGTGAGGGGTAGCAGGTCCACCCCAAGGGCAGTTCAAACCCATTGTTCTCCTTTATCCAAGTAACTCATTTACTGTATAAAAGAAAGTAACGCATCTGCTTCATTGCCCACCTTTGTTTCAAACGTTGGACCTCATGGATCCATTCAAGTGTAAACTGGTTTCTTTATTAGTCATGTAACAAGAAGAACTAAGGGCCTTGTTATACCTTATGCTGAGCAGCACAAGTGTTGATGGGTGTTAGTGCTAGTTTGAGTTTGGAGCAGTCATACCTGAGGCCAGCAGGGGACTGGAGGACTGAAAGGTAAGAATCCCACCTGGGATGCTGAGGAGGGTGGACAGGGGGGCAGTGGGTCTGATCTGGGCCGGCAGGGGAGGGGGAACGGCTGGGGTGTTTACAGTAAGATGTAGCCCAGAGAGTGGCTACACCTTAGTGTAATAGGAACTGGGTAACACAGTTCAAAAAGAATCCTGCCCTGCAGTGGAATAATTTTGAGCTGAATAATGAGCATTTAAAACTAGTTTCAGGTGTTACTGTAAGGAAAATCCAGGTTTTAGGAGCTCCAGGAGCCCCCCACAATTACCCTGTAACAAGGCCCTAATGGTGGGCTCATCAAGTATGACTTAAGAGCAGTCAAGCCTCCCACCTACCTTCAGCAATGTCTTAGCATGAATTTGGCACCTACAATTTCAATAGGTATTTAGCTGCATTTCTTGCTGAACAATGTCCCGCAGGCTGCCCACAACAGTAAAAGCAATGCTACAGGTTCCCCTTTCCAGCATTATTGAGCCTTACATAAATTAACAAAAATTGCTCCTGGATCTCTAGCTTAAGCAAAATGTTCCTCTAGCATGAAATCCATGGGAAGTCTGCTGCTGTCTAGGGGGGAATGGAGGGAAGAGGGACAGAGGGAAGATTTCCCCCCCCATCTCATTTTTTAACTGAAAATCTTTAATAATTAACTTGTCTGTTTTTGCTTGTATATCCATCACTTGCTTAGGGTAGGGGTGGCAAATTGGTTTTCACCCCCAAGACAAGCCTGGATCACAGACCAGGTCCAGACCCACCTATGGCAGGGAGCTGAGTGGCATTAGGGAGCTCTGGGGGTTAACACAGGAATCACTCAGCCCCCCACTGCCGACATGCATGCCTAAAGGGGTCCCAGGTTCTGGCTGCAGGTTCCACCCCTGCTGGCCCACCCCCAAGTTCCTGGCCCCTCTGGGAGCCCTGTGGCCATGTGTATGACACCCCTGGCATAGGGAAATGAAATTTCCCTTCTAGCTTACTAGGTTTGTGTGTGCTCCATTTTCATGGAAAAATAGTTGTGCACGCACAGTGGTAGGCAAGAGCTTGTATTAGTATCCCTTGATGTTCACAAGGCTCAGTCTGGTTCATCAGGCTCTGCTATTTTATAAATTGGGACAACTTCCCAGAGACAGAAGTAGCTTGCTTTTATGTTTATTAACCCATTAGTGCTTTCAGTGCAGACTTTCATAAACATGGGTGAGTGTTACATCACTGAAAAGCATTACAGAATGGGTTCATTACATGTACTAGTCTGAGATCCCAATCACTGATGTATTATGAGAAGGACCTGGTTTAAATCATAGACAATTAGGGTTGGAAGGGACCTCATGAGGTAATCTAGTCCAACCCCCTGCTCAAAGCAGGACCAGCCCCAACTAGATCATCCCAGCCAAAGTTTTGTCTAGCCAGGTCTTAAGAACCGCCAAGGATGGAGACTCCACCACCTCTCTGGGTAACCTCTTCCAGGGTTTTACTACCCTCCTAGTGAGAAAATTCTTCCTAATATCTAACCTAAACTTCCCTTGCTGCAACTTGAGACCATTGCTCCTTGTTCTGTCATCTGCCACCACTGAGAATAGTTTAGCTCCATCCAATTTTGAACCCCCTTCAGGTAGCTGAAAGCTACTATTAGATCTCCTCTCAATCTTCTCTTCTGCAGACTAAATAAGCCCAGTTCACCCAGTTTTTCTTCAAAAGTCATGTCCCCCGGCCCTCTCACCATTTTTGTCACCCTCCACTGGACTCTCTCCAATTTGTCCACATCCTTGCTGTAGCGGGGGGCCCAAATCTGAACACAGTACTCCAGATGTGGCCTCACCAGTCCTGAATTGAGGGGAATAATCACTCCCCTGAACCTACTGGCAACACTCCCACCAATGCAGCTCAGTATGCCATGAGCCTTCTTGGCAACAAGGGCACACTGTTGGCTCATATTCACTGTAACCCCCAAGTCCTTTTCTGCAGAGCTGCTGCCCAGCCAGTCAGCCACCAGCCTGTACTGATGTAGGGGATTGTTCCATTCTAAGTGCAGGACTTTGCACTTGTCCTTGTTGAACCTCATGAAATTCCTTTTGGCCCAATCCTCCAATTTGTCTAGGTCACTCTGAAACCTAGCCCTACCCTCATGGGCCCAGCTTGGTAATATCATGGCAGGGGCCACAATTTTCATGCCCAGATTGTGCCCCCCCAACCACGATCAAGCCATGATACTAGTGATCAGGGTGTGGAGGGGCAGACTCACCTGGCAGCATACACAACACCTGGCAGACCCCAGCCTGGCCAAACTTGCCCAGCATCACAGTGGCGGTGTCTCAGTGGTGCCCACCACCAACAAAGGGCTGTGAAGCAGAGGATAAGGGGGAGGAGGAGGTGGTGTAATGCAGGCAACATTGCTTGCATGTGGGGAAGGGGGCTCTGCCCCTCAGCTTCACACACCACTGCCCCCACCCCTGCCCCAGCTCTGCTCCCCACACAGGAGCCCTGCTGGGGCAACACCAAGCACTTCCTTCCCAGTGCCCACCTGGTCCCATCTGGCAATGCACCCCTGCTGCTGCCACAGGCTGGTGGGGGTGGAGGCAAGGACTGGGTGCTGCATGGCAGTACATGGAGATGTTGTGATTTACAACAAAATGCTGTGATAAGGCTGTTTGCTGGGGAACTCCCCAGCAAGTGGTCATATCATGGTACTTCATTGCAAATCACATTTTTCATTAAAATCACTAAATTTTGTGATTTTCACAAAAAGTGTGAAGTTGGGTTTTAAACCAGCCCAAATCATGAGCTCTTCCAGTTAAAAATCTACTGGCTGGCCTGTTTCTAAAGATAAAGCCAGAGTTTTCCTGCTAAAACCAACCATGCCTAATTCATATAATTCTTACTGGGCTGAATTGCAGTTGTGTAGTCAGATCTTCCTCCATTCAGAGTAAAAAGTAACACCAGCCTTCCAAACAAAAAGCTTTACCTGGCATTGTACTAGATTACACACAAAGTTGGCATCATCAAAATGAAAGGAAAAGAACATCGCTTCCCGTTCTTACTGTGTTCAATGAAAGTTGCATGGTGCAGTACCCTAGTCTGCCAAAAGGCTGCTACTATTTACAGACTACCTTGAGGAACAAAAAAGCCTTGTACATGCATTTCAAACTCAGAAAGGATTAAACAGTCTGTCATTCCTTTCCTGCAGCTGGCTAATTAGCTACTGGTATTACCCAGAGTGCGAGTCTGCTGTCAGTACTTGCTATTGTATTCCTCTGCCCACTGTAGTCCTTCTCTCCCACACTGGACCAAGGCCTTAGAAACAGATTCTTTGTATGGTATATGGCAAATAGCAGCTCTAGAAGCTTGAAAGCAGGACTGCCCTTGTCTCTTGTACCTAATTCACTAGGCAATGTTGCTTGCTTCAGAATGTATCAAGTCAGGATGCAAAGCAAGTCAGAATCCTTTCCTCCAACTCATGGATGGTCAGAGCAGTGTGTTAAGTGTAAGTGCAGGAAGCAATTCTCTTGGCAAGGATAAGCTCTTCTATTACATCCCATGAGATTTTTTTTTTTAAGTTTTCATTTCAGTTTGCCATTTGGGTCATCAAAATAAGCCATCCTTTTTCATTAGTAAGGCTGCCTGATGGTATTATTCACTACAGTGTCTTGCCTCAAACAAATGATCAAAGTGCTGCTCTGCAGCTCAGCCAGCCTCTATTTCTGATCACCTGCCTGGCAGCACACCACATTATGCACAGGCCGCCATACTGGCTGCCTCTAGTTAATGCTTTCAGCTGTTCCAGACTGCTTTGGCCCCAATAGAACCAGTGCCTCCTACTCATACACTATGGGCACGTCTACATGTGCCCTGACTGCACAGTTGCTATTGCACAGTAGCGGTGGCATTATAGATAGACGCGCCCTATGAGAAGGATGTGTGACTTGTGATACACGCTGTGACAATGAGAAGCAATAACCGGTGCAGAATTATTCTCCCAATCAGACTTGACTTTTTTTTCCTTCTGGGCTCAACATTCCTCAAAAGAATGTGCGTCTCAGCAGCATGCTTCCTTTTTGTTTGAAATCACAAGCAGCTTATGCCAGCTCTGGCATCTCTAGCTGCTAAGAGGATTCCACCAAGCCCATGAAGGTAAATGTGCTGTAAAGTAAACATGGGCTCAGGTTTCCGTGCAAGAGCAGACTAATCCTATACCTTATGCAGTGAGAGGACCAAGGATCATTGCAAGAATACAGCCCATTTTACAGGACTATGGGATTGGAATATCCTGCTTAGGAGGGAAAAGCAGACAGTGAATATTGTGAAAGTTATTGCTGTATATGTAGGTTGTTGCCTATGAAAGCTCCTATCTCTGAAGTAGTTAGTCTCAAAGGGGTGCATACATATGTACCAAGTCAACTTAAAATAAGGCGACTTAACTAAGTCAACTTAAATTAAGCCATGTTGGACCACACACATGTACAACTCCTTGATATGGTGACAGCCATCTTGTGGCAGTCAACTTAATGAATGCGATTCAAGATAATACAGCTTAGAGGTATATCATCTTGTGTTGTATTTAAGTCAACTCTGCGCCGCATATGTATGTACACCCTGACAGTTGAATCGACTTTAAAAAGTAAACTGTCAGCTTATCAGAAAGTTAGTACATGTGTATGCACCCAAAGGTGCTAGCTTCCCCTACCTCCTGCCTGACTTCAGACAACACAGCTAACCACCTCTTTGCATAAGGAATGGGGATAGAGGCATGTGCCCATTTCTACCATACTCATCTCATTCAACTTCAACTCAAGACCAGATATCCAGAAGATAAACTTTAGTTACTGGGTTCATTACAGGGGTAACTGAATGAAAATCTAGTTTTATGTTATTCAAAGGGCCAGGCTAGAAGAACTGGTCTTTTATGGTCTTAGATCTATTAAACTTGATTGCCTAAGTAATTTTTGCAACTATTTAGTTGGTCTAATAAAAGATATTACATTTACCCAAAGGTCTGTCTGGACCCGTCGTCTACACTTCTTGTTGATACTGGAGATGCTTAGCTAATAAACATGGCAAATTCACTCAGCAGTATGTGAAACTTTCTCATTGATATTTCAGTATTATATCTAAATTTCCACTTATTCCATGGCCATAGGATTTGCTGCAGGATTAGTGTCTTGCTGTAGAGTTAAGCTGTCAAAATTCAGCACTCTCTTCTTCATGTTTCTAGACCAGTGTTTCCCAAACTTTTTATCCCGGTTGCACACTTTTTTCTGGATTAAAATTGGTGATACACTTCACCCTTACACCAGAAAAAGATGTGTGTATAGTTTTACAATATGTTATACCTTTGGATTACCCTGCCAGAGAAAGTCATACCAGTGCTGAGATGTACTGTTTAAAAAAAAATAAAGCTCTTCCTGCTCTTTCCACTGTCTTCCCCATCCTGATCCCTGCTCTGTACCGCAGGGGAAAGGGCAGCCCCAACTGCTGAGGCTGCTCCTGCAGGGTCCTGCATGCCAGTGGCCACCTCTATGGTCCCTCCTGCTGGCGCTGAGAGCATAGAAGAGGATGAGCTGGACTGCAAAGTGTAGCATGAACTGAACTAATGTAGCTGATGTTAACATAGAGTGTAATAATAGTGAAATGTAACCACGTAAGTCTTGTCCTGTGAGCAACTTGAAAACTCCATTTTGTATCCTTCTGCTTGACATAAGTGAATGAACTCTGCATAGCCTTTATGTATGACTGTGTGTAAAAGGGTGAATGGTGAGAGAATGGCATAGAGACTGGAGAAGAAGATTCAACTGTTTATGTAAGCAACAAGGCACCAAATGTAAGTTACCAACCAGTAACTAACTAACAAACAGCTGAAGAATCCCTTTGAAGCTGGAAGGCACAAAGGAGATAACAGAAGAAGCAGCTCTACCAGATGGGCAGCAAAAACAGAAGCTGGGTATGGAAAAACCCCAAAGCACTGAAACAAAGGATGCCAATCCCTATAAAAGAACACTTTGAAAATGCCAAGTTTGGTGAGTCTCTTTCTCTACTGCTGTTTCATCGGAGCACAGATGCATCTGTTCACCCTGCTCCAGCTGTTATCTTTAAATCTACTATCTTCAAATCATCATCATCTACTCAATAAGCCCAGGTTGGCCACCCTGGGCTGATATTGAGCAACTATTGCTGGTAACTATATCTGGTGTATGTGTGGATGAAATGGTTGTTTTGTGCATGTGTATGCCTGCGTGCAATGTTGTGTATGATGATGTGTGTGTGTGTTTGTATGAACGGTGTGCCTGAACCTCTATGTCTAACTCATGTAATCAATAAACGTGGCACCTTGCCTTATCCCCCTTTATAAAGTCTCGCTCGTGATTTGAGCAATTGGCAGTTTTAGATAACAAAAGCCCACCTCTGCCTGTGTGTCCACTCTTCCAATTGCAAGGGGTTGGAAGGTTGGCTCAGAGGCTGCTGGGGGAAGGCAGTAGCAGTGGTAGCAGTCCCTAGAGGGCAGGTGCAGGGTGCCAGACAGGGGAGGGGAACATTTACTTCCCCACTCTGCAGGATCTCACAGCACACTTTTTTCACTGCTCTCATAGTGGGGCACTGCTTGACTTGCAGAGAATAGTTCTTTGACAGTTGTGGCAGCCTTACCAATAGCTGCTCAGAGAATCTTCATTGCAATTGGTGAAGCCCTTCCACCAATCAGGTGATTGCTAGGGAAGAACTTGCCCTGCCCATACCCAGGGCGAGGCAGATAACCCGTACCTGGTTGAAGCCTGCACCTTGCTTCAACCTAATTGGTCTATTTAGAATCTGGGGCGGAGCCCTCGGAGGGTATAAAAGAGCAGCGTGCCCAGCACACAGGCAGCTGCATCGAGGGACAGAGAAGAGAACGGACAAAAAAGAAACTGGTGTGAGCTGGCCAGCAGGGTGGAGCCATTGCCCTGAAGAGCCCTTAAGCCCCACGCACCAAACAGGAGCAGCAAGCGGCTATGTCCCCAGCCCCACTGCAGAGAAGCATGGCAAATGGTGCACAGCTCAGTGCATGAAGCCAGACCCTGGGAGCTGCACAAGGCAGCTTAGGTTTGCAACCCCTGGCTCAGGGCCAGGCAGTCAGTGCAGAGAGCGCGGCACAGAGCAGTCTGGGAGGGATTGGGACCTTGGGAGCCGCTTGTGGCAGCTCAGGTCTGAGTCCCCTGACGCAGCCAGCAACCTGGTGCAGACAATGCTGTATGGAGGGTCTGGGAGCAGACTGAACCCCAGTGTTGCATGAGGCAACCCAGGCCTCCAATCCTTAGCAAAAGGCAAAGCCCCCAGGAGTACATGATGGTGCTCGGGGCTCCAAGCAGGTGACAGAAGGCTCCTGCAAGTGAGAAGCAACATGCCTGAGGGGCCAAGGACCACTTACTTTGGACCCCGGAGTCGTGAGGTGCTAGGGGAAAGGATTCCCACAGGGGAGGGGAAATTCCTCCTGTTTAGTACAGGGCTCCTGGAGGGGAGGTCCTAGGACCAGAGGACCCCTCTGAGTTTATAGGCTTCATTGGGGTTTGTGGAAGGCCCAAGGGCATTAGGTCTTTACCCTCCCACTAGTCACAGTAATGCAGCCAGACTCTTGCAGCAGACTCTTCCTCCGTTCGGGGTGGTTATGAGCAATAGTCTCACATGACTTGCTGTTGATATTGCATTTCTTTCAAGTTGGCTTTGAGGACATTCTTGAAGTGTTTTTTTCTGCCCTCTTCTTGAGTGTAAGCCTTGGCTGAACTGGGAGAATAAAACTTGCTTCAGGAGTCTGGAGTCAGACATCTGAATGACATGACTGGCCCAGCAAAAGTTGATGTTGAATGATCATTGCTTCATTGCTCATGGCATCTGCTTGTGGGAAGACGCCAACGTGCTAAGGTGTTGCCAGGGCCCTGATCCAAGTTGGGCCAAAGAACAAGAAGGGCCAGTATATCCTCCATTTCTTTTCTGGAAGCCAAGTAGTAGTCCCAGATTTCTGAACCTGGTGGCTATCCAGCAAAAGACTGCAATTAACAACAGGCTGTGTAAGAGGATTTGCATCCCTTTGCACAACATCAGCAGAACACCAGTTTCTACGGTTTTTGTTCGTTTTTTAAATTGAAGGTTCTCTCTCTCCTTCTCATTCTCATTAGATGGTAACAGAGCTACCTTACTTTTCTATGATTTTAGGCTCCATGGCTATGCTCTCCACACACAGAAAATGAATTCCCAATCCTTCCATCAGAAATCAAATGTGACAATGAAGATAGTCCCCAATCCTGCAACAAGATCTGTAGGACATTTTATTAAAAAAAGCAACATTACTGTAAACACCAGCATCCAATCACAAATCCATGATGTTTATGGCTATCTGGCCTAAGCGTATTGTTCTGAGCTGCCCCAGTCCAACTCAGTGCAGGAGGATCCAAAGGCACAGGTCCATTGCCTAACCAGTTGGCAATTCCTTGGCTTTTAGTATCACGTCTGCACAATATTGACCAGAGCAAAAAGGACAAACCCACTGGTGGACAGCCAGTTTGTCTGAAATAGTTCTTTTTTATGGACTGGTTTTCAACTTTGGGCTCATTCTCAAAATACTTGTATTCCTTTAAATGAATAAAAGAATGCCTGAATGATGACAAAAATCTATGCCAATAATCTTTGACTTAATATGCATCTGCTTTTGCCTGAAAGGAGCAAGTGAGAAGTCATTAGTGTATATTTCTTTGGACACTAATTCAGACAACCCAGTGTTTTTATATACTTGATTTGTAAGCTCATTTTTGGTAACAAAATCAAAATCCTTGTACTGTCATCTTCCTCCTCTGATGTTAACAGTAGTGAAGTGCCTAAATCCCATAGCCTTCTTTGAAAATCCAAACCTTATTTTCATGACTACAGCACATTTCTTTCCTCTGTAGATGGTTCCCAGCTTTTCAGGAATAGCAGTTCAGTTGAGCTGACATTAGGTTTTTGCTGGCTCTTGCATTGTTAAACTGACATTTTACTAGCAGTGAGAACTATAATGCATACCAGTTACTGAACATGCCTGGAAAAATGCCACGAGATTGGTAGCAATCTGCCAACACATTGTTTGCTAAATCACACATTGATTTGCTTTCAAAGATTTAATTAATCCAAGACTACTATTTTAATTTTTATATTTGTTTGTTTGTTTGGTTGGTTGTTTTGGGGTTTTTTACTTTTCATCTCCAAGCACCAAAAAAACTTCAGTATCCTAAATCTCATCTTTGCTTAATATACCAACTGACAACTGGAAAATATTGCTGTTAAAGTTAACAAGAACTAAAAGATAAATCTTCTGGAGAGTGTGTTGCCATGGATGTACATTCATTCAGAAAAAGATTATATTTATATCGGAAGATGCTTAAGCTGCAAACCATCCTACTTGCAGAACATTGGAACTTTTCAGAACATAGCTCTACACCTTTTTGCCCAGTTTATTGCACTTTGAAAATCCCATCCTAGAGTTTGAACCACAACTTTTGTACTTTTGGAGCTACACTGAGCAAGTGTTTACAGGTTTTTTCCAAATCTGAATTCTTGATATGTACTTTCGACTATTGTGCTACTTATTTCAGTGACCAGAACTTGTGCTTGTGTTAGCAGATGAGCAGAGTGTAACTATTTGGAGCATATGTTTTTTCCAGGTATGTGGCATTTTTTGTTGTTAATGAACATGTTTTTATGGGATTATCTAGTATTAGACACCTTTTTCCCATTTTTATGGATAGACAAAAATATAAAATGGAGAGATTATGATTTGGAAGGTTTTAAGAAGTCATTGCTTTATTCCATTACCTGTTTATAAATGTTTTAATTATACAAATCCTGCTGATGACCTTTCTAAAAGCAAAGAACTTCCCCCAGCTCCTGTGGGAAGTATAAACCATTTGTCATAGATGTTAAAATGTCATTATAATTTGGCACATCCTTCAATAGAATATCATACTTGTAATAAAATACAATGCATTCATTTCCCTAATCAGACAGGATATGTAGTGGTTTTTACCCTGTATCATCAAGCTGCTTGAGTATGTGCCTAACTTGACATGCAAGAAACCTCAATGAGGTCATAAGTACCAGAAAGTCTTGGTATTTGTACCACTGATTTCAAAGTGACTATGATTCAAACTTTTGAAATAACTAAGTACCTTACAGAATCAGGGTCCAAGATCAGTCAGAACAACCAAAAAGTTATAGAACTAAGCCTTCTAATTAAGAGGCACAAATAACATTTTCGATATAGAACTGTAATGTCCACAGGCTGGACCTCCTATAATATAAGAAAAAAGGAAAACTCAATTAATATGGAAATCATAAACAGAATTTGTTTTTATATGAAGTATTATTAACCCATTAATCTAAATGTTGTAAGATTGCAAACAATGCATTTCAGAAAAGGACAGCAGCACAATTTATTTAAGCTAGAACAAAATAAAATCCTTCTTCTGCAGTGCCAGGACAAACTCATTATTAGATGGTCAGGAAGCAACTACGTACCATGGTATACCATAATACAGAACAGTGCATTTAAAGTAAAAATCCTTGATTCCATCTTGGGAACCAAGTTTCATTGGACAGATCTCTTATCAGATGCTGACTGCAGTTAATAGTGGTAATTTTACCATCAGCAAGAAGTATTTAAGGAGAATGCATAGGACACAAAAACTTTGGATAAAATTCCCAAATCCCTTTCTGCTGCTCCATCCTACTCAGTGAATGGCACCTGTTGCAGAATGGGCCAATGGCATAGTGGCTGGAAGTAGGACCCTTCAGGAAGACACTTATTTATTTATTTTTGGAGCTATTCCTAGGAATAACTTCCAGCTGTCTCAGCTGATATTGAGAACAGATACTTCTCCCAGACATAATGCAGCCAGTGAATTGCAGAGTTATGTCTCGACTGTAGCCAGAGGGGACAGGTCAGGGGATGGAAGCAGACATTTTGCCTATAATTGGCTTCCTAAGACAGTGTTTAAAGCACTCTGCTGTCACACTGAATCACAGAGAGACACTGAACTGCTAACGTCATTCCCTCTCCTCCTAAAGGAAAAAGTGCTAACTCTTCTTCCTTCCTGATTTCTAAAGGCGTTGTGGGGTCACTCTTGTAGGAAAAATGAATGGAGCTATTTAATTACTCCAGTTTTTTTAGGTCAACTTTAAATTATGAAGGGAAAAATTATCTTCTTCATGGGAACCGTCTTTCATCTTTTCACACTTGCATACTTATACTGTTCTTCTTTATAATTAGTAGTGATCATAATAATAACAATACAAAAAAGTGAGGCATTCAGCAACAGCATAGGATGTATTAGACCAGTGGTTTTTAACCTGTGGTCTGCAGACCCCTGGGGGTCCACAGACTATGTCTAAGTAAAGTGGTCTGAGAAAGATGACTATGATCAATCAAAAGTATGTGAATACCCACACTTACAATTCAAAAGGGTACACACCTCCATTTGAAATTTCCAAAGAGATCTGCACCTCCATTCAAAATTTCAGGGGTCTGCAAATGAAAAAAAAAGTTTGAAAACTCACTGTATTAGACTATATATTAACAAAATTACAAGGAAATGTCATTCATTGTGTTATTCATTAATTATTATATGAAATTGGCAGCCTTCTTTTAGCTGGAATTCATTTATATAAAGCAGCAGAAGAAACAACAACTGAAATTTTCCAGTGATTAATACTTTTGAGCGATTCCATTTTGGGGCACGACACCTTAAGTGGGTGTCCAGTTTTAACAAAGCCAAGTATCTACTCTCTGTATATCAGCCCCCTTCTAACATGACTTAGTGTACAAAAAATAAGCCATTCAAAAGAACTCACAAGCCCTTTTGGAAGATGTTGCTCATTTGTCATTGGTTCTACCCCCATCCCAGTCCTCATCCTGTATAATGTTCTAGAGAGACCAGACTAAGAGCTGACAAACCAGGAAACTATTTGCTAGGAGCCAATTGATTTTTACAGACATACACTTCCCTTCCTGAGTCCTTTAAACAAATGGTGCTGTCTTTAAACAAATAATGTCAACATCTAAAATGCTGGACGTGGTGAAATGCGCAGACAGAACCACATTTATGCCATGCTGGGAGTCCTATTTGTCACTACCATCTATAACTTCTTTTTTCCTCTGTGTGACAGTGAAAAGTGGAAATTTGTCCCATCGCCATGCAATCAGTCATTCCTTATTTTTTTATGCTCCTCAAAGTCCTGCATCATGGATTGGATATTAAGTACTAACCCACTGCTGTGATACCATCACACAAAATTTAAGTGTCGTTTTTGTTAGAATATTAAACACTAATCCATTGTTATAATTATGCAAGTTTGAGGAAATGTATTTGTTATTGTCCTAATAATCCATCAATAACATGACTGATTTTGATCAACAAAGACTTTGAGGAACAGCTCCCCTGCTAAATGAAGCACTGCATTTTATTTGTGCATCTGCCTGAAACCAACCAGAACCATCGCAGAGAGCAAGCAAATATTTGCAGATGTCTTCAGGAGGGGAAAGCCCCTGCTTTGCTGCTGCAGAATAAGCAATTAGCAAACCCTTCCAGCAAAGAAAGTGCCCTCTATGGGATTTTTTCAGCCAGGCCATATGTTGAGCATCTAGCCCAGATCTCACTGGAAGTCCTGTAGGATTGCTGCTTTGGGACCCCAAAGTGCTATGCCTCAGGGTAAAACAGGACATTTAGCTTGTGGAAAAGTTAGTGTAAATTTTCACATGTTTGTATGATCTGTAGTACTGCGAGTTAGGTTTTACAATCCAGAGAGCAACATTACTTCTTCGCTACTCTGTCTGCCTGACCCGAACCACACAGAGATAGGCCTATGGACTGTGCCTAGGAAACTCCCCTCTGGTAGAAGATGCATAGATCTATCACAGCAGTTTTTTTCCCCCATTGGGTCCAACAAATCATTTATTTCTCATCACAAAAGAAGAAAAGCCTGCTCTGGGGATAGCAGCCAGCTTTGAAACTGCACACAATGGGCAGCTCAAGGAAGCAAGAAGGCTCCTTAATATTCTGCAAAGATCCCATTGCTGTATCCTCAGGGAGACCACCCTGAAAGTGGGCAACTCAGCCTCCTAGTCCTGTGCAAATCACTTACCATAATGCAAGGAACAACATGCAATGGCCATAATGTGATTCCAGTGACTCATTCAGCTCATCAGCAATTACAGTAGTCAGTGAATGGTTTTATTTCCCAAACAAGAGCCCCGCTGCTGTGTCAAAATCTTAATTATGAAAGAAGTCCTCTTGTGATGTCCAACTCCCAGGAGCCCTATAACCAAGGCAGGGATAGGCTAGGGAACACTGGCAATACTTAGGGATTAACATACAGCCAAAGCACTTTAGGCCTAGTTTTAGCCTAGTCCTCCTGTCCATGGGGACAGGAGGAGTGGAAGAGAAAAAGAAAGTCTATACCCCCACCCAGGAGCAGAGTCCCAGGCCAAGCACTCCTGCTACACCAGAACCATAAGGTAGGGCTTGGAGGGACCTCAGGAGATCTAGTCCAACTCTCTGATCAAGAGAGGATTATCCTGTCTAAGCCATCCCAGCCAAAAGTTTATATAAGCTGCTCTTAAAAATTTTGATGGAGAGAGATATTTCACAACCTCTTTAGGTAATCTGTTCCAACACTTAACCACCTTCATATTTAGGGAGTTCTTCTTAATATCTAACCTAAATCTCCCTTGTGGTAACATCAGAGAGTAACTTCCTAACAGTCACAGAAAGTTGTCTCTAACCATGCTTTTTAGAACCACCATTCAGGAATTTGTTAACTGTTATCAGTCTTCTCTTGTCTAGAAAACATGACTACTTTACTCTGGACCTCTATATATCTTTGTTGTTTTCTGCTTGACTCTTTCAGTTTTGTCCACATTTTTCTTGGGGTACCCAAAACCAGACAGTACTCTAGGCAAGATCAGTGCTGAATAGTAGGGAAGAATCACTTCTCTCAACTTGCAGACAGCACTTCTATTAATAACCCAGCATGTTACTAGCTTTTTTACAAAAATAGCACACTGCTGACCCACATTCAACTTACAGTCCACGATAACCTCCAGGCCCTTTTCTGGAGTGCTGCAACCTAGCCAGTCATTCCCCAATCTATTTTTGTGCATGTGATTGCTCTATCTCAAGTGCAGGACTTTGCACTCATCCTTACTGAATTCCATTAGATTGATTTCAGACCACTTCTCTAATGTACTACATCATTCAGAATCCTAATCTCATCCTCCAAAGTGTCTGCAACTATACCTGTCTTAGTGACAGCTGCAAATTTGCATACTCAGTCCCATCCAAATTATTAGAAAAGATATTAAATAGTACCAGACCCAGCACAGATCCCTAGACAATCCCAGTAGCTATCAGGGAGCAGAGACCGGGAGCTCCCCACTGCCAGGGTAAAGTCCCTCCCCAGGCTCTGGTGCCCCAGCAGCAGGCAGCTCCCAGGGGCAAGGAGCAACCTCCTGCCCTCACTGCTGCCTGGCTGACTGGAAGCAAGTTTGCTCCTAGTCTACCATCTACACATGCCATATGGCACAGTAAGTAATCAGGAGTAAATCTGCTACTTGTATTTACCGGTAGCAAATTTACTCATGATTAGAGCCAATCACAGTGCAGTAAGCATCTGCATGTGTATATGGTGACACTTACTGCACAGTAATTTGCTCTAATCTTGAGTAAAGCATCTCAGGTAGATGCACTCAGTAGCTCTTAGTTTAGGGGTTACCAGACCATGGTATGTGTGTCATAAGAAGCACAGGCAGATGCTGCATGTTGCATGCAAGCCTTTCATGTTCAGTAAAAGTAGGCATCAGAATGGAGGCTCTGGCTGTATAGAGCAGCACAGGGGCAGGACGCTGCTACAAGAGGTAGAGCCTTACTTGTCATATAAAACTGCGGTGGCTGCATGGTGGGGGAAGTGTAAACTGAGACCTCTCTCCTACCACTACTCCACTGCACTTTGCTGGAGACTCAAGCCTCCCTGCTTTTAGTCCAGCATGTCAAGGTGCAAACTGGTATGCCGCTTCAGGGTTGAGGAGCAGCACTTCAGACAGAGGTGGGGCTTAACTTTAAGTCTGGACACCACTGTTCTAGACCACAATCAGTGAGGGAGACAGAGAGACCCCCTCATCCCCGAGATATTACAGGACAACAAAGGTACCAAGCAACTTGCCCAAGGTCACCCAGAAGAGCATTGGTAGTGCAAAAAGGAGAATCCAGATCTCCAGGTCCTCTCCCCCTGTGCTATCTATTAGTCTAAAACTGCCTTGCCCCTGCATCTCAAACTTCCATGAGATGGGGATGGTTTAGCACAGATACCCAAATCATTTTACCCCACAGGCCAGATCCAGTGCACTGAGCCAATCCATGGACCCATTTCACCCACAAGGCTCCCATCAAGTCTGGAAATTTGGCAGTAGGATGAGCAGCAACAGTGTTAATTGCTGCAACTCCCAGGAGCCTCCCTGAGCTGCAGCAATTAACACTGCTGCTGCTCCATCACCACATTCCCAGACCTGTAGGGATCCCCATAGGCCAGATGACACGGTTCGCCTGGCTGGATCCATCCTGTGGCCAGTCTTTATCTCTCTCGTCTCCACATCTGCTAAATCAGATGATCAAAATATCCCATCTTTACTCTGACAGCAGAATTTAAATAAGTTTCTTCTTCCAACACTCCCCAAATGCTTTGCAAGAATGTTGTAACTTTTACAAGCCCTGTATCAGGTGGGGTTTACAGAGCTCCAGCCATATTTCTCCACATTGGGTTCCCACAAAGAACCCACGTGACATCTAAGCACTAGAAGATATCTTGTCTGATACTGTTAGAGAGCCGCCTCTAGGCAGATCCTGTACATAAACCTTTAGTATGTTAAGATACATGCAGAACAACTATAGTTTCTGTCTTTGTATTAGACACAGCATATATCCTAGAAGACAATTAGAGCCACAATGGTATATTCAGCTGTCCACATTTTTTCCACCAGCATCTTGTGGTGAGGCAAATTTCAGGTCACAGCTTCCTTTGTGCTCGTGCTTTTGACATAGAATCACTTGCACTGGGAGATCAGATGCGTTTAGTTTTTTTATTACAATATTGCCTGAAGGAAAGTAAACAAGGTTAGTGAGCAATCCCAGCAATCTCAATATTGTGACAGAAATGTTTATTACAGGGCTTTCAGCTGAGCTGCTTTCCCAGGGAATTGGACAGGAAATGCACAAAAAAGAGACGGCCACTAACCCCAGCTACATCAATTGCTAGCTTCCCACCCCACCTGGGGTACTGTAAAATTAATGCAGAAGCAGCAGAAGCCTCTCCACTCCGAGCCTGCCTGCCCTTGTCACGTTCTGCACACTGGTGGTTTTGCAACAGAGCTGATTTGTTTCACCGGCACGTGCAATGGTCCAGGGCACTTAAATAACATCCTGCAGCATCCACTTTTGCCTGGCATTTTCATTTTCTACAACATAAGGCTCTCTCTAATTTTCTCTCAACACCTTAGGCTTTGCAAACTTGCTGCCAGATTGAACGGGGCCTTGCAACTGCCGTGGAAGCCAGATTTCCAGCTAGTACTGCACCAACACCCCTCTTCTGGGAGTTAACATCACCTGGTGCAATAACAGTGGCACTGTAGTTTATCACTCCCCTTTAGCCCCCATCCCTCCCCTATGCTAAGGGTGTTATTTGCCAGTCAGTCTCCAGGCTCAACCAAGAAGACTGCTCTGACTTGTATTGGTGACCTGTAGCTCTAATACTAAGTTAGAACAGCAGACGTTTTTGGAGCACAGGAAATCCTGGTGTCCCCCCTGTGGCACCTGCAGGGAGCTGCTGATTTGAGCTGTCTGAAGACTCCCTGATGCTGCTTTGATATTCTTGTCACCAGCTAAATCAGCTTCTTCGTGATGGAGCAGCATGAAGCTGCCCTAATGAGCCTGACATCATTTAAGTCACACAAGTAGGATTTACGAATATAGATTTATCAACAGAAACTCATGACTTTCTCCTCTCCATTGCTCTCTCTTTTACTAATGGGAAAAGCAAGGCCAAAATAATCTAGGGCATGTCCAAATGCATCTACAGAGCTCCTGAGTGCAACTTTAAGAAGCATATTGCTCCCACCTGCTCCCTTGTCACCTCACCAACCCTGGAAAGGAGGAGGTAAAGCCACCTGGCAGCACTCTCCATTGCTGCCACCCAACATGCAGGAGATAGAGCTGTAGAGTGGCACCAAGGTTGCTTCGCTGCCTTTGTGTCTGGGTCATACACAGCATAAGCAGGTGACCCAGGCCAAGTTTCTCTGCAGCCCTCCAGTCTTCTCAGTCCATCATTCCCTTCTCTTTACAAAGGGCTAAAACTGCACGGATTGAATTGCCTGACCTCAGTTTGTACTCCATCATGCATGCTCTCAGGGAGGTAAGAGCACCTCCACTTTCTCCCAAGCAAAATGAAGCCATGTGACAACTTTGGCGCCTGTGCTACAAGACTGTCCTGCTGCACTAATGAAGCCCTTTCCATGCCACTGGCAGTCCGAGGGAGGGTTTCCAGTTATTATAGCCGTCTTGGTTTGAAGGGGTAGAAATGGGACTGAGGCAGCATTTGAGTAAGTTGTGTTGACACTTCTCCAAACACACAAAACTAAAGTTGAAAAACTAATCAGGAATCACCCAAGGATGATAAACTCCTGAAAAGCACAATGCTAAGTCAGTTTGATTCTTGTTACACAATGCCCAGTCTAACAACTTTCCCTAGAAATCATGACTAGAGCAGCTACCTCAAGAGCCCATTATATGAAGGTGCTGGGTCCTCTTCCTTATGAAGAGAAGCATTGATGACTGATTGCAAGTCTCTATCAAAGATTTCGTGACAGTTTCTAAGAGAGATACGCAAGTGGTCCAGGGTCAGCTATGAATTTCATGCTTCTACATTCAGCATTATTGGGTGCTGATTCCAGTAGTCACCTCACTTTGGGTGTTACAGATGTAGTCCGCAGGTTTGTCATTGCCCTGAAATAGAATAGTTTTCTGAAAGCATACTGTTAGGTTTACAATAATTTGGATTTTTAAGAAGTATTAGCTTTACAGCTGAATACAAGGCATGACCTGTGGCCTAGTAATGCAGCTGACCACAAGGCAGAATGATAGCTAGGCCTTTGCTTGTGTCAAGTAATCATTTTAACTGCAACAAGCATTTTCTGAGTTAAAAAGTGAATCTGTGTCTGTGTGCTAAAAAAAAAAAATCAGCTACAGCTAGAAGTAAGATAAGACAGAGAAACCATTGTTTGAGCTTACTGGTTGTGTCCTTGAGAAGTATCTTCTACTGTGTAAGGTTTTGCTAACATAATGTTACTGTTACGTAACTTTTAGCTTTTTAAAAAGTGCTAGTTCAGCTTAATAGAAATATGCTGTTACAAAGATTTGTAGAGTACCGCCCCAAGTATTGCTTTTTGTTAACCATATAGTCTTGCTTTGTTATAAAAAGTATAAAAAGATCGCCTCACCCTTGAGGGGGGGCCATTTTGCCTTTTGCTGGCTTTATGGTCTTTGCTCGAGCAAATAAACAGCTGTCTTTCTTTACCCGCGTTGTCTGTCAATCAAATTACAGCTAGACAACGGACCTTAGGAAGGTTTCTCCCACCACAATTTGGCACCCCAGATGGGACCCGTCTAGCTTGACGCCTTTGGAGACCTCCATCCCCCGACACCCCAGCGCACACCAGGTGAGTTCACCTATTTGGGTCAGTCTCGGGAGGTGGACGGTCCCCTCAGGACCAATAAGGCGGGATCCTCAAGTCGGGTAAAGGAACGGTACCGGCGAGTACCTCAGGTCAGGTATATTTTTGGTTTCTATCTGGTTTCTGGTTTTACCTCTAGAGGTCTCTGGAAGCAGTCTTTTAGGGTATCTGTCTGCTGATCTAAACGCTGATAGAGCCAGCAGCCTCGCCGAAAGGCAAAAGACACAGATATAAGGTAGAAATGCTGTTATAACGGCCAATGACTAGGGTCTCGGACTCAAGACACCCCTCCTCACGGAGAAAGCCACTGGGGTCCGAGAACACCGGTTGTTGTACGTGGACGAAACAGCTTCTCGGCAGGTAGAACTTAGGGAAATAAGACTGCTTGTGCTTGGATATAATCATGGGTTCCGGTCTAGGGAAAGTTATTCCTGATTCACCCCTTGATTTTATGATTAAGAATTGGAAACATTTGGAGGGACGGGCAGAACTGTCCAAGTCTCGTATGGCAGAACTCTGTTTAATTAATTAGGCGTCTCATACGTCTCAGTTAGATTTGGGAAGACAATGGCCAGAAAATGGATCATTTGACCTAAATCGCCTGGCTGCCTTACGAAAGATCTTGGAGGACCTCCATCCTGGTCAAATTAGTTATTGGTATGTATGGGACAACGTTGCTAGCAAGCAATTAAAACCTTTAGCTTCCCAGACCCCTGCACCTTTTCCAAATCTGTTAGCTCCCCTTCTATATCCAAAACCTGCTGCACCACCGTCATATTCAGACGATGATTACAGACCCATGCCTAGGCCCCCTAACCTACCATTGATACCACCCCAAATGTTTGAACCCCAAAACATTGCCCCTGGGCCGGCCGAGGGACTGGGAAGTCTTCGGGAGGCATCACCTCGATTGTCTCTCTCAGAATCCCCGAGTCCCGGATCTGGAGATGGGTCAAGAGATCCCTCTCCAGATTCCAGTTCCACTCCGATTTCAAATCGCACTCGTCAAAAAATTGTCTAAGCCTGAACTTCAGTTACCTCTAAGAGAATACCTTGTGCCTGGCGAGGGTGGAGAAGTTATCAGTCACTGGACACATGCTCCGTTCTCCACCACAGACCTCTTAAACTGGCAAGAAAACACCCCCAGGCTCAGAGATGATCCCGAAGTAGTTCTAAGACGCTTCAAAACCATTTTCATGACTCATAACCCCTCCTGGTCAGATGTCATGCAGCTTCTCGAAAGCCTCTTAACTATGGACGAGAAGACTCAAGTACTACGCCATGCTGACCAGTTTCTAGCCGATCAGCCCCATGAAAACCACCCCATGCCTAATGGCGTGCCCAGGCAAAATCCGAATTGGAATTACAATCAGGAAAGGGGGCAAAATTCAATATGAATGCTGAAAGACAGCATTTTAGAAGGATTAAAGAAAGCAGGAGACAAAACTACAAACTGGTCCAAAGTGACAGCTACTGTTCAGGGTCCCGAAGAACACCCTTCAGACTATTTTGAAAGACTCTGTAAAGCTATACGTCAGTATGGAAACATGGACCCCGAGACACCTGCCACTTTGCCTGTGTTAAGACTTGTGTTCATAAGTCAAGCTAGCGAAGATATTAGAAAAAAGCTTCAACATAACACTGAGGGTGTTGAGGACAAATCCATGGCAGAAATCTTAGCCATTGCTACTAAAACTTTTAATGGAAGGGAAGAAAAAAAGAAGAAAGAAAAAAAAAAGGAAGATCAGTCCAACATTCGCATGTTGGCAGCAGTAATACAGCCCACAAATGCCTATAGAACCAATCTGCCCTGTGGCCCGAGGCCCTTTGTGCCTAGGCAACCGGGCCGTACCAACCAACCGTATGGGCCCAACGTGTGTCATTACTGTAAACAGGAAGGACACTGGAAAAGAGAGTGCAAGCTAAGACCAAAAAGATCCCCAAGTGATAACCCTGAAAATCAAAAATTCAAGAACCCTCAGTTCACTACTGTTACCCCAGATCTTGCTCAAAACCAATGTGACGACTGACGTGATGAGGGAGATTCTACATGCCACTTTCTGCAACTATCCTCTGTCCAACCTAAAGAAGTCACCCTAAACTGCAGTGCTCAAGATCCCCTAATACCCTTAAAGATAGGAGAACACGTCTACGAGTGCCTGCTAGACACATGGGCAACATTTTCCAGTATTTCCAAAGGACATCTTTCACCAAGTGAAAAACAAGTCACTGTTATGGGAATTGAGGGAAAACCCTTCCGTTGCTCATTTTCACAACCCACAAATGTAAAAATTGGCCCCCTCTCAGCAGAACACTCTTTTCTTCTAGCAACTGGCCCTGTTAACCTTCTTGGACGGGATCTTCTTTGCAAACTACAAGCCACCATACAGTGCTCACCTGACAGAATTATTCTAACGTTTCCGTCCTCCCTGGTCCCAATGATAGCCACAGTGCTTGCAGTTACAGAAGACTCGAGCTTGCAGTCTCTTCCCCTTGTTCTAAAAGAAAGGGTACCCCCAGAGCTTTGGGGCCTCACCTCCAGCTCGGTGGGACTCCTAAAATCTGCAGATCCTGTCAAAATTCTAATTCGTACCAATCTTGAGCCACCTAAAGTACCCCAGTATCCTTTGAAAGGAGAAGCTATTGAGGGACTCAAGCCTTTAATTGAAGATTTTTCTAAACAAGCAATTTTAATTCCCTGTCAGTCCCCCTGTAACACACCTATACTTCCAGTAAAGAAACCCAAGCCTGGTCCAGACGGGAAACCTGTGTATCGTCTGGTTCAAGATCTCAGACAAATTAATAAGCATGTCATTCCTCGACACCCGGTTGTTCCTAACCCCAATACTATTTTAACTGCAATACCCCCTGACACTGCTTTTTATACCGTAATAGACCTCTGTTCTGCTTTCTTCAGCATCCCCATCCACCCTGAATCCCAATATCTTTTTGCCTTCACCTGGGGTTCTTCTTAACTGACCTGGACAAGGTTACCCCAAGGATATGTAGAATCTCCCAGCATTTTTTCTCAAATTCTTCACAAAGATTTGCAAGATGTTACTTTTCCTAACTCCTCATCCCTTCTAATATACGTGGATGATTTACTCTTATGCTCTGCCTCATCAGAAGCATGTATTCAAGACACCATCATTTTACTCACTGCACTAGCCGCCAAAGGCCACAAGGTATCACCAAATAAGCTTCAGTTTTGTAAATCCACTGTTAAATACTTGGGCCACATTTTGGAGCCTGGCCAAAGACGCCTGAGTGATGACAGAATCCAAGCTATCCTAAATATTCCCAAGCCTATAACAAAGCGTCAAGTTCGGGGTCTGCTGGGAATGGTGGGGTTCTGTCGCTCCTGGATTCCAGCCTTCGGAGAGTTAACCAAACCACTTGTACAGCTTACTACAAAAGAGGCAGAAGAGCCAGTCTTTTGGGATCATGAAGCTGCCCGTAGTTTCAATAATATAAAATCTGCTTTAACTTCTGCCCCTGCCCTAGGGCTACCAGATTATCGAAAACCTTTCACCCTCTTTGTCCATGAGCGACTAGGAGTAGCCTCTGGGGTACTTACTCAACCCTTAGGCAACACCCAACGCCCGGTAGCTTACTTCTCTGCACAATTAGATCCAGTGGCAAAGGGGGGAGTAGGCTGCCTTCGTGCAGTGGCAGCAGCTGCAATCATAGTTGAGAAAGCCCAGGAATTAGTCCTCGGATATCCCCTTATCCTCAGGGCTCCACATGCAGTTGCCCTACTTCTACTCCAGAAAAATACTCAACATTTTTCTCATCAGAGAATGAACAAGTATGAAACCACACTTTTAATGGCTACAAACCTGGTCATAGACAGATGCAATACCCTGAATCCGGCTACTCTATTACCTCTACCCAGCGACGGGGAACCAGACTCTCACGATTGCCTTCAAGTTGCAGCATTTTCAGACAAACTCAGGGTAGATCTTAGTGACCTACCCTTAGACAACCCCGACTTGATTTTTTTTGTAGATGGCTCTTCAAAATTAGTAAATGGAGTTAGAAAAACGGGTTATGCAGTAGTAACTCCATTTGAAGTACTTGAAGCTGAACCACTGCCGGGGCAGTTGAGCTCGCAGGCGGCTGAACTTACTGCCCTTACACGAGCGTGTCAATTAGCATCGGGCCACTCTGTAAATATTTGGACTGATTCTAAGTATGCCTTTGGAATCTGTCATGCCACTGGACAATTGTGGAAACAGAGAGGATTTATGACAGCTTCTGGAACTAAAATATCAAATGCTAAACAAGTTAATGATCTCCTACAAGCTATAATGTTGCCAAAAACATTAGCGGTAATGCATTGCCCAGCTCATACCAAAAAGGGAGATCAAGTCTCAAAAGGCAATGCCCTGGCCGATGCTGCAGCTCAAACAGCAGCCTTACAACCACTATCCGCCCTAGCCTTCTAAGCTCAAATTCCCCAGTCAAAGGCATATTTGGGAATATTGCTAGAGCCAAAAAATGTACAAGTCTGCACCACCTTTAGAACAGAGATGGAAAGCGGCAGGAGCCACCTGTGAAAAAGACAGAATATGGCGATTGCCAGATGAAAGGATAGTGTTACCTAAAGCAGCTCTTAGACCCTATCTGCAACAACTCCATCAAAGCGAGCATTTAGGTTGTGAAAAACTTGCCACTATCACTAACAGGCTGTTCTACGCACCCGGAGTCTACCAGGAAGCAAAAAGGCTTTTAGAACACTGCAGTATATGCAAAAGGTTTAATATCAAGGGAGAAAAATCAGGACCCCCTGGGGCCCGCCCCTGGGCTTATACTCCCTTTGAAAGACTACAAATAGATTTTGCTGATACGCCTAAAGACAATGGGTACAAAAACCTTCTAGTAATTGTTGACCAACTCACAGGGTGGGTAGAAGCTTTCCCCACCAGAAGAGCTACAGCACAACAAGTAGTAAAAATACTCCTTAATGAAATTATACCCAGGTTTGGTCCTCCACGTATCATTGAAAGCGATCAAGGATCGCATTTTACTGCTGACATAAACAAAACACTGGCCAGCTGCCTAGGAATAGAATGGAAATTCCATACCCCTTGGCACCCAGAAAGCTCAGGACAAGTGGAGAGAATGAATCAGACCCTGAAACAAAAAATTGGAAAGCTATGTGCTGAGAGCAGGTTAAAATGGACTAAGATTCTCCCACTGGCCCTTATGTCCATCAGAACTACCCCCAGGAGAAAACTAAAGCTCAGCCCTTATGAGCTGCTGTTTGGACACCCTGTTCCCCAACATTTCCCCTTATTACCGGCTCACACTTCTTCTCTTTTAGGCGATGAAGGACTCACCTCCTATATTTTATCTCTACAGTCTCAGTTAAAATCTCTCCATAGGTATGCTGCTTTAAGCCAACTCCTCCCTGCCGATGTCCCAGCACATCGCATCCAGCCTGGAGACTGGGTGTATGTAAAAACTTGGAAACGGTCTCCCCTTGAACCTAAGTGACAATGACCGTATCAAGTCCTCCTCACCTCCCACACCGCCGTAAAAATAGCAGAGAAGGACAACTGGATTTATTATACTCGTACAAAAAAGACAGAAGTTTCACCAGAGCTCAGGATTGGCTCCAACGCGAGCTTCCCTGACCTGGAAAAGGGGAAGCCAGAAGACGACGACTGCGGACTTCATGGGAGCACCGCACGCCCACCTGACCGCGACAAGGGTGAGCCAGAAGCAGACGAAAAAATAAAAACAAACACCTCCTGGACCTGCAGCCCGTTAGATAATATAAGACTCAAACTAACCAAGGTCACTAATAAACTGTCACCCTTTTGGGGTCCTGCCCAGCCCAAAAAACACCGAACTCCAAGTACTGCATCCTCTAGACACTTTTGGATCAGCTGAAACTGAGCACTTTGAGACTGTAACATGTCCCAGAAGATCAGTTATTGCAGCTGCAGGGTTGTGCATACTGTTTATGCTGATTTTGGTTATAATATGGTTTTTATAACTATGTTATTTCTAATCTTTCTCTTTGCTGAAAAAATAAGTCTCTCACAGGGGTCGGCTATAGCTGCCAGTTGCTGCAGATGTGCTAATCCTGGTGCCCGAGGTTTTCCTGTCTGGATAAGCGATTCAATCGAACTGTCTGATATAGACAGGAAGGTCAACATTGCCCGTTGATATCCTCCCTCACATTGCTGTAGTTCAGCAGAAGTTCGGGTATTTACTTATGGAACAGAATATTGTGTGAAGCCTAGCCACCCAGTTT
The DNA here is from genome assembly GCF_030867095.1 of Alligator mississippiensis. Taxonomy (NCBI): domain Eukaryota; kingdom Metazoa; phylum Chordata; order Crocodylia; family Alligatoridae; genus Alligator; species Alligator mississippiensis. The sequence continues at coordinate 181,485,390 of NC_081827.1, forward strand.
TCAGACAATTTGCAGAGTCTCCTCAGGCTAAGACTACTCTTAAACCTAATGTTGCCCACATCTCTGATAATAATATGTACCTCCAATACGTTGAAAGAGCTGCTAAAGCAGAAAACCAAAGTGATTGTTGGGTGTGCAGTCATTTTCCTCTCCACACTCAAGGAGGCATTCCTATAACTCCCATCCCCTTGGGCCCCATCGAGTCACTTTTAAACCCCTGTAATAACCAAGCTTGGGACCAAAGTCAGCAGGAGTTCCTTTTAGTAAAGCCTGTTGTTGGAGATTGGTGTTTCTATGTAAACTGCTCAGTATCAGACTGCATTAATTTAGGCACAAGCATATGTCACCACTATTTTACTAGTTCTAGTGGAGGAGACTGGCGTAATAACACAGCAACTCCTACCTATTGCAGCTCTTACAATGATTTCTACAGCAGCAAAAATTTAACCAAGGGCACTAATCCTATCTGCACCCCCATCTTCTCTTTAAATAATACCTTGTGGTATTGTTTGTACACTGATACCTCCCGGGGACAATGCTTCTTCAATGGAACTGCAAATCCTTCCTTTAAATCAAAGGGTGAACGCAGGGTGCTAGGGTTAGGAAACGGGGGCCGAATACCTCCTAAGTATTCAAACCTCGCTGCTTTAAAAGGACAATACTGGGTCTGTGGCTCCCACGCCTACCATAAAATCCCTGCCAAAGGAAAAGGTATCTGCTATCCGGCAATGCTAAAACCCTCCACGTCCTTTGCCACGCACCTTCCATGGGGCAGGTGGCGAAACAAGAGGGATTTGCAAGAAAGCCGTGATATAGTAGATAAATATCAAAAAACTCCGCTTACCAAAGGAGTGTTAGTCGGGTGTTCTTTAGCAGGTATACTCCCAGGAGTAGGCACTGCTTGTCTTGGAAGATTTACACTTCGCCTACAAGCTGTGATAGAAATCATGGCTCATGAATTCAGTGAAGGTCACAAGGAACTCTCGAAGGCCGTTGCTGCCTTGGCTGACACCCAAGAAGAACTGAGACAAATGGTAATTCAAAACCGTATAGCCCTTGATTTTCTCCTCGCTGCTCAAGGGGGAGCTTGCGCAGTTATCGGACCAGAATGTTGCGTTTGGGTTAACAGTTCTTTTACAATAGTACAAACCCACCTCAATGATGCAGCTGTCCATATCCAAAAAGCCGAAGATATAGCAAAAATCCCCAAAGATACATCTCTTAGTTAGCTCACAAATTGGTTGCCTTCCCTTACAGGATGGCTTAGACCTTTTGTATTAAGCTTAATTGGAATTGTTATAACTATAATCTGCCTGTTGTGCTGTTTTCAGTGTCTATGCTCTCTAGGACAACAGTTTATGCAAAGGCAAGTAAAAATGTATGGTCAGTTTGTACAAATATCCAGCCTCAATCATCAAAACCTAACCCCACAAGAAGTTGAATACCTAAAAGTGTGTTCCAAAATTTCCTCTGAAATATTGGAACAAAGTGGGGAGTTGTAGTCCGCAGGTTTGTCATTGCCCTGAAATAGAATAGTTTTCTGAAAGCATACTGTTAGGTTTACAATAATTTGGATTTTTAAGAAGTATTAGCTTTACAGCTGAATACAAGGCATGACCTGTGGCCTAGTAATGCAGCTGACCACAAGGCAGAATGATAGGCCTTTGCTTGTGTCAAGTAATCATTTTAACTGCAACAAGCATTTTCTGAGTTAAAAAGTCTGTGCGCTAAAAAAAAAACAAAAAAAAACCCAGCTACAGCTAGAAGTAAGATAAGACAGAGAAACCATTGTTTGAGCTTACTGGTTGTGTCCTTGAGAAGTATCTTCTACTGTGTAAGGTTTTGCTAACATAATGTTACTGTTACGTAACTTTTAGCTTTTTAAAAAGTGCTAGTTCAGCTTAATAGAAATATGCTGTTACAAAGATTTGTAGAGCACCGCCCCAAGTATTGCTTTTTGTTAACCATATAGTCTTGCTTTGTTATAAAAAGTATAAAAAGATCGCCTCACCCTTGAGGGGGGGCCATTTTGCCTTTTGCTGGCTTTATGGTCTTTGCTCGAGCAAATAAACAGCTGTCTTTCTTTACCCGCGTTGTCTGTCAATCAAATTACAGCTAGACAACGGACCTTAGGGAGGTTTCTCCCACCACACAGAGCAGGATTGGGTGTGGGCAGGAGTGCAGCAAATCTGCCTCACTTGCATCCCCTTGGCTGAAGTCAGGGCTTTCTGTTCTAGTCAGGATAACTCCTGGAGTTAAAGCACTGTTCACCAATAGACTTGAATCCATCTGAGTCCTGCCATAGACTTCCTGTGTGACTACGGGCAAGCCATTTTCTGTTGGATCTCCATCTGTAGGAAAGGGAGATCAAGACTTTCCTTCTGCCAGTCTGCATTACCTTATAGTTGTTCATGTCTTCCTTCTACATCCTGTTCCCCTCCCACTTTACCAGAAGTACAGACTGCAGTGTGAGCATGCTGCCAGAAGAGCCATCCAGCTTTTCAGGGCAGTTGTGCAGACCACACTAAGCTCCTTTCTGTTGTGATTATGTTTCTAGTAGTACCCAAGCTGGCCAGTTTTAAACATCCACATGTAACTTTGGAGATATTAAAGAGTCCCCTATAGGTTAAGTACAGACACTCAAAAAGCCTAAGGCTGAATTGATTTCTGTCTTCACAGGTTAGTCTAAGCTGCATAAATTGAACTGATAAGCAAGTGAACAGACATTCACTTTTGATTCTGGAAATGCAGCCACATGCCTGCAGTGGGTCAGGCCAGAATCTGGAATTTGCTAAAAGCACTCATCCCTGCTGCTCAGCTGTAGCAGACAGCTTGGACCAATGCTAACTCACCCAACCTGCAAGAGGGGGGGCATTACAAGGGAGGTACAAAGCATCCTGGGATGTTGGGGGACTGTGAGTTAACTTTAATCTAGAAGGGATCTGGGACAAAAGTTCAATAAACCTATTTAATCTAAATCAGTTAACTCTGATACTAAATCTATCCAGGTTTATCTTAAACCAGTTTCAGCCATTTTGAAAGTGGTTTATGTGCACTGAACTTCTGTTGTGTTACAGATTTGAATTGGTTTCTCATCACTTATACTGGTTTATGTGTAAGTTATCCCTAGCCATAGAGATAAGTTCATTTGTGGAACATGAGACCAGTTTATATGGGAGAGATGGTTGAAAAATTAACTGAGCCCTACAGAAATGCCTCCAAACAACAAAGGCAGCTGAACTACACCAGAAAAGGTTCAAAGTAATGACAAAGCACCAATCCTAGGCAGAAGTGCAAGGTAAACCACAGATTTGATTTTAGTAGTGTCAAAATATCCTCAATATGAAATAGGAGGGAGAACAGTCATCCTGACCCACTTCCAGCATTCCAACAGAATGCAGTCAAACATTGAGGAGACTGACATCTAAAAAGTTAGCTAAAACAGAAGACTTTTACATGCAGCTCATGAGCCTTTTAAAACAGATTTGCATTTGACTGCAGAAGCATCTGGGAAATCTACAAATAAGAGGCACAATTACACTCTTTGAAACTGGCACAGTGGGGATAAAACCACTATCTAACCAAGGTGTGACAGGTCGTCACTCTGGGCCACCCTTAATGTGGCCCACACACCTGTCCCTGGGGCAACCACCCACCTACTCACCTGCCATGCCTTGACCTTAATTAATTAATTAGTGTTAATCAGCGGGAGGCTGCCCTTATACTGCCCCGCCACTAGGGGGTGCTATCTGCGGCTCCGTTTCCTCCCCTACACCACAGTCCACACCTCACCGACGTTAACTCAGGTCTATCTCTATCTTGGCCCCTTCCTGTTCTCTCTGGGCCTTCTCCGTGATCCTTACACCCTCTCCTGGGACTCCCCGCACCCACACTTGGGCTTCTCGTGATGCTGCGCCCCTTCCTGGGGCTCTCCGCACCCACACTTGGGCTCCTCGTAATGCTGCCCCCCTTCCTGGGGCTCTCCGTGCCCACACTTGGGCTCCCCGTAATGCTGCCCCCCTTCCTGGGGCTCTCCGTGCCCACACTTGGGCTCCCCAATAATGTTGTCCCCTCCCTGGGGTTCGCCGTGCCCACACTTGGGCTCCCCAATAATGTTGTCCCCTCCCTGGGGTTCGCCGTGCCCACACTTGGGCTCCCCAATAATGTTGTCCCCTCCCTGGGGCTCGCTGTGCCCACACTTGGGCTCCCCAATAAGGCACTCCCCTCTCTGGGGCTCGCTGTGCCCACACTTGGGCTCCCCAATAAGGCACTCCCCTCTCTGGGGCTCGCCCTGCCCACACTTGGGCTTCCTAATGATGCTGCCCCTGCCTGGGGCTCGCCGCGCCCACACTAGGGCTTCTCAAATGCCCCTCTCTGGGGCTGGGGTCTATGCACCCTGTAAACTGCACCCTTACCGGCGCCAGGATCCCCACGCTACTGTGGGTCTCCTATGAGGCCTCCTCCAACCCCTTATAGCCTCGCCCAAACCACCGGTTTAATACATAACAACAATGCAAAACACAAGCCCCTAGGCTGTAACACAAATTGAAGCCACCTGGCTATAACTTAACATCATTGCTCAAGAGCTGCACTAAGCCATACCTGCAGTCAGGCTTCTTCCTGCACCCTGGCTTAGAGAGCTCCTGCCTCTCTAGCTGCTGGCAGGGAACTGCCTCTGGCCTCAGCTCCTGGGCTTTATAAGAGCCAGGCCCTGCCCCTTAGGGTCAGCTGACTTCCTCTGGTTGCCCTGGCAACCCACAGCTGGGCTGCTTAGTCCCTGCTAGGGCTCTTTCCCTGGCAGTTTTCCCCTCTTCAGGCTCAGGGCACCTCTGTGCTCTGTGACACAAGGATTTTCCTGAAAAGAACCTTGAGAGAAGTCACCAGTACCAGCGATTAGGGGTGCGTGAAGCAGACTGTACTGTATTCAGATTCAGCCCGATTTGAGGGGCAGTGATTCGATCAGTTGATTGAGATCACTGTCCCAATTCGATTCAGCCAAATCCAAATCTGAAGATACGATGTGGATTCGGAGAATCAGTGATTGGGCCATAGACACAGTTTTAAATGTTTTTTCTACATACCTCAAGATACCAGGCATGGCGCATGAACGCTGAGATGGTGGGCAGATGGAGCATCCCACAGGAGTGTGGCCCCCCCCCCCCCCCGTGTGCTCGGCAGCAGACCCAGAAGTGGACTGGAAGTAATTCTGGTTCACTTCTGGGTCTATTGCTGAATGCACAGGGGACCTCCCCCCTGCACCCCCTGACTCAGCAATCAGCTGTGGGGGGACCCTAGGTGCCCCCCAGACCCAGGAGGCGCCAGTCACCAAGCCAGGGAGTGGGGGAAGGGTCCCCCACATGCTCTGCAAAGGACCCGGAAGTGCTTCTGGTGCTGAGCACACTAGGGACCACCCCCCCCACCCAAGCTCCTGTGGGATGCTCCATCTGCCCCACCATCTCAGTGTTCATGAGCCGCCTGGTACCTTCAGGTATGTGGAAAAAACATTTAAAGCTTTGTCTATGTCTGAATCATCAAATCTCTCCAAATTGATTCTGAGGATTCCGATTTGATTCAGAAAGATTAAGGGGTCTCTTGATTCGATTTGGATTCGGTGATTCGGCTGCCTAATCTCCACCAAATTGAATCAGTGACTGAAGCTTCGCACAGCCCTACCAGCTATTGTGACCAGGTTACTTGACTCAAAGGCAAAAAAAAAAAAAGTGTCCATTGTTTGAGATATCAAGAATGGGTTCAGTCACAGTGGGTGCATCTACATGTGCAATTAATGTAAAGCAATAAACTCTGGAGTTTATTGCTTTCAGGCACGCCATTTGAATATGCAACCTAGACTGCAGCACGTTGAGGCAGGTCAGAGCGGCTCCAGCTGGCAGGGGGTTCTGGGGGCCAGCTTGACAACCCAGGGCTGTTCTCTCCAGCTCAATGTGCCCCGGAGAAGCTGGCTAGGGCATGAGGGTACTTGAGCACAGGGCTAGCCAGCAGGCAGCCCACACACTGAAGCACTCTTACACCTCAGACAGCTGGGTCAGTGTCTACATGTGCATTGCTGCAAAGTAAAAAAAAAAACAAAAACAAAAACACAGCAGCACTGCCCTCTGTGGAGTTAATTAGTTTACTCCAGCCTAATGGGGTACATGTGTAGACGCAAATAGTTTACTGAAGAGTTAATTAGTTACTGAACAGTAAGTGTCTTGTGTAGGCATGCCCACTGAGTTGGAATCGTGCTGCCTCCTGGTAGCCTTTGCCACCCCTTTTGACAAGTCATGCTGGGTGTAAATACTCATGGGTTTCAGCCAGTCCCCAAGTTCAAACTGAACAAGGCAGTATAGGGACTGCCAGGCATCAAGAGGGTAGCTGATGGCCATTCTCACTGCAGGAGGATGACAACATGCAAAGGGAGAGGCAAACCAGGACCATAGTGCCAACTGCAACAGTGCTACATTCTAGAATTAGAATAGTAGGCTTAATGGTGACAAACTTATGAGAAACGGGGCTCCCTACTTTGCCCATCTGGTAACCATCGGGAGATTCTGTCCAGACCTTGAAGCTCCAGACTCAGGATAAGAGTGGAGAGAAAAACTAAAAGACAACTGTGAAGCAGTGGCAGAGGAGGTTAAGGCCAGTATCAAGAGGGGCTTCAAATGACTCCAGCCATCAGTTTCTCTCTGGTAGGAGACTCAAAGATCAGGTACATGAACAGTACCAAGAACCAGGACTGTGCTCAATTCTGTTGTACTCATCTAGCTTGTACGAAATGATAGAGATAGAGAGAGCTAAATCAGGCTCCTCTCACACCTCTGGCTCACCAGTTTCTACTGTTGATTGCTCTACTTCCTGAGAAAGGGGCTAGTCTTCACATCAAGTGGCCTGCCACTGAAAAGAAAACTTTGGTCTCATAGTTGAGGTAGTGTAAGAGATGTACTAGATGTGGTGGTCCAGAAATTATGTGAGGCAAGGATTTCTTAGGCAATATTTTTGTATTAGACCAGCTACATAATTAAGATAAAGTTAAGCAAACTTTAAAATGCAAAACATTATTGGAATGCAGAACATCTTGCATTCAAAAGCTTATCTTTTATTGAACTAACTACGTAATTGGGATGAAGTTAGACATCACCCTAAGGAACCCTTGCCTCTGATGGTTAAGGCAGTTGAATTCTACCCTGGGTAAACTGTTTTTTTTCCGCCTCTTAAAAAGTTCCTGTGTGATGTTAAGCAAATGATGTATTCCAAGCCCGAAGATGGTTCAATGGTGCCAACTAATTATGTGTTCCTTATTTTTTTTAAGTTTGACTTGGGACCTAGAGACCTGACTTGCACTTCTGAGTGTTCACAACTGCATCTGAATTCAACCAGAGCTACTTTCAACAAAAAGTGCTATAACCCACATAACTCTGAAAAATTCTCCTAAAATGTCTTTACTTGGAAACCCAAAACTGAGAGGGCATTCTTTACCTTAATCTGTATGCCTCAATTCCCAGTCTGCATAATGGCAATAATACTACTCCCTCACCTTCAATAATGTGAGTGAAGCAATCAATATTATACTAAGGAGCAGTATCAAAAATTAGTCATTCTTCAGAGAAGGGTTTCAACAGTGTTCTGGCAGTAAGCCCTGGGGCCACACATTGAACAATGAAGATAAATGAAAATACTGAAGGAGTTGCTAATTTAGTATACACTGTCCAGTGGGACAGTGCTGTAATTAAAGATTATACCAACATTTTGTATCATAATTCTGGTTTCTCTTAAGCTTTCAGCATTTGACTTTGCAACCTGAAATCCTTTATGAAGGCATTAGATATTATAAACACAAATATCCATATATATTCTGACATATACAGGTATGATGCTCTAGCAATATTCTGTTACAGTAAGAAAATCCATATTCTGTGCTCCATATTGTTCCATTTGCACTAAAACATATGGTGAACTGTAAAGGATTACATGAATTATGCACACTCTGGACTACTTTTTGATACCCAAGAGTAGATTTGTGGGTGGAATCTACAGCAGTTTCCTTCCCATTTCTCCCTCGACTGAGCGGAGATTCTCCCTCCCCATCCCCTGCCCTGACCCTGTCAATGTCATTTTGTGTAAAGAATTTATTTTTACAGAACAACCAGACTCCTGACAAGATTATTAAAAAAAGAAAACAAACAACCCCCTCCCTCCAGCTGCCTGGAACTGCTTCTGGAAGTAATTTGTCCAATGTTTTATTTTTGAGATGGATTTTTTGCTACCTTGGTTCATTAAATGTTGCAGCTTGTTAAATACCAACCAGCTTTCTTAAACAAACAAAGAAAAGGTCATTTCCTTGACTATGGTTGGCAGTTTGGACAAAGTTTAAGCTCGCTGACAGCACTTTTTGACTGAATTAGTAAGATATTTCTAATTACCATAAGACCTCAGTTGCCATAGGGGTTTGCAGATCACTTAGGCTGCCTTGTTTTTTTTGACTGGGAAAATGTTTTTCACCTTTTATAAAATACCTACTGTTTCCATGCTATGGTTCTGCAAAGAAAGAAAATTAAGGCCTTTTTTTCATTTTGGTTTAAACAAAGGTCAACTGATCACCAGGAGAGAGAGACAAAACAAAACAAAACAAAAAAAACATCACAGAGAAGTCATTTGTACAGAGAACTTTTAGTTTTCTGTAGGTCAACTACAGTTCCTTTCCAGAGCCTTCTGACTTTCCAAGATGATGTATAATGTACAGCATTATTCCTCAAAGGAACCACAAGAGCCACACACACAAAAGGATGAGTCAACAGCTTTAGATTTTGCAAGACATTGGAGTCAGTGGAAAATCCAAAGTAAAAAAAAAAAAGTCACATGCATCCTTTTGAGGTTTTTTAGGAAAATATATTTCTCTTTGGCTAGAGACCTTGTAGATCATGGAATGGGTGCTTTCAAAGTCAATATAAATTTTTAAAATGACAAGAGATTTTAAAAGGTAGATGGAACCTGCCAAGACGCAGGTTCTGAAACACACCAACAGACCTGCTCAAAGCAATCTGCAGGATGTGGGGATTGGCAGAGCAACATAAGCCACCACATGATATAAATGTAAGGCTGAACTACCAATATAAGGCTGGCAACACTAGGGATTTTTAGGAAAGAAAAATCCCAGTATAGGCAAAGTCAATCACAGCCTAAGCCATATAATGCTTTAGGGACTGAACATGGGTCAGTGAGCATGCCCTTGCAAAAGTGCTGGGCCTACAACATTCCTCAGTGTCACTGAGAACTGAAGATACTCTGAACCTTGAAGGGCCTACAATGAGAAGCAATATAGCTACTATATTTATTATTAACTTGGCCTACAAGCGGTTGGGGACAAGGACCGAATATTATTTTTGTGTTCGAACAGTGTCCAGCTCAAGGAAGCCCCAGTCCTGGTTTATGGATGAGCACAGGTATTACTAGCAGGAATATTATTAATAAAAAACCAATTTACTATACCAGTAGATGGGACAATTTGTGCATTGCTTTGCAGTGATGACCAGGACTGTGCAACTTTTTCAGGCAGAAGTCCAACTGCAAAACATTTAAAGTATTGCAAGATAATACCCAAAGGAAATCCCTGCTTGCTTTATTCACCTGAACTTTACACACATCAGGCAACAGTCTAGGACAGCATTTCAAAATTGACTATCAAGAAAGTAAAAAGGAAAAAAAAAAGATACTAATGGAATGCAAAACAAACTTCAGCCTCCACTCAAGCATTTCTTGTAAGCCCTATTCAGATAGGAAGTGTCAGCTTGAATCTCAGCAAGTCAAATCCCTTTAAGGCAAATAGTTCACAAAATGAAATAGTTTGTGTGACTTTCAGACATACTAACACAGAGGAGAACTGTTTGCAAACCACTCTGCTTTCCCCAGACTTGTCTTGGCAATGGTATGCCTAATGGTAAGAAGTTATTCCACATTTATAGAGCATCTTTAGAAATCCCATGTTTCTATTCAGCATGCCAGTTATCACAAATGGTTCAGTAAGCAGTTTATTACACGGCATATCAGGTCATAGAATCATAGAAAATGAGGGTTGGAAGGATCCTCAGGAGGTCATCTAGTCCAACCCCCTGCTCAAAACAGGGCCATCCCCAACTAGGTCATTCCAGACAGGGTTTTGTCAAGCCAGGCCTTAAAAACCTCCAAAGACGGAGATTCCACCACCTCTCTGGGTAACCCATTCTAGTAGGGCTGTGCGAAGCTTTGGTCACTGATTCAATTCAACGGAGATTCAGCCCAATTCGGTGGCCGAATCTCCGAATCCAAATTGAATCAGGAGACCCTTTAATCTCTCCGAATCAAATCAGAACCCTCTGAATCGATTCGGAGAGATTCAGAAAGACCCAATGATTTGGCCATAGACACAGCTTTAAATGTTTTTTTCTACATACCTCTAGGTACCAGGCATGGCTCGTGAATGCTGAGATGCTGGGGTGCATGGAGTGTCCCACAGGAGCATGGGGAAGCCTCCCAGCATGCTCGGCAGCAGACCTGGAAGTGGACCAGATGCATTTCCAGTCCACTTCTGGGTCCACTGAGGAGTGCACTGGGCTTCCCCCCCACCCATGCCTCCTGGGTCTGGGGGGGCACCCGGGGTCCCCCTGCAGCCGACTGCCCAGCTGGGGTGGCGGAGGGGCCCTCCATCGAGCTCAGTGGTGGACCTGGAAGTGGACCCGAAATACTTCCTGTCCACTTTTGGGTTCACCGCCAAGCATGCAGGGGGCCCCCCGTTCTCCTGTAGGATGCTCCATCCACCCCAGCATCGCAGTGTTCATGAGTTGTACCTGGTACCTCAAGGTATGCAGGAAAAACACTTTTAAAGCTGTGTCTATAGCCAAATTGCTGATTCTCCAAATTGGCATCGAATCTTCAGATTTGGATTTGGCTGAATCGAATCGGGACAGTGATCTGAATCAACGAATTGAATTACTGTCCCTGATTCAGCCTGAATCTGAATTGAATACAGCCCATTTCGCACACCCCTACATTCTAGTGCCTTACCACCTTCCTAGTGAGAGATTTTTTCCTAACATCTAACCTAAAACTTTCCTTCCTGCAACTTGAGACCGTTGCTCCTTGTTTTGCCATCTGCCACCACTGAAACTACTCTAGCTCCATCCTCTTTGGAGGATGGAGCTTCAGGTAGCTAAAGGCTGCTATCAAATCCCCCTCAGTCTCCTCTTCTGCAAACTAAAAAAACTCAGTTCCCTCAGCCTCTCCTCATCAGTCATGTGCCTCAGCTCCCAAACCATTTTTCTTGCACTCCATTGGACTCTCTCCAACTTCTCCACATCCTTTCTGTAGTGGGGGGGCCCAAAACTGGGTACAGTACTCCAGATGGGCCTCACCAGTGTAGAATAGAGGGGAATAATCACTTCCCTCTACCTGCTGGCACTGTTCCTACTAATGCAGCCCAGTATGCTGTTAGCCTTCTTGGCAACAAGGGCATGCTGTTGACTCATATCCAGATATTATCCACTGAAACCCCCAGGTCTGTTTCTGCAGAGCTGTTGCTTAGCCACTGTCAGTTGGTCCCAAGCTTATAGCAGTGCATGGGATTCTTTGGTCCTAAGTGCAGGACTTTGCACTTGTCCTTGTTGGACCACATGAGATTTCTTTTGCCCCAATTCTCTAATGTGTCTAGGTCACTCCAAATCCTAGCCCTACCCTCCAGGGTATCTACTACTCCCCCCAGCTTGGTGTCATCCATGAACTCGCTTAGGGTGTACTCCATCCCATCTTCCAGATAGTTAATGAAGATACTGAATGAAACTGGCCCCAGGACTGACCCCTGGGCCACTCCACCTGATACCACCTGCCAACCTGATTGCCTTCCATGAAATAACTGGCTCTGTGGATGCGGGGGAAGTAGTGGTCATGATATACCTTGCCCTGCTTTCCCCACATCCACAGAGCCAGTTATCTCATCATAGAAGGCAATCAGGTTGGTCAGGCATGACTGTTCCTGATCACTTTCTTCTCCTCCAAGTGTTTAGAAATTGATTCCTGGAGGACATGCTCCATGATTTTTCTGGGGCCTGAGGTGAGGCTGACTGGTCTGTAGTTCCCTGGATTCTCCTTCCCTTTCTTAAAGATGGGCACTATATTTGCCCTTTTTCAATTGTCTGAGACCTCCCCAATTGCCATGAATTTTCAAAGATACTGGCTAGGAGCTCTGCAATCACATCAGCCAACTCCAACAGCACCCTCAGATGCACCTCATCCAGCCCCATGGACTTGTACATGTCCAGCTTTTCTAAATAATCCCTAACCTGATCTTTCACCACGGAGGGCTGTTCATCTTCTCCCCAAACTGTGCTGCCTGGTACAGATGATCTTGCCTGTGAAGACTGAGAAGAAAAAGGCATTACTTCAGCCTTTTCCTCATCATGTGTCACTATCACATCTGAATGATCTGGTCTCCTGGACTCCTTTCCCCATTAGACTGGCAGTGTCATAGTTTCACTTGCTTTCAGTCAGTGCAGTTCCACTGTACTCAAAAATATTATGCCAATTGACACCAGCTGAGGATGCAGCACTTTATTTTTGAAAACATATTCAATGTCTGTTTTCAGCAACACTTGGTAAAGTTAATAACCACCTTTCAGCAATGATTCCCCCACCACATGTTTGGAGGGTACCTTCATGTAACAGCAACAGCTACTTAAGAGCAACATAGGACCAGGTCACTGATATGTGCTTACAGTTGATACCTGCTAGTAGCAACATTTCTCTGGACCCCCCAGGAAGCCATTTACAATTAAATAGGAGTTCCTGAAAGTAGCCAGTATGTTTAGAGGGGCTGTTGACCACCTATTACTATTAAATAGTGCACTATGCACAGATAAAAACCATTCTAGTACTATTTTGTTTGCCTTTCAACACATAAAATCTATAGGTTCAATCAATAAAATAAGCCACACAGACTTACAATGTCTGAGGCAGAAAGGTCTATTAATCTACATATCCTGTTATGAGATTATAAAGAATATAGCCAGAGGAATGTTTTAGGTGTCAGAGATGTAAAATGTAAGTTCCTCTTAACTGAAGTAGCAAGGATGTTAAATATCTAAAAAAGCCACAATTGAAAAGAGAGAGGGAGGGAGGGAGGGAGGGAGTTAGGCTGAAAGGAAAGAAATAGGGAGAATAAATGGAGTTGCTCCCATCTTGTCACGCTTCTACAGTTGGAAACTGATGTTGCACCGTCCACCCTAACTAAATTGATCCACATTCCGTCTCAAGCAAACAAATTGTTCTCCAATCTCATTCATAATATCTTTCAAATACAATGTGCTTCTACATGAATGAACACCCTTTGGGGGTACTTTAAATTTTCCCAGTATATAAGGCTTCCCCTGAAATCTCTGCATTTTACAAAACAGAATCCCCACAATACACTGAAAATATGAGTCTTCCAGCCCCCGGAGTCACTCAAAATATATTTTACAGTATCGAAAGATATCTTTGTTTAACTAAGTTGGTTAGAGAAGCAATGTATGGCATTAAATCAATTAACCCTAATCCTTCCTGCCCCCCAAAAGAAGAAATTGCATTCTACCTTTTTATTTTAAAAATAATAGAAAACTCAACAACAAGTGTGACTCCTTAATCCAGCCCTTAAAACCCATCGGATTAAAACAAAATCCAGTTTGACCTAGGAGCAGAGAAATGGAAAAATGGAGCTAATGAGTAACTGCTAATACAGTTGACTTAGTCTGCTTTCTCTCTTTTCTGAACACAGCAGAGAGAATCAAACAGGCTGACTCCCGGAAGCATGCTTATAGATGAACTGGGACATATTTAAGGTCATTGGGGATCCTTTTGACCTTTCTTCCTGACTGAATAATTGCTAATCTGAGTCAGACTCCCCAAGCATTCCTATGGTATTTCAAATAAACTCGGGTGGGTTTACAGACAGAGGTTCAGTGTTTATTTTACCAATTCCTTAGGTTAACAGGGGCACTGGAGCCTGTTTAAAAGGCAGCACAAACTCACAGCTCATAGTGAGCTCACTGTTGCAACAAAGGTTTAAATTTTGGTGCATCCTAGATGTAAAGCATTCCCAGGCTGAAAGGAGAGGAGGAGATGGTGGAATGAAGGTCCCAGGGCCCAGAAGTTTTTGGCAATTCACCATTCACATGGGAGTTTTATTTCACTCCAGCCCTAAAAATCCTGACCTTCCCCTACATGCAGGGGAGCTAAGCTCCCTCTGGGTTGCTTTCCCAATAATAATAAACAATAGCACTGGCAGTCCTTTGTTCTAGTCTCCTCTACAATAGCCAGAACGGGTATAATGCCATCAGAAACCCTATGAGACCCATAAGGAGCTAAGATGCTATAAGAAATGAACTTGTACAGATCCCTCTGCAGCACAGTTCTGCTTCTTGAACTTTTCCAGTCCTCTCACTTGTATTTCCAAGGCGTATCATAAAAATGGACCCAAAAAAATAGATCATCAGGTATTCCAAACATTTTTAATGTGATTTCATAGACCCTTGCACATCTACCTTTCTATGAACTGCAGTATGTGGTGTAATATGTGTTAACCAATAAAATACAGAGACAGGCAAGGGATCACTTTTTGCCCTCCATTTCACCCACTTAACCAGACTAGTTCCACTAAGTTACTTTAAATTTACATTTGCAGAATCAAGGCCAATGTCTTCTCCCAAAGATTTAGCCAATTCATCCTATAAGACTGATAAACTTATTTGATTGTGACTGCTTTAGTAGGTTCTGTGGTTACTGGCTCACCTCCTTGCAAATTCTAGAAAAAGAAATACTCAAGCCACATTAATTTCAAACTAACTAATAGGTATGTTAGCTCAAAGAGAGATAAGAGCATCAGATCAGCTGAAGGAGACATGTACCCTCCTATTCTTGCATTTGTGGATGAGGCTGTAACACAGGTTCCATAATGAAATGAAGAAATTCTATTCTACTTAGAGGTATTAAAATGTGGTCTTGTTCCACCACAGTGGATCACAGAAGATGCTAACAAACCCGTTCCTGCCTGGGGGGGTCGAAACTGATGATCTGTTAGGTCCCTTCCGACCCTAAGTACTATGATACTATGAAATCAAGGTTCAAGGAATACATATCCATTCTAGAAATATGCCAGCATTTATCCACCTCTTTCTGTTTCTGCATCAAGAGTTCACACTTATTAGCGCTAAAATAAGTGGATATAATACAAATACACATAAATAGACAGGAAACACCATATATATAACTCACACATATATCAAGCGGCCTGGAATAGAAAGTGAATAGCTAACTTGGAAGCTCGAGGTGTGTGACCGCAAATTCATCTTTGTTTCTAGTAACCTGCCAGCATTTCATCAACAGAAAATTATGAACAAGAGATGACGGAGCAAGTTCTTTTCACCAAAGGATCAATACATCCCAGGCATTTTAAATGGGAAGAGCTGAAACTTGAAAAGACCTGTTAAATCAGCCAGTCCATTTCCTAACATTTTTCCAATTTTATCCTTTATGAGATAAATATAAATCAGAACACAATAGAGCTGATTTATACCAACATGATTTGTCTTTTTACTTTAACGGCTCAGAGATTAATACCAGTAAAATGGAGAAATTATCTGTCATTTTTATGGACAAAAATATACATTATTAAATTAAAATTGTTGTGGAAAAAATGTTTTGATTTGAGAAGTTCTATTATTTGATGAAAAATTGAATTTTTTGCCCCTCAAAACATAGATCATCACCCTAACCAAGACATATGTTCAGAAGAACTTGCTGGAGCTTGAGGACCCTAGGAATGTTATCAAGGCACTGGGTTACCTAATCCAGTCCCCTGGAAACCCTTTAAAGTCTGACCAGTTATGCAGACAGTTCCTTAAGATATTGGACATGTTGAGAAAGGGAACTTAAAAGTAAGAAGTGTTGCTCCTGAAATAATGGAGCCACAACCAACCTATGATTTGTGGGATCATGGAAATTACTGAAAAATGGGTGGTAGCTAACTGGAATATTCCACATCACTGTGGACTGATGAGGAAGCCTTGGTGGCAGTCAAATAAAGTATTAGTGATGAGCATGGATTAAATATGAAAGCAATGCAGTGGATTTGAAAGATACCAGCCCACCTGCCAGTGGAAAGCAAGCATTTCACTGACCTACAGAACAAGCTACACTGAGGTTGCAATTGGCCTGCCAAAGCACTTGCACCCAAATGAACTGTATGGGTAGAGAACAATAGTCTCTAGGTTCATAGTTACCAGACGTTCTCTTGAATTGGTTGCCTGTGCTCTCTTGGCACTTGCAAAGTAGAGACCTGGCCAAATCTACAGTCTTCAGAATGCTCCAGGAGCACTGCAGTGAAGCAATGTGCACTCTCTCTGCACAGGCTACACCTTGAAACATGCAATATAACTACTTCAGCTGCTGCTGAGCCCATGCCAAGAAACTCAATGTCTTAGGCATGTTTACATGCTCAGCATTGCTCTAAGGTGACTCCTTTACCTCTGCTTTAGGTTGTACCATGCATGAACAGACATGCTGTACTTCACTTTGACACTGTCGTGCTTTCCAAAAAGGGTGTGGGTATATCGTAAGCCTGATAAATGTTATTCCATACTTCTGTTGGAGAGATCCTCTGATGAAGGAGGATCTGAGTTATGACAAGTCACTTGAATATATATTAATATCAGTATTAGGATGTCATGCCAATACTCTTTTCACAGGTGGCATGATGAGAGGACATGGCCAATGACTACAGTTTCCTATGTAAACTATCAGCTGGCCTGGGTTGCTTGGCTTCCAATAGCAGCCACTTGTCCATGTCATACTTGCAGCACAGATCACTCCCCCTCTCCTGCAGTGAAGCGGGGGGAGGTGAAAAGGGGGGCAGGAGAACCACAGCCAAAGGGTGGAAGGGGATGTTGCTTCCACCTTTACTGGAGATACTGGGTATTACCAAAGAGCATACTCCTCTTCATATAGGCCCCATGTCCTAGCATGGAGATGAGGGCTCCCAGTCTACCTCCAGCTACCAAGAAGACCAGCTTCAGCACAGCAAAGTTCAGCCCAATGTTTGGCATTGGCTGGGACCACATTATCTGCAGCACAAGATCCTTGTGGCATCAAGAAGGGACATGACCCACATCCCCAATGCCACTGTCCCAGACTCATGACATGTACAGCCCTCCCTACATGGGCCCTAGTAAAGTGGGAAGTGATGCATAGTGTGGTGTGACACACCACCAGTTTTCCCAACAAAACGTACCTTCATTGCCAGGGAGAGCATCCCTCTGTGCACAAAGGTAAGGAAAGACTGATCTCTCTCCTCTCAGTCCTGCATATCTTTGTATTGAAGTGATGGTGACTCCCTTTCAAAAGGGAAGAAGTCCCCTGGAAGCCCAATCCCAGATGACTCCAGCTCAGTGTAACACTAACCTTGGCTACTCTGGATCTCATTGACATTTTCTGATGCCTGAATCCAAAGAAGATGGCTTTTAGGGAGTCTTATGTATTCTCTTATGGATCCAAACTACAAGTTGCCTCAACCAGGTAGAAACTAATCTAATCTGACAGCTTTATAGCGCTTGTTTCACCAACCCCGACAGAATGTTTATTCAAGTGGTTTTAGTGCTGTCAAACACAAGTACACTTACCAGGAGCAACGCTAATACAACACAATCTTAAAGTGCCAAGAGACCAGCTACAATTAGGCAGACTGAATTAGTACTAAAGACCAGGAAGCCTGCTTCTTCCTCTCTTTTTAAAATGACTGCCAGATCTATAAGTAGTGTGAAAGAGAGGTTTATTCTTTGCTGGGAGAACATGGTAGCAAGATTTATTTCCAGTCTTTCCTTCAGGACCAATTCAGCATTGAAGAGTCACTTTGCTTTATGAAGGTGCCTTATGAAGCAAAGAACTTGGCAAAGGTAAGTGTGACCTAGTCCTCCTTCATTTTTTTCCCCATTCAGCAGAGCACTTGAGCACATGCTTAACTTTAAACAACATCTAAAAGACTTGTCCAAATCAATGATAGTTAAGCATGGCTAAAACATGCTTTTGTGCTTTTCTGAATTGGAGCCTTAGGTAATGGTCCAGGAGTTCAGTTCTGTCCTGGGTACCAGCAATTTCCATCAACTGCTAATAAAGCCAGCATTTAAAATTGTGTAATCCAAATATGCATTTTTCCAGTAAGTAGCTGTTACTCAACCAGGTTAAGCCAAACACTCTTCCATACATTAAAAACAAGTGGTGGTGTATGCTTTAATACATCTTAGGAGATGGCTCCAGTGTTTCAGGCCAAGGCAAATGCAAGGTGCATGTGTCTGGTTATTAACCACTCACCTTTTGGCCAAAAGGTAATTCATGCATGAATGGGTTTTTTTGACAAGTTTAGTCATATGTAACTTCAACGTTGTGGAAGAACCAATCAGGACACATAAGAGATCAGTTATTTATGGTTTATAGCTACAGTAAGTCTGCAAGTGCAAAAGGTCACTCTAGTTAACTCACTGTTTGAACTCTTCAGACCTATATAACAATGACAGGATCAGGAATTCTTAGCTTTGCTGCACTGAAAGAAGTTTCATGAAATGCATTTGGTAGATGACAGATCTGTAAATATCTGTGATCCCATAGAAAGCACATGTAAAATTTGATTAAATAGGCCAGTTTCAGTGATACTCAGGACACTTCATTAGAAGGACAGGCAGACATCCCCCTGGTGCTGGCTATTTGCTATAGAATCAGAGAAGGAGCAAGAGCAAAACAGGATGTGTCTGTACCACAGAGTGAAGCCAAACAGTGAAAATGGAAGATGACGAATCACAGTGAAAGATAAGTCTTTCCCTCTACTTGTCTGACTCGATGGCCACTGGAGAAAGGGCCACGGTGAGAGAGGGAGGCAAGCAAAATACCAAGCCAGAGCAACAAGAGAGAACATTGCCTTTCCACAGACCAAAAAGAAGCTGCATTAAGTGTTGAAGTAATTCTAGATTCTGTTGTTTGCTTCCATCAGCCCCCAAGAGCTTGTTGTACCATCAGTGCACCGCAGGACTGGATGTATCTGACATTTCCAATGCATCATCTCTTGAAAGAGCATAACAAACATTACAAGGATAGGCAGCTGCTTTTAATAAAGATGCCCTCTCTCCTAACTGATTTCTATTCAGCTGCTTTTGTTTGCCATCTGAAATTTTTGATCTCTTATACTTGTATTAACAGGAGTGTCATTGTCAAAACCTCCACTCTCTGCCTTATTTATGAATGTGACTTAAACAACATGGCTATTGTGATCAGATATCCTGACCTTGTGCATGCCATTGGCTATTTTGCCCAGGAAATCCAGTAATCAGCACAGAACAGATCTATGGAACCTTAACGTAAAGGTGCAATGAAGAATCTATAATATCCTTTTGTGATGTGTTCCACTATTGATGATCCTCGCTGTTAAAACGTAGTTTATTTCCTAGTTTGAATCAGTCTAGCTTCCAGCTACTACATTATCTGCTACATTTAAGAACCCACAAGCATTACACAGTCAACATAACCGCTTTCTAAAAAAACTTGTGTAGCCCTTAAAAAAAAAATACAATGGCTTCTTCCCCAACCATCTCTGTTGAGAAGGCTGGGCTGAACCCTCTGCTTGGTTTTTGTATAATCTCCTGTTTATCCTGTTTTACCTGGAGATGGGTTTAAAAAAGGAGGAAAGTCTCCATGCCCCTTTCTACCCTCCTCCCCCATCTCAGGGAACATGCCTTGGAAACTGTTGAATGAAATACAAGTTTTTACACAACTGCCAACATATATTTGAACTAGAAAGCAGTGAGACTGAATCCCCTCCTGAGCATTGCTCAGTCACTCCCTGAAGGTCTAAGAAGTTCAGACGGCACAGACTGCTGAACATAGGCTGCACAGAATTTGACATGTAGATAAATACAGCCCCCTGCATATCACAAAGCTTGACTTGGCCCAGAAATACATAATGTACTGGATAAGGAAAGACACTGGGCAGCAAACCCAGGGCCTTCAAAAACTCTTCGGTCTTATCTGTGGGCATCTACTTTGAGATGAAGAGAACAGGCTTGTGTAGGATACTCTATTAAGGAATTAAATGTGGATCAACTATGTCCTACTTACATTGCCTCCTTTCTCAGTGAGTATAAGGTCACCACCTACTGCATACAGAAACAAGACACCTAGATTTCTACTGCCTATCTGGTAGGCACTCTTGCCATCTCATAGGCTCATTTAAATTGGATGGCTCAAATAGGGTTACACTGCCATTTTCTGAAATGAATCCCTATTTGACTCTATGATGTGTTACTTAGGCTCAATACAGGGGCTGGGCGAAACTTTTAGGTCAGACTGGATAATGTGATGGTCCTTCCTGAACTCTATAACCCATGACAATCAAAGAATCAGTGTCTTCTAATACTGTGTAACAGTGCCGCAGCCACGACGCAGTTACTAAAGTGAGGGAGCAGCTGCCGGAGATGAAGACATCCAGGAAATTGACAAATAACCCCAGGCAGCCAATACGGAGCCAGGAAAGTGAAATAAAGAGGGGAGGAAACTTCCCAAGGGTGCCTTTGGGCACGCACTCGTGAAGAGGAACCAGAAGGGACACACTCCTAGATGAAAGTGGGAGTTTTGAGGGGGAATTGAGACGTCCTTCCCCAGATTGCATCCTACCTGGAAAAGACAGCCTCAGCGGTGAGTTATAAATGGAGCGGCGGCACGGAAGAACCCCCGCAGCTCCGAGGGCTCAGCGTGGGAATTCCTCGAGTGAGGAGGGGAGACGAGGCAAGAAGAGGCAGAGTGGAAAAAGGGTGAAGAAGCCCCGACATCGCCCTGTAGCCGCTGTAACCCCAATCTCGCTCCAGAGGGGTAAGGGGAAGCAGAGACTGCAGAAAGTAAGGAAAGGAAATTGACGAAGCTGGGCTTCATAAGCCGGCACAAGCCGCAGCCGGGGAATCCCGATATCGGCGTCAATCAGCCGTTAATTGCCTTGTTAGCGGCTGATTATTGAGTAACAAGCACACAAGCAGCCCTGCGTTGCTCCTAGATGGCAGACAGTGGGAACCCCCACGGCAAGCCCCGGGGAATTCACGTTTCAAGAGAGAGAGAGCCAGACCAACTGTAATAAAGCACTTGTAATTAAGACCTGACCCACATGTTTATTACCGGGTACCAGTATCTAACAACTGTTCCTCCCCCCCACAAATTGTATTTAGATCAAGTCGTGGCAGGCGGGAATTGGGGGAGCTATCAGAGAAATGGGTACCCAGGATGGACACTCGGTCACAGTGATGCATTGGCCGGGAACCGCAGAGGACCAAAACAGAAGGCATGGATACGCAAGAGCCTACGACCTGGCAGTAGGCTCATACCCTTACCGTGCACCTCCTACAGGGCCAGCAGGCTCAATTGGAGGAAATGATGAGGATTCGGGCGCAAGAGGCAGAGGCCCGGATACAACTGTGGGCAAGACAACAAAACCTCTGCGAAAAACTCACAGCAAACGTTCGGGCCGAGAGAAGGAGGCATGACCGGACTTCCCTGGATGACCAAGGAAGACGACGTGGAGGCCTACCTTGAGGCCTTTGAGCAAGCAGCGACGGTGGCGAAGTGGGATCCAGGCAGCTGGGCTGCTAAGTTGGGCCCACTCCTGATTGGTCCGGCGCAGGCGGCATATCGGGCCCTTAACCGAATAGAGGCCAGGGACTATTCCAAGGTAAAAACAGCCATCCTTTACCGATTGGAAATTTCCCTGGAAACCTACTGGAACAAATTTCGGGCCAAGAAGGGGCTCAAATCGAGCCGGCCCTGGCTCTTAGTGCAGACGTTCCGGGACCTCGCAGAGCGATGGCTACAGCCAGAGGAACACACGGTGAAGGAGCTAGTGGACCAGATAGTGCTGGAACAGTTCCTAATGGACCTGATGGGCAACACCCAAAGGTGGGTTCAACGTCACCAACCAAATTCCGTGGAGGAGGCACTTCATCTGGCAGAAGACTATACAATACCTGAAGGGGAAGGAGAGAACCCCAGGAGAGAGAGGAGGGGAGGACCGCCAGCCTCCCATAAACCAACCAGCCTAGCAGTACACTTTAGAAGGGTGGAGACGACCCACAAGGGGAATCGCCCAGGGAATGCCCCGGAGGTGATCTGCTACCGATGCGGAAAAAGGGGCCACATCTCACGGTTTTGCCCCAGAACTACCCATGAGTCGTCTCCCCGGGTGGAGGGACATGACGAGAAAATAGATTGCAGCTTTGGGCAGCATCAAGAGACTGGCCAGAAGAATAAACCAGTGGTCGAGGTCCGTATAGGCACTACCATCATTCCGGCAATAATAGACACGGGATGCTCCCAGTCTATGGTCCGTGGCGATTTGGTACCTCCACACTTAGGGGCCCCGAGTACACCAGTTTCCATGGTATGTATGCACGGGACGGTATATACCTACCCAAGGAGGAGGCTAGAGCTCTCCGTGTTGGGGAGAACAGAGGAGCTGTTGGTGGGGCTAACAAAGACGCTCCCCTGCCCAATGCTGCTAGGGTTGGATTGGCCTCACCTGAGAGAGGTGGTCCGCCAACAGATGGCAGATAGCTCTGGGACCTGGGAGAGGAAACCCCGGGAACTAGGATGAGGAGGAAGAATTAATGAATTAATTAATAAATTAATTAATTTACAAGAAATAATGGCCACAAGCTAGCAGAGAGCAGATTTAGATTGGACATTAGGAAGAACTTCTTCACAGTTAGAGTGGCCAAGGTCCGGAAGGGGTTCCCAAGGGAGGTGGTGCTCTCCCCTACCCTGGGGGTCTTCAAGAGGAGGTTAGATAAGCATCTAGCTGGGGTCATCTAGACCCAGCACTCTTTCCTGCCTATGCAGGGGGTCGGACTCGATGATCTATTGAGGTCCCTTCCGACCCTAACATCTATGAATCTATGAATTAGAGATCAACCAGCTGATAGAAGGGGGGAATTTCTGTCAAGAACAATGACAAGAACCCTTGTTTCAGAATCTGTGGAAAACCCAGGAGGAAGAAGCCACGAGAGGATCTGGACACCGAAACCTTCCCGGAACCCACGATATGAGGTAAGGAGGGGTCTGCTCTATAGAGTGGAAGATTTGGAAGAGGGAGGCGAGAGAGCACAGGTCCTGGTACCCCGAAGATACTAGGAGGGCTTACTGCAGGTCGCCCACACCTTACCCATGGGGGGGCATCTGGGATGCGATAAGACAGAGGCCCGTCTCAAACGTCGGGTTTTCTGGCCCGGAATTTTTAAGATGACCGAGAAGTTTTGCACGGAGTTTCCTGAATGCCAGAGGACAGGGGGAGTAAGGCCCGCTCGAGTGCCGCTGATCCCCATGCCCTTGATTGCCCGACCATTTGATCGAATAGCCTTGGACATCATGGGGCCTTTCCTGCGCAGTAAGATGGGCTACCAATTCATCCTAGTAATCATAGATTATGCAACAAGATTCCCGGAGGCGATCCCTCTAAGGTCCGTGATGGCCCCCGCCATAGTAACAGCCCTACTACAATGGATAGCCTGGGTAGGAATTCCCCAGGAGATCCTAACCGATCAAGGGAAGAATTTAATGTTGAAAATCCTAAAGGGAGTGTGCAAAGTCCTGAGAATAGATCAGTTACGCACCTCAGTATATCACCCCCAAACAGATGGGCTCGTCAAACGGCTTAACCGTACACTTAAAGGGATGATTAAAGCCTGCATTCAGGGGGACGCCTGGGAGTGGGACGCACTTTTACCACCGTTGCTATTTGCAATAAGGGAGGACCCTCAGGCCTCAATGGGATTTGCCCCATTTGAGCTAGTCTATGGACACAGCCCTCGGGGCTTGCTCAACCTAGTGTATGAAGGATGGACTCAAGCACAGAGGGAGGAACCTCAAAACCAGGTAACAGGAGAGTTCCAAGAAAGATTGCAGAAAGCAGTGGAAATTGCCCAGAGACATCTTAGCCAGAGTCAAGAAAGGCAACGGCAACAGTATGATGCAAGGGCTGTGGGCAGGGAATTACAAATAGGAGATTGGGTGGTAGTACTACTGCCTGACAGCACTCATAAATTGACGGCTCGATGGCAAGGACCCTTCCAAGTAACTAGACAAACGGGGCCAGTGAACTATGAGGTACTACGTACCAACCCTACGCGCCATAAGCAAATATAGCATATCAATCTCCTAAGGAAATGGCAACAAGGGGAAGGATGGTTAGTAAAACAGGAGGAAGAAGAAGAAGAAGAAGAAGAAGAGGCTACTACAGTGAGGCGCCTAATGGGAACACCAGAGGCTCCCCAAGTAGATGACCAATTAGATCTAGGCCGGCAGGCCGAGGTAAAAGCCCTAATCAGGGAGTTTCAAGATGTGCTTAAGGAGATACCGGGGGAAGCAAAAGGAGTCTGCCATTACATTGTTACCCCTTCGGAAAGAATAATAAGGGATCATTGGCGGAGATTACCACGCCACTTATGGCCGGTGGTCCGCCGGGAGATCAAGCAAATGCAGGAAAGAGGAATAATCGAAGAGTCCCAAAGCCCCTGGAGAAGCCCAATAGTAGTGGTACCCAAACCAGATGGATCTATCCGACTGTGTGTGGATTATCGAAGGCTGAATGAGGTAGTGAGATTTGATGCCTTCCCGATGCCCCAGGTGGACGATATGCTTGAGAAAATCGGGCAGGCACGGTTTATATCCACCTTGGACCTTACAAAGGGTTATTGGCAGATCCCCATGGTGGAAGGGGACAAGAGAAGACAGCGTCTGGGACCCCATGGGAGCTATTTCAATTTAGGAGAATGCCCTTTGGATTACATGGAGCAGCGGCATCCTTTCAATGACTCATGGAACGCATCTTGACCCCGCACCAAGAATATGCCGCAGCTTACATCAATGATATTATTATATTCTCTCCCAGTTGGGAGATACACTGTAAACATCTTAGACAAGTACCGAACAGCCTACGTCGGTTGGGGCTGACGGAAAATCCGTGGAAATGTGCATTTGGGAAACGCGAGACCCAATACCTGGGGTTCATGGTGGGCCAAGGAACTATAAAACCCATAACGGAAAAAGGGGCAGCCATAAAACGACAACCTCTTCCTAAAACGTTAAAACAGCTTAGATCATTTCTGGGATTCGCCAATTATTATCAACGATTCATCCCAGACTTCTCAGAGAAGGCAACCCCCTTAACCGAGCTGACAAAAGGACAACGCAGCCCGATAACCTGGAACCCAGGGGCTATACAAGCCTTTGACCAAATAAAAGAAGCCTTGGGCAAACATCCCGTCCTATACACCCCAGATTTTGAGAAGACCTTTTGCCTTCAAATTGATGCCTCGGCAGTGGGAGTTTCGAGGGGAAATTGAGACGTCCTTCCCCACATCGCATCCTACCTGGAGAAGACAGCCTCGGTGGTGAGTTATAAACAGAGCGGCAGCGCAGAAGAACCCCCACAGCTCCGAGGCCTCAGCGTGGGAATTCCCCGAGCGAGGGGGGGAGAAGAGGAAAGAAGAGGCAGAGCGGAAAAAGGGCGAAGAAGCCCCGACATTGCCCTGTAGCCGCTGTAACCCCAATCTTACTCCAGAGGGGTAAGGGGAAGCAGAGACTGCAGAAAGTAAAAGGAAAGGAAATTGACGAAGCTGGGCTTCATAAGCCGGCACAAGCCACAGCCGGGGAATCCCGATATCGGCGTCAATCAGCCGTTATTTGCCTTGTTAGCAGCTGATTATTGAGTAACAATCACACAAGTGGCCCTGCGTTGCTCCTAGACGGCAAACAGCGAGAACCGAATTCACGTTTCAAGAGAGAGAGACAGCCAGACCAACTGTAATAAAGCACTTGTAATTAAGACCTGACCCATGTGTTTATTACCAGGGTACCGGTATCTAACAACTGTTCCTCCCCCCCACAAATTGTATTTAGATCAAGTCGTGGCAGGCGGGAATTGGGGGAGCTACCAGAGAAACGGGTACACAGGATGGACACTTGGTCATATACTGAATAAGGAGTTTTTAGAGAATAAGGGAAACATAACTAATGAAAGATACCCTTACAGAATTTGCCTGTATTACACCAGATTCAAGTCAGAGTAATAAGTCCCTCTTTAAGAAGCAACACATTGCATATACAAGTTTAGTAATTATTTTTATTAGAAAGAAGTTCCCACCAAGGGAAGACTGAAAAGACATCATCATCTTTAAAAATGGAAGGAAAAAAACCCACAAACCTATCAGAAATCCCCCTACTTGTGTGGGACAAAGAGTTCAGAGACAAGGAGAGTTTCCTTTCTCTTCCTACCTGATTTCCTGCATTAGACTCACCTGGCACTAAAAGCTGAAAGAAAATGACTAAGGTCCTGAACTGTGAATTGCTTTGTATTACCACTGATCTCCCTGTTCAGGGGCACTGGATTTTAAAACTTATGGCACTTTTATGCTACTTCTGCTCTGGGCACAGATATGACAGAGGGGTCCATATCAGGAACAGAACAAAAGAATAGATAGTTTGGAGGAAAAGAGACAATTCAAGGCAGAGGATAACAAGTGGGAGAAGAGGAGAGAGTGCCAGGAAAATGAATGAATCTGAGTGCAATGACCATGCCCCTGCTCAGCCAGGGATAACCATTTTATCATCACTCTCCTGTCTTGCTATGAAGTTTCTGCTGCAAACTATCAATGCTCTCCAGCATAGATGGGCTGGAGAAGTCCCCCCACCCCTCAACAGCAGCAAGCCGATCTGTGGTTGTATATTCCTATATTCTTACAGCTAGAGACACAGCAGGAATCTGGGTCAGTGGGTTATTGGCTTGGAATTACAACAGGATAAAAAAAATCATAGATTAAAAAAAATCAGTTACAGACTTTCTTTTTATGGCAGATTTAATGCATATGAAAAAGCACTAGATAGAGACTAGAGGAGACCCAAAGCAGGGCAGCAAGGAACACTGACTCCCATGTGTAGAAAGACAGTGGGTGATGGGGCACAGTTCATTTCTATGTGCAGATGGTCTTTCCTTGATGTGCCAGGGCTCTTGTCAAGGGGCTGCTGGCTTTGCTTATATCTAACAGTCCTTATAAATACAGTGGAAAAAAAAAATCAATCACAAAATTCAGAGAAAGAGAGAGTCCAAGGGACAGTCTAGCCTTTATAAAGCCTTTGAAATACTTTCTTGGGTTCCTACAGAGACACCTTAAAAGAGTCAGCCTAATTTTCAGAGATGCTAAGCACTGAAGCAAGGGTTTTCATTGGACTAACTGTATAGTTAGGAGAGTTGTTAGACAAATTAAGGGAGTGACTTGATTTGCTAGCAGATGTAGTAGACTTTTATCCTCTTACATATACCAGCAACAAGAGTGGGACAAAACAGTACTGCTAGATTTGAGAAATGGAAATATTGCATTAGCAAAAAATTACTCTACATTGCAAAAATAGGAAGAGTATGAAATTGCGCCCTTAATATGCCAAATTGCTGTAAACAGAAAATATATTGATGATTTTAGTCACCATCATATATTACAACTGTAATACCCAACTTGAATCCTGCTTCCAAATCAGTGGTCTTTGCTACATGCTTGCCTTTAGAAGTGCAGTCATGTCTGTAATTTGCTTACAGGTGTGTCCACAAGCAAAGGACATCACCAAGATGACTTCAGTTCATCAGCAGATGAAAGATTGATTGAATGCAAACATTTTCTTTCAAATGAAAACAATTCCAATATTATCTGACATTCTAGCCACTTTCACACTGATCTATTGCACAAAAGCTTAATCTACTGGATGAATATGACAACTAGCATATGATAACCAGCAGCACTGGGATAAAGATGCACCCAAATAAGAGAAGTGCCAGAGACCCATGAAAGCTACTCAGAGCTTGAATTTGCTATCAGTTCTACAAGGAAGGTGACCAGCACTACTTTATCTAGTTTCAGAGTTTATACTGCTGATTGACAGATAGACTGATGGTCATGGAAGGCAGTAGTTAAAATACTGACAGAGTAGGGGAGACAGGCAATAAGGAAGATTCAAATTAACCTTGGCCAGGATAAAAATGCCAGGAGAACCCTAGTTGCCATGACCTTCACTTAAGCAAGGGAATTGCTACCAGCTCCAATCTTAATACTGCTAACAGAACCCAACTGCTACCAAGCCTAACCCTGGTTTAAGGGCCACAGGATCCACCCTGCCTATTACTATCCCAAAGAACTTAAACTTATACACAAATCCTAGCTCAGGACTCATGCCGGCCAAAACCATAAACACACCTCTAAGTCCAACTCACACTTTAATCCTAGGTTGGGATCCTAGGGCCCATCCCACCTAGAAGTAGCCCAGAAAGCCCTACAAACCTCTGTGCTAATCCTAACTTAGAGAACTAGACCAGCCCAAACCATGAAGACACACTTAACTTTTGCCCAGTCTCTGGCAACCCAAACCCATCCCCAGCTCAGAACTGCTTTGTATCCCATTGCAAAAGCCTAGCTTTGAATGCCCTCAAACCCCATCCTAAATCATGACCAGGAGGTCTCTGGCTGCCACAACCCTCACTGAGGCTAGGAGATTGTGACTAGCCCCAATCCTAGCATTACTACTGGGGGCCCTACCACCTCCAACCCTAACTCTAGGTAAGGTCCCCATGATCCGTTCTGCTTAACACTATCCCAAAGACCCCAAAAAACTGGAGCACTAATATGGGCTTGGGGAACCATACCAATACAAAACACCACAAACATACATCCAACCTAGCCTACTCCAGTCCTCAGAAGGTAATAAGACAACACAAGTATGAGCTTCCCAAGTACTCTTGGGTACAACTACTTGAGACAGTAACTGCACACTAGCCTAACAACACTGCACAGTAGCATGCTGGGCAAAACCCGTGATAATATTTTACTGCACAGTTAGCGTCTGCAAAAACCCATGCACTGGCACTACTGTGCAGTAATGCTAGTTACTGCGCACTGATTTAGTACTTGGATAACCAAGTACTAAACTTAATGTACCATAACTATGGCGCATTAATGAATGTGTAGACACACCCTTTCAGTAGTTAAATTGTGACCTCCTTTCCTGCACCAGATGCATTATCTTCCATAATCAGAGGCTTTATTATAGCTTAGACTACAACAATCTAAAGCTCCCAGTTGAGATTCTGGTCTTACTGGGCTAAGCACTGTACACTTAGATCATTAAAATCATTTCTCCAAAGAGCTTTCAGTATACCAGAAAAGAATATTGTCACTTCACTGACAGGAAGTGGATGGGTCAGAGGGGTGGAATGACTCAGCCAAGGTCATACATAGCCAGAAACTGACACTAAATCTTATGAATCCCTGTCCAGCTGCTAACCTGCAAAACCAATCTTCTTCTGTGTGGGCCTGGCCTTTTTGGAATGGAATAACCTCTACATCTATTTATCCTTATAAAAGGCCATCCTTGCTAGTAATATGCGGTTATCAGAATGAAGTGTCAACAGTAAAGGAGAAAATGAGGCTAGATGAGATTCCAGCTATGATGACAAAGAATGGGTAGTTACAAAATTCACTGACCATCTCAAAGTTATTTTAATCTCCAGCCAAGAACCAGCTCCAATTCCTGTTTTTGCAGTTTCCTGCCAAGCTTGGACTCCAATTGTACTCACATGTGGTGTGTGCAAGAGGCCACTTGGTGAGGAGCTGCCAGAATCAATTGTGCAAAAAGCATGGTGTGGCTGCATGTCATTTTGTGCATGTTCATGCCTTGTGACACAGATCCCATGGTGCTTCTTAAAAGGCTGAATAAATGGTACCCACAGGCATAGCACAGGTGTCTACCAGCCAAAGATTTTTCCCTTGCCCTAGAAATATTGATCATCTTCAAGGTATTATTTCAGCTCCCTTTTGGTTGTCATCTCATCCACTCATCCTGAAGGCTTGGTCCAGAGTTCTGTAGAGCTCCCCTGCAAGTTATACAACTATAACACATGCTACAATAGAATCTCTCTGTCCCTTTCCTGTGGGTGGACCACATAGCAATTTAAACCCTGTTTTTAGATTTGTAATCCTAAAATGAGGAATAGAAGGCATTCATTTAGATTTAGACGTCAACCTCTGCAGATGGAGGCTTTTTATAAAATGGTAGGCAGCACAGGGATTTGAAATGTAATGGGTTACTGAATCTTAAGTAAGCTTCCACAACCATAGGTAAGCTGGAACTGCACCAAATCTGTTTACTTGGACAGTCTGCTGTTAAAGCCAGAGGTTTTGGTCTCAAACCTTGCTACTAACTACTTGAATAGGTGAACTGTATTGTAGCAGATAGTGTACTGTGTTGTATTAGAGTTGGAAACAGTCATCTTAAGTGGAGGTACATGTAGGACTTTCTTGGGTAGATGTGGCATTTTGCCTAACTAACATTTTGGCAGCAAAATAATGTGCGTCTATGATCAGAGTTAAAGTTGCAATGATTTTGCTACACTTATATGGCCACAGAAAAATAATACGCAAGTTGTATTTTAATGGTTTTTATGACCTTTGTATGGATGTTCCACTGTTTAACCACTGGCACGTTCTAGAGTGACTTAGAAAATTGATTGGGTTGTGAAGGATCATTTAAACTAGGACTAGGGGGAAAGCTTACATATTCTGAGGACTTCTTTGCTTAGGCAAAAGACACGTGGTAAAAGTGATAGTAACAACTGGAATCCAGAGTGTCAAAAACCGTTGTGACCTGTTGTGGGCTTTCCAAGTTCCTTGCAACAAAAGAATTGCTCTGCTGTATTTCTGTAGTCAAGAAGTGAAGGAAAGCTAAAAGCTGGCATTTTTCAAGCAGTGGCTTGAGTCTGCTAAGGTTGAGAATCACCACTCTATAACTTGAAGCAGTACGATAGCATGACTTAGCAATAATTTATTTTCACTTTAACAAGGTTCAGACCCATCATAACAGGATGGTCCTGCAAAAGTCCTACCTGATACGTCCTCATAATCCATATGCTACATGCACACCTATAAGACAAGAAAGTCTGTTGCCTCAAAAGAGTCAAAGACACGTGACGGGTCTTGCCTACACACACACCTGATATTAGGTATTTGTATTGAGCAAGACCAGTTAATGAAGAACAAGGACAGTTAATAGGCCCCATCTTGTTTGGTTACAGCTATCTTGGAACCCTGTTAATCAGTCAGATTCCTGCTTACAGCCCCTCAATTGCTTAAAGCTGCACAAATGATGTACTTGTTAGTTTGCTTGGAGGTCAGACAAATAGGGCAGTATTCCCAAAGAGGCTTGCAAAGGAGGACCAGTGCCCAGCTCCCAGTAGCTGTGTAAGTCCCAGGCATAAGGAATATTTATACACAGTTTTAAATGGCTGTCACTATTTTGTCACTATGGCCTATATTATCACAACTTTTCACAGAATAATGTTAGAAATCTAAAGCACACCAATTGTCAGCGGTAAAAAAGACACCTGAATGTCTTCTATGGCGATTTATGTGTATGTGGGTATGTGGCATGTTACTGAACGTGCCCCAAGATAAAGCTAACACTTTGAATGCCTTAGCACTGAGTGAGCACCTGTATCATTAGGACTGGCAAAGCCCATCTTTTTTGTGAAGAGTGGGAATTCAAATGGCATGTGGTGATCCATGGACAGCATGAACAAACCTAGGATTTCAAAAGAACGGGATGCAGGAGATAGGACCAGCGCAGCAGGAGTGAACACAGCACCCCCACCTCCCACCCCTCCTCCACCTCTGGCAGACTGCACCATGGTTGCAGCTGCCCATGCTTTGAGTGCTTGAAGGAGGTAAGATTTTCCCCTCCACCCTTCTGGGCATTCCCTTACTTACCCTCTCCCTCTCCAGTAGATTTTGCCTCTGGACACAGGATGGGGGACCCATCCACCACCACCACCACTGCTGTCCCCTGAGGTCAGGGGAAAACCCAAAGGTCACTCCTGCTCTGCTTCAGCCAGGGGCTTCACTGAGTGGCTGCACAGGGAGCTGAGCTTGGTTGGGGATAGTGATAACAGTAGGTGGGTCCCTACTTACACCATTTTCACCCTGCCCGCTCCCCCCAAGTGCCCCCAGCTGGAAGGGGGGCTGATTACTGCTATCAGCAACCCCAGATAAGCCCAGCACCCTGTGTAGCTGCTCACCACAGCTGGTGTACATGGGGCAGTGGAGAAAACCCAGGGGAGGAGAGCTAGGGAGCAGGGACCCACCTGCTGCCACGGAGCCCAGCACCTTGTGCAGCCACTCCTGGCAGCCCCCCGATGGAGCACGGCAGGAGTGGCCCTGGGGCTTCCCCTGCCCCAGTCAGCTGGGGGCAGCAGCAGCAGTAGGCAAGTCGCCCCCCACCTTCCTCATCTGCTCCCTGCTTGGTTCCCCCAGGTGTCATCTGCCAGCCTTGGACTCCAGCTGCACCTCCGACTCTGTGTTGGACCCAGACATCTGCATCTGTAGGAACTTGAAGCCACCAGCCAGTGAGCTACACTGTGGAAAGGGGGTGCAGCTATGCCACTGCACCTCCCTGGATCTGCTCTGATGGACTCCATAAAACCTATGACTACTAAACTGACATGCCATGTTTCGAAAAACAGGGATTGCACTGCTTTGTTTCTGACTCTGAAATGTTTCCAAGTCCTGGTGCAGACCAATAACTTTCTGTTGCCCATGATTTCAGCTGCTGCTCCTAAGGCATGGCACAAAATAAAAACAGCCAGTTTTTTATGCCACAAAATGAAGAGAAGTGTTAATCTGCAACTCCTCCTGCCCATCATGGGGAGCTTCTGGGGTACACAAGTGGACTCCAACTGTACTCAAAAATGACTGGGTGTGGAATCACAAGTGAAGAAGGCTAGTGAATGAGTGCCACATTTCTAGCCCTTTGTTCATTTCTATTTAATGTATGAACAATAAAGATCTGTTCTGCTCTATTGCCTGGGATTCAAAAACTCTATGTATAATGGATGAGTCGCTTCAATGTTGTAGGCAAACATCAGGCTGAGTTTTTACAAAAATATTTACCCTGACCTTTACCACTTAGCTTAGTGCCATCAGAGACATCTGCTTTCTGTCTCCGCAGCTGCTATCTGGGGACTGGTGTTCTCTGCCACTTCACTGCACACTGAAGCGCTAGCCTCAGCTTACAACGGGTTTTATCACTTCTAGTGGAGGCGAGAGGCTTCTCCTCACTACAGGCAGAGTAGATTGTGATCAGCATTTCCCTTTCCTTTCTGCCTGCTTCTGTCCAGGACTGGGGAGGATGGTCTAAATGGGGAGAATTGAGCAGAGACAATCATGTCATCCCCCTCATCGCCACCAGAAAAAGTCCACAGATGCACCAAACTAAAGCTATGTAGAAAGGAGATGTGTGCTAAATCCATTAATTAACTCAAAATGCAGGAATTGAGAGTTGAGGTTACTGGTCGTGGAGTTATAATAGCTGTTAAAATCAATCCATGGCTAACAACATGGGGAAGAAGTCTGCTGACAACGCTCATTGGCATCAGTTGTGCTCGCTGTGACGTGTGCATGGCAGGCTGTGTGATCACCCATTGTCTGAAGGGTCTCCCACAGAGCGCTCCTCTGTGCTGCAATACTGCAAGCACAGCGGGGTGACTTAAGGACATGTCCTCAGTTCCAGATCACTGCCATTGGCCTGCAGACACTAGCTGACTTCAACAGCTAAAAAAAGCCTGCTTAGGATACTGGTGCTCTTTGTGACTCTCCATGTGAAATGTGCTTTTCTCTCTCTCTATTAAATGTAGATGGGAGAGGAGGAGGAACAGCCTTCTACATCCATGCCAAACCTGCACCCACCCTTCCTTTTTAAGTCCCTCGCTGCACCCACAAGCCTCTATATCAAACATAAGAATTGTAATCCTTTGTAGTCTGCCAGCAAGGCTGCTCCACTGTCAGAGGGGTCACTGTTGAGCAGCCCAAAGCACTCCCTTTCACTTTTAATATATGCTGCTAGGCTGGTGAGAAAAACCACATACACCAGGTAAATTCTAGCCTGTTCTGCAATAGGTTCATACTTGCACCCCTTACCCTTGTCTGTGCACCTCACCAGGGTCACTTGCATAGCACAAAGCTATGGCCATTAGCATGGCAGGACAGAGAGATGCATTATGAGCTGGCAGCATGAGTTCTCATAAAATGAAAGTATCTGTAAATACAGAATTCTTTATTTGGATCTAACCTCGTGATGAACAAGAGGCTTTGTATGAATTGAAAAAAACTGTTCATGAATGTTGGGAATTAGTAATATCTATATCATTTTATATGAAGTGTGTGTGTGTGTGTGTGTGTGTGTGTGTGTGTGTGTGTGTGTGTGTGTGTGTGTGTGTGTGTGTGATGGGAGATTGCCTAAGCAAGCTAAGCAAGGCTGCTAAGCAAGCAAGAAACAATTGAACAATGACCTAGATAAAGAAGGATTCCAGCAAACAAGCACAACAACCAAGTTTAAAGCTATGAAGAGGCAATTCCTCAGACAGTGTTGGTGACAGCTAGTTTGCCAAAGCAGAGAATCTGGAAATCAAAAGATACCAATCTGCTACAAGATCTACATACCAGAAAGGAAGCTTGAGAAAAGGTTGTCAGCTGTTTCAGGCTGACAGACTGACACAGGCAGGGGTCTACAGGAAGGAAGCTTGAGGGGAAATATTAGGAGCAGGTAAGACAATACCCAGGTATGGTAAATATCTGTTACTTTAAGGCCATTTCTTTGAATGCTTAGCATCTTTTGGCCAAATCACCCTTTGATCTGAAACAAGTAGCTACTTATTACATTAGAACCACCCATTTGCAGCAGGGGTCATGTGGAAGAAGTGCTATGGGACTGTGTAATTATAGACAGTATCTTAATGTGCATAACAAGTAAAATACATGATGAAGTAGGGTGGTGTAGAGTTGCAACCTTTCTGCCAAGTATTACTGGCAGCAAAAAAGCCAGGTTCAGAGAGCGAGGTGTTCATCTGAGAATTAAACAGCGCCACCACAAGGTTCCTGGAATTTTTTGAAAATATTAGCCACCCTCCTGGAGTGTTGCCTTAATGGTTACATACAGCAAGTTTCTATATGAAAGAGAGAAAAACTGTACTGGTGGAAAGGGGGCTGGAAACACAGCATTAACCTGAGAAAACACAGCAACACTGAATTGGCCATACCTTTAAAGGGAGAGAAAGTAAAATGCCCACCCCTGTAGTACCTTGGATAGTAGTCTTTGGCCTCAGCATCTCCACCTACCAACCGGGAAATGTTCTCCTCTCCCTCCCACCACATCCCAGCTCCAGTGCTCCATGCTCAGTTTGTCATCAGTTTGTGATGAATTACCAGTGTCTGGTAATTGTGCTCAAGCAGGACTATTTCCATCTGCAAAAGAAAGCACTACCTGGCTTCTATGAAAAGACACTTTGCCCTGACCAATACCAATCTGCATTGTCTTTTACTTTGCCAAAGCCTCTAGCAAGAAGGTCGTGCTCATGCACTGCCAACGTTAGCCCTATGGCATCGCCTATCTCTCTGTCAGGGTTGGGTTTTTAAGACAGAATGACAAAATCTCATTTTGCTTGCACTGTCCCATGTCTCGTTGGATCTCAAACCCAAATTCAGCAATCCAACCACAGTAGTCTTAGCTGGCATTGTGCAGAGACCCATGCAGAACTCATGCAACCAGCAGCTAACTTCTTTCTTTGAAAGTACAAACTCTCTTTCATTGTGTTTTCCATGTGTTGGAAGTCCATTGCCCAGTGTTACCCACTAATCATACAGGAAGGGTAACTTTTGATTACCCTATCAGCCAAAATACAGTCATAGGGTGTGTTGAGCCATGCTGGTTAGGCTTGCTCACATTAATAGGGGAAGATTTTATCTGGCTCAGTCTATGAGCTTCTGACCACAGGTATGCAGAGACATTATAGGGACTGAGCAATGGGGACTGAATGTGAATCAGCTCTTGGGGCACCAAGGACTTCATTGTGGGGTCTGGCCTCAACTGTCTTTTTAGAAGGTATCTGGAAGAAGCCCAGAGGTACATAGTAACATTTATTCTGTAGTTATAAACCCCATAATATGAAGTGCCTGTATACTATGGAAAGACAGACAGACCCAATCCCCTGAGTACGGTACAGGGGTAAACAGGTACATCTCCCAACAAAACCCTTGGGTGCTGTTTTTACCCAGCATATGCATTCAGACCTCCGGACCTGAATGCTTTTCAAGCTTGGCTTCTGACTGCAGGCTCTGGATTCTCTTAGAGAAATAAATCATCAGCAGCGTTTTTCTGGTGTTTTGCCTCATCTCCCTTTGCTTATGGTTGTTTCAAAGGCTTTCTTGAATGAATGCCTCCATAACATCGAAACAATTCAGCTGTTACAAAGATCATCCCATTCCTCAGTCATAATGGATATTGACAGCTTCAGCTAATCTGCACAATGACGCTGATTTCTGCCCTCTCTCTCCCCCCACCTTCATCTTCACTGGGGTGTTTGGTGTTATGTCAGCTGTTAACAGTAGGAGAGAGAAAAAAAAAACAGATCCCCCCTACGATTGCCTATAAGCACCTCTGAAATAAGGAAGCAAAGCAAAGAGCTGTAAATAGACATTTACTGGGCTTCAGCTTTTTGGACCACGGCCCATACTTCCGAACAAGAGACATGCTCAGGTGGGATGGGCTACATCTCTCCCCCAAAGATAAGTGTGTATTCTTTCAGATTGGCTGATCTCCTCCAGGGGGCTTTAAACTAGGTTTCATCGGGGGAAGAGGAGGACAAGGACAGATGGATCCACGGAACACTAAGCCATGAGATACCACAAGATCAGCCCAGGTAAGTATCAAAAAACCTATTAGACAGGAGTATAGGGGAGATCTAGGGGTAGCCACCAGGGAAATTAAATGTATAGATACAAATGCAAGCAAGAGGATCTAAAACTCTTGCTTGTGAGCAATAACTTTGACCTAGTGGGTCTAACGGAAACCTGGTGGGACTCTACTCATGACTGGGTGGTAGGAATAGAGGGCTATAGGTTGTATAGGAGAAAGAAAGAAGGGAAAAAAGGAGGGGGTGTTGCTCTCTATGACAAAGAACAGTACACATCTTCCCTAATCAAACTGGGATCAGAGGATGGACAAACAGAGACTCTGTGGGTTAGCATCCAAGGGGGTCAGGGGGAAAGGGACCTGGTGGCAGAGGTCCACTACAGGCCTCCACACCAGGAGGACAAGCTAGATGGGGAATTTTCCAGGCAGCTCTCAGAGGCTGTTTAGTCTAGAGACATGGTAGTCATGCAGGACCTTAACTACCCAGACATGCTGGGAGGAACAGTCATCTAGATCTAACCGCTCATGCAGGTTAACTTGCATTCAGGACCTCCACCTAACACAGGAGGTAAGGAGTCCCACCAGGGGTAACAACTTGGTGTTGGCCACAGGGGATGACTTCACCCATGGCTAATGAAGGAATCAGCGAGTGTCATAGCTGAACCACTAGCAAGGATATATGAGCACTCATGGTGCTTGGGTCAGATCCCAGAGGATTGGAAGAGGGCCAATGTCATCCCAATATTTAAGAAGAGGAGGAAGGAGGATCCGGGGAACTATAGGCCAGTCAACCTTACCTCTATCTCAGGGAAAATCCTAGAAAAAATTATCAAGGAACACATCTGTGGGAGCCTGCTGGCTAATGTGATGAGGAGGGGCAACCAACATGGGTTTATAGCGGGCAGGTCCTGCCTGACTAACCTACTTTCTTTTTGCAACAAGGCCACCAAATGTTTAGATGCAGGAGTTGAGGTGGATGTTATCTATCTGGACTTCAAAAAGGCCTTTGACACGGTATCCCGTAGCATCCTTATTAATAAACTGAGGAGATTTGCCATGGATGATTATATGGTAGACTAGGTAGCAAACTGGCTCAGGGGTCACACTCAGAGGGTGGTGGTGGATGGGTCGGTGTCAGCCTGGAAAAATGTGGGCAGTGGAGTCCCTCAGGGCTCAGTTCTGGGGCCAGTGCTGTTCAACACCTGATCTGGACAAGGGGGTGGAAAGCACCCTGTCCAAATTCATGGATGACACTAAAATATGAGATGAAGCTAACACCCTGGAGAGGAGGAACCAGATCCAGGCTGACCTCGACAGGTTGGGGAAGTGGACAGAGAACAACAGGATGCAATTCAATAAGGACAAGTGCAAGGTGCTGCACCTAGTGAGGAAAAACTGCCATCATACCTACAGGCTGGGGGGTGACCTTCTCAGCTCCACTGAGGCAGAAAAAGATCTTGGAGTCACTGTTGGCTCCAGGATGAACATGAGTCGTCAATGTGAAGAGGGTCCAAAGAAGAGTCACGTGCCTGATTGGAGGCCTGCAGGGAAGGCCTTATGAGGAGAGGCTAAGGGACCTTAACCTTTTCAGCCTCTCCAAGAGAAAGTTGAGAGGGGACCTTGTGGCGGCATACAAATTCATAAGGAGTGAGCAACACAAAGTAGGCAATGATCCACTTACCAGGGCACCCCCTGGAATAACAAGGAACAACAGCCATAAGCTATTGAAGAGTGGTGCTCGCCCCATCCTCGGGGGTCTTCAAGAGGAGACTGGACAAGCACCTGGCTGGGATCACATGATCCCAGGTTTGGTGACCCTTTTCTTGCCTACCAGGGGCAAGGGGTCAGACTAGATGGCCCACTGAGGTCCCTTCCGACCCTTGAATCTATGAATTTATGACATTATAACTTGTGATATTAGGGTCATCTGAGTAGCAGCTGCAATTCTACTGCGGCTGAAACTGAACTAGGCCAGGAAGCAAGACAGTGCTGCTTCTGCAAGAAGACTCTGTAGTGGCACTAGCAAGCTAGGATGCCTCCACCATGGTTGATCTTCATTCAGTATCAGGCCCACCCTCACATCCAACTGCACTTCCCTCCAGCCTCACCCCTATCCCTACAGCTTTCCCTGAGCACCACCTGTCTAGAGATAATACACCCCATTTTCAAAACTGCATGCAAGAGCAGTATGATAAATTTGGGTAAAATAGGACACTACCCAAGCAGCACCAGCCAGAGGCTCTCGGGCAGCCCTAACTGTCCCTGTGCAGGACCTCTGAGGAAGAAGCAGTCTTCTTGTGATCTCATCTCCTACTTCAACAAAGACAGGAAGGGTGAATTATGGTCCCCTAAGAGTTAAGTGTCCCAAAAGGCTTCTCTTTGATTCTGAACACAGAATTATGATGAACCATTTTTGCCTACAAGCAACATTATTTTTACCAGTGTAAAATAAAAGATACTTCTTTATTAAAGGTTCTGATTAATGTCTTCCCTCAAGAATACAGACAGAAAGACATCAGTGACAATGCTGCTTTTCCAACAGCAATATTAATTCAGCTATTATATGTTTGAACAGCTTCACTCAAGTCAAACCTAGGCAAATTTACACCAGTTGAGGGCATGTCCCTCTTTCAGGCTGTACTTCATGAAAGCTGTGATTAATCCAGGGTCTAAATGGCAATTTGTTTTTAATCACAGTTTTACCAAATCGTAGGGTAGCCTAATGCCTCTTCACCAGTTACCATAAGGCTGTTGGAAAGAAGAGCAGCATCAAGCTGGCATCTGGCACAAGGCTAGAGAATGAATTATGTAAGATCCAGACTCCTTGGAGATTCATTGAAATGGAAGAAACATGGGGGTAGGGAGAAAATACAGAAGCTTGCATCAAGCTGACCTGTTAAGATGACAGCTGTTGTTCAAGAGACCTCAAAAAGAAAAGGGAGAAAGCAGCTTTTGTTCACAGCAGTGCTGGACAATTTGATGCCATGACGGATCGTTTTAAAGGCTAAGTTACAGGGACCAGGACTACAGAAGTATGACTGGATATGGTTTATGGAACAAGTATACTAATGTATAAAAAAAGCAATGATACACCCTCATCTGGGTGGAATATTCCATTCCATTTGGGTTAGCAGAATTGGAGGGACCATATAGACTGGAGATTTTTCCAAGGCACTAATCATATCAAAAGCCAACCTATTAAATAGGTACTTTGCGTCGGTCTTTCATCAGTCCCATGGGACGCTCATGCCCGCTACGGGACAGGGAAGTCCGGGTGAGGGTGATCCCCTGCCCTCCATTAATGCTGACTTCGTGAAGGAACATCTTGAGAAGCTGGATACCTTCAAGTCAGCTGGCCCTGACAATCTTCACCCCAGGGTACTCAAGGAGCTGGTGAGCATCATAGCCCAGCCTCTAGCGTGGATCTTTGAAAACTCTGATGTAGTGCCCAAAGACTGGAAGAAGGCCAATGTGGTGCCTATCTTCAAGAAAGGGAGGAAAGTGGATCCAGCTAACTATAGGCCCATCAGCCTGACTTCTATCCCGGGGAAGATCTTAGAAAAGTTTATTAAGGAGGCCATCCTTAATGGACTGGCTGACGCCAACATCTTAAGGGATAGCCGGCACGGATTTGTTGCGGGTAGGTCTTGCTTGACCAATCTCATTTCCTTCTACGACCAGGTGACCTATCACCTGGACAAGGGAGAAGAGATTGATGTCATATATCTTGACTTCAAAAAAGCCTTCGATCTGGTATCCCATGATCGCCTCTTGATGAAACTGGCCAATTGTTGCCTTGGGTCCACCACGATCCACTGGCTGGAAAATTGGCTACGTGGCCGGACCCAGAGGGTAGTAATTGATGGAAGTCACTCATCATGGTGTCCTGTGACCAGTGGGGTCCCCCAAGGCTCTGTCCTTGGCCCCATATTGTTCAACATCTTCATTAATGATGTGGGCACTGGAGTCAGAAGCGGACTGGCCAAGTTCGCCGACGACACCAAACTTTGGGGCAAAGCATCCACACCAGAAGACAGGCAGGTGATCCAGGCTCACCTGGACAGGCTCAACAAATGGGTGGACAAGAATCTGATGGTGTTCAACGCCGATAAATGCAAGGTTCTCCACCTTGGGAAGAAAAACCCGCAGCATCCTTATAGGCTCGGCAGTGCTATGTTGGCTAGCACTATGAAAGAAAGAGACTTGGGGGTCATCATTGACCACAAGATGAACATGAGCCTGCAATGCAATGCTGCGGCTAGTAAAGCGACCAAAACGCTGGCTTGCATCCATAGATGCTTCTCAAGCAAATCCCGGGATGTCATTCTCCCCCTGTACTCGGCCTTGGTGAAGCCGCAGCTGGAGTACTGCGTCCAGTTTTGGGCTCCACAATTCAAAAAGGATGTGGAGAAGCTTGAGAGAGTCCAGAGAAGAGCCACGCGCATGATCAGAGGTCAGGGAAGCAGACCCTACAATGACAGGCGGAGAGCCCTAGGGCTCTTTAGCCTGGAAAAGCGCAGGCTCAGGGGTGATCTGGTGGCCACCTACAAGTTTATCAGGGGTGATCACCAGTATCTGGGGGAACGTTTGTTCACCAGAGCGCCCCAGGGGATGACAACTAGGTCAAACGGTCATAAACTACTACAAGACCGTTTCAGGCTGGACATAAGGAAGAATTTCTTTACTGTCCGAGCCCCCAAGGTCTGGAACAGCCTGCCACCGGAGGTGGTTCAAGCACCTACATTGAACACCTTCAAGAGCAAACTGGATGCTTATCTTGCTGGGATCCTATGACCCCAGCTGACTTCCTGCCCTTTGGGCAGGGGGCTGGACTCGATGATCTTCCGAGGTCCCTTCCAGCCCTAATGTCTATGAAATCTATGAAATCTATGAAATCATTCTTGTCTCCAATGAGAAGAGACATTGGAATGATGAAATTGCTCACCTGGGAAGAGAGGGGGGAAAAACAGAAGACATGATTCAACTGTACAAAACTACAAAACAGCCGATAGTCAAGAGAAGATAGATCATGAACTTCAGTCTGCCCCATCATATAAAAGAACGTTTAGTGAAACTGGAGCGAGGCATATTTGTTAATGATCAAAGGAGATACTGTTGCAAACAGCACAGACCATACAATTCACTTCCCTAAGGGATCATTGATGCCAAGTGCTTAGCAGGATTCCAGAAACGATTAGACATTTCTATGGACAGCAAACATCTCCAAAATTACAACAGTAAATAGGAAAATAGGAGGCAAGATGGTGCTTTCCAGCAGTGTTTGATGCAACTGCAATTAAAACAACAAAATATCTCAATTCTTCTGTCAGCTTAAGCAGTGAGGAAGGCCTTTAGATGTCATTAAACATGGGAAACACAGGAGACATAAATAGGGGGCAAACTGATTCCTAGGACAGGAACTGGGAACTCAGTGGAAGCCTCTAGGAATCGCATGTGTATTTTTCTCTCCATTGGTGCTTGGTTGTAATTATGGGCAGAGACAGGAAGTAGGGTGCAGAAGAGCCTGTGACCATGGGCGGATTCTGGATTTTGGAAAGGGGCATGTGGGAGCAGTGACCTTTGCTGCACCCTGGCTCCCTGCTCCCCCCCACCCATCCCAACACCAGGGTGGGTAAATAGTAGTAGTAGGGGAGTTTTAAAAAGTCCCTCAAGCAGGTAAGAATCTTTCCTCCTCCCTCCCTTCCCTTCTGTACTCAGAGGCACATCCCCTCTGCTACCCTCCCCCTCTCTGCTATCATTCAGGGACAGCAGCAGCAGGCAGGTCCCTCATGTTCCCACTCACTCACCCCTTCCCTTCTGGCAGCTGGAGGCAAGTCCTGTGATGAGGTGGGGGAAGGAATGTGAGGCGACAGGAGAGGGGCTGTACAGCTAAGCATGGAGGAGAAGGGGATTCTTAATTGCTTTGAGAATTTAAAAGTCCCTGGCTGATGCTTCCACAATGTGGTTGACTGGAAGGGGGTAAATCCATGCCACTGCTTCCCCCGCCTTCCCCCCTGGATCTGCCCCTGCCCATGGCTGACTTCTGGTGTTAACAACCTTCAGCACTTTTGTGATCACTGAACACACTCTGGGGGGGCAGGGGCAGTAGGGGGCAAAATTCAATCTCCTGATGCCCAGGAGGCTTGCTGTAAGAGGGCTGAACTGTTGCCAGGGGATAAACTAAGATGTATCATATGGATAACTGGCAGGACTGGAGGGCAAGCCTAGGAGCAACCCTAACAGTGCAAGTAAATCAAAAAGACTACAGGACATGGATTGTTGCCCCACGGCTCTGGTTTGTCTCCACTCTCAGTTAGTAGGCCAGACACTGCTGTTAGATGTAGTGGGCCCAGCTGGGGTCACTGAAATGAAAAAGAATCAGCCACCCACGTTTCAGAAGCAGAGAAATTGGACCCTATTGCTTTTCTGAATGGCACTAAATGAAACACTGGAGTGTTAAGAATAGTACAAAGCAGGTGGCTAGTCTGCAGCCCGTGGTCAACGCAGCCTGTGGAGTTCCTCGCTAAAGCTCACAGTCACTCTAATTCTGACTTTAGAAGTAGGTAGAGACTTTATAATCCAGCATGCGTGTCCCAGTCTTGAGGGTGTGCAAATCAAGCTGGGACATTGCAAGCAGGAAGCTTTAGCCCCTCTGACTACTCCTCCATGTGCTGTTTAAGACGGCTGAAATCTACTTTCTCTTATGCACGTTCAGCATAGCTCTCATACATTTGGCACTCATTTGGGAAAAGTGAGCACTCCCTAATCATGACATCAGGGTGGGAGATGGTGAATGGCAAACTGAAGCCAGTCTGGTATACATGCTATGGGCAGTGACTAACAGTTAACATTGCCCAGAGCAGAGCAACTCAATTGATTTCCATGGTGCTAAAACAGGCTAACATCAGTTGAGGATCTGGCACTCTGACTCTCTGCTGTCAGGAGATTGGTGTTATGTGGAATCACTTATAGTAATGGGGATTTTGGCATGTTGCTTTTCTTACTGCAATTTGCTCCGTGCCCTAGAAGGAACTCTGGCTACACCAGCGTCATCTTAACCCTAGCATTATTGAAGAGCACTTGGTGCTTAGCTTATTGTTTTTCTCTTCTGCAAAGCCTAATTGAAACCAGCAGCACTTCCATGATGGCTCCCTTATTTCCTTACAAATTCCCGAACTGGTTTTATAAACTTCACGTACAAGCAGCGATAAAATTTCACTGTTCTAAACTCCAGTAAAACAAAAGCATGCTAGGGTCATTTTCATGGTTCTTGTCATTCCAAGCACAAAATCATAGGACTGGGCCTGCTCCTCCATGCCTTTCTCCAGTCTAGCACTAGATTCAGTGGAGTTATACTGCCATTACAGCACCGCAGAGCAGAAGCATGCCCACAAGTTCACTGTTTGACTACTTACAATAAAGATCACAACAAACCCAAACCAGAGACCAGCCTGAGCAACAGCCTGCTAGAACCCGGCACCGCTCATTATTCTAGTATTTCATGGAGCAAAGGCAACATTACCATTCCTTTCTGCGACTAACCCAGAGGCAGGCAAGCTTTAAATGAGCTGGATTTTAGGAAAGATCTTGAACCACAGCAAGAATGAAAAGCAAAGCCAAC
The DNA here is from genome assembly GCF_030867095.1 of Alligator mississippiensis. Lineage (NCBI taxonomy): Eukaryota > Metazoa > Chordata > Crocodylia > Alligatoridae > Alligator > Alligator mississippiensis. Next base: position 181,529,860 of record NC_081827.1, read on the forward strand.
AGAAAGAAATGCTTCAGTGTGGCTGCCTAGGCCACAGAGCAAACATAGGATTTCCAGCTGTCTCTTAATATGAATATTTTATTATAAGTTTTAGACTAATAAACTTGCAGATTGAAATAAAGGGTTGATATTCTGTGGCTTCATGCAAAATGCTTCTATTTCTTGGAAGCAAACCAGTTTTAAGTTTAAAAAAGCCAAGGAAATTTTAGTGCACTTGCCAACAAATAAACAATAGATTTTGCATTCTGTGCAGACACACATGCATTTTCATTCTCATTCTTGATCAAAGTATTATTAAGGTTGTCTGTGCACAGTAAGACAGGCTGGAGAAAATGTGCATTAACATATTGAGTTTAGTTTACAATCTAGCCCCACTGAACTCAATGCCAAACTTTCCAGAGAAGTCACAATCATGCAAAATGGATCCTAAAACAGGGGTAGGCAATTAGTTCAGCTTAATGAGCTTTGGTAAGTCATTGAGGGTTGCATAGGTAGCGCTGCCCCCTGACAGCTGCCCTGCTCCTTGGTCACCATCTTGGGACTAGAAGTCCTGCCCCTAATCCCTGACCTTTGCCACCAGAAGTCCCTCCTCTTGCCCTAGAAGTACTCCTTTTGGGAAGGGGGGCAGGTTTGCCATCTTGAAACTAGAAATAAAAATATATACTAATAAAATCAAACATCTACTATAACTGATTTTAATTTTAAAAATATTTTTGTCCTGATTTATGTATGCTTGCATAGTATGTGGTGGCTGTGTGATTGCGGATTGGGTGTTAGGGTGTGTATTTACGATATGGGTATGGGGAGTGGGGTGGGGGGGGAGAGTGGGTGTGGAGGGGTGTGGGTATGGGAGGATGTGGGTGTGAGTATGGTAGGGATGGTGGGTGGAAGTGTGTGGGTGTCTGTTGGGGGTATGGTGGGAGGTGGAGAGCCAGCCCCACCCATCCTGTCCTGGCTGCAAGGCTGGGACCCATAGGGCACAACATGGGGCCAGCTGACCTGGCCTGGCTCAACGAGGCTGGGAGCTAGACAGTGCAGCACAGAGCCAGCCTGGCCTGGCCCAGTCCCTCTGTGATGTGCCATGTGGGTTCCAGCCTTGCAGCCAGGAACTGCACACTACAGTTGGGACAAGCAGACTGGGCTGGGTCCATGCTGTGTTGTGTGGGTCCCAGCCTTGCAGCCTGAACCATGTGCTGCCAGGAGGGGATGGGCCACGTCGGGCTAGCTCCATGCTGTGCCATGTAGATCCGAGCTGCAAGGCTGGGACCTGCACAGCACAGCATGAAGCCAGCCTGGCTCAGCTTGTCCCAGCTGTGACGTGAGGTTCCCAGCTGCATGGCCAGGACTGCGGGACTCAGCAGGAGCCAGCCAGGAACCAAGCAGGGTGGGCTGGGCTGGCTCCTACAGTCTGGGCATGCAACTGGGAACCGTGTACTGCTGGTGCCAGCCTGGCCCAGCCTGGCGCCCGCAGTTCCCAGCTCCATGGCTGGGACCGCAGAATGCAGCAGGAGCCAGCTCGGCCCCCACAGTTCCCAGCTGGCTCCTGCTGCATCCTGCAGTCCCAGCCATGAAGCCAGGAACCGCATGCTGCCAGGATGGGTCAGGCTGGCTCCGACAGCACGTGGTTTCTGGCTGCATGGCTGGGACCCATGAGGCATGGCACAGACCCAGCCCAGACTGGTGGCACATTAGAGTGCCAGGAGCAATGGGAAGTCCCACACCATCAGGCTGGGCTAGCTCCATGCCTCCACATGGCAGAACAGCCACAATGTCCCAGGCCAGAAGCCTCTGCTAGGCAGAAGCTTCCACTTGGGAGCTGGGGGTGGGAAGGGGCTGGGCAGTCCTTGCAGCTGATGCTGTCTCCTCCTGCCACTGGAGCCTCATCAGTTTTTAGACAGGCAGCCACCAGCAGATAATAATTTTTTCAATTTTAGAGGGGCTCCACAGGCCAGATAGAAGGGTCTGGTGGGCCAGATTCAGCCCGTGGGCCATGTTTTGCTCACCCCTGTCCTAAAAGGTCCTAATGATACAAGCTGTGCAATGGAACTATTCTGAACAAGGGTCTCAGAAAGAAAGCCATAGGAAATGCACTTTGAAAAATATCTCCAGTATAAATACTGACAATAATAACATATTCTCCATTTGCTAATGACTTCAAATCAAGACAGTGCCTTTATGGCATCCATAGTCACAAGTGGCTGGGCTTCATACTGACTGGGTGAAGCACTCTAGAGTTACATAAAGGAAATTCATAGTAGATAACCTCCATCAGCCTCTGGCTATTAAAAGTACAAAAGAAAGGGAACTCAGGATTACTTTTCAGAACTGGCATTTTGGGGACTAAGGATTTGACAAATCTGGCTTCAGTTGTAAATTTTGACCAGTGGTAACCTGGCCTTGAGCCCATTATATAATCCAGCCCCCTGACTGCAAAGGACTGAAATTAGCATGTACTGAAAATGCAGGTTTGCTGGAACAATTTTGTTTAAAGAAATGCTGCTTTCTGTATGCTTAAGCACAGTGCACAAGCAGGTTGCATTTATGGTGTGTTAAGGTCAGCTGACCGTGTCAGTTTAGGGCCTTTATTTATTCAGGGAAACTTCATGCCGCAGTGCTGCATAAACCAGTGAGATAGAGTTGTCTCCCAATCTTGCTGAAAAGAAGTTGTAGATAATCAGGATGGTGGTGGAGTCACTAGTGGCGTATTTTTCCCAGCACCCTATCCCCCTTGAAAACACATACACACACACCTATAAAAGGATCTTTATTAAACTGTACACACTTTCTCTTTACTGAAGAGCATGAGGGGGAATGGAGTGATACTAAAGCAAGCATTACAACTTTTCGGGAGGCGCAAGAACCTGATCAGCTTCTGAGTCACCACTCACTTCTGCCTCAATATTGAAGCTTCCGTGTAAGCAGGGAAGACATTTGCATGCCCAGTTCTTCTATGATCTTCATGATCTTCCTAGAGAACATAGATACTCAAAACAAACATATACCCCTTATTATACTGTTGCTGCCATACGTGACCCAGACACTAGACACTGGATTTGCAGCTGCAACACAGTGACAGAGCTCAACTGTAGTTCACAGAAGTCTACCGATTTCCACCAGCTCAGGACCCTGGCTAAATGCTGCGCACTTGCTTTAGTATCACTCCAATCCCTTGCAAAAGGCTTTTCCCCTCATTCTCTCGAGCAAAGACAAAGTGTGTATATAAGGTTCCTTTTAAAGGTGCATGCATGTGGGTCTCTAAAGGGGACAGGATGCTGGGAAAGAGTGCCTTTCATGCCACCAATAGCTCCATACCATCTTGATTAGTCAGAATTTCTTTTCCACAAAATAAGGTGGCATCTCCCACTGGAAATTCTTCATTTAATTGGCAAACACTATAGTCATCTTGGACCTTGATTACCCAGTCTTATTCAGTGTCCCCATGACATCTGGCTAATTGGGGTTGTACTGTACACAGTCTTAGCATGTTACTTATGGCATAGCCCTTATATGCCAGAAAAGCCCTTTTTACAGCAGTCTCAAGCTGACTTTGGGAAGAAAGCATTAGTGTTACTACTTGTTTGCAATAACATTTCACCTGAGATACAGGGTCTTTCTGCCAGTTGTGTTGAAAGATGATAAAAGCTTTGACACCTCCCTGTTTAAGGTACAAAGGGATTTCACACTCTGAAAAGCACCGTGTAATGTTTTCTTTGCATTAGTATGGCTGAAGAGAGCTTATGGTGTTAAAAGGGAAAGGAAGCAAATAGATATGAAGAGAGTCAGTCACTCAGTTTTGTACAGGCACACTGGTAGTCTTATCCCCCATATAACATCAGCTTCAGGATGTCAGGCTATCTTATAGGGGTAACTGTAGTGACACCTCCTATTTATGGTGCCCAATACTTCATTCAGTTTTTGTTACTTTTGATTTGAGAAACTTCATACCTCTATTGCTTGCTTGTGAAATGCTGTGGAGTTGGCAACCCAAGGTCTTCACGTTCCATGGCTCCAGAACAAACCCACACACTTCTTGGTAGTCCTTCTTATACATCAAAGGATTGATTTATGGCCAAAGGCCAAAAATCTCATGGGGTTCAATAAGGACAAGTACAAAGTCCTGCACTTAGGACCGAAGAACGCCATGCGCTGCTACAGGCTTGGGACCAACTGGCTAAGCAGCAGCTCTGTAAAAAAGGTGCTGGGGGTTAGAGTGGACAATAAGCTGGATGAGAGTCAGCAGCGTGCCCATGTTGCCAAGAAGGCTAGCAGCATACTGGACTGCATTGGTAGAAGCATTGCCAGCAGGTGGAGGGAAGTAATTATTTTCCTCTATTGTGCACTGGTGAGGCCATATCTGGAGTACTGTGTTCAGTTTGGGACCCCTCACCACAAGCAGGATATGAACAAGCTGGAGAGTCCAGCAGAGGATAACAAATATGGCAAGAGGGCTGAGGCACATGACTGATGAGGAGAGGCTGAGGGAACTGGGTTTATTTAGTTTGCAGAAGAGAAGACTGAGGGGGATTTGATAGCAGCCTTTAACTACCTGAAGCTAGACTGGTTTCAGTGGTGGCAGATGGCAGAACAAGGAGCAATGGTCTCAAGTTGCAGCAAGGGAAGTTTAAGTTGGATATTAGGAAAAAGTTTCTCACTAGGAGGGTGGTAAAGCGTGGGAATGGGTTACCTAGAGAGTTGGTGGAATCTCCATCCTTGGAGGATAAGGCCCAGCTCAACAAAGCCCTGGCTGCAATGATCTAGCTGTAGATGCTCCTGCTTTGGGCAGGGGGTTGGGCTAGATGACTTCTTGAGGTCCCTTCCAACCCTAATTTTCTATGATTTCACATTTTATACAGGAGCACAATAGGTGTCCATGATCCACACTATATGACATTGGTCAGGCTGCTGTTGGAGTACCGTGTCCAGTTCTGGGCGCTGCACTTCAGGAGCAATGTGGACAACATTGAGAGGGTCCAGAGAAGGGCCACTCCCATGGTCAGGAGGCAGCAGGGCAGGCCCTACGAGGACAGGCTACGAGACTTGAACCTGTTCAGCCTCCACAAGAGAAGGCTGAGAGGGGATCTGGTGGCCATCAAAAAACTGGCCAAGGGAGACCAACAGGCAATGAGAGAGTCCCTGTTCCCCCGAGCACTACTAGGAGTAACAAGGAATAATGGCCACAAGCTGACAGAGAGTAGATTCAGGCTAGATATCAAGAGGCGCTACTTCACAGTCAGGGCAGCTAGGATCTGGAACCAACTTCCAAGGAAAGTGGTGCTCGCTCCTACCCTGGGGGTCTTCAGAAGGAGGCTAGATAATCACCTTGCTAGGGTTGTTTGACCCCAGCATGACAGGGGGTTGGACTTGATAATCTGCTCAGATCCCTTCCGACCCTACCAACTATGAAACTTCATCCCCCACAAATCTTTTTTCAGTAACTGCAATCCAGGATATAGTGGAAGGGGGAACTATTGTTTTCCGCCTATACATCTGATCCACTTAAAACATGATTGTTCAAATGATCCTACTTTACAAGTGCTCTGGATCAATCTGTATAAATGACCTGTCTCCATTATCATTTACCACTAAGTTTTACCCAAGGTTTTCTTCCAGATCACTGATAAAGATGTTGAACAATACTAGATCAAGAAGCGATCCCCATGGAAAGCTTTTCAAAACATCCCCAGTAGATGACAGTCTTTCATTTTAAGTTACTTGTTGAGATCAGCCTATGGTAAATGGATTAAAAAAATAGCTAACTGTGTTGATTTTACATAGCATCTCCTTTTTTACAACATTGTCATGTTGAACTAAGTAAAAACCTTATGGAAGTCTAACTATATTTTGTCACAGAAATCTCCAACCAAACCTGCAATACAAAAAAAAAAATATCTTGAGTGTCTTTGTAGAACTGTGCGCACCCATATGAACGCACATGCACACATACATACGCGTGCACACATGCGCATGCTTTAAAAAAACCGTTTTGATCAACTTTATACTATCATCCTTTTATGAATGGATCCCCTACCAGCCTTTACATTTTTTTCCAGGGCCAATATCAAGCTCACTAGTTTATAATTTGATGGCGTACGTATGACTATTTAAAGACACGTGTGCATCCAGCGCTATTTTATGGACCGGAGACATGGCCCCTAAAGAAAACTCAAGAAAGGATACTGAACATGACAGAGATGACAATGCTCTGATTGATGTGTGGCATGACAAAGATGGGTAAAGAGGACTGGTGAAGGTAGTGGAGGCATCTAGGAAAGTACAAGAGAAAAAACTGGCATGGTATAGGCATGTTCAAAGGAGTCCAGAAGAACATGTGGGAAAAGAAGTTGCCAGAATGGCATTACAAGGGAGACAGGGAATAGGAAGATGGGATGGGGAGATATAGCAGAGAGAAAGATGAGAGAGAAGGAGTTGGAAGAAGAAGATACATATGACTGAAGCCAGTGGAGAGGCAGGATCCGGAACAGCAATCCCATTTAGATGGGAAAAGTGAGGGAAGAAGATGTATGACTATTTAAAAAGTGTCAACAGAACCATGAATATTTTTTCCAGTCTCTGAATTGCTCTGTTCTCCAAGTTTGAAAGAGATAAAAGTCAACTTCAGAAAGTTCCTAGTTCAATTCCTACAATATGCTTAGGTCCCAGAATTGTAATTATTTTGGATTTTAAAAGTTCATTTAATCAATAGCTGCTATTCTGTATCCTCCCTAGTTAAAGTTAGAATAGAAAATGTTGCCATTTCACTGTAATATATGGATAGATCATCTTGTTTCTTGCTAAATCCAGAAATACATTTAATACTTTGCCTTTTCTCTATCTTAATTGATAGGTTTATCTTTCTTGTATAGTATCAAACATCAGTTGTTAGGATTTCATTTGTCCCCAGTATATTTAGAGCAATGATTCTCAAGCAGGGTACCATGGTGCCCTGGGGTGCCACAAGATCCTTTTAAGGGTGCTGCACAATACCAACACTGTTAAGTGTGCGAACATGTACACATGATTTACAAGATAAACCCACAGATTTCAAATAGGAAACCAGAGTGTCAAAAACATTGTAACATGCTGTGGTCTTTCTAAGTTCTTTGCAGCAAAAGAATTGTGCTGTTATTTTTCCATAGTCAAAAACGCAAATGAAATCTAAGAAGAGCTGACATATTCTAGCTGCGCCTTTAGTCTAAAAAAGTTGAGGAACACTGATTTATAAATCATTCTTGATCCACTGACTACAGACTTTTTTAACAGCTTTTGCTTTTTTAATAATTTATACAAATTGGAATTGGGAAATATGAATACTATCAATTTCCCTTATCACCCAATTGTTATTTGTTGCTTACTACTTTTAAGTGCTACTTGTACTTCTAAACAAAGTCCTTTGTTTTTGTAGAGATTAGCACACCTGTGGCAGGGGTAGGGGGAAAGGACATCTACTAATACATTTCTCGACTCTCTCTTAATCATCATTCACTTTTTATGCTTAAAAATTCTCCAGCTTTAGCTTTACTCACAATCTTTCTGAAACACAAAACAATCAAGCCTTTTAAAACATGTAGTATACGTTACCAGTCAAGCCCATATTCGGCTTACAAGACTTGATCATTTGCACTGGACTAACCATCAGTATTTTGGTTAGAGAGCAACATATTTTTTCTCCCTCAGACTGAAGCCTGATATAGGATGACTTTTGTCAGCAGCAATCCTTCTTGTTAGAAAATTGTTTAAATTTCCAAAACCCCCAAGGATGCCTTACCTTTAACAGTACAGCACCTCCAGCATATCTCTTCTCAAACCACAATGTCCTATGATGATATGATGTTTCATTCACCACATGATGGGCAAGGGAACTACACCTCCTATTAGACCTGATGTTTATTACTGAACAGAGTAAAAACTTCAGACTTGGAAGTAGTCAGTGGAACAAAGTCTTCCCTCCTCCAGGAGTGTAACCTAATTACTGTGGAGTAATTATCTCTGACCCAGTAACTGAAATTAGTCCATGCAAAGTAGAACAGCTGGAGCTTGTGTACAGCTTATTTAGCATTGTTTGAATCCCCCCCCAAACAATTCACCTGCATGTCCTATTTGGAAGCATTTTTCTAGGGTTAGACAGGTTGCTGCCTGAGGTGTTTGCTCCCTTACAGGGTGTGTCATAGTTATAGCAGTTTAGGAAAATGGAGCACAAAAATCCTCTTATTCCCCTTTGATCCTGGGCTCCCTGATCATGTTCTTCCCAGCTGATGGTACTCAGGTGATCAGAGTAGGAGCCGATTCCTGCAGTGCTTACTATTTCTAAAGTGATAATAATGTAAGGAAAACAAAGGCCAGAAAATTTCTGCACTCAGCTCTAGGCTTGAATCTGGATCTTTGCTCCACTTTAAAGCATTATTTTTAAAACAGGCTTTTCTTCCACAGTTTCCATGTTGTTGGCAGAGAGTTGTCCAGGTAACTGCTTTCATCTGAAATTGAGCAAGCAGATGTCTACAAACTTTCATTTTCCCCAGCAGTCACTTGCCACAGTCTCATTCGTAGGCTGTATTTTTTGGAAGGGGGGGGGGGTGGCAGGGGATTGATCTTTTAAAAATCAATCTCAACATTCCATGATTAGAGCGCTGAAATCTATTTCTTCAGCTATCATGCCTGGCAGGGGATCCCAGGGCTGCCCCCCACAGCTCAATGTGCTGCGGAGGAGCTAGCTGGAGCACAAGGGAGCTTCAGCACAGGGCAGCCACTGAAATGACACATCCTCTTGCCCTAGCCAGCTCCTCCAGTGTCTACAAGTACTATAGTCCTGTGGACTAAATTAATTTACTCCAGCCTAATAGGGGTGCACGTTTAGATGCTGAGACATACTGCACAGTTAATTATTCAACTGCGCAGTAAATGTCTTGTGTAGATGAGCCCACTGACATTTGGTTCAAATCCTCCAAATTATTAAGTATCTTTGTAAGGTTTAAAAAAAGAAAATCTTCATTCTGTTGCAGGATTCATTTTGCTGTAAGCCCTTTGCTAGACCAGATCATTAGGTTGTGCACACCTGGAGAGTTCCACTAATATCCCGCTAGCATCGCCTTTTCACACCAGCAGAGGGTGTAGATGTGATAAAGGAGTGACACCAAAAAAATTAGTGATTGATATAATCCCCACCGTGTACACGAGCAGGGCATATGCAGCTGTATAGTGTACTGCAATCTGTAATCCTCCCATGTTCTCAGGAAAGCATGCTTCAGTGCTCAGTGGTGGCTGTAAGGAAAGTCTCTTGTTCTTTGCTAAAGTGGTTGAAACCCCGGTTCAAAAAAGGGAGGGATAGCATGTGCATTGTCTGGAAAATAGTGCCAGCTGGTCTGCAGGGAGCTCACCCTTGGAGGTTTCAAGTGTTGTACTCCTGGCAGCCCTCAGGTGAGGCACTTCCTTTCCCCTGAAGAAAGTGGGGCAAGGTCCTGAGCCACAGCTCATTCTGGTTTACAAGCTATAAACAATGAGGCAGAGGACATCTGATGTTCTAGTGCTGTTGAATATTAAGAACTAAAAGTAATCATACATAGGGAAAATCTTTTCTCCACCAATGCACATCTTATCTGATGGGCAGCAGAACCAGTGCTGCATTCTATGGGTGCTCATATCTCCCAGCATCTGGGACTTCTGGTGGGCAGAATAGGCATCTAGCCAAATTACCTGCAACCACCTAGAGCCATACCCTGGCCAGAAGAGGCAGGGGCACAGGAACTCTGGGGATAATCTCAACTCTAAGATTGCATAAGTGCTCATGCTGGCTCTGCTGTGAATCTGTAGCACAAAGGAAAGGGCATGTTTCTGGTACAAGGAGCAGAACCTACTGCTGGTTCTGAGAGTATCTGGGTGATGCAAATTCAAGTATGGTTGTAAGCAAACATCATACTTTTTTGCAGTTTTAGCTCTTTACATTTAAAATAATCAGTCCCACCTAATGTTGCACTACATAGTAAGCACAGAATTTAAGCCCCCTGCTGTCCTTTGCCAGCTGGTCAGTCAGTCAGAGGCCCTTTCTACTACAGATGTCATAAGTGTTTCTATTTCTCAACCTTCCTTTTTCCAAATAGCTTTGGAAAGGTTTTCAAAGTTGCACGTGGGATCTGCACTCCCAGCTCCACTTTTGGTTCATATGAATGAGGAAAACTATTCTCTTGTGGAGGCATTTGAAATTCTTCATCTCCCCTTTGTTAATGAAAGCCCAGCAAAAACAGTTATCACCTCTGACCTCCTACATAGGCCTATGCTCAGTTTCATTTGAGACAATGAGGAGTAACTAAGGGCATCCTTGAATATATCATTGACCTCTGCCAGCAGATTTAGTGTCTCTGCACTACTCTGTATCCACAGCACCATAATTAATTTCCAATTACTTAGAACAGAAGCAAACCTCAGGAGTCACGGGTTTGGGAAACTGAATCTGAAAGAAATTTCTCTAATAATGCATGCAGTTTTTATAGCTCTAAATAGAAATGGTTTTAGTTACAAAGGATACATTCACTCAAGTTAAGGTCTAAAGCAGGCCTAAGGCCTCATACCAGGACCTTACAGTATGGGACTAGTAATTACTTCAGACTTTATTTCTATTAACGCAAATGACATAATTCTCTTATGGGCCAGGAGGAAGTGGAAAAACAGACTGACCATGCAGGTATGGTGTGACAGTCCCTCTGCTCTGCTTGTCCTCCTCTCTTGAAAAGGATCCTCTTTAGATATTCTTAGTTCTAATTCTTTAATTAGAAGTTTTAATTTCTGCATTTTTAAATGAAGCTAACTGAAAGGAGCTAGGCTCCGGACAAATGGCAAAGCTTATGTTTCAAAGTTAAGTCTGCTCCCTCTGAACCCGATGGTGAAATTCAAATGGGCACGTCTACATGGGACACCTTAATGTGCTGTGGACTGTTCTACTGAGCATTAGCGTGTCATGGCAAAAACGTTTTAATGCGCTAATGCACAGTAGAATGAGTCTACTGCATATTAAGCATCACAAAAAAAGTTTGCCCTTGCTTTAGCGCAGCTACTGTGCCTTTATCTAGTACCTCATATTAGAGGTACTAAACTTAATGCACAGTAGCAAAGGCTCATTAATGTGTAGATGCACCCAATGAGTGCTCCTTAAAGAAGAGAAAAATAACCAAGCAGTGGGGTTCTCAATGATAAGATTCAGGTGTCCACTCCTAACAGACCCTGGAGTTGTATTGGGACAAAAATGTGAAGCTCAGGTTTCAAAGTTGTTTAAAAATAAATCAAGAGGCAAACACCTAAGAAGGGAATCACAGAAACACTGAGATCCAAAACCATTTATTGAAATGAAAAGGATGGGAAGTTACTGCAAAACCAAGGCTGAAGACATAGAAAGAATGTTCTTTTATGTCAGGTTTCTTAATAAAGAGTGGCCATAATTTCTGATCCTTTGAATAGTCTATTTTTTCATTCCAAAGGATGCTCCTTGAGTGCTTTGGGAAGATATTATTTTCTCTGCTGGAGTGGCATAAAAATATATCTGTCAGTTATTATATACATATGTATGGATTGTATTTCTTTTGTGGGAAAATATCACTATGTCAGTATTTAAAATTAGCATTATACTTTTCTTTATCATATTGCAAACTTTTCTGTACAGAAATCTGAATCTTCCTCTGAACTAGTTAAGTCCACTACTGCTCTGCAATCTTTTTAGGCACAGATGTAACATATGGCTTATATGCCAGTCTGCTCCTAATGTCCAATAATGAAGTACCTACACAGAGCTCCTGTAACCTGAAATAGGCTTAGTGGTTTAGTTCCACTTACTGCCAGAACAAATGCTAGGTACTTTGACAACCAAAACCAACCAATCTGGGCATATCACAAAGAATACAGCAAAACCACAATCAGTGACATTTACTACAGCACATCTAATCTATGGCATCAATTAACAATAACATCTCTTACAAATTTTGAAGTCCAGCTGTGAAATGACCCATATAATAGGAAAAAAATAGGTCATTTTTTCTTTTTTTAAACGTTTCCATATGACATGGCTGACAATAAGACGAAACACATTTGTCAGCGAGTTAACTCTATAAGCAATGACCCTAACAGTCTCTTTTCTATGCACAGTTCTAAAGTCTCCTCCAACTACAGTTGCAAACTTCTATCAATTAAAAAGCATCTGGGAGCCCAGAGGGAAACTACTCTTTCCAATCTGTTTGCAGCTTGTGGAATTCCACACCTTGCCTTTTATACAATAGTGCAACTTTGCCAGAACAATAGCCTCGCTGTTGAATCTCTGAACTGAACAATGGCAACAAAAATGGCCTAAATTTTCAAGACTGGCAAAATGTGGTGAAAGCAAACAACCTTGCATACCAATAGAACTACAGATCAGTTTAGTGCAATAGAGAACTCTTTTCATCAAAGTGCAAGCTTTGTTATGTTAATGTCACATCTGCAACAGAGCAATCCTTGTTGATATTGGGACGAAATTTTTAGAGCAATCAGTCTATGTATTCAGTTTAAAAGACAACAGAAAGAGACATAAACTGGGTCAAAACATTTCAAAGCTGATTCTCCTTTGTAGTCAGATGTGTCAGCCTTTCTGTGCATGATAATCCTGCCAGAGAAACTTAGAAAGAACAAGAAAGAGGCTCTCAAGTTTGGAATCCTCAAGCTGATGAAGCAGAGAAGACAAAACTCTCAGACAGTCTGAGATAAGCATATAAATAAGATGTTATGAATGCCAGCTGTTTTTACAAGTGCATAACAGACAGATTCACTGTCCCAGTTTGCATGTGAAGAATTAAAAGTTGCCCTCCACCCCCAAGCTGTTGTAGATGCAACATTAATTCTCAGGTCAGTAATATCTTTGTAAAAACTAAACTCCATCACAAGATAAAATGTCTTCCTCCTTTCTGCTCACCCCTGCACATCACAATCAATGTGATACGATGTCAATTAAAAACAGAACAAAAGAAAAAAAAACACAAAAAAAAATACAGAAGAAACAAAAATAACTGGGAGAAATGGTTCTATTCTGTAACTTCAACACAGCTTTTTCTCCATCTGGTCTGTGGATAATTCTGTTTTGTCCAATCTAATCTTCTATTCAAAGATAAAAGCCACTGCTGGAGGGATTAGAATGATTTGGAAGCACTTCTGTGCAGGAATGCAGCTTGTTGGAGAAATCAGGGTTTCCATTGGGCAGGAGGCCGTCTCCAGAGTATCCCACATTAGCATTGCTTAAAACACAATCATTTTCAGGCTAAAAGAAGAGAGAGAGAGAGAATATTTAAGATACATCGGAACATTAAACACGGTAGGCAAAAATGTAAGGTGTTAGCATGGGAGACCCTATATCAATTCCACACTCCACCAGACTTACTGTGTGATTTAGGGAAACTCACCCCAGTTTTCCATCTGTCAGAAACAGTATTCCCCTGCTGCACAGGAAGGTACCTGCACTAACAACTGTGAAGTGCCTGCCAGTAATAGGGTCAGATAGGTACCGTAGGCAGTCCTGGAGCTCAGCCACCTCACCTAGGGCTCAATTCTGTGGAAAGGGGCATATCATGCTGTAGAATCTGCTGTGCATGGCAAGAAATACTCTCTAGAACAATATTCACTATGGGCCTGATCCAATTCCTGTTGAAGCCAATGAAAGATTCCCATTGACTTCACTGTGGGATGGGCAGAAGCTTAAAACAGAAGCTAGTTTTGAACACCAATGGTTTTGCAAATGATTCGTGATTCGGGGTGCCAATGACAGACTCCTGAAAGGGACTGGATTTTCAGAGGGCAGGTGCTCAACATTTTCTGAGCATCCAGCCTTTTCAAAGGGGTCTCAATATGGACATCCAAACACGAAGATAACCCAACCCATTCCCCAGAGAAGTTGTGGAACTTCCTTCACTGGAGGTTTCCAAGAGACTGAAAAAGTTTAAGGAATATGAATCCTATATTTGTACAGGACATTGGACTAAAGGACCCCTGAGGTCCTCCCCAATGGGTCCCTTTTGAAACATCTTGGACCAGTGGCGACACATAGAGGATATACGGGGGTGCACCCCCTGACCAATCGTGCTCCCTGCTTAGGCGATGAGCAGGGAGGGCAGGCGGGAGTGCTAGTGTTGCATTACAGTACCTATAATTGTTTTAATTGCTTATATTGCTATTTTAATCATGAATTATTTAGCCATTAAGATAAAGTTAATCTTGTTATGATTCACTTTTCATACTATTTTAATCAGTCGTTGTTGTTCTGGAATTAACCATCTATTTTAAATTTCCTATTGCTTAGCATATATATATATATATTTGACCTACTTAAATTTGGTATAAGAAAAATGCTTATGTAAGGTGTGTGGTATGTCTGGCATGTTTGAAAAGAAGTAAGGAAAGAATGAATTATGTATGTATGTGACAATGTGAAGGAAGACAGCCCTCTTGCAGCAGGTGAAAATAGCCTTCTGTGGTTTAACAGTTAAAGGTTGCAGCGACAGATTCAGCAGTTAAGGACTGCCAAATACTAAATCATGCCTTCACCCTGATGGCTGAAGACTACAAACAATGACCCCCCTGAAGATTGCAGACTGCAAAGCCAGAAGATCATGTCCTACCAATCCCAGCCTGCCAACAGGACAAGGAGGATGACCTTCGTGTCCGACTCAGCAGAATCCATAGGCTTGTATGGATAGCTATCACTATAAAGAATGAATACAAAGAAAAGGCTTTGGGTCTGTTCACCTGCAAGAAGGAGTTTTGGGTGCATCCAGCAACACCTGACTCCATTCTTCGTGGTCGGTCTGGCTGGCCACCAGAGTGACCCAAACAACTTTAGAACTTGGTAATGCTTTAACCTTTGCAGGACTGTCTAACTATCTGTGTGTGTGCACGTTTCTTTTGTATGAATGTATTAATGGGTATGTATGGGAATGAGTGAAGCAGATAGCCTTACTGTTCTTTTTCTTTTCATGTTCCATGTTTTAGGTTCCAATAAATGTGGCGTTGTGCCTTATCCCCTGATAAGATCCCTGCTTGTTCTTAATTCACATTGTACGCCCTGTGCGGAAAACACTGGTGCCCCCCCCACCCCCCCGTGAGCACTGGTTGGGGAGTGGGAGCACTGCGGCTGCCTCCCCGCCAGTGAGTTTTGCTGAGGTAAAACTCGGTAGCAGACACTGTTTCAGTGCCTCTGGACAGAAAATTGCACAACTATTCCCCCATCCAGAATATAGTAACATCTGCATGGAATGCCACAGCATGTACAGCCTCATCAGATTCAGAGCGCCACCATGCCAGCACAGCACTCCATCTGCAGGTCATTAGTTGCCTCCATTGAAGCCTTATGTTGTACTTCTTGTTCTGGAAGCTCCATTGTGCAATTTCCCATTAACACAAAACAAGACAAAAATCCAGTTATGGTATAATGGATTTCTAATGAGAGCAACCATACCTGTAGCCCAAGACATGGATGACTGCTGGGGGGGGGGGGCACGTTCCCCCACTTGACTAAGGTGGCACCAGTCACCCATGTCTTGGAGGAGTTGAGGTGCCATTCAGTGATAAAGGATGCCAGGTAAACAGGAAGACAGGGATGTAATACTCTAGAGCAGAGGTGCGGAACCCCTGGCCCATGGATCAGATCCTCATCATTTGGCCTGTTGGGGAACCCTGTGGACTGTGGCTGTGTATGCCAAGCAGTGTGAGACCCAGTCCTGGCACACACGGCAGACAGAGGCAGCATAGGGCTTTGGAGCTCAATCTCCATATGTGGGACTGAGCAGAGGTGGCATGGGACCCTAGGGGTGCATGGGGGGCCAGAGGTGCATGGAGCCAAGCGGAGGCTGCTCAGACCCCAGACAGTAATCCCCACATGCAGGATTGGGCTGAGGCAGCATGGGTCCCAACCCTGGCGCACAGAGCCCAGAAGAGATGGTGCTGAGTCCACGGCCCCAAGCATCCTAGCACGTAGGATAGGGGTGGTTCAGGGTCCTGGGGCCATGATCCCAGCAAGCAAGACTGGACGGGAGCCATGTGGAGTCCCAGGGCTCCAATTCCAGCATGTGCAGCCAAGTAGGGATGGTGCAATCCAGGTCTGGCCATACAGGCCTGATCCTGGGGTATAAGGTCCGATCCAGCCTGCAGACTGGCTCTATGCCACTCATTTTGTCCATGAGGCCCAAATGATGAGCACTAGGTGTCTGAGGCCACTTTATGCCCTACTGTTGTGACTGATGGCGAGCAGTAAATGCAAGTCTAGAGGAGCAAGGTTCTGTCTCTGACCTCTAAGGCATCATGGTTCCTTAAGGATGTTTCATACAGGTAAGTGTTAAGAACAACTACCACTTGTGGCACTAATGGCCAGTTCCACTGCATCCCTCTCTTTCCATGTAGCAAAGCATGGATGCTTGTATACTACAACAGACCCCCTCCCATGACTTCATCTAGTTTAGCACCAGGAAACTATGCAACAGAAGGGCTCTGAGCTGGTGTCTCCCTCAACCAGCATGTCTACACCAGGCCAGCATGCGTGACCACAGGGTGTACTGACCCAACCGATCTGGATAGTTCGGGCCCTTGACTCCCAAGAACTGATACTGAGACTGGGTCTCCCTCTGAGGGAACAGTGGTATGTGTACTCAGCACTCATAGTGTGCATGGGTGCTGGTGCAAGATGCTCCTACTGAACATTTTCAAGCCTTAGTAGGGAGGTAAGAGATTCCTACCCTGCCCCTGCTTCCATGGCCCTAAAAGAGGAAGAGGGGGGGGGTCCTCCCACTGCACCACCTCCCTTGGGCTGCCTGTCCTGCACTCTTCCCTGGGACTTATCCTTTACTTGATGCTGTCCCCTGATGAACAAATGGCTGTATACCTGAAACACCACCCAGTGTAACTGCAGTCACACCAACTGGTCCTGCAGGAAACTGTGACGCTGTACAGTCTTTTTCGGAAGCAACAGAAAAAATAAAATGGGCAACCAGTTGCTTTCAGCCTGGTTTCCAGAGAGCTGGGCACTCACCATTTTTTATAACAGCAGTGGAAACTGGGGGTCCCTAGCCTGTACTAACAGCTATTATCATGTGCAGCTGCTCACCTGTGTGATGCACACTTCTTAGTCTGGGATACCAACTCAAATTTCATCAAAACAAATCCTATAGAGCACCAATGTACAACTGTTGATGCATAAAGTGCATCAAAGGAAAAGTGTATAAAAGAAGTCCCACAAAGTCTTCCAGTGGGATCCATAATGTTTAGACATTAATGAAAAATGAAAAATGGAGAGAGCTGCAGTTCAAGGGCTATGGCTCAGGTTCCCTCAGCTTTGAGAGGCACTTATTTAAGTGCTTGCTTCTCACAGATTCTTTTGGGTTACAGCCATGACAGACCATTCTGCTTCATCTCATCTACCCTCCTGCACAGGCTAGAAATCCTCACCCAGGGATCCCCACCTCCACCTCTGAACACAGGCAGACCTCTGGTAAGATGTGTCTAGCCTTTGAAGGGACACACTGAATTTTCCTGAAGGCACAAAGAACCTATGCCATGTGGGGTGGCTGTGCCAGTCCTTGTACTCTGGTGATTTCAGCTGGGATGCTCCAAGTATACAGGGGCCCAGCTCTCAGTGAAACTCTTTAGGGCATCAGGCTTATAACTCTTTTCAGTGCTCTACACCCTGGGCATTTAGCATACTTCACTCCCAACTCAACACAACTGTTAATAGTGTTCCTGCCTATTGCAGACACGCTGCAGTGGGCTCTGAAATTATCCTTATCAGTCAAATAAGGGTGTGCAGTAGGATGGGGAGTGGGGTTCAAAGGGTATCCATTGTATAATTGAACAACATGGGTAAGAGCTGGATAAGATTGCAGCCTCTGTGCTCAGGGGAGTGCAGGGCCTATTTCCTCCACTTAATGATCTGGGGTAAGGGAGGAGCTGGCACTGTCGACCACCTCATGTGTGCAACAGTAGGCTTGCAGCCTTTCCTTTCCTAGGGCTGTGTACCTGTACCTGTACACAGCCCTTTCCTTTCAAGGTGAAAGGGTAGATCCTTCCTGGATGGGCAGGGGGCTCTGCATCCCCTGGGTTGTGCCTAAACCTAGTTCTAGCCCTGTGTGGGTACTATGTATACTTGGTTAGTAAAATCTGTAAGCTATAGATCTCATCTAAAGTGCACTGAACTTAAAAGGGAATCTGTTAATTTTCTTGGAACAACTTAGAGCAGGGATCAGCAGCCTTCTGACAGCATGAACTGGAGGTTACAACTGGGCTTTCACTGTGGGCTGGAAGCCCCCCCTCCAAGTGACTGGCTGCCAGATTCCCAGCCGCCTGTGGCAAGGGTAAGCTCAGACACTGAGGAGCAGCAAATTCTGCAGCAAAGGGGAGTGGTGCAGAGCAGTTCCCCAAGACTGATTCCCCAAGCCAAACTGAACCTCCCCAGGGCAAGTTGGACCTCTCAGTGGGCTAGATCTGGCCCGGAGAACCATTAGCCATAGATTGCCAGCCTTGGCTTAAAATGAGCCTGTTCAACTTTGGTGCCCCTGGGCCAGCTGCATGTAGCCCCCACTTGTGGTATGCAGATTCCCTGGGCCCTGCCACATGGACTGCAGAAGTGGCACATGGTCTCTTCTGCTTTCCATGCTGCTGTGGCAGCACTTGTCTCTCGCCTGCTGGACAAACCCCCTGCTCTCTATGTGGGCTGCACAGGTGGCGCATTGACCCCTATGCCATGCTCTGCCACATGGAAGCAGGAGAGGCAGCCAGCAGGGCCTGTGGATGACCCGTTAACTGCTCATGGGCTGCGATTAGCCTGTGGGTCATCAGTTGGACAGCGCTGTCTTAGACAAATGTGCCTTTGGGATGTCCGGTATCAGGGGTGGCCAACTTGCAGCAAGTGTGCCACAAATGCCATGGGCAGCTTCTGGACATGGCATGTGGTAGACTGGGGAGGGACCAGGGAGCAGAATGAAGAGCAGCAGACTGGGCAGGGAAAGAGGACTAGCATGGCACTTGGAAAGGGGCAGGACTCAACTTGTTGCACATCCATGAAAAACATTGACTCCTGCTGGTCAAGGTGTACCTATCTTAGTTCAGGGGGCTGGACTAGGTGATGTCTTGGGGTCACTTCCAGTTCTATACTTTTATGATTTCAATCGGTGTTCGGTCAAGGCCCTTGCTGGGATCCATCTGGGTAAACACAGATTTGGGCCAAAATGTGCTACGAGGGCACGAGCAGAACTCTCAGGGAAATTAATGTGGAAAAGCTTGTTGTACAACATTATCTATGCTCACACCATCATTGTTAGGTGCCAGCCGGCCCAGTAGATCCAGTCCAAACTCTCAGCTAATGAAATCCCAGTCAGACTACAAGCAATAGTAGTCTCCTGGGATGGTTACTCATGGTCAATGAACCAAGAACATAGGCAGGAGGCATAAATGAGTAAAACAAGATCTTCAAACCCTTTCACACTACAGGGTAGCCATTCAAGGGAATTGTGCTCTAGCACCAGAGACTGTTCCAGTATTCCAGAGCCATATTGGCTCCATGCCATGCCCCTTCATGCTACCACCATATGGCAAGCGTTTTTTTGCACAGGGCCTCAGCCCTTCAAGAGCAGACTCCAGGTGTTCATGCATCCAGACTAGGATGGGAAATGTACTAAGACTAGCTTTGCACAGTGTTCTTCCCCAAGCTGCCCTGTGCACCACTTGGTACTGTCCAAGGATCTGCACTGTAGGCAGATCACACAAAAGTAAAGAGAATCCAGTGCTCAGAGTACTTGTTTGAGACCACAGTCCACTCTGCTCCATGTAAGCAAGTCACATAACCCACATCTACATGGTAAGTTACAGCACCTGGCAGCAGTGATCTCAAGCATGGTGCATTAGTCCAGGTGGGCTGCCTCCTACAATGAAAGCCCACGTAGCCATGCCCACACAGTACTTTGGGCAGGCTAATTAGCATCACTGAGTGACAGAGGTAATAGACCCATGGCACCAGAGAGACACGGCTGTATTAATGCCAGTTTCTGAGGTAGCCAGTTCAGAGGAACACAACATGCCCGTGGGCACAGCTGCTGAATGAGTAAAATAACTGTGTACATGTGGCTTGATTAGGAGCCAACATATGTGACACGCACTCTGGAAATCTTTAGCTCAAACGCAAAAGAGGCCCTTACCTTAGGACTATTCTCCCTGTTTAATAATGATGTATATATGCCGTAAGAGTTCACAGAGTCCTCCTGTTGGCCACCAATGTTCACAAAGTGATCCACAGCTGAATTCGGAAAAGGATATTGGGACTCTGAAGGAACTGGGCTTGGCTGCTTTTGAGAAAGAATCTGATAGGAGGATGGGGGTAAAAATCCTGAATATGGAGAGATATCCTCTTGGGACCCTCCACTATTCACTGTCTCCATATCTGCCAACCCATTCAAGTAGAAATGAATTGTAGACACTCCTGTGTTTGGCACTGATTCAGAACAGACCTGGGGCTGGGAGTTCAGTTCTTGCTGGACGCTATAGGTCTCTGCCTGTGCTGGAAGCCCTATTAGCTGGGAGCTGTAGTCCTGCCAAGTGCTAGTCCCCAAGATGTGCTGATTGGGTGAGTCATGGTTACACAGACCATTTCTTAGTGACTGCTGACTAGTTTTTTGTTTCAGCTGACCTTGCAGCTCTATTTGTATCTCAGCCTGTTTTTGCTGGAAGCAGTGCTGGGTTTGCACGGGTGGGGGCTGTTCCTGTGGTAGGAATGGTTGATGTACTTCATGTGTGGCTTGAAAGCCAACTTCCAACTGCCTCCCGTTTTGCTTGCATTGATAAGGGATTTCCATGGGTTGATGGTGATGGGTTGAGGTTTGCAGGCTTGATCCATGAGGCCTGACCCACTGGGTATTCTGCTGCTGATTGCTAAGGGCGGACTCTATGAACTGAGACAGACCTTCCACAGCTGGTCCCCTTGGTGACCTCCACTGCAGACCATTATGCTGCGGCTTATCCTCATCAGTTTGCTTCATCAGCAGGGGTGCCAGCTGACTAAGTGCTGAGTGTGACAGCTGCTCCCACGGCTGGCCAGTTTGCTGGTTCTGTGTTATGACGTGCTGCTGCATTTGCTGCGAAAGCTGCAAGATCAGTGGCTGCTGGTTCTGCTGCAAGTGCTGAGGGAGGTACTGGGAGCCTTTGTCTTGCATGTGGGATGGATACATTGCTGGGTGTTTGCTTGGATTCTGGGCTGAGTCTGGCAAGAGGAAGCCCTGTTGCACCCCTGTAGGCTCACCCTCATATTTGTTTACAAGAGAACCATGAATATAAGACAGGATTTCATTGTTTGTTAACAGATCATTAAGGGATGGAATATAATCTGGGTCCATTTCCACCTTCACCATCCTCTCATCTAATAACAGGAGCTCCAGGTCTTCGGCATTCAATCCTAGACTCTCCAGGGCATTGAACAGCTCGTTATTTGAACAGTTTTCATCACTGCTAATAGAGAGAGAGTCTAGGGTAGATAACAGCGGGTCCCCTTGCCTCAAGTTGACTAGCTCCTGCTTGAGACCATTTTCTCCAGAAGAAGCTGGATTAGCAACTGCATTCCAGGAATCTCCTCCTGTACCAAATAAGTAAGATTCACCTGAGTGGTTAAAAAAATTCCTGCTGAAGGAATGCTTGGGGGTTGTAGCTGGTTGGGAGACATACACTGACTCATCTTGTCTCATCATGGCACCAAGGAGGGAGTTTGGGTCCACATTGTCCTTCTGGGACCTCCCTCCTTTACTCTGAGAATTCTTCTTGGATTTGCTATTTTTACCTTTGCTTTGGAAAGGTTCAAGAAAGCTGGGAATTGGGTAAGTTGTTTGGTACAGCAGTGCCTCCCCCGTAGCAAAGGTAAAAGGTAGATGCATAGATCGTTTCCTTAGATGCTCCCCTCCTTCTTCATCTCTGCAAAGAATGAAAAAAAGTTTTGTGATGACATGCACCCAAAGAGTCAGCTTGACAGAGACATGAACAATGAAACCAATAATTCTTCATCACAGAAGTGAAGATCACTATTCTTAGAACACATGGTTCTTTGTGCTGAGGAATCTTTACAAATTGAATTCTGCAGACCTTCTATGTCCTTTGGGAGGCACTGTGAGAAGATACTGGATGACTCTCATTAAGGCTATGACACTATCACTTCAAACCCAGAAGCCACAGAAATCAAATATGAAGGAACTCTGTGGCTCCAACAATGTACCCCTTCAATTAATCAGAGGGGAGAATACCCTGGATTGTGGGTGCTGTAGCTCAGCCAGAGATGCTGGCCTACAGAAAAGAAAGGGAGCTTAGCTTCATCAGGGAGTGGTACCCCATAGGGAAATGCACTTAGTAAGGTGTCATCGATTGAGTCTGCTCCAATATACTGCAATTACAGGGTGCTGGAGCAGCCTTGATGCTCATGTATGGGTGCCCTAAGTCCTGCTCTTACTGTAGCACAGCCTTGTAATGTCCACCCTTCAGACAGAATCTACAGGACATATGTGAGGTCATAAGTGACATTTCAGAAAGGCCCAATTCTGACCTTACACTACAGTAAACCAGGAGTGAGCCCATACAGCCATTACATTAATGTGAAGCTGCTGTGAGATCAGGAACAGGCCTGAAATATTTCTTTCTGTGCTTTAAAAATATTTCAATGTTCTCCATGGCTCCTGCCACCAGCAATGAGTGAGCACTGAAGTTCTTTCCATTGCAATCACTGCCTAGTTTGTGTCCATCCTGGTCCTTTGAGGAAAGTAATAAGCAAGATAGTGAGCTATGAGGATGAAGCAAGTGTCCTTTCCTACCGTTAACATCAGGTCCTCCTTACTGATTGCTAGAAAATGGTATTCAGAGGTTTGCTTTTGGGAACTGGCTTGTAGGTAAAATAGATATATATATTAGAACAGTGGTCCAGGGCAACGGCAAAGGTTAACTGATTTCTAAAATCCTGTTTGTGACAAAGTTTCCTCAAGGCCCACTGTATGACAGAGGCAAACAGCAAGCAGACACACAGGCTGTGAAATTGAAGGCATGTACCACAGTGTTCCATGATATGAGATAAGGGACTCTGCCACATTGACCAGCTCACAGTTCTCTGCTACAGAGCCCTTGGGATTTCCAGTTTTGGTAAACAGACCAAATTAGGAGGACACTGGCAAGAACCGAATGAGGATGTGTGCATGTGATGGGTTTGTGAAATAAAGGAATATACTGACAGGACAGGACGTGGAAAGTCCTGACGACCACAGAGAGACCAATCAACACTGCCCAAAGATGAAGAGTCATCAAAGGAGGAAAGGATACAAAAGAAAGAATTTCAAAGAAATCAAGGGAAGAAAAGGGTCCCTGAGAAGGGATCCCAAGGTCACTGTAGACAGAGGGCATACCACCAGTCCAATTCACCCGCCCCACTGGGGGGGCTAAGGGGGGGGGGGGGACCTTGGCCTCTGACCTCCAGGCTGCTGACATCTGACATTCAAAAGAGAACAGAGTGAAGCCCACTACTGGCCAGATGTACCTTGACTCTGTGAACCCTGGGACTGGTAGATATAGAATTATTTGCATTATTCTTATCTGCTATTACTGTGTATCAATATTATTTGGCTATTATCAAATGGAGAGGTCATGGTCAGTTTGAGGGTTTGGGTCCACCCAGAATAAGGTATCTGGATCATAAATCCAGTGCCAACACTTATGAAGCTTCTGACAACTCAGGAGAGTTTAGAAGCCCTGCAGGTCTGCAGCCCCACACTTACACAAGTGGCCGTTGTGTGGCAATGATGTAGTCAGGTTTGCCGTTCTTGTAGACGAGTCTGGCATTGGCCTGGACCCACTTCCAACGATTTTCTTTTGTCAGGAGACGGAAAACAGTCAGGCCACTCTCTCCAGTTTTCATCACTGGAAAAGATGTCAAATGAAGGTGATGAGCAAAGCTAGACTTGCAGAGACACAGGCAGTGCTGAGCAATTTGTGGGTCTGAGTGATACTGACATTGCTGTGGGATCTTCCAGCACCATCTTGTGGACCCCAGGGCACCCTTCATTACAGGCTGCCCAAGCAATGTGCAGCTGACCAAAAGCCACTCACAGAAAATCATTTTTCTCCATCCAGGCTGTAGGTTAACCATCAGTGCTGCAGAAACAGCTCCTTCTTGTACCCTGAGCTAGGCTGTGGGAGGAAGGCGACACTTTTCCCTTCCAAAGCCCTTGCACAGGTCAGTAAGACAAACAACCTAATTTACTGTTAGAAAGTTGCAACCCTACAAAACATAATTTGTCCAAAGAGCACTCATCTACGCTAGCTGATCCTGGCCATCACAGCAACATTTTGAGAGGAGAATATGTTCTTTTAAAGAAGTCCACAACAATATTGTAACGTGAAATACTTTTTATATAACTTCTTGGTAATTTCTTTGATGAAACTGTGAAGTAAAACTCCCTGCAGCAGTGGGACAGGCAGCAGTACAAGGACATAAAGCTGGAACCTCACTTGGTGTAAACTGGCATTGAAATCAACAGTGTTACTATTTACAAACAGCTTCCTTAGAAACATATTAGCTGTTTAAGAAGGTAGGTCAGACATAAGACAGAGGCCTAGTCTACACAACAGCGCTCCACTGTGATGGCAGAGGTACCCTCCTTTCTGCTAGCAGAGGTACACCTTTCCTCTCAAGTGAAAAAAGACTTCTGCTTGTGTCTGGGAGCTGGCAGAAAGTGCATGTAGTTTCTCCAGTGCCTACTGCCAGCTTAGACAGGTTTTTCAGCACTACACACGTGGTCAGCACAGCTGTTGCAATGGAGCTACTTAGAGCCTCCACAAGCACATGGATATGCACACATTCTGGCCACTGGATGACAACAAGGTTTGCTGCCTGCTATCTGCCCATCTGTTGGAAGACCCAAGTAAGTGTCAATAAGGCCTGAGTTAGTTAGTTCCCCATTTGAAAAAAAGAAATCCTCAGGTTAGGACATGGAGAGGATGGATAAAGAAAGGGCCATTTAAACAAGGATTTCTTCCTATCTGGCTGCTTTTGCAGAGCAGCATATCCTCCTGTGGCTGAGCTGTGTCAGAGAGATTGTTAGATGGCCTTGCTTTTACATGCAAACTGTATTCGGTCAGGTCCATCCGAATCAGTGTTGTTCAGCAAGCTTTACATTTTGTACCAAGCAGAACATAAGTGGTTAGCTCTCTCAGCCTAAAGTCAGGCAGTAGGTAGGGCAGGATGATACCTTAAAGACTAACTCAGAGGTATGAGCTTTCATATGAAACCACCTACTTCATCAGGTACTATATCCATATTGCAGTGAGGGTAATTTCACTATCCTGGCCCACAGGTTGAACCAAAACTCCTTCTGAGGCCCTTAGTAATACAAAGAGGCATCCCCTCAAGTCCTCAGTGAAGTGCTTAGTATAGAAAGGCAGATCACATTGGGAAAAAGTCCCTCTGGCTTGAGTGAGCAAACTGTTCAAGGGCTTGGACTACAGACTCATGCACCCATCACAATTTGACTCTAGTGGCCCCTGCCAAAATCCTAATTAATCTGAAAGTCAGGCTACAGTGCACCAAGAAAGCTAGGAGGAAAAGGGGTTTTTTTAAGCCTTACTTCTGACATGATTTTCAGCACAGTGCAGCATATCAGCAGCATGGATAAACTGGTACCCTGTACCACGCATCCGCAGCTCCACTTCTGTGTAGCCCAGAACTATCTTCCCTCTGCAGGACAGACAGACAAACAGATTAATGGGCTTGCAAAAAATCAACTACTCTATGTCTTCCAGTAATATTTACAGTCCTGAAATGGCAACATTGCCCCTAAATAATAAGGGCAGCCTGTGGCTCAGGCTATGAGTAAGAACCCCTCCTGGGTTGCCCAGTGCCTAAGTCTGGCCACGTAAAAGAAAGTAGCATTGTTCATCCACCTACTCTATCCCCAGAACACATGGGTAAAGAATATGTTGAAGTTTGGTTCTTGATGACTGGAGTGGCCAGTGAGAGCAGTGGGGGTTATTAATGTATAGCTGGCCTCATGGAACAGTAAACCCCCCATTCTGCAGAACACTTCAGTGCCCGCCTAAATCCCATTGATTCCTATGGGGCTTATCAGCTGCTTCAGTGCTGAACTGAACAGGAATGCTTTGCCAGTCTGAGATCCATACCACTGCCCATCAGCCTAGGAGCAAGGGGAGAGCCGTGACTTGCCAGTTTGCCTAACTAACCACACCTCTCAAAGCTATATACCTCTGGGCTGGTGTAAGTTACACACACCCCTACTTCTAGGGTATTAAAAAGGTCACAGTAAGGAACACATTAGAGGCCTTGGCATGAGTGCCTTTAGCTTGTATACACCCTCCATTATATAAAGATAGGAACTGCACGTTGTTGCTATAAATGGGTAACTCAAACAACAGAAATTTTCAGCTTGTCCACACTGAAGACGGGCTTGCAAGGCCAGATTCCATGTTTTCGCGGATCTAAAGAGGAAAACAGTGACTAAGCAATTTGATCATTGGAACCCACCCAAAATAATTAAACTCCATTACCAAAAAGAACAGCACTCACTGTCAAGAATCAAAACCTAAAAACCTCTGAAGACCCTCCCAGCTGAACAGTCATTAAACAATGAATGTGAACCTTCATCTATAATGCGAGTCTCACCCATGGGTGTATTTTAGAAAAATCCTATTTAATCATATACACTCAGCTTCAGTACTCACTTGGCATCACATGCCATGGGTGTGAAGTCCAGCTTGTGCTTTGTTCTGAAGATCATGTTTTTGGTTCTAATCTCCAGGATGGATGGGGGCTGCAAAGGAGTAGAGATGGCAAAGAGAGCCAGCTGTGGTGGTAGCAGAGACCCATCTTCAGACCTTTTATTTTGTCCATGAAGAAACTTCAACCGTCCTTGGAGGTTTAAAGCCTGTAAAAGAAAAAGTTAGGACTCATTTTGAGAACCAGAATGAGATTGTAAAAGTAGTGCTTTGGGAAGGAAATCTAGCATTGAAAGCCCTGTGTAAAGAAACAAGCAAGGCCTACAGGAAGGACACAGAAGCCACAGAGAATCAGTTTATCGTGGCCGTCTGGTAAATAGATTTCAGATGTGCTGGAGCACTATAGTAACAACGGCATAAATGAGTCTGAAAACTTGGAATGTAGGACCTGCTCCTGTAATTTGGGCTTGCTTAAATTAGGCAAAGGAACTATGATTAGTGACCCTAAAGAGGGGTGGGCAAAATATGGCCCACCAACCAATTCAATCTGGCCCATGAGTGGACAGCCACCAACTCACTGTCCCACAGGGGACAGTGACTCTGGTGGCCATGTGGTGCCAGGCAGGCAGGGGGGACTGCTTTGGCCCAGCAGCACCAGGCATCAGCTGTGGACCCAGGCAGGGCTTCCCTCTCAGCGGGCAGGTGGCAGCATCAGCTGTGGATGCCGCAGACAGGCTCAGGAGCCTGGACACAGAACCTGCTGGCTGCATCCACAGCTGACCCCCCACCCTCCCAGCATGGTGGAAGCTCCCACGCAGAGTCCTGATCTGGAACCTGCCAGCAGCGTCTGCCATGGACCCAGGCAGGAGCTGCTGCCACGCCAGGTGGGTAGCATCATCTCTTTCTGTCTCTCTCCCCACTTCTCTTCATAACCCGGCTGAAGCTGATGCTGCCACCCGCCTGGGCTCAGATCCAGAGCTGAGTGTCGTGGTTCCTGGCAAACTACAGTTTCAGCTGGGTTTGGACAGGGTGGGAGGGGGAGAGAGACAGACAGAGAGAGAGAGAGGCAGGCAGAGCAACAGAGAGAGAGAGAGAGAGAGAGAGGCAGAACGAAAGAGAAGGGATGGGACGGGACAAGAGGAGAGACAGAGATGGATGTGGCCCTTGACAGGTCCCCAAAACTCATTAAGTAGCTCTCCAGCCAAAATAATTTCCTACCCCTGTCCTAAAGGCTGTGGCAGGACATGCCTCATCTACCATACACCTGAAAAGCAGAAAAATAGAAGAGGAAAGATTTGTGTCTACTTTCCATTTTGGCACTGCCAATTGCACTGCTCATAACACATCCCAATGCTCCACACAGCTCATGTTTTCATCTCCCACAGATGCAAAAAGCAAAAAAAGAGAGAAATGGTGCAGCTGATGTGCTTATTCACATCCTTCAAGAGGCTGTTATGGACTTCAGAAAATACTTCCATCTATAAAATTGTATCTCCCTTCAAAATGATAAAAAGGCCAACCCTCCTTGTTTAACACTGATACCATCAACTGTCAGATTGAGGGAACTGTCCTGGAAGTTTCTGCATCATCCCTTACTTTTGAAACCTTTCCAGAACCTGTCCTGGGCTCCTAGAGACATTCAGGAGCAACAGGGCATGCGTGCCTGCCATTACACCTGCCTATTGCTCTTGCTCCTCACTGTTAGTAGGAAGCCAACAGTAAGGTTGAGTGACCCTCCACCCATAACTAACATGCCTTGCATCAGACTGGCTATGATTTGACTGAGCAAAACTAGTTCACCCCTCCTGGACTCTGACAGGCTCCTACAATGAATCGACTTATGCAACGTGCTCCTATAGTAGCGTTGTTCCTGCTGATCACCTGCTTGGCTGCTGCCCCTGACACACTCATGTAGTGTGTTACTTTATGTTGAAAGTTTAACTATTTATCTGCTTCAGCTAATGTATCCCTTGCCTCTAATGCTCTTGGGCACAAGAAAGGAGTGAGTTACCACCTCCTTTTAGTCCTTGGTTTCTGCTTCAGCTGCAATCAGAGATTGTGATTTCTGACAACTGCTCACTGGGGTATAGGCAGAACCCACAGTGCGAAACACATTTTGGCCATCCTACAGCCAGAAGGCAAGAATGGCTTTTTGTCACCGCCCACAGCAGCTGCCTTTGAACTGATGACCTAGAAGTGAAAATCTTCACAGCCCATTACCAGTCCCCTGAGCTATCCAGTGCTCTTAGCATTTAGCATGATAAATTCATCAACCTTCATACAAAGGCTGCATCATCTAGGACCTATACCTGATCTTGAGTCATGCCAAATCTCAGAAAGATGAGTCAGTGGGAGCTGGAAGTGATCAGACCTGCAAAGCCCAGCAATATCTATCCACATCAGGCTCTTGTTACTATGCCATTAAGCACTCAGTAAGAAGGTGAGTACAGACTGGTCACAGCAATAATGACCAATAGGTGAAGATTAGTTACTGCAGTCACTCTGATTATTTGCAATGTACAATGCATGAGACTGTTTCTAATTTAAGAGTCCTACTGCCTTGAAACAAGAAGCCCCAATATGCGCTGTATTTCAGGTGTGTTAACACTGGGGACAGAGAAAACTCCTTGAAGATTTGCTGCATAGTACAATGAAGGAAAAAATAGAGAATCAAGCTAGTGTAGAGAAGGCCTCAGCTCTAGGCGATCCAGGACTGAATAAAAGTTCCAAAGAAAGAAAATCCAGGGATGAGAATAACCACCTTATTTTTGTAGGGTCAAGGGTCTTTGTGGAACCCCATCTGCCACCGATAGTGGGTGAAGTTGCCCAGGACTATCACACTAATGAGAAAACAACATAGGTTCTGACTCACCAAGAACCCAGATGAATTATCCAGGAGGCAACGAAACCGGCAAACAAAGCTCCTTTCTAGGAAAGAGGAGTTCTCAGGAGGCAGTTGGTCAGGCTTGTAGGTAGTAACAGAGTTGTTCACGTTCTTCTCACCTAAAAAATGAAAGATTTTAAAAAGCACCTAAATTAGCAGCACTTAAGTAACCACCAAAGCATGGAGGTTCCTGACAGCACTGATACAGCTAGTCTGTGGAAGCTGTATCTAAAAGTATTGTTATAAAACCAGGAAAAACCCCTCTTCTTAATGCAGAGACTTGGTTCCTCTAAACCTATTTGGCAGTCCTGTTCCTCTCCCAGTTGAATGTATGTGAAAAACAGGAAGGTTTCCAAGTTAAGATTAGCCAGACAACCTCAACTCTGCCCCATCTACAGTCCTTAAATCTGACATCTTGTTCTTTTTAATGCACATTCCCCCAGCCTTATGCAGAGCATATGCTGGAGCATGCACATTCAAAAAGGCAGGTAGGGACTAAAGATTTGCAGCCTTGGCTGCAACTAAGGGTTGAATCAAACACAGTTTGTAAGCAGCAGCTATATTAAATGAGCTGACTGAAATATCTCTTTACCTGGGCCAGACAGAGTTATTTTAGGTTGGTCTCAGTTGGGAGCCACTCCTTCATTTTAGATAGGCAGCAACACATGAACTTCTTCAAGATGTACAGTCAGCTACCCCTGTGGAACTCTCCACTGAGCAGCTGAGGCACAGTTGTGCTCCCCTGGGGTCAAGAGAGACTGCAGAAGACACAGATACATCCTCCCATCTCTGGTGGCACTGTATCAGGCAGGAGACCCAGGCCTGCTATCCCTGAGGTCAATGGAAAATCTTTTCCTGATTACAATGGAGCTGGGTTAACAAGTGTATGACAGGATTCTGCAGTTCCATCATTTATGGGATGCAGTGAAAAACGAGAGGGCATTCCCTCTGTTCTGGGGGGCAGTAACAGAACTGGACCAGATGGCCAGACAGCTACCTCAAAAGGAGAACCTTGTGTTTCCTGGGTCCCTGAGACAGTCTTCACCTACCATCAAGAGATGATTCATCCTCAGGTACATGAGGAGGATTAAGGGCCCAGTGAAGGTTGCGCCTGAACTCCTGCTGATCCTCAGTGTGAATTAGCTCAAACACACTCTGGTGCATGACATCTGTCTAGAAGGAAACAGAAGTGACAGGTAAGTCCTCCTGCATGTGTCTGTTATTTCATTGTAGCTTGGGACAGTCCGTCTCATCTTCATTATAGATGAGGAGGACACAATGGGCCAGATTTCACCACTCGCCTCTTGACCAGCAGAAAAATCTCCCCGGCAGGCTCAAAGCGGGCTCTGCAAGAAGTCAGGTTCTTTGTCCTCCCATTGCAGCTAGTGGAAAGACTCCCAGTGACATCAGTGGGAGCTGCACTCAGTACACAGTCAATTTCTAATCTCTGTTCTACGGACTTGCTGAAGACATTGGGCTAAATTCTAGCCCAGTGAGGCTGGCAACCACAGGGAAGGCAAACAAGTTATCTGTGAAAGCAAACACTCCTCCACAAACCCAGTCCTTCCAGCTTTAGTCACCCTGAGTGATATTTAAGTCTGCAGGTTATCCTAATACTTTTTGTAGCAACACTGGAGGCTTCAGGTGCTAGGTAATGTGGTGGAAATCAGTTCCTCATATTGTAGAATCAAGATAGCTATTTACCAGACCAAAGTAATTCTGCCTTTACATGTTCATAAATTAAAGGTATGCCCTCACTGCAATCAGAGGTGTGACTGCAGCCAGGCATATATCCCCACCCTCACTTTAATGTACCTAGCATATATAAGAATGCCAGTGAAGCCAGCAAACTTGTACAATCCACACTGAAATCTGGGCCACTGTATCTTCACTGTTACTGGTACCCAGTCTAACTAGTCTAACTTGGGCACATCTATCCCTGATGCACAGCTCCTGATTTCAGTGTAAACATTTCCAAAAAGCCAAGACAAAACTCAGGCTTTAGATTCTATCCTAAACCAAATGCAAGTGGCCCAACCCTAAAACCCCCCTGAAGATGCTGACTCAGACACCTGTCTGAGGCTCAAGGTGTCTCCTGCCTAGGGAGTCATAAGTGAAAATTGTCCTAAACCAGCAGTAAATTGCCACACCTTTACCCTAGTCTGGTTAATCCACTTCGGACATACAGAATGGATACATGTTGACGATGAAGCCTAATCCCTGCCCTCCCAGCTGACATGCCCTCAGAAAAAAATATGAACATACTTACTCATACACCTGGATCTAGCATCAGGATAGCCCCTAAGATACGTTTTCATTCCCCTATTATTTCTCTGCACAAATGCACACTCAAAATCTGCCCTAAGATAGCAAAAACAAGCTAAGAGTTTGCTGATAACATGGAATAGGCTTAAGAAGAAAAACAAAGCCATGTCAATCTGACACAGTATCTCACATAAACAACAAGGCAAAGAAAAGCTATAATAAAAAAATCACACTGCATAGGGATGATCTGACCTAGATTTCTTCCATAAGCCAAGAAGTTAATTTTGTCTAGGAGTATTGCTATAAATCATGGGAAGAGGGCATCTCTTGATACAGACACTTAGTTCATCTGAATCTACATCTGTGAAACATTATTTCAAACATAATTTATGAAGAGGAGAATCAAATCATTTTGATGAAACAATCATACGCACAATGTCTCCTGGAATCATGGAGGAGGTCCAATAATTTTGATCTTCCTCATCATCTCCTATACAAACTGAATCCCCTACATTTTCAAAAATGCATCTAAACTAGGTTCTAGGGAACAAATGATATTGATCTTTGTTGTCTTCTCACAAGATGTGACAGATTGGAGGTTTTGAGTGTGCACCTCTATTAGGCTGGAGTAAACCAATTTACTCTGCAGGAGGATAATACTTGTAAATAAAACCACTATCCTGCTGCGGAGTAAAAAACTCCACAGCAGCATATGTGTAGATGCTGAAGGGGCTGGCTGGGACACAAGGGTGCTCCAGTGTGGAGCCATCTGCCTGCTTGTCCTGCACTGAAGCTCCCTAATGCCCCAGCCAGCCCCTCCACCTCATCTTCAGCCAGGGGGAGCAGCCTCAGGCTGACAGGCTGACCACCAGAGCCCCCTGCCAGCCAAGGCTGCTCTCTGACCCAGCTCCACGTACTGTGAATGAATAAACCATGAAGCTTAATGCTCCAGAGTTAATTGCTCCCAGGCACATGTTCAAACAGCGTGCCTAGGAGCAATAAGCTCCACAGTTTACTCATGCACAGTAACAGCATGTGTAGATATGCCCAGAGTGTAGTTCACATTATGAACAAATTTGTCCATGTGTTTTTTTATCCTTTCCACTTGTCTCAAAATGTGCTATATGCACTGCCATACCATGTAAAAGATACAGCCTTATGAAATTACAGTAACAACTTTACTTGAAATCATCTTTTTTTTAATGATAAAAGACATACAGGGTGCATCCCCATCAGCGGGAATGTGTGCTTCCCTGGGGACAAAACAGCAGCTGCATAATATGTGCCACTGTTACTTGTCCCTGGGGCACCCATACATGTGTGCTCTGGTGCACTGCACATTACCCTGGGTGGGGTAGGGCTGGCCCCAGCAGCCTTACCTGGAGTCCTGGGTGCCTCTGGAGGCTGCAGCTGTGGCAATCTAGCAGCAGGGAGCCTGGCTGGCAGTCAAAGCATGGCTCTGGCCAGCCAGGCTCCGGTTTCAAGCAGCACATGCTGCCACCATGTGCGCTGCTCTGCCTTTTTTTAGGCAGGGTTTTTTTTTTTACATCAGGAGATCCCAGTGCCAAATCCCTCCCACTCCCTTCAAATTAGCAGCAAGGAGAAAATCTGCATGTGCAGTGCTTGTGGTGTGCAGCGCCACAGATGGGTCTGTGGCACCACATACCACACATGCGCAATCATCTGGACATGCCCATAGAGTCCACCCTTATTATAATCCAACTTTTTGAGCCACCTGTCAACATTTATTACACATCTCTCCCACTTCCTGCTGTGAGATCACCATGTGTATGCACGATAACTTTTCATGCATGGAACACCATAAAGTGTTCTATGCAAACATTTATTGCAACTTTCCAGCTTGGTTCATAATGATGACTTTCATATTTGATTATGTGAATTATGAAATGGCAATAATGATTTGAGCACTAATTCAACATACCAGAGTCTCTTAGCTTAGTCCCCACTATAGGAGCTTTGATCTTCTTACTTTAGTTTATTTTATGAAAGCAAATCCTTTGTGCTAAAAACCAAAAAGTTTAAAGCAATGTGCTATGCAATTTCAATAGTCACTTTGCACTGGAGAAAGGAGAACAACTTTATTCAGCTCACACTTATTATTAACATTCTGATAACACCTAAAGGCACAGACTGAGGGTGATGTTACATGTTATACTTGGACCATACTAAATCTATACACTTTTAAGCAGTGTTAAAGTTAGAATCTGCTGTGTGTTGTCGGACCTGAAGTGTCTTGCCCGCACAACTCTCACTTGCCACTAGAGGGCTAAAGAGCACTGAAGGAAAGGCACGGGGGGGCGGCGCAGGGGTGCTAAGAGCCAGGACACCTGGGCTCTATCCCTGCTCTGGATATGGGCAAGAATGCCCAAGGCTTGGGGTGCTGGAGGATTGCAAATTGCTCAATTTTATCTTTGTGGAGCAGACTGCAGAGCATAGCCCAGAGTTAACCTTTACTTAACCTTAACTTTAAGATGCTCCAAGAGCACTTAGCAAGAGTCAACAAGGTTTAATGTGTGGACGCCCGCATTTTAGACGCTCAGAGACTTTACACTGAGTCCTTAGTATGGACTCAGTGGGCACATCTACACATGCGCTTTAATATGCAGTAGCCTATTCTACTGCACATTAAAGCATCACATCAAAAACAGTGCTAATGTGCAGTAGGCATAGGCTACAACACACTAAACATCACTAAAATGCATGCACTATTGCTACTGCGCATTAGGCCCGCCTAATATGCATTTATGTAGTACCTCATAGTGGGGATACTAAACTTAATGCACAGTAGCAAAAGCACATTAATGCATGTGTAGATGCACCCAGTGTAAAGTGTAACTTTACCTGGAGATCAGGGCCCCATTATGCTAGGTGATGCATAGGTACATAGTAAGAGAAAGCCCCTTCCCCAAAATATATTACAGTGGAAACAAGGCATCAAGCGATACAGAACCAGATTTTAAAGGTATTTGCATGCATAATTGATAAGTGGGAATAGAACCAAGCTCTTAAAGCAATTAGACATCTAAGTGACTTGTCCATATTTGTGGCAGAGAGGAAAACGGCATGTCTATCTCTTTCCTTCAGTTCAATGCCTTCAAAGGTCATCCATTCTTTCTGGCTTTATGCACAAGATCAGTGGGTTCTCAAAAGGAAATGAGCTCTCATCCCTTTAAATGCAGCAGTTCAAGGAAGACTCATCCCCCCTGTGT
The DNA here is from genome assembly GCF_030867095.1 of Alligator mississippiensis. Classification (NCBI taxonomy): domain Eukaryota; kingdom Metazoa; phylum Chordata; order Crocodylia; family Alligatoridae; genus Alligator; species Alligator mississippiensis. The sequence goes on from NC_081827.1 coordinate 181,564,966, forward strand.
TTTTAAATGTAAGGTGCAGGCAGAAGTATTTTCTCAGTATCCTTTCCAATGGATCTTCGCTTCTCATTCCCCCTCCCACAGCTAGAATGATAGCTAAAAAGGTGAATTATTCCATTTCAGACACGAAGTTTCACATCACGTCATCCAGAGAAGGTCTGAGGTATCAAAAGCCTAAAAAGTGACTGGTAGTGGTATTTTGACCCAAAATGCTGCACAATACAATTTTTATAAAAACTAGCATTTGAGCAACATGAGTTCCTTGAGACACCCAAGGCCTGTAAAAACTCCAGACACTAGACTTCCCAACTCTAGCTGTGCATCTGCACAGCTTTTAATTAACAGGGCTTCAAGCTCTGGTTAAAAAAAAAAAAGATGGAGCAAGGTAGCATGTGTGCACAGCTTCCATGCCATTGTAGCTGTATGACTCCTCACACCTCTTTTGAAGCTCAAACCCCAGGAAAATGCAAAATACAGTGACCAAATTTGAAAAAAATTTAGCTCTCCACAGTCATTAATGTTTCCAAACTTTTATAAAAACTCAGTTTCATCGCCCATGTGGCATAAATGATTGTGAATTTGTAGAACAGCAACATCTTGTACACGTTTTCTGCTTACTGCAGCCTATTAGTATTGCAAAGGATGGATGAATGGATGGTTTTAGGGTAAAAACTTTGGAGTGGGCAAAAAGGACTCAAGATCAAGGCTCAATTGCTGGCTCTGGTATAGACTTCCTATGTGACCCTGTACAAGTTACTTCAGGGATGAAATCCTCAGTTATTTAGGTGTCCAATTCTCAATTAAATAAATTGCTTCTCTGCCTCAGTTTCTGTCCTGGGAAATGGAGATAATAGCATTCATCTCCTTCCCAAGGATATTGTAAGCCTAAATCAATTGATGTATGCCGACACTCAGATAATGTGACATGAAGTGAAAGAGAAACCACTCTAAAATGTGCCCAGATATGTTCTGGCACAAAGGAATTATTTACTTGCGATTAAGATTAATCCTCTCTCCTACCAATGGAATCAACAATGAAATCAATATTCTTTGTGGAAATACATTTAAGTTACAATTAACTAAAGACCATCTCTGAGTGACTTCAAAATATTACTATCCCTGATACATGACCAGATTACTTGCATGTATGAGGAATATCAGGTGATAAGAGATTGACTGCTTGAGAGCAAGTAACACTGTGAGAATGGTACTGGGCTATTAAAATGTTATGTCAAGTATAATAGTTCCATCTTAGACATGGTACCAGTCAAGGTGTCTTCCAGGTGGTGCAGCATGTATAAGGAAATGCAATTTATTTGCCACAAAAATATTAACTGTTTTTGCTAAATTTTTCATTATAAATCTGAAATCCAACAACTAACAGGATGTTTTTTGTTTTGGTAACAAAAAACTTACTCTTTTTGTTATTGTTTTCAATTGCTAGCAAGGATATTTTGTATTTCAGTTGTGGAAAACTAAACATGTTTTAGCTTTTTCAGTGTCCCATTGCATCCAAAGATATTTTTGACCACTTCTTTTGGACCAGCTCTGTTGCACGGTCCCTAATGAGGCTGGGGCAAAGGGCCATGTCAGAATCCTTTCTAATTGTAACATAGTTTTCCTTTTCTCTGCTCAGTGCATTAATGTCATCTCATGCCTGGAATTAACAAACAAATATATTCTGAGAGGGAAGTGGGCTTCATGCATTATGGTCCCAATCCCTGTTATTTTTAATACTGTAGTTCCTAACAGTAACAAATCTCAATGAGGTAGTGTTATTTTTGTGTCAGCATAGCAGAGGCATAACCAACTAACCCTCCAACGTAAATCTCTGCTTTGGGCACCAGCGTAAATCCACTGCAATGCCACTGACTTCAGCAGAGTTCGATATGGCTGCAAGAGAACATATTTTGTCCCATTCACTGTGGATAGGAACTCAAATCTGCCTCTTGGCTTTGCTCATCATTTCTAGAGTCAATGGCAATCTTCTCCTTCCTCTGTCCTCAGATCAGAGAAGCCATACATATATCTGTGAAACAAACATCTGATCAAGCTGTGTCAGGTTCTGTTTTGAAAGGATTCTCCAATCCATTAGCTTTGAACTCCTCAAAGAACACAAATAAATGTCTGCTCTTTCCCAAGTCATATGGTACTTTTAATCAGCAAAAATGAAGAAAAAGCCACAGGCCAAACAAATACCAAGCTAAAAATGCAGAGAACATGGCACTAACCTGATGGAATCCAAGATAGTCTTGAATTGTCTGTGAGGAATAAAATATCAGTCCTTCTGATGTCACCACCAGCACAAAACCATTCAGAGCCTATAAAACAGAAAGAGACAGCATGAGAACCAGACTTCAAATCTCAACCAAAAAACCCATTTCCATTTGATAAAATCAACGGAAGACTATAGATGTAATTCCATTTTGATATCAGACCACCCAAAGACATCTGCTAGTCAGCTAATGGTTCATCAGCTACCATGTAAAGCCCTGTCACTGCTATATTCAATACAATAGGGTGGCAAGGCAAGGATGGGAAACCTCAGTACTTAGAGTTGAAGAAGGCATGATCAGAAAATATACTGTTGGTGATGAAAGGAATTAGAATTTGGAATCAAGGCCAAACAGCCCGAAGAGAAAGAGAAAGGGCTATGAACTGACTGCCCAGAGGAGTTTTCCATCTATTGACTCCTCTGTGAAATCCTATGAAATATGACCTCTGTCCTGGGCAAGGTCTTGGAAAAGATTATCCAAGAGGCCATCCTTAACAGACTAGCTGACGGCAATATCCTGAGGGATACCCAGCATGGGTTTGTTGCGGGTAGGTCTTGTTTGACCAATCGCATTTCCTTCTTCGACCAGGTGACCCATCACCTGGACAAGGGAGAGGAGACTGATGTCATATATCTTGACTTCAAAAAAGCCTTCGATCTGGTATCCCATTATCACCTCTTGGCAAAACTGGCCAACTGCGGCCAAGGGGCCACCATGATCCACTGGCTGGGGAATTGGGTCCGTGGTCAGACCCAGAAGGTGGTGGTTAACAGAAGTCAATCACTGTGGTCCCCCAAGGCTCTGTTCTTGGACCTGTATTGTTCAACATCTTCATTAATGATGTGGACATTGGAGTCAGAAGAGGACTGGCCAAGTTCGCTGACGATATCAAAGTCTGGGGTAAAGCATCCACGCCCGAGGACAGGAGGGCAATCCAGGCTGACCTTGACAGGCTCAGGAAATGGGCGGATGAGAACCTGATGGTGTTTAACATTGAAAAATGCAAGGTTCTCCACCTTGGGAGGAAAAACCTGCAGCATCCTTATAAGCTCAGCAGTGCTACACCAGCTAGCACTACAGATGAAAAGGACTTGGGGGTCATGACTGACCACAAGATGAACATGAGACTTCAATGTGATGCTGTGGCTAGTAAAGTGAGCAAATCGCTGGCTTACATCCATAGATGCTTCTCAAGCAAATCCTGGGACGTCATTCTCCCCTTGTACTTGGCCTTGGTGAGGCTGCAGCTGGAGTACTGCATCCAATTTTGGGCTCCACAATTCAAAAAGGATGTGGAGAAGCTTGAGAGAGTCCAGAGAAGAGCCACACGCATGATCAGAGGTCAGGAAAACAGACCTTATGACAACAGGCTGAGAGCTATGGGGCTCTTTAGCCTGGAAAAGCACAGGCTAGGGGCAATCTGGTGGTCACCTATAAGTTTATCAGGGGTGCTCATCAGGATCTAGGGGAACAATTGTTCACCAGAGCACCCCAAGGGATGACAAAGTTGAACGGTTATAAACTCCAGCAAGACCGTTTCAGGCTGGACTTAAAGAAGAATTTCTTTACTGTCCGAGCCCCCAAAGTCTGGAATAGCCTGCCAGAGGTGGTTCAAGCATCCACATTGAACGCCTTCAAGAGAAATTTGGATGCTTATCTTGCTGGGATCCTATGACCGCAGCTGACTTCCTGCCCCTTGGGCAGGGGGCTGGACTCGATGATCTTCCGAGGTCCCTTCCAGCCCTAATGTCTATGAATCTATAAACTTTCATTTCTACCCAGGAGAACTTTTACAATCTTTTCTCCAATGTCTAATGAAGGGTGTTTGCATCCGAAAGTTTGCAATTAAAGAATTCTTTTTGCAAAAATCTTGTTGGTTTAATAAAAGATATCATCTCTACTACAAGTCCTGATTGCCTTTTCCTCTAGACCAATACAGTTACAATCTGGACACCTGAAAAGAAAGAAGCATTTCTGAAAATCCCAGAAGGCAAGTGGACCAAAAACAATGGTGGCAAGGACATGAGGTTATGGAGATCAGCTACATGCCACAATATGCAGACTTTGATCAATTTTTAGCAATTTAAGTAAACTAGAAATTAATGACATAAACTATTTCCACTGGGCCCCTGCCAGATGCAGCAATTGCTGAGGGTACAGCAGTCAGAATGGATCCAAGGTGGGATTTGCAGGATGCTGGCTTTATCAATTTGGGGAAGGTGGTCACACAGGCACACATGGTGGTACAGCAGATAGTGGGAAGGTGTATGCGGCAGAGGACAGCAAGAAAAGTAGATATCACAGGCAGAGTCAGGAGCTTCAGCTCTTTAAATGTTCATGACATAAGAGACGGGTGTGGATAAACAGGCAGGGACAAAGTCGTGAGGGATAGTCAGGGAGGCTACAGAAGAGGTAATCACAGTACTCAGAGTGCTAAGGAGGGCCAGTCAACCAAGACAGGGAAAAAAGGCAAACTATTGGAAATATTATAGTAAACTAGAGAAAGGTGGCTGAAGGAGAGAAGGCAGTTTGGGATAGTAAAAAAAGACATCTCTTTAGGACATTTTCATATTAGTTACCACAGCAGGAAATGCAGGAGCAGGTATCAGAGTAACAAGCTGAGATATGAGCATGGGCAAAGGGAGAAGTGTCAGGGCTTGAGGAGTCACCACCATAAAGTTGGTAGTTATAACCATGTAAGCAGGTGAGGTGACCTACAAATATGGCACGCAGAGAAAACAGCAAAGGGCTAGACAAAGAGCCACAAAGGACTTCCATCCAAAGTACCTGTTATTCCATTTGATGTTACTTTGATTCACATGCCTAGATGAGACAGACATACCCAACTGCAAAAATAAGTTGCTGGAACAGCAATGAACTGAAACTTACTTTTACCTGTACTGTAGAAAACTATTAGGGGCAGAGAGATGAACAGAAACCTGCTGGATATCCCAGTAACTTTATCTCCCCCTCCAAATAGCTCCCCCAAACAGCTTCCTAGGCACTGCCATTTCCTCCTACTGTACAGATAGAACCAAGTCAAGGTGGGACAGCAAGAAAAGCTGAGCTCTCTCTCAATTCCTCTTCCCTACAGTTACCTGGAACTAATGCTCTCCAACATGAGAGTCCATAAGTAGCAGCAGAAGAGTGTAATTTGTTCAGTGCAGAATACTGAAGTTGGTTCTTAACCAGTAGAAACTGTAAATCAGGCTTGAAAGTGCATCCCGTGAACCAGATCTTTAGAAGCTCTCCACTTAGCTGCTTTGTAATACTCTAAAAGGGGCAGCTGGGGTTCTCCTGCATCAATCATAGGGAAATGCCAGAGTGGTGTTAAACTGGCATAGCTGGCTCTAAAGCACACCTACTCAACTTCCCAGCATCCAGAGCCTGGTTGGAGTGTTGTGAGATCCAGGACCAACACAGCAGTTCTGGAGGGGAACATTACTGTTGATATAATTTAAAGCAGCTTTTTGGCTGTCTTGCATGAATGGGTGGATTTCTCATAAAAAGACAAGCTGTGGAGTTCAGATGTGCTAAAGGACCTACCAAATAATTGAGGTCAGCTACAAGCAGAGATAAGAGTTAATCTACAGAATGCTTCTCATTCTCCGCATTTCTGTCTACGTTACAACTAACAATTTGGGTCAGTTACGTGCACGTTTTTGGTGACTGTCAGGCTGATTCAGGCTGTTCTGTTTTCTGGTGTACAAGCCTGTTTCAATGTATTCTCACTTTACAGTACACACACCACCTGCTGCATTCCTGAGAGGTTTGTAAAGAGGCTTCGGTGGGTCTCTGGATCTCCTATATACCTACTTCTCAGAAGACAGTATTCTCAACACTGTCACTCAAACCACCCAGTGAAATATGTGGTGAACTTTGGGCTATGATCCTATATTCCATTACTGAGAAAATTTTCAGGAAGTCAGAGTTTGACCCAAACAAGGAGCGAAGGACTAAGCCCTTATGCTCTATTCCATGATGGGGTCATCCAACTGGAAGCTCATGTTCAGCTTGTGCTGCAGGCGGTGGGGGTCTGAGCACTGCCTGTGAGGCCTGCACAGTGGTGACCCTGGCCATACCGAAGTGGGACAGCCCTGCTCCAGGATATCATTCTGTAAGTACCTACAGGACAGAAGGTCTCATTAAGTTTCAATTTGGCTGTGCTTGTTCTGTAAAGCAAAGACTGAGAAAGCATGATCAAGGTTCTGTCCTTGGACCCATACTGTTCAACATCTTCATTAATGATGTGGACACTGGAGTCCAAAGCAGACTGGCCAAGTTCGCCGATGACACCAACCTTTGGGGCAAAGCTTCCACACCAGAAGACAGGCGGGTGATCCAGGCTCACCTGGACAGGCTCAGCAAGTGGGCGGATGAGAATCTGATGGTGTTCAACGCTGATAAATGCAAGGTTCTCCACCTTGGGAAAAAAAACCCGAAGCATCCTTATAGGCTCGGCAGTGCTATGTTGGTTAGCACTATGGAAGAAAGAGACTTGGGGGTCATCATTGACCACAAGATGAACATGAGCCTGCAATGCGATGCTGCGGCTAGTAAAGCGACCAAAACGCTGGCTTGCATCCATAGATGCTTCTCAAGCAAATCCCGGGACGTCATTCTCCCCCTGTACTCGGCCTTAGTGAGGCCGCAGCTGGAGTACTGCGTCCAGTTTTGGGCTCCACAATTCAAAAAGGATGTGGAGAAGCTTGAGAGAGTCCAGAGAAGAGCCACGCGCATGATCAGGGGTCAGGGAAGCACACCCTACGATGACAGGCTGAGAGCCCTGGGGCTCTTTAGCCTGGAAAAGCGCAGGCTCAGGGGTGATCTGATGGCCATCTACAAGTTTATCAGCGGTGACCACCAGTATCTGGGGGAACGTTTGTTCACCAGAGCGCTCCAAGGGATGACGAGGTCAAATGGTCACAAACTACTTCAAGATCGTTTTAGGCTGGACATAAGGAAGAATTTCTTTACTGTCCGAGCCCCCAAGGTCTGGAACAGCCTGCCACCGGAGGTGGCTCAAGCGCCTACATTGAACACCTTCAAGATGAAACTGGATGCTTATCTTGCTGGGATCCTATGACCCCAGCTGACTTTCTGCCCTTTGGGCAGGGGGCTGGACTCGATGATCTTCCGAGGTCCCTTCCAGCCCTAATGTCTATGAAATCTATTAGTACATATAGTAGATATAGTTATTTTAGGTACAATTGATCTTGCCTCCGGTGAAGACAATAGATTGGGTAACTTTTTTCATGATTACTCTCCTTAAGAAATTTTCTAATCCATCATGGTACCCAAAGACTTGGGTGACTTAAGCAAATGACTATGCAAAACCAGTGCATTAATGGACTTACCAGCAGTAAGGACAGCAATGAGTAACAGCTGAGAATGAATAATGGCAATGCATAACTACAATTTGGGATGGAAATTTAACCAAGGAACATATCTTTAAATAATCAAATTCATTATAGAAGCTAAAAGATGAGGACCGGGAATAACACAGAACCCAGGCTAACCAGTCAATTCCATCTACTTTCCCCCTTACAAACTATAAACAGTTGACTGGAACTTGACCCAAAAAGGATATAATTGTTTCTACTATATATGCTTCTAAATGTAGACCTGTTTTGTCTGAACAGCATGGAATTAGGAGATTTTAGTTTTCTGTCACTTTTTGAACTTCTTGGTCTGCTTATTCTATAGTTTGCCAGGTGTGATGCATTTTAACAAGCTCTAAACCTTAACCCATGGCAAATAAAATGAGCTGTTAAGTCCTAAGGGTTGTAATCCTTTTTAGATTGTATCCATTTTCTTTACTTAAGCAAATCATTATTGACCAAAGTCCGAGAAAGGACTGAAGAAAAGGTAAGTGTAGTCTGACAGATGGCTGTTTCACATTTGTTAATGTTGTATATGTTTTACAAGAGTCAAGGAGGTTTTTTTTTTAGGTGATGTCTTTTACTGGACCATGGTGAGGATAATGTTAGATAAGCTTTTGAATGCAAAACATTCTTCATTAGTTCCAAAGAAGAACAGAAGCACAGCAATTGCAAAGAATAATGGGTAAAGCTATGAAATTGGAGAGGGCAGAAATTCCTAGGTGTAGCATACAAACATTTAGCAGAAGAAAAGAAGCTTGATTACTGGGAAATCAATATCTGTCTTGAGGGAGAAGGGTCATTATCACTTACAGCATGTTGGAAGAATTTCAGGAATCAGGTAGATTAAAATATGTCCTAAAATTAATATTGGTGTTCAGTCCTTGGCTCCTAGTGTCCAGCCATCTTGCCTTTCAAAGGTGTCGGATAGATTTCTCTTGGGCACAAGGTTAGTGAGGTCATAGAATCATAGAGACGTAGAACTGGAAGGGACCTCAAGAGGTCATCTAGTCCAACCTCATGACCAAGGCAGGATTATCTCTATCCAAACTATCCTATACAAATCCGCTGTCTAACCTCTTAGCAAAATTACATAGCTAACTCTGACAACACAAGACGCAACACCCTAATCTGCGACATGTAAAACAAAGGGACCACAGCAGCCAGATCTTGCTGTTGCAAGGGTTGTTAAAATATGTTCAAGAGATTCCCAGAAAGAGGGCTGTGCCCCTTGCTACAGATGAATGAAAAAACCCCAATAATCCACACCAATTTGACAACGGAATAAAATTCCTTCCCAACTCGAAACATGGTGAGCAGCCTCACCCTGAGCAGAGATGCAAGGCCCTTCAGCCAAAAACCAAATGCCTTTGAAGAAAAGCAAGACAATCCCCAAGCGAGGCAAAAGACGGAAAGGGGCCAGGAGGCTTCCATGGCTGACCAGAGAAATCCAGGGCAGCCTAAGGGCCAAAAGGGGAGCACATAAAAAGTGGAAACAAGGTGAGATCACTAAAGACGAATATACCTCTTCTGCTCGTGCTTGTAGGGAGGCAGTTAGGTGGGCCAAAGCTACCATGGAGCTGAGGATGGCAACCCAAGTAAAGGACAACAAGAAATTGTTTTTTAGATATATAGGGAGTAAAAGGAAGCCCCAGGGAGGAATAGGACCCCTGCTAAATGGGCAGAAACAATTGGTGACAGACAGGGGGGACAAGGCTGAACTCCTCAACGAGTTCTTTGCCTCAGTGTTCCTAAGCGAGGGACATGACAAGTCTCTCACTGGGGTTGTAGAGAGGCAGCAGCAAGGCGCCAGACTTCCATGCGTAGATCCTGAGATGGTGCAGAGTCACTTGGAAGAACTGGATGCCTTTAAGTCGGCAGGCCCGGATGAGCTCCATCTGAGGGTGCTGAAGGCACTGGCCGACATCGTTGCAGAGCCACTGGCGGGAATATTCGAATGCTCGTGGCGCACGGGCCAAGTCCCGGAGGACTGGAAAAGGGCTAACGTGGTCCCCATTTTCAAAAAGGGGAGGAAGGAGGACCCAGGCAACTATAGGCCAGTCAGTCTCACCTCCATCCTTGGTAAAGTCTTTGAAAAAATTATCAAGGCTCACATTTGTGAGAGCCCAGCAGGGCAAATTATGCTGAGGGGAAACCAGCACGGGTTTGTGGCGGGCAGATCGTGCCTGACCAATCTAGTCTCTTTCTATGACCAGGTTACGAAATGCCTGGACACAGGAGGAGGGGTGGATGTCGTATACTTAGACTTCAGGAAGGCCTTCGATACGGTATCCCACCCCATACTGGTGAACAAGTTAAGAGGCTGTGACGTGGATGACTACACAGTCCTGTGGGTGGCGAATTGGATAAAGGGTCGCACCCAGAGAGTCGTGGTGGATGGGTCGGTCTTGACCTGGAAGGGTGTGGGCAGTGGGGTCCTGCAGGGCTCGGTCCTTGGACCAATACTCTTTAATGTCTTCATCAGTGACTTGGACGAGGGAGTGAAACATACTCTGTCCAAGTTTGCAGATGACACAAAGCTATGGGGAGATGTGGACATGCCGGAGGGCAGGGAACAGCTGCAGGCAGACCTGGATAAGTTGGACAAGTGGGCAGAAAACAACAGAATGCAGTTCAACAAGGAGAAATGCAAAGTGCTGCACCTAGGGAGGAAAAATGTCCAGCACACCTACAGCCTAGGGAATGACCTGCTGGGTGGCACAGAGGTGGAAAGGGATCTTGGAGTCCTAGCGGACTCCAAGATGAACATGAGTCGGCAGTGTGACGAAGCCATCTGTGGCAGCGAAGTGCCCCCACAGGCTAGTGAGGGAGAGAAGAGGGGACCCACAGACCCCAGATCCCGAGAGCAAGCCCCCAGAAGGGCATACGTACCGGCTGAGGAGCAGCGGGAGGAAGAGCCGCATCCGCAGCTACAGCCGTGCGAGCCGCCATTATGCCGGCTCTGGCAACAGCTGTTCCCCGTGCGGCGAACAGCTGAGCCAATCCCAGCGGCCGGAGCAGCCGCTGCGGGAAGGTTTAAAAACGCCGGCAGGACAGGGAGGGGAGGAGAGCCAGGGAGAGAGAGTACGGGTGTGCTGCCCGTGCTACAGGCTCTCGCACGGAGCGGAGAGGACCCCGCCTGCGGGTCTCAAGCAGGCAGCTTAGGCAAGAGCTGGAAGCCTTTCGCAAACAGCAAAGCGAAAGGCAGTCAGAGAGTGCACGCCGAGGCACTCTCTCTGCATCCTGAAGCGGCAGACGCCCAGGAGGCAGGGGAACGCTCTGAGGACGGGAGGAAAGGGGAGACAGCGGAGGCCCCAGGAGGGGGCTGGAACCAGGGGGAGCACCCACCAGCTCCCCCTGATTCGAAGGAGTATTATCTGTAAGAGAGGAGAAAGGAGGAACCCCTCCCAGCAGAAGGGAGGGCGACCGGGAACCGGGGAACCGGTCAGAGGCCATCATACTGGGCCTGGCAACATCTGGAACGCATCGCCCAGCGGTTGGCGTATGGACGGGGTGTAGGGGAGGCGGAGCCCCGTGGATCACTGCGTCCGATAACCGTGAGTAACACCGTCTATCGGGAGGCCCCACCCAGGATAAAGATCTCCACTGTAGACCCCTCTGAAGGTAATTGAGTACATCCAAGTCGTGGCAGGCGAGTTGAGGGGAGGGGCAACACCCCGATAGGCCAGGCGGAGCGAGGCGCAGGCTCCACACCATCAAAAAAGCCAATGGCACTTTATCGTGCACGAGCAGATGCATGATGAATAGGTCCAAGGAGGTGATACTTCCCCTCTATTGGGCACTGGTCAGACCGCAGTTGGAGTACTGCGTGCAATTCTGGGCGCCACACTTCAAGAAGGATGCGGATAACCTGGAAAGGGTCCAGAGAAGGGCCACTCGTATGGTCAAGGGCCTGCAGACCAAGCCCTATGAGGAGAGACTAGAGAAACTGGACCTTTTCAGCCTCTGCAAGAGAAGGTTGAGAGGCAACCTTGTGGCTACCTATAAGTTCATCATGGGGGCACAGAAGGGAATTGGTGAGTATTTATTCACCAAGGTGCCCCCGGGGGTTACAAGAAACAATGGCCACAAGCTAGCAGAGAGCAGATTTAGATTGGACATTAGGAAGAACTACTTCACAGTTCGAGTGGCCAAGGTCTGGAACAGGCTCCCAAGGGAGGTGGTGCTCTCCCCTACCCTGGGGGTCTTCAAGAGGAGGTTAGATGAGTATCTAGCTGGGGTCATCTAGACCCAGCACTCTTTCCTGCTTGTGCAGGGGGTTGGACTCGATGATCTATTGAGGTCCCTTCCAACCCTAACATCTATGAATCTATGAAAGCTTTAAAAAAAAAATCCTGACAATTGTAGCAGCAAGGGGAAGAGGTGGAGGAGGTGGGGAATTCCCTCCTGGTCTCATCCATGCAACAACCAGCAAAGCCCATAAGCATGGAAAATACCCATAGCAGAACAGTGACATAGCTACGCCTAGATCATCCCGGACCGGTGGTTGTTCAACCTTTTCTTGAACATCACCAGTAACAGAGAGCCCACAACTTCCTTAGACAGTCTATTCCATTACCTCATTGCTCTTAACAGTGAAGAAGTTTTTCCAGAAATCCAATCTAAACTTACTTTGCTGCCACTTCAGGCCACTGATCCATGTCCTACTCTCTGCAACAAGAGAGAAAGGGTGTTTTCCCTTGTTTATAGCAGCGCTTCAAGTATTTGAGGGCTGCTAGCATGTCCCTTCTTAAGCACTTTTTCTGCAAGCTGTACATGTCTATTTTTGTCAACCTTTCCTCATATGACTTGCTTTCCAAGCCCTTTATCATTTTTGTCACCTACCTCTGGATCCTCTCCAATTTTTCCATGTCCTTTTTAAAATGTGAAGCCCAAAACTGCACATAATACTGTAGATGTGGCCTAATCAGTGCCAAGTAGAGGCACTATCACCTCCTGTGTCTTGTACCTGATGCTTCCTTTGATGCATCCCAAACCCGCATTTGCCTTTTATGCAGCTGCATCATGCTGCAGACTTATATTGAGCCTGTGACCTACCAAGACTCCCAAGTCCTTTTCCATAGGGCTGCCATCCAGCCAGGTGTCACACATTTTGTATTAGTAGTTTAAATTATTCCTCTGGGGGTGCAGCACCTTGCATTTGTAAGCACTGCACTTCATTTGGTTAGCTCTAGCCCAGCTTTGGAATCTGTTGAGATCCCTCTGAATTGTGTTCCTGTTCTCCAATATGTTTGCAAATCTTCCCAGTTTCATGTCATCTGCAACTTTGCTCAAGAAGCTTTCTATGCCATCATCCAAATTGTTTAATAAACGTGTTGAACAGCACTGGGCCCAGGATGGACCCCTGTGGGACTACACCCTAAACCTCCTGCTATTCTGATGTAGATCCATCTATAATTAACCTTTGCTTGCAGCTATTAAGCCAGCTGTCTACCTTACAGCAATTTTGTCTAGCCTACATTTCTCCAATTTGTTCATAAAAAAGTCAGAAAGAAAACGGTTGTTCTGTGAAAAAATGTGCTCCTACTGATGCATGCGAGTCTCTGTCCTTTGTATTTTTTTTGCATCAGAATTCTTTCTGATGTGTAGTTGCTGTTCAATTTCACCCATGCATGAAGGTGCCATGAGGGCATTCGGTGCATTAGGTCAGGTGTATCATGTTTTAGGAAAGGCATGTGTAAGATCCATGTATTCTGATGTGTTCATTGTGGGGGGGGTGTTGATTGTAGTAGCAGTGTTGACAGGTTAAATATCTAGTGTTAAAGCAAGGCTATGTCCCATTTGATGTCTTTTTAGCAGTGGAGAGTTTGCTTTAACCATGCTCATAACTATATCACCTATCTACCATTTAGCCTCCTTTCCACTTTTGTAAAGATCACATCCAGAGGAGTAGGCAGCCAGGACAGTAGCCCTCAGATAAAACTCACGACATCCACACGCAGGGAAAAAGCTGAATAAGAATAATGGTGAAAGTCTGCCTCCAACATTTCAATTAGCAGCAAGCTCCACAGCTGAGAGCCCACAGTATGGTGAATGCTCTTACCTTGCCCCAAGAATGCCCCCTAGGCTATGGTGGGAGAGACGGTCAGAGCTGCCCATACGAAGGACATTGGGGGTAAGGGGTGTTTTCACTGGTCTCCACCAAGACGAAAAGTAGCATACACAGAACCTGGGCTACGAGACGTTTGCTGAAGAGCTGACTAGGTAGCTCTGCAGTAAATGTCTCAGCATCTACATGTGCAGTCCTACTAGGTCACAGTAAACTAATAAACTGCAAATACAAGTACTACCCTGCTGTAGAGTTTTTTTGTTCACAGCATTACACATGCAGATGCTGACCCACAAGGCTGGGGCATGAGATTGCTTCAGTGTGGGGGGCTACTGGTAGCTATGGTTCTATCAACTATCACTCTCTGGATCTAACCACAGAGCCAGTTCCCAAGCCATCAGACAGTGAGGATGTCAAGGCCGCAGTTCCCCAGTTTAATCATGAGGACTTAATGGGAGACCAAGTCAAAGGCTGTTTTGAAGTCCAAGGAGATGATGCCAACCTCTTCTCCTCTGTCTAGGTGATGCATCACCTAGTCATAGAAGGAAATTAGGTTGGTCAGGCAAGACCTACCCGCAACAAAGCAGTGTTGGCTATCCTTTAGGATGTTGCATTCCATCAGCCTGTTGATAATGGTTTCTTTGATGATTTTTTTCCAATAGATTTCCAGGGATTGAGGTCAAACTGATTGCCCTGCTGTCCCCTGGATCTTCCTTAGTCCCTTTCTTGAAGACGAGCACCACATTAGCCCTCTTCCAATCCTCAGGAACCTCACCCAAGCACCATGAGTTCTCAAATATCTTTGCCAATGGCTGTGCTATGATGTCTGCCAGTTCTCTTAGCACTCTTGGATGCATTCTATCCAGGCCACCTGATTTGTGGGTGTCCCCTCACGAGATCTTCACCAATGATGGATGTGCATTTGCCCATGCCCTGGCAATTGCGCATCTTGTTAGGCAGGCCCTGGGCTGGTGGAAGACCGACGCAAAGTAATCATTAAGAAGATTAGCTTTTTCCTGAATTTCGGTTGTCAGCTGCCTCACTTAGTTTATCAAGGGTCCAATCTTGCCCTTGTTTTTCTTCTGACTACCCACATATCTGAAGAAGGACTTTTTGCTGTCCTTCATTTCCGTAGCCAATTTGAGTTCAGTTTCAGCCTTGGCTTTCCTAATTTGCTCCCTGCAGGTGCGGGCCAGTGCTGAATAATCCCCCTTGATGATGTTACCCGACTTCCAACCCTTGTAGGCTTCTCTTTTCAGATACAAGAGGTCCAAAAGTCCTCTATTTAGCCACAGGGGTCCCCCAGCCCTTTTGCTACCTTTCTCAGGGGCTGGATAGACTTCCCTTGTGCTTCAAGGATTGCATCCTTAAGGAGTAATCACTCATCATGGACTCCCCTCACTGTTAGATCCTAGTTTCTCGGGGCCTCAGCAACCAGCTTCCTGAGCTTATGGAAATCAGCTTTCCTAAAATCAAGGATTTCTGCAGTGCCGAATGATTTGCTAGATTTGCGATGGATAGAGGAAGTGATCAACTTGTGATCACTCTCCCAGCTTCCCTTTGATTCTCAGGTCACTCATCAGATCATCCCCTTTGGCCCATACCAGATCCAGGAGTGCCTTACCACTTCATAGATTTCATAGACATTAGGGCTGGAAGGGACCTCGGAAGATCATCGAGTCCAGCCCCCCGCCCAAAGGGCAGGACGTCAGCTGGGGTCATAGGATCCCAGCAAGATAAGCATCCAGTTTTATCTTGAAGGTGTTCAATGAAGGCGCTTGAACAACCTCCAGTGGCAGGCTGTTCCAGACCTTGGGGGCTCGGACAGTAAAGAAATTCTTCCTTATGTCCAGCCTGAAACGATCTTGTAGTAGTTTGTGACCATTCGTCCTCGTCATCCCTTGGGGCGCTCTGGTGAACAAACGTTCCCCTAGATACTGGTGGTCACCCCTGATAAACTTGTAGGTGGCCATCAGATCACCCCTGAGCCTGCGCTTTTCCAGGCTAAAGAGCCCCAGGGCTCTCAGCCTGTCATCGTAGGGTCTGCTTCCCTGACCTCTGATCATGCGCGTGCCTCTTCTCTGGACTCTCTCAAGCTTCTCCACATCCTTTTTGAATTGTGGAGCCCAAAACTGGACGCAGTACTCCAGCTGCGGCCTCACTAAGGCCGAGTACAGGGGGAGAATGACGTCCCGGGATTTGCTTGAGAAGCATCTATGGATGCAAGCCAGCGTTTTGGTCGCTTTACTAGCCGCAGCATCGCATTGCAGGCTCATGTTCATCTTGTGGTCAATGATGACCCCCAAGTCTCTTTCTTCCATAGTGCTAACCAACATAGCACTGCCGAGCCGATAAGGATGCTGCGGGTTTTTTTTCCCCAAGGTGGAGAACCTTGCATTTATTGGCGTTGAACACCATCAGATTCTCATCCGCCCACTTGCTGAGCCTGTCCAGGTCAGCCTGGATCATCCGCCTGTCTTCTGGTGTGGATGCTTTGCCCCAAAGGTTGGTGTCATCGGCGAACTTGGCCAGTCTGCTTTGGACTCCAGTGTCCACATCATTAATGAAGATGTTGAACAGTATGGGTCCAAGGACAGAGCCCTGGGGGACCCCACTGGTCACAGGACACCATGATGAGTGACTTCCATCAATTACTACCCTCTGGGTCCGACCCCGGAGCCAATTTTCCAGCCAGTGGATCGTGGGGGACCCAAGGCGACAATTGGCCAGTTTCATCAAGAGGCGATCATGGGACACCAGATCGAAGGCTTTTTTGAAGTCAAGATATATGACATCAATCTCATCTCCCTTGTCCAGGTGATAGGTCACCTGGTCGTAGAAGGAAATGAGATTGGTCAAGCAAGACCTACCCGCAACAAACCCGTGCTGGCTATCCCTTAAGATGTTGGCGTCGGCCAGTCCATTAAGGATGGCCTCCTTAATAAACTTTTCTAAGATCTTCCCCGGGATAGAAGTCAGGCTGATGGGCCTATAGTTAGCCGGATCCACTTTCCTCCCTTTCTTGAAGATAGGCACCACGTTGGCCTTCTTCCAGTCTTTGGGCACTACACCAGAGCGCCAAGAGCTTTCAAAGATCCGCGCTAGAGGCTGGGCTATGATGCTCGCCAGCTCCTTGAGTACCCTGGGGTGAAGATTGTCAGGGCTGGCTGACTTGAAGGTATCCAGCTTCTCAAGATGTTCCTTCACAAAGTCAGCGTTAATGGAGGGCAGGGGATCACCCTCACCCGGACTTCCCGGCCCTGTAGCAGGCACAGGCGTCCCATGGGGCTGATGAAAGACCGACGCAAAGTACCTATTTAATAGGTTGGCTTTTTCCTGGGCTTCAGTTGTCAGTTGCCCCATCTGGTTCAGCAGGGGTCCAACGTTGCCCCTGCTTTTCCTCCGGCTCCCCACATATCTGAAAAAGGACTTTTTATTGTCCTTGATGCTCAAAGCTAGCTGGAGTTCAGTTGCAGCCTTGGCTTTCCTGGTCTGCTCCCTACAGGACCGGACCAGTGCAGAATAATCCTCCTTAGAGGTGACTCCCATCCTCCATCCTTTGTAGGCCTTTCTTTTTAGCCTCAGGAGGTCTGCTAGGTCCCTGGAGAGCCAGGGGGGCTGCTGTGCCCTCTTGCTGCCTTTCCTCCGAGATGGAATAGACTTAGTTTGTGCATTGAGGATCGCTCCCTTGAGGAGCAACCACTCTTCTTGAACTCCCCTCTCCCTACGGTCACAGTCCCTTAGGGCCTCACTGACAAGCCTCCTGAGCTTGTCAAAGTCGGCTTTCCTGAAGTCAAGGACTTGCGCGTTGCTGACCGACTTGCCAGCTTTTCGGCGGATGGTGAAGGTGATCAGCTCGTGGTCGCTGTCACCCAGCTTCCCATCGATCACTAGGTCGCCGACTAGGTCCTCCCCAGTAGCCAGCACCAGGTCGAGCAGCGCTTTGCCTCTCGTTGGCCCATAGACTTCTTGAGTCAGGTAGAGGTCATCCATGCACGAGAGGAAGCTCTGCGACCGCTCAGATTTTGCTGAGCGATCCTCCCACGAGATGTCCGGGTAATTGAAGTCACCCATGACAACCATGGTCCTGGAGCAAGCTGCCTCAGCCAGTTCCTGGGCAAACTCCTGGTCTAGCTCAGGACTTTGGGTGGGAGGTCTGTAATAGACTCCCACCATTGTGTCCCCTGTGCCGTGTTCCCCACGGATTTTAACCCAGAGGGTCTCCAGCCGTCCACCCTGGTCGCCAATATCGGCTTGCAGGGACGCGTAGCTTTCCTTAACATAACATAACTTGTTGACCAATAGACTTCTTGAGACAAGTAGAGTTCATCACTGCAAGTGAGAAACCTACACGATCAGATTTGGCAGAGTGCTCCTCCCACTGAAAATGGAGATAGGCTTCTATATAAGCATCATATTTTCCAAGGCATCTAAGGGATTTAGAAGTGTAAGTCTCATGTGCCTTAGGAAAATCTCCCCCAAATTCCCTCAAGCAGAACCTGAGGGGTATGTCATTCTAACAACAGGAGTAGTTATATCTCAGCTGAAGGAGAAGTCATAGCATTTGCCAATTTCCCAAAATGTTATTCTCTGCCAGAAAGCATCTCCTCCATGTAATATTTCCTGAGGGTCAGCTTTTTTACTCTGAGTTTTGGAAATGCTCAGTTGCTGTTTTACTGTTTTCTCCAAAAGGTTATAAACAGAACCAACTTAGAAAAGCTTGGTGGGTGCATCTACACAAGACATTTACTGTGCAGTTGACCAATTAACTAAGCAGTAAACGTCTCAGGTGTCTACACATGAACCCCTATTAGGGTGCACAAAACTAGTAAACTCTGCAGCAGGTCAGTACTTGTAAATACAAATACTATCCTGCTACAGAGTTTTTTCATGCATAGCAGCGCACGTGTAGACACTGACCAAGCTGGCTGGGGCATAAGGGTGCTTCAGTGCAGGGGCTGCCTGCCAGCTAGCTCCAAGCTAAAGCACTAGTGCCCCAGCCAGCCCCTCCATAGCACTCAGGCTGGTGGAGCAGCCCAGGGCTCCATTCCATTTTTTTGAATGTTCATAAGGCCCTAATCCCACTCTGACTATCATGATCTATTTTCTTATCTGTTGAAAACATTATTTTTTAAATATCACTGAAAGAACCTATACCTTAATTTTGCTCTTCAATCTAAGAACAATCAGAAGTACAAAAATCACCATTCCTATTATTTTCATTATTTTGCGACTCATCCCTGATTGCTTCTCTCTCTCTCTCTCACACACACACACACACACACACACACACACACACACTTGTAGTATGTTCCACTGAATAAGTTTCTCTTTTAAGTATGTAGCTCCAGACAATATAAATACCATGTAGTATCATATGTGTGTTCATCCATGCACATTCCCCACCCAAACACAGTGAACCCCTCTGGATGATGAACTCTATGTTCTGTTTTCATAAAATAAACACTTAAGATCCTTCACCAGTGCAGAATATAGAGCCCTAAAATCTCCCAGCAGAGACTAGCTAATGTAGCCCACAATGTAAAGTTTTGGATGCATTTTTAATGTTATACAATTTATGGACTTTCTGGTTCAAAGGATTTTCTTCCTCTTCTAGAATTCAGAGACAGCAAAATCAATACAAAAGGAAATGTCTGAATTCACAAGCAGTACCTGGACTGGGCTGTATATTTATAGCTATATCCCCCTTTCCTTCATGGTTAGTTAATTTCAAATCTACTCAATACACCATTTTGGCCTTTTTCTATTTTAAGGATATCCATTTGCTGCCTCTCCCTTCAGGGTGGCACAGCCTGGTGTTAAATAAAAGCGTGCAGTTCAGAAAGGAGGTGATGTTTCTAATGAGTATCTGTTGGTAGAAGAATTGCTTCCCCAGGCACAAGACCTTCTGCATACTATTTCTCTGCTGCAAACTCAGTATATATTAGTAGGCATTAACAACAGCCATTGGATGACAGATCAAGAGTTGCCAGGTCTGGTTTAACAGTTCCTTGATTCCAGGAGGTGAAATAGAAGAATGGCAAAAGATGCATGGTACCAAGGCAGCTACAACATCCTAACCCTTAGGATTTTACTGGTCCTCTCGGTGTACTTCAACAGACAGCAGTCAACCTATATCCTCTATGAATTGTCTAAATCATGATCTGAATCTCTCTGCCAGCTTCTGTGTCATTACAATGACCTCATCTACTGATCAGGGTTCTGGAAAGCTTCTTGGCCAACACTAACTGTTTTTTGGGGACCTGCAGGAAAAAGGAGTTGCAGTGCTGGAGAATAGCCTTCCCCATGCTGTAGTCTTCAGGGCTCCAACCTGGAAATGCATCTGTTCCGAAACTCTGCCTGGTTTCATTGAAGCTCTGTTCCTTCTGGCTCTCTCATCTGTTCTCTCTCTCCTTTATTTTTTAAGTTTTACTTTATAGAAGTGGCAGTGGCTTTAATGGCTTCAAGCCCTGCCTGCCAGTCTGCCCTGGCAGGCCCCCATTTTTCCTTGCAGGAGGTCCATGGTCCTGCTGAGGCATGCTCAGGCAAATCCACTTGCCTCCCAATTCATGTCTTTTGGGCTACAATGGCACACTAGTTCAAAAATGTTGGTAGGGAGGGATGGCACAGGGGGGGAAAAAAAATCTTGGTCAGAAAGCAGTGGAGCAGCCAGCAGTTCCCCAGTGCTTCCTTCATTATGATGCCAGCGTGTTCAGCTTAACAATCTGCAACTGGAGATGAAAACTGTGGCTGGACTAAGTATAAAGCTCCTCCTTCCTTGTCCTGGATGATCCAACTCGCATCAATGCTATAAACTGGTGAACAAACAAACACCCTACCCATGGGCAGGAGACAGAGAGAGCCAGAGTCAATTATTCTGTCTTGCACGCCAGATGCTATGTGCTCAGTATCTGGATGCTGCACAGGAATCAGCAAATCTATACAGTAGCAATAGATGTCTAGCTATCGTTACACCAAATCTGATTCAGCCCTGTACTTAAAGCAGAAATCTTTTAAAACCAAGACTACTCCTTCTGTACATGGCTCAGAAATGTTGCTGTCTGCTGCTTTAGCTGTATAAAATCAGTTCTGTAACTTTAGCCACTGACAGCGATTCAGAACCTGGATGTCCAGCCCTAGAATGTCTATACATTAGTGAACTGGGGAAAGCAATGTCTGAAGTAATTAGAGTCTGCTGTGCATTCGTAGCCAAGTTTAGCTATTGTTGCTGCCAATTCTCCTTCCATTGTCCAGGTCTGTATTTTTTTTTCTCTCTTCCTTCTATTTCACACACAAATGGTCTCTCTATTTACTGAGCAGATCTCAGTGTGTGGGAATCTACTGCAGAGGTTAATTAGTGCCACTGAATGCGCTACCTTTAACCCTTAGAGCAGCTTACTGGTGGAAGCGTTTCTATACCATGATAACAATGAGCACATTTTTCATTGTTTCGTTTGTCTTTTCTTAACTACACTGAATAAGCAGTAAATTTTATCTTTATTTTTTTTACTAAACAAGATAGTACCCAAACATGTTCTGTACTACACAGCAAGATATCATTTGTGAATTTTAACAAATAAGCACAGTAACACTCTGACTCTACTGAAAAAAGGATTTACCATAAATGACAATCTGGCTCATACTGTTTGACTTTACAGACAGCATGAGCCTGATTCTCACGTATAAAAAAGGCTCTTTGCATTACTCTGGCAATGTAAAAATGGCTTTATAGCCCACTTCATTTACCCCAACTTCATGTTTCTTTTATATTATCAGAATAGTGTTTAATGTGGCTTTGATGAAAATGGGAATGGAGCCTGGTTTGTAGGGGTTTGCGAAGGGGGCCCTATTTGATTCAGATTCAGCCCAAATCAGGGACAGTGATTCAATTCATTGATGCAGATCACCTTCCCTGATTTGATTCAGCCAAATCAAAATCTGAAGATTCAATGCTGATTCGGTGAATCAGACATTCGGACATAGACACAGCTTGAAAAGTTTTTTCTACATAACTTGAGGTAGCAGGCATGGCTTGTGATCACTGCAATGCTGGGGCACATGAAGCATCCCACAGGAGTGCAGGGGGGCCTTCCACGTGCTCAGTGGCAAACCTGGAAGTGGACCAGAAGTACATCCCTAGCTTGGTGATCAGCCGCGGGGGGACCCCAGGTGCCCTCCCCCCAGACCCAGGAGGCACCAGTCAGCGAGCCAGGGGTGTGGGAGGAACAGCACACTCCCCAGCGTTCTAGAAAGTGGACCGGACATGCTTTTAGTCCACTTACGGGTCTGCTGCCAAGCACATTGGGAGCCCCCCATGCACCCCACCATCATAGGATTCATGACCCACCTGCTACCTAGAGGTATGTAGAAAAAACATTTAAAGCTGTGTCTATGTCCAAATCCACAAATTTCTCTGAATTGATTCAGAGGGTTGCGATTTGACTCAGTGAAATTAAAGAGTTCTCTGATTCGATTCAGATTTGGAGATTCGGCCACCGAATCGGGCCGAATCTCCACTGAATCAAATCAGGGACCAAAGCTTCACACAGTCCTACTGGTTTATATTTAGACTTTGCTAATACTTAAAGGGCTACAGGTTTTGATATCAGGGAGTAAGTGGGGAAAAATAAGAGAAAATCATAGAAAATTAGGGTTGGAAGGGACCTCAGAAGGACATCTAGTCCACAATGATATACATGAGACATGAAGCTATGTTTTAAAAGCTAATTAAACTCCTGTTTCTGAGCATGATCAAGTACTGGAATAGGCTACCTAAATAAGTTGTGGAATCTATCACTGGAAATTTTCAAAAACAAGTTACACACCTGGCTGGGTTAGTTTAGTCAGGGATAATATTGCCTTCACCACAGAGCTGGACTAGATATACTCATGAGATTGCTTCCAGTCCCACTTTTCCAAATCCTAAAACCTACTAAAAACAATACAAATTAGACATCTGAAGACCCCTAAAAATCTGGTCCTCATGCTCTTTTGCAAATTCCATTAAATGTCTATCTTCAGGTTCCTAAATATGTGTAAAAATCTGGCCATTAAGAGATAGTGTACTTGGGATTGAAAAAAGTGATATGCACTTGAAATGGTCATTAAATATAGAATAATCCAACTCAACAATTTTCACTGACATGGTATTAGCAGTCTTGGAACAGATTACTTCTCACCATTTTTAAGGCTTCTAATGGCAGCCCTTAAATAGGCCCATTTCAAGGCTTCTACAAAATCCATTTGACAGCTGCTCCCAATCCATCATTTCTCATGCTAATTATTATGCAGTTAACTGAAATACAATCAAATTGTAAAGCTGGCAATAGGGCCAAAAGATGCTCTGAAATTAAGTAAGTTATGCTCTTAACCAGTGTTTTTTTACACTGTAAGCAAAAGGAAAACATTGGCACTTAAGCAAATAATGTTCTTATCCAACATGCATACAGGAGTTGATTGTATTCTCAAAAGCACTTAGGTGGCTCTGGTGTCCAAGTTCCTTTCACTTCAGTAGGAAGCCAATGCCTATGAGCACCTATATATGTGACGGACCTCTGCTCCAATGCATGCTAATTAGCATGTGTTAGAGCAGATTCGATTAATCAAGTCTGCTGGAGTGTGCTAATTAGCATGCTCCAGCAGCCTCCACATCATGTGTAATCAGCGGTGGGGGCACTTTACTAAAGCTCATCGAATGATCTTTAGTTAAAATCACTCCCACTGCCATTTTGAAGCATGGGATGCTGAATACACATGATACTGCAGGTGCTTTAATTAGAGTCCACCTTGGAACGCATGTATAGATGCCCTAAGTTCTTAAACAAACTTGAACCTTTTAACCCTTTCAAAAAAGGGGTGTTTGAATTTTTAAACCTATGATATGTTGCATAATCATTTAAAATAAAGCTTAAAAATAAAGTGTTTTTATTTCAAAGATACTGAGATGCTAATTTACTGTGGATGCATTAGGAAAATTAGAAGTTAGTCAAAAAATCATTCAAACGCATTGTGTAAAACTGTACAAGTAGATGACCTAAAACTTTTTTCTTTACCTTGGTGATACCACCCATTAACTATATGATGAAGGCTTTTTACTTCTTATTACCACAAATTAGGTGAGTTTGCTTTCTAAAGACTTTCCCTTTTTGTGGATTGACTCCTGGGATCACTGTAGGGCAGAGTTAAGGTGGTCTGGATGCACTATCTGTATCCATTATGAAGAGAGTCAGAAATTGAACCCCGACCTCCCAATTGCCAGGCTGATACCTTAATTAAGCAAGTGTCCTTTCACTGTGTAGAGTAAGTGCAATTAATGAGAAAAATCAATTTCCTGAGAGCATTTCTGCTATTAAGCTTGTGGGCAAAGGCGCAGGTAAACATTTAATAAAAGAACCAAAAGCTACAAGTCTATCACTATGTGCTTAAAAAGAAAAAAAAAAAAGAAAAAGCATCCTAAATTTTGGTTTTGGCTGACTAACTTATTCAAAGATGTCTAGTATCCATCTCCTTAGCTCTTGAACCAGAATAATACCTACACGTACCAATAACTGAATAAGGACAAAAACTAAAGCAGCAGCTTTCTACAATAAACTATCATGTACATCAAAGGGCATATTATCAAAAAAATGTCTATGTGATCTCAGATACAAGCCCCTCTCATCTAGTGATCTAGATGATACAGTTAAGTTTATTTTTGACATGTGTCTCAGTACCAAAGAGAGATACCATTCGAGGTAGGGAAAAAGGCTCTTTTCACTTCACGTGATCTCACTGCAACAGGAACACCTCACAACAGAAGTGAGATTTTTCTATTAACCAGAGCATGGAAGGCATGGCTCAGAGACATCCAAGGAGAATTCTGAATTCAGTACATTTGATCACACCAGAAAAGTAAGTTTTATTCTAACAACTTAATAGGCCAGCAGTCTCAGTCATGTTTCCTTCTGATACTTCTCCAAAGTGAATGGTGTTTAAAAACACAGAATTTTTAAATTTTCTATTTAAATTTTTGTCAGAGATATAGGAACTAGCATAAATGCCTGCAGTAATGAACAGCAAACAGAATTCCCTCACCTTCCATAGAGAGAGACAGAGAGTGATTTTGCTTGCACATTTTTTTTTTTTTAGCTTTCTTCAGCATAGAATTTCATAGTTGTTAGGGGCTGGAAGGGACCTTACAGGTCATTGGGTCCAGCCCCCCTGCACTCAGGCAGGGAGTTATTACCAATATGTTAAAGGAGAAATTATGATATGTATTTAAAAAAGAATCAGGAGTGAATTTTGTCGGAATTGGAACAGAAAAAACTTTGGCCAGTACTTTATATATGTAGAGCTAATATTAATATTATTTATTATATAAACCAATTAATATTTGTTATATTAGTTCAAGGTGTCTGTACTAAAGTGAGACGAGATTTCTTCTTCCTATTATTATTTGCATCAAGGTAGCATCTCTATGGGTCTGAACACGCCACTCATTTACATCTGTTTCCACAAGGAGTTAAACAAAACTAAAAACATCCTACATAGGTAGGAAACAGAGAAGACAAGGGCATCACCACCATCCTGCCACTGAATTGACTGACAATTTATTCGGCTAATAGCTCTGATGATCCTAAGAAGATGACAGCAAAGCCCCACAGTCTGACCTGACAGAATAATTCCTCCCTAATCCCAAACGTGTACGTATATATATCAGCTAGCTTGCAAAGTTCCAGTTCGATTTCTACCGCAATCAACAGCATTTTTATACCGATCTCAAAACCTAGGAGAACTGGATCCTGAATGGTCAACAAAAGGCCAGTTATGCAAGGAGCAAGGCAGCAGAGGCTCACTGTAAGGATTCAAAGAGGGTATAAGGCAGTGAAAAAAATAAATCAAGTCCCATCTGTTTACTACATTAAAACATGAAACATTAAATAAGAGCTTACTGATGGTCCTTTCTTCCAGCAGTCATACATTTAACCAACTGCTCTTCAATTGACAATGGAGAGGCCTACTGGTGGACTGCACCCACAGGAGTCAAAAAAGGAGAGGAGGAGAAAGGCTCTTTAAAAAGCCCTGCAGACAGACTTGACAAGAGAGAGAGAGGATGCCTGAAGCATTAACCTGTAATAGAAGTTCACCCTCTGGCACGATTCCGTCAGCCAGTCCCAGAGTCCGCCCGTTGTCGTGGCCTCCATTCCTTTCAGTTTCCCCTTTGGAGCTGTGATTCTTCAGGGCAACTGCAATGAAGCAAAGTAAAGGGACTTTAGTGCTGAAATAATGTTTACAGAATCACTGCTGTGAATGTCAAATTCTTTTACCGAGAAGAATTCATTCAGAACTTTGCTGAGACTCTGCTCCATCAAAGATGCCCGCGTGGCTTGCCAGCTGCTTCCTGGACTATTAATGTTAAAAGCATGTATTTCCCCAACCTGCTCCTTTTTTCTAAGTGTGGGCCTTGTAACATGTCACGCTTAGGATGTGTTTCATATAGATCAGAGGCCAGGAACATTTTTGGGCATAGTGCCAAAAACCCCTGCAACCTCGACTTGTAAGATGTTGGTGTGCCGGGGCAGATGGCAGGGGAGCCGCAAGGGGCCTGATCCTTGTTGTGGCAGTGCAGCCATGGCCCACCATCCACCCCAAGGCGTGAATGCCAAGCAAAATGCCTATGCATGCCATGCTCTGGCACCTATGCTGGGGGTCTCCTACCCCTGATGTAGATCACAGTTTGCATTACTAGGAGGTAGACATTTTTGAGCAGTCTCACAGTAATGCTTACTATGACCTAAAAAGACTTTGTAAGTGCCAGAGCTGTTGAAGATTCAGGTGTGCTGCAGGGGCTGAGACTGACTAAAAGCTGTTAGTCCTAGCCCTTCACAACACACCAAAGTTATTACCCTTGTGGAGCAGTTGGACACTAGCTTTATATGTGATAGGTAGTATGCACTGGAGATGCTCCCCACTGGAAAAAGTCCTAACTGCTACACTATAATGGCACTCTGCATGCATTTTACTGCCCAAAGCCTTGCACGATAGCATTTTAAGGCCAGCTAACATGCCCGAGGTGTAACAACTGACAAGGCCCCAAGAATTTTCTAACAAAGCCACAAGCAAACGGTGGTGAGAACCACAGACTGTTACTAAAGATAAATGTCAAAGCAGTAATTACTGCATAGCCCATCTAACAGTTAACCTTAGAGTCAATCCTTGTAAAGTTTACTTTTGATTTTCAGTGAGTTTATAAATTTAGAAACATTTCTCCTCTGGCTGAAGTGCTTAATTGAGGCTCCCTGCCCAGCTCTGGTGCTAGTTTGTGTACATGATGCACAGGACCCTTGAAACGATTAGAGGATGAGCCGAAAGCCAAGGCAGCAATTCATCACTATAAAACAGGCTCCCATGTACAAAGCTGTATGTGAACTCTTTCTGAATGCAAAATTGCTTCTGTGGTCCATATACTAACTCACTCCTTAGCAGTGAAGATCCTTTTTTTTTAAATTTTTGTATACTGCAATACCTGAAAAGGAAATCCCCTCAAGAGATATAAATTGGTGCAACTCCACTGAGATCAACAGAACTAGGCCAAATTACAACATGTAGAAATGTGACCTCTTGAGCATGAAAGATGTCATATAAAACTATGCTTCCTGTTTCAGAATACAGAAACACAATAGATTTAATTCACAGTACAGAGATTTTACTAATTAAGAAAAGTGGTGTGGATACATGATGCACTATGAACTAACTCGCTCAAATCCAAAGATACAACACGCAGCACTTTTACTATTTGAGAAAGTTAGAGGTACACCGATACATCGGTCCTATATTGGATCGGCACTGACATGAAGAATATTGAGAGTATCAGCAATTGGCTTTTTTTTTTTTTTTTGATGTGGCTGATAATATGGCTGATAAATGCTGCATGCATGCATGCAGCTGTAGCATGCACGCACCCAGGAACACAGCCCAGCAGTGTGGAGGTCCAGCTAAAAGTCTTTTGTGAGGGAATGGGCAAGAGGAGAGGGAGTGCAGACTGAGGTCCCCGCGGTGAGGAAGAGAATGGGAGTGGGGCTGGGGCAGATGCAGGTGCTGCAGTTGGGGCAGGATGCGGGACAGAGCCACAGCTTGTCTGACGGGTGCAGGGGAGGGAGGGGCAGCTCCCACCGCTACATGCATCCTGGGAGGGCGCAGGGAGGGTGTGTGCCCCTGGATCAGTGCACAGGGTAGGGTGGGCTATGGCTGCGGGCTGGGCTGCACCAGACTCTTCCTGGCGGGGACCTGGGCCAGGCTGCACTCAAGGCAGGTGGCAGCGGCAATGTTGGGAGGGGGGAGTTGGGCAGCCTGCAGCCACTCCAAAATTCGCCATAGTCCCACTCCCAGTGTCACCACCCACCCCAAGCACAGCCCACCCCAACCCCTGCCAGGAAAAGCCCAGCACAGTCCCGGCCCCAGCCTGCAGCTGCAGCCCACCCAGCCCTGCACGCAGATCTGGGGGCACACGCCCCCATGCCCTCCCAGCATACACGCAGCGGTGTGAGCCTCCCCCTGCCCTGCAAGCCCTGAACAAGCCACAGCTCCGTCCAGTGCCCGGCCCCACCACAGCTGGGCAGCACCTGCCCCTGCCCCCGCCCCAACCCCAGCACCAGCCCCGCTCCCTCCCTCACCACAGGGACCTTGATCTGCTCCCCCTTGCCCCTTCTCTTCCCCCACAACAGATTTACTAGCCAGACACCACTCTCCACACTGAGGGGCTGCATATCAGAATTGGATTCGTATCAGCTGATATGGTTCATTAAAAATCAGCCATCAGTATCAGCCAAAAAATTCTCTATTGGTGCACCCCTAGAAGTTAGTAGGAAGGATGTCATAGAATCACAGAAAATGAGGGTTAGAAGGGACTTCAGGAGGTCATCTAGTCCAGTGCTTCTCAACCTTTTGTTGTACCAGGACCCATTTGTAAACATCAACGGCCAGTCCCGGCCCAGTGCCCCTCACTCCAGACCTGCTGCCCCCTGCCCCAATGCCCCGGCCTCCCAGTGTGGGGTAGGGGGTGGATGGGTGGGGGGCAGGTATGGGGCAGGGGGTGTCCCAAGCAGCCCCTCGCAGACTGGAACTCTGCCAGCCTGCAAGGGAAGACCCACGGTTTCCATATTTTTTTCCTTTAAAGGGGAATCCATTTTTTAAGTTTGTTTGTGACCCTTTCATATATTCTTGTGATCCACTTTTGGGTCATGACCCACAGGTTGAGAAATGCTGATCTAGTCCAATCCGCTGCTCAAAGCAGGACCATGTCTAACTAGATCATTCTAGCCAGGGCTTTGTCAAGCCAGGCTGTAAAAACCTCCAAGGATAGAGATTCCACCACCCCTCTGGGTAACCCGTTCTAGTGCTTCACCACGTTTCTAGTGAGAGAGTTTTTCCTAATATCCAACCTAAACCTCCCTTGATGCAACTTGAGACCATTGCTCCTTGTTCTGTCATCTGCCACCACTGAGAACAGTCTAGCTCCATCCTCTGTGGAACCACCCTTCAGTTCCCTTAGCATCTCCTCAGAAGTCACGTGCCCCAACCCCCTAACCATTTTCTGTTGCCCTCTGCTAGACTCTCTCCAACTTGTCCACATCCCATCTGTAGTGGGGGGCCCAAATGTATGTGGTGGTGCGGGTGTGTGCACTTACTTAGTTTCACCCCGAGGTATCTGTCTGCTCAGCCTGAACAACCTCACTACTGCAGACAGCCAGCTCGGGAAGAACTGTTCACATTTGCTTCTCACCACAAAGTAAATTTACTATGGAGTAAAATTTGGGGCAAGTAACTCCATAGTAATCATGCTGTGTGCCCTCAGATGCAGTCTATTTTTCTTATTAAAAATTTAATTTTGAAGGGTACTATCTATGTTGAAAAAAAAAAATCTAATACTTTCTTCCTTTGCTATATTTGCTCTGTAATGTGGCCCAATTGTTTTCTACGATATTACTCACAGCCAGAGGATTAAAAAAAAAAAAAAAAAAAAAAAAATCAAGACAAAAAAGCCATATACAAACATTAACAGCCCTCCCCCTCCCCCCGCCCCCCCCAATCTCTAGGAAAATAGAAGCAATTCCTGTAAAAAATCATGAAGATATTTAGCTTAGGCTGCTTCTTTCCCAGACCTGGGGAAGAGTATTCTGTGCCTAACATCTTCCCCAACTATACAACTGGTCCAATAAGTGGCTTTCCCTTTGTCCTACCCTCTGGAGGTCATAAACCACTGGTTGAAAGCACTGCTGTATCACAGAGATACTAATGACATGTGCCATTGTACCTTGTGGGGATGGCACTGCATACAGACATTGATACTGCTGAGTTCTTTGGGTAGATCCAAGACTTTGGGCAAGTTGCTTACCTATGACAACAGTGTGCCTGTATTCGCTTGCTATAGCTAGCACAAATAAAAATAGTCATAAAGACCTGGCAACATGGGTTTCAGCATGAGTTAGCAACCAGAGTACAAGCTTTTTAGGGAGCTGGTAGTCTGGTTGTGGGCTTATATAAAGCCTGCAATATCACTTCCTCACTGCCACTGACACCCATGTTAGCTACAACAAGATAGAATGGATCTGCTGGCACGTTCTAGATCAGGGGTGAGCAAAATACAGCCCGTGGCCCAGATCCAGACCTCCAGGCAATTTCATCTGGCTCATGGGCACCCACCAATTAACTGTACCCCACCCAGCTAGCATGCTTCACTCCCACCCTTGGCCAGTGCAGTTTCTGGGCAGGACTGCTGCTGCTGCCACTGTTGCAGCTGCCAGGGAACCTGCTCAGCTTCCCCGGACTCCAGCAGCTCCTCCTCATGTTCCTGCTGCAGTGCTCACACCAGGCAGCATGTAGAAAAGCTGCAGCTGGGCAGGAGTGGGGAGGATGGGTGTTGGTGGGAACAAGAAGCCCAGGGTCCACACCCAGTGGAGTGGCAGGAGTGCAGAGTTCAGGTAGGCTGGGTGTCGGTGGGATTTGTGGGGTGTGAGGGAAGGTGGACAGGTGTGGAGACCCCCCTACATTTCCCTCTCCACCCCCCATAGTGCACAGTCCCTGTCACCAGCAGCAGCAGGTGGCAGGCCCTTGGTGTGCTCAAGGCCCATGCAGGCACAGCCACTGGGCAGCATGTGGCTCCAGTCAGGGAGCTCCACGTGGTGGCAAGGGGTGGAGGCAGGCAGGCCGGTCTTAACTGCATGGGGCTCACATGCAGCTCCCAGGACTTGCGCACCACAGGGGGGAAGCCCCACGCGATGGGGCCGGCTGCATTCCCTGCTCCCTGCCACCACGTGCAGATCCCAGGACCTTGCTGGAACTCTTCACACCCGCCCCCTCCCCCTACACCCCACAAACCCCACCCACATCCTGCCCACCCCACACCCTCTCACATATATACACCCCCCAACATACCCTACATCCCCCCACATACACAGCCACACCTCCTCACAACCCCACCACACTCACAACATACAAGAGTAAGACTTCATTTCTGAACTATTATGCAATCACCTCTATATACACTATGCAAACACACATAAATCAGGACAAAAATATTTTTTGAAATAAAATTAAAATATTTTATAGTAGATTTCTGACTTTTAGTATATGATTTGGGTTTTTTCCAGTTCCGAGATGGCAACCCCCTCCCAAAAAGAGTGCTTCTGGGGGCAAGGGGAGAGACTTCCAGTGACAAAGGTCAGGGGTTAGGGGGCGGGACTTTTGGCCCAAAGATGGCAATCAGGGGGTGGGGCACCTGTCAAGGGGTGGGGCTACTGTTGCAGCCTTTGACAGGTCACCAAAACTCATTAACCAGCCCTCCATACCTTTACTTGCTGCTAAGGCATACCCCTTAATTCCTCTGCATCTTAGTTTCCCCATCTGTAAAATGGGGATAGTTATTTTCTCTTTCCCTTTGTCCATTTTTTCCAGCTAGCTTATTAGCTCACTGGAGTAACTGCTTTGTTTCATAGGGCTGCATAAGGTGTCTGGTGCAGTACAATCTAAATCTCCACTGGAGACTCTTGGTCCTATCATAATAGCAATAATCATAAGCAAAGCTGGAATTAGAATCTGGAATAGTGGAAAGAAAGCATAATTAACTTATGGAAATTACTACGACCACTGGAGGTTATAGAGGCAGATAGCAGGGCTATGCAAAATTTCGCCGAGTGTTTCGTTTTGACGTTGTTTTGAGCTCAAAACAGCAAAATTGAAACAAAATGAAAGGCTTCAAAACAGCCTCAAAACTAAATGAGGGCATTTGAAATGTTTCAAAAGTTTTGAAACATTTCAGATTTCAAAGCTGGGCTTGCTTGCAGGGAAACATAAAGTAAGGAAAGGGAGGGGGAAGGGGTAGTGGGAAAGACTGCTCTGTTATTAACTGTGTAGCTGGCCAGTGACTGTGATCCTTCCCTGAGGTCCCATCCAATCCCAGTACTCTGGGGGAGGGATGGAAAAACAGCTGCATCTTAACACACACACACACACGCACGCACGCACGCACACTCACGTGTCATGAGTTTTGCTCCTCAGCAGCCTGTGGTGCGGTTTCCCAGAAACCCCTGCACCTATCTCCTTGAAAGCTGGCAGGCTTCATGGCCCCAGCAGGGACTACCATGCCTGCAGTTTTCACCCTGCTGTGCCTTAACATACACACATGACACAAGTTTTGCTTGTCCGCAGCTTGAGATGCAGTTTCCCAGAAACCCTTGTACCCATCTCCTCAAAACTCGACAAGCTTCGTGGACTTGTCAGGGGCTATCCTCCCTGCTGTTTTCATTTGAATCAGGCAAGGAATGACGAAGTCACAGGCAGTTTTGTGATTCCCCATTATAGCCTGTGGGCAAAATGTTGAAACAGTGTCAAAACAGCTTTCACAAAACGAAACGAAACAGTGGTTTTGAAACTAAACAAAACTCGAAACGAATTACTGTCCTGTCAAAACGTCAAAATGGAAGTATAAATGAAATGTTGCGGTTTCGCACAGCTCTAGCAGATAGTATACCCAAGTTCAAGAAGGACATGGAGGACAGATCCATTAATAGCTATTAAATAGAAAAATCTACTGAAATCCCTATAGAAATTAGGGCTGATGAGAAGGACATTGTAGTAAAGAATGGATTGCTCTAGATGTCCCCTATTTATATACCATATTTACTTGAAAACAAGATGGGGGGGTTTTCTCCTCCCAATTGGCAAGGGGAAAAAGAAGTTTGTCTTATAATTACATAAAGAAACCTTACTAAGCACATTGTTTACCATTAAACTGCTGCCAAAAGCAGCATTTGCTCAGCAATGGAAAGAGACTATGAAGTTGATTAAATACAGCCAACACTGAGCATGACTACAAAACACATGGCCAGCATTGGAAAACATGAACCTACCACAAGAACAAGTTAGTACAGCCTATCTGAAGGAGACCTGTTAAGCACAGTCCCCCTCACCACCAACTCTTGGTAACCTCAATCTGCCCTCTCCTGCCCCTTCTTTCCCCCATGGCCCTTCCCCCCTACACACTTACCTGCTGGGTAGTGTCTGTGTCTTTGTGCGTGTCTGTGTGTCTGTCCCATGGTGAGGGAGGGAATGGAGCAGAGGCAGGGGCTGGAGTAAACAGGACCCTGGAGCAGGTCATGAGGTGCTCAGAGTTGCAGGCAGTTTGGCCTGGGGTATGGGGGGGGGGGAGGCTCCCCCTGCTGTGCACATCCCTAGGGGAGGCATGGGGGGCCCCAAAGATCTATATGTGGGGCGGAGGCAGGCTGCCGCTGCAAGCTGGGCTCTGTGCCCCAAAGCCGTTGCTCCAGGAGCCACGTGACTAGAGGTATGTTGATACATCAGTCCGATATCGGATCAGCACCAATATAAAGAAATTAACTATCAGAAATCAGCTTTTTTTTCCTGATGTAGCTGATAAAATGTCCAATAAAATACCCTGTGCATGCGCGCAGCCATGGTGCAGCACATAGGTGGCAAGGAGCACAGCCTGGCAGTGTGGAGAGCCGCGTCCAGCTGGTAAGTCTGTTGTGGTGGAAGGGGAGGGGAAAGGAAATGGGCATGGGAGGGGCAGATCAAGGTTCCCCACGGTGAGGGAGGGAGTAAGGCTGGGGCAGGCGCTGCCCAGCCAGAGCACGGCGGAGCACAGAGCAGAGCCATGGCTCATCTGGGGAGTCCTGGGGGGGTGGGGGTTAGCTCCCACTGCTGCTCACACCCCAGGAGGGCATAGGGGGCATGTGCCCCCCAGATCTACACAGGGCAGAGGGGGCTGCTGCAATGGGCTGGAGCAGCACTTGGCTCTTCCCAGATGGGGGGGGCTGGGTCAGACTATGCTGAGGGGGTGGCAGCGGGGTGCGTGCAATGGAAGGAGCTGCCCCCCACCTCCTTGTACCCCCCGGATGAGCCACGGCTCCATCCCACACCCTGCCCTGCTCTCGCTGGGCAGTGCCTGCCCCAGTCCCACTCCCTCCCTCACTGCAGGGGCCTCGATCTGCACCCCCATGCCTCTTCCCTTCACCCTCCCCTTCCACTACAACAGATTTACCAGCCAGACACTGTTCTTCAAGCTGCCAGGCTACGTATCAGAAATCGGATCAGTATCAGCCGATATGTTTCCTTAAAAATTGGCTATTGGATATCAGCCCCAAAAGTCTCTACTGGTGCACCCCTACATGTGATGTCACGTGCCTCCCACTGCCAGGCAGGCAGGGGACATGGCACAGCTAGCGCACAACTCACAAGGCAAAGGCAGTAGGACTCAGAGCTCCAACCCGCAGCAGCAGCCTGCCTTCACCCTGCGCATAAGTCTGGGTGACACATGCCCTCCCCATACCTCCCCCAGGGTGCATGCAGTGGTGGGAGCCCCTCAGCACCCCTAGATGAGCTATAAATATAAAAAATTAACACAAACAACAATTAACGCATTAACTGTGATTAACTGACAGCCCTAATTTTTATATATTAAGTAAAATATATTATGTATAATATGAAATAAGTAGCCATCATGTAAGATCTAGTGAAAAATAATCCATAGTTGAGACTACAAATATAAATGGCAATTTATTTGTTAAAAGATTCTATTTATTTGTTAAAAGAGTACTAACTTGTCAACATCTGGCCAACACAGCTTTAAAACTACTAAAAATCACAAGATCAAATTGTGCCATTAATTTTTAATGATTAAGTGGTGGGGGAGGCAAAAAAATGAGTTCTGATGAAATACATGGCCCATGGAGTTCATAAAAAACCCCTAATTGTTGCAGAAATATCAGGCAGTTCAACATGTCAGCAGCACTCGTGTCCAATCCACATAAACTTTTGCAATACACTGGTAAGTCAGGTACACCTCATCTGCTTTGCAGCTATCTCAACTCACAGACTGCCTCCCTTCTGTGAGCATTCTGAGTAAATGTACGAAATATGAATAATTAAACTTCTTTATTCCATTCTTCTTGAGTCCTTCCAAACTGCAATGCAAAAGGTGTAGGATAAAAATAGACAAGAATGACAGAGCAAAAGCTGAAAGGTTCACATATATGGAAGGTCTAGCACTAACAGTTTTAATTTCCCCAGCCAATATTCTGCTGCAGAAATTTAAAGCACATATATACAGTGGAGGCATGACCTGTAAATAATGAACTTCAGTCAATTCATGCTTTGAACTCTACCCCCCCAAAACCAGAGACACTAAGCACCCAGAATGTCACAGACTCTAAGACCAGCAGGGATTATTGATCATACACTGGCCTTCTGCACAACACAGGTCAGAAAATGGTGCCACTTCATTCCTGCATCAAGTTAATCCATCAGTGCAGGACTAGAACATGTCTTCTTAAATGACATCCAACTTTGATTTCAAAATTTCTAATGATGGAGGATACACCTCCCCCCTTGAAAAGCTATTCCAATAGTTAATCACCTTCCCTGTTAAAAAGCTGCACTTCAATAACAGACTCCAACAGAAGCAGCAAGCACTCAGAATTTTTGAAACTCAGGACAGTGATTCAGGATTTATGAGCTTAACTTCAGGTACCCACTTCAGGTACTACACTTAAGCAAGTTATCAGCTAAAAAAAAAAGAGTGGAAGAGGCTGTTTGCTACAAATATGTTTCACATCATTATCCTGAACAGCATGTCTCTGACCTTGAACAAACAATATGCTTCCAATAAAACTTTAAAGAACCCCAAACAAACCTAAAGACATCCTGCTCTTCACTACAGAGGTCTTAGACCAGACCTCCTGTCTGTTTTGCTCTGTCTTAGTCTCCCTCTATAAATAGGCTTTTGCAATTCCTTGGGTCCCTAAATCAGCAGAACTGTCACACCAGATCAAGCCAACTGAGTGAAGATAAACTGGAGAACTGATAATGGCATTCTCCACATTGCAGCCTTCCTTTAGCCTATCCTAAGTACCATCTCCTGTTACTGTTAGAAGTAAGAAGGGAAACAAAGAAAGTTTATTACTTGAAGTACAGTGACCTTTCAAAGAAGCCACTGGACTACATACGCTCCAACTCAACTCAGCGATACAGGACTATTGACCTGCTGCTAGCAGCGGGAGATTTATTTTCTTTGTGGGAAGGGAGCAGCGTGCACTTGAACAAGAAACCTTGTAATTCTCTACATTGTGGACTAACTGGGCACATCTACACATGCCCTTGACTGTGCATTTGGTACGGCGCAGTCATTTAGTACTTGCTTTAACAAGTACTAAAGGACTGCGCAGTACCTGCCAGTACTGCGCAGTCCTGGTTATGCACAGTTATTTTTAGATGCTTTGTTGCTGTAGCAACAAGCTATGACAACGTAGCTTGTCTCTATAGCAACATAGAACTGGTGTCACGGTTTGTGGCCACCGAAGCTATGTCACCGTAGTGATGAACTACATCACGATAGCTCATTGCTATAGCAATGCAGTGTCTCATGTAGACACACCCACTGATATTTTCAACCCACAAAGCAGAGCGTAGAGATCATCCTGGAAATGCAAAACATTTTGCAAATTCACCGTCAACCATTTCAGATGAAAAGAAAGCTTTTGTAGGTAACTAACTGCCACCTTACTACAAAAAAGTCTTTTGTTGGAAAAAAAAACCCCACAACCCCCCTCTCCCCCCCAGCATTTCCTCCACATAAAAAACTCTATTGACAATGAAAAAAGGGGAATTTCTCTCTCAACAGCAGAGAAAAGGAAGGAAGCTGTAGTGACCAAATCTGCTTCGGTGGATGGGAGGGATCATCCAGAGACCAAAGAAACTAGGGCTCTCTTCCCAGTTTAGCCACTCACCTCTAGTGCAAAGTACAGCAGGTATTTTTTCCTGTCTCTGATGATTATGGAGTAGGATGCAACCTAATGCAAAGGGTGGATTATCCCTCTTCTGCCTACGATGAAGTTCTTAAAACCTTCTCTGACACATCTACTGCCAACCACGCTCAAAAACATGACACAGGATTCTGTGGACCTTTGATCTTCTAGCAGTTCTCATGCTTGTACGTTTTGTAGCAGGAAGTGGCCAGGTTGATCAAGTAACTAGAAAAAGACTCAGGTAGCAAGAAAAAGCCCCTCATCCCTACTCAGCCTGTGGAATTTGCTCTTGTGAGCAACACTGAGGAACTAGCAGAGAGCTCCCCAAAGCCAAGTCACCAAGGAGTCACTTCAAACATACAGCAGTTTGCAGCTCTGTTTGAATAGAGCTAGCGTGAGGTAGGGGACAGGATATAATTTCCAGTTGACAGAGATGGTGAAGGCCCACATGACATAAGGGAAGTACTCTCCAAACATTGAATGGAGGGTAGAATAATGGTGAAATGCAGCCTTAACCTCAAAGACCCCTTTCTGTGCTTCCTCATCTCAATGAACATGACATCTAAGAGAGAAGGGATATGCCTGAACCCAAGGTGGAACCCAGGGGCCTCCTCTGAATAGTCTACAACTGACATTTTAAGAATTATTTCCCCTTTATGAAGGAAATTCACTCATCCCATGGAAGCCTATGTATGAACTAGAGTGCCTCAGCTGAAGTTCGCTGTTCAGATGACTAGCAAGTCTTGCACTAATTCCAACAGAAGGAACCGCAAAGGAGGATCATGGGTTTGTATCAGGGTGCAGTTCTTGCCATCTACAGAGAGCTGCTCTTACATCTGCATAAAGTTCATTTCTTAATGATCCTGACCAGATTTACATCCCTGACATCAGTTTTCCGGTTTTTTGGAAAACCAATTCTATTAACTTTTACTCCCAACTATCAGGAAACTGCTGTGTGACTCAAATTCATAAAGCAAAAACCCAGGATGTGCTATTAAGACCCAGTTTAAAAAAGGCTCTACTCTCCGGTTTTGATAAAGGAAGCTCAGTTTAACTTGAGTGTGAATGGGTATACGGTGGGGTTTTAGCTCTCACATTTTTAGTTCCAGAACTGTGCTACACAGACTCCAAGCTTGAAAAGCTATTTCACGTGACAGCAAACTGATACTTCACTGGCTATCATATTTGCTGCTGAACTCCTGAACCTACAGGGCTTTAAAGACCTGAGAATTCTCTGTACCAAAAATCTGGTATTAACATTTTTGAGAGGATATCTTGCAGCCCCCTCGCTTACCCAACACTCCTGCAGCTCCTCCCCCACCTCCAACAAACCTCCATGTGTTCTAGCAGGCATACGATTTAGCCATTGTTTTAAAATGACAAAAACAAAAAGCAAAAGGACTGGATTCTGATGCACACTTTGCATTTGTGCATCTCCATGCCTCTAGATATACACCAACCTGAGAAATAAACAGTGTGGGCCTGGTGTCTTTATATTTTTGTCAAGATTAGACATGAATCATTCCCATCCAGAGGGGGTATGCACAGGGGGAAAGGATAACGTATTCTGAACATAAACTACTGGCAAGGACTTTGGTACTCCAGATTACCTGCCTGAGCCAGTCCTACAGTGGCAGTTCATGAGGATCTTTGTCAATGGTGCCTCTTGCTTCAAAATCATCAACAGCTCTGCTGCAGTGCTAACAATGGCAGTGAATCAGCCTCTTGCCTGAAGCCAGAAATGAGCACAGAAAGTCAAAACTTTAACTTGTTATTGAAAAGTTTTCAAAGTATTTATTTCAAAGCACTATCACATCAGAAACCAGCTGCTTTGCACAAAGAAAATTCCCCTACCACCCCAACACCTAAGAAGAATACAGAACTGATGAGTGGGGCAGTGAGAATGGGAAGGTAACCGGTGTCTACTAATACCACCATTTACATTTCGTTAGCGCTTACAAGCTCCAACTGAAACTGAGCTTAGGCACATACCAGGAGATGACTCTTCGTGACATTTGGGCTCTGCTGGGGTGGGTCGGTTTCAAATGAGTGATTTTGAAATGGAAGGATCTTTAGCTCAGCACAAACATCTTGGGCTTCCTCTCCACCCTCCCACCCTCACTAGTCCCAGCCCAAATAGACTAAACTAGGTAAACCCATGGGTTTCTAAAGGTGGCCAAAACAAAACTTACTATGAGAAACAGAACTTTGCATTGGCCAACTGCTAAACTTCTAGCTGATTGATGTGTTAACTCCAATAAAAAGCAAAATCACTACCATTATGCTGAAGAATTTAAAGCAGTTACCAGATTTTCTGGGCATCACCTGGTGAAGCCCAACTGAGTTTAGCATTCTGGCCCTAATTTCTAACCAAGAAGGCTATCCAATTCCTATCTACACAGTTCAGGTAGGAAGAAAAGTTATAATGCTATTTTGAAAGGTACTGAATAAGAATGTATAGGTAATAAGCACATTCTATTTTAATATTTGTTTATTCTCAAGCACATACCATAGTATTTACATATGATTGCATACTGAACTAGTCACTGATGATTCAAAATTATTCTAATTCCCCAGAAAACTAATCTGCCAGGCTCTTAAAATCATTATTATTTTTATGTGTAAATAAAGATGCAAGACCTGACATTCCCAATAATGGAACACTCGAAGTGTATGTGAATTATTAATCCATACATATGAAAAACCACAAAATGAGAGGGAAATGAGTTTTATTGTATTATGCCAATCAGTAAAGTTAACTCCTATCTGGCTTTCTAAATCAGTTTCCTTTTGCACTGCTGTACCCCACAGCCTCCATTACCTAGCACCCTATAATTATTTCCTCAAAGAAATATAAATTACGTTCTCCTTGCTCATTCATAATTAACAGATTTTTTTTTACCCATTGTTTTCAAATAGCCTCTGCATCTTTCAATGGGTTAGAATGAAGCTCTCTAGTGACATGAATTTAATTAAACACATGAATTATTAATCCCTTGCCTGAATGGTGTCTGTGTACATAACCAGGTTCTTTTAATGTGTATTTTGTGAATAATTAATCAGCATATTTAAATTTATAATTAACTGCATTTATTAATGTAACAATGTTTAGGCCACATGTTACTCTATGATGTCATTTAGGAAACATGCATTTTAAATTGGGGTATTTACAAGTTGAGTGTCATAAAGTACAGATCATGAATGAAACCAATGTAAAGCAGAAGGAGTAAATATCATAAACATAAGTAAACATATAATCAGGCTTTCTATCTGTTCTTTAAAAGTACAGTATTAAAAGTATGAATTAGTATGATTATTCTATTTATCCTGGTAGTACCTAAGAGTCCCAATCACAGACCGAGACACTGTGATGCTAGACTCCACATAAACAGTAGGATCAGATCTGACATTTTGGCCAGGATTTAAAAGCAGATGGCAGGGTAGATTTGCACTTTATAGACTAACCAAAGTAGATATACATTCCTTATTTTCATGCTTTTGAAAATCCAAGGCTTGGGTACACAGAAAAGAGTGCACTGATTTTAGTTTCTACAACTGAAGAACAGCACAGTGGGTGCATCTGTATGTGCAATTGAGTGACACACTAAACTCTGGAGCTCTTTGAGCCAGAGTGAACTGCTCCCACATACAGCATCTACATGTGCACTCGGGACAGCAGCAATTTGCGCTGGAGTGAGGCAGCCTCAAGCTGGCAGGGGTTATGGGGTGTCAGCCCTGGGCGGTGGGGGAGGGGCTGGTTGGGACATGAGGGTCAAGCAGGAGTCTGGCCCCCAGCTGGCTGGGCTGACCTGGCAGTATTTACACTTGTGGTTACCATCGACACGTGCATTTGATCACATGTAATTAGTCCACTTCAAGATAAAGGGTAAAAAATTGGCTGATGGGGCGCACCCAGAGAGTAGTGGTGGATGGGTTGTACTCAACCTGGTGAGATGGGAGCAGTGGGGTACCCCATGGCTCAGTCCTCGGGCCTGCACTGTTTAACATCTTCATCAACGACTTGGACGAGGGGGTGGAAAGCACGCTGTCCAAGTTTGCTGATGACACTAAGATGTGGGACGAGGTGGACACACTTGAAGGGAAAGAGAGGCTGCAACTAGATTTAGACAGACTACAAAAGTGGGCACAGATGAGATAGGATGGGGTTCAACGTAGACAAATGCAGGGTGCTGCACCTTGGGAGAAGGAATCCACAGCATACATGCAGGCTGGGGAGTTCCCTTCTTGAAAGCACAGAGGCGGAAAGGGATCTTGGAGTCGTTATTGACTCCAAGATGAACATGAGCCGCCAATGCCAGACCACAGCCAGCAAGGCCAGCCATACCTTGTTATGCATCCAAAGGTGCATCTCAAGCTGGTCCAGAGAGGTGATACTCCCCCTCTGTGCGACTTTGGACAGGCCGCAGTTGGAGTACTGTGTCCAGTTCTGGGTGCTGCACTTCAAAAGGGATGTGGCCAGCCTGGAGAGGGTTCAGAGGAGGGCCACCTGCTTGGTGAGAGGGCAACAGGACAGGCCCTACGAGGAGTGACTGAGGGACCTGAACCTGTTCAGCCTCAGCAAGAGGAGGCTGAGGGGGGACCTGGTGGCTGCCTACAAACTCATCAGGGGAGATCAACAGCAAATAGGCAGAGCCCTTTTCTCCGCAGCACCACCTGGGGTGACGAGGAACAATGGTCATAAGCTGATGGAGAATAGGTTTAGGTTAGAGATCAGAAGGCAATATTTTACAGTTAGGGTGGCCAAAATCTAGAATCAACTTCCCAGGGAAGTGGTCCTCGCATCTACCTTGGGCAAATTCAAGAGGAGGTTGGACGATCGATCACCTGTCTGGGGTCTTGTGAACCCAGCATTCATTCCTGCCTGTGGCAGGGGGTCAGGCTAGATAATCTGTTCAGGCCTATGCTGACCCTAGCTACTATGAAGCTATGAAAGATAGTACTGTCCCCAACAGTACTATCTTACAGCAGAGTTAGTTTACTGAGCCCTAATGCCAGCATACGTGTAGATGGTAATGCTTTACTGCAGAGCTAATTAAAGAGATGGACAAGGTTCTTTAGGTAAAGCTGATATTTTTTATTAGACCAACTATAATAGTTGGAAAAATTCTTCTTTGCAAGCTTTCGGGTAATCCCTCTCCTTGAAGAAGGGTGTTTGTACAAAGCTTGCAAAGAAGATTTTTTCCAACTATTGTAGTTGGTCTAATAAAAGATATCAGATTCACCCAAAGAACCTTGTCTGCCTATGCCCTTAGACCAACACAGCTACAACTAGCACCCCTGAGCTAATTAAAGCTCATATATAAATGCACCATATAAAACTCAGGGCATGTTCATGGTCCAAGGTGGAGACTTTTCACTCCAGTGAGAGGATGGATGACAGTTGGTATCCCAAACAACTACCTCAGAGTCGGATGTGTATTAATCCTGATATCAGAAACTACCTGTTGATGCTACCTGCTATTTATGCAATTATTCCTGAAGACTGTGAGTAAAGACATATGATACCTTTACCTCAGGTAATTTGACTTTTCATGGGTTAAGGGTAGCAAGCACATGGCATACAGTTACACTGTAAATCACTCTACCCTGAGTTAAATTTACTTCTCAGAAAGCAAGAATTAACTATGCACCAGTATAAGTTACACCATGGAACCATTTGTGTATCTACAGTTCTAATCAACAGATAACTATTTGCCAATGCAAACAGGCTATGACTGGCTCCCCTGCCACCTAGTGGTACTATAATAGTGCAAAGGGGCACTATAACAGGACCTACTGCAGGGAGCAGCCTCTCGAAAAATGTTCATCATTTATTTAGGATGCCGATATAACTTCACTCTGGAGTAAAATATACAG
This sequence comes from Alligator mississippiensis, assembly GCF_030867095.1. Lineage (NCBI taxonomy): Eukaryota > Metazoa > Chordata > Crocodylia > Alligatoridae > Alligator > Alligator mississippiensis. The sequence goes on from NC_081827.1 coordinate 181,607,864, forward strand.
TAAATTACCCTAGGGTAAAACTGCTTTGTGTCCACACTCAATAACAGTGAAAATCTCCCAGGGGTTCAATCACTGGTAGCCTGGAACTATACAAATACATATTAAATAATAGGGAGGACATGGGGATGAACATAAATACAAAATTATTTGTTAATTCAAAATACTATGTTTAATCAAAACTTCCACCTGATGATACTTCTGTGAAAACATCCAAGCAATCAGAATGGATCAAAAGGTCCAAGGTGGGAAAGCCACCCAGATTTCAGATCCTTATCCATGCATTTTCACATTTCCCTACCCCCACAATCCTTTTGCAGTCTATGGTGCCTCCTTATAGGTAAATGGCTTATATATAGTTAAAAGAACCATTTCATTGCGTTTGACAACACTACACTGGAGCACCAAAGGTAAATCCCCTTAGCGTGAAAGGGGAAACAGGGATGTATAGTTATAAAGGAGACAGAGAAAGGGCTCCCATATCTTGCAGTTGCACACAATTTATGTGCAGATAAAAATGCTCCTTCTGATGCACAATCGCTAGATCAGGTCAGGGATGTTCAGTTTAGTTTCCCAGATGTGGGGCAGTCTGCCTGGAAGGTTTCCAAGGTCAGCCTCTTTGGGACAGCCCCACCTGGCAGACTGATTGCTCCAAGCCAGGGATTCCAGGATTCAAGAATTCTAGCTATTTTGTTTTGGTTCAAATACAATGTCTGGGTTCCTCCACAATAAATTTGTTCTTTTTTTGTTTCAAATGAGAAAACTGAAACTCTTTCGGGGTCATTCTGAAACAATATTTCTTTAAGCACTTTTAGTTTGGCTGGGAAGCCAAGCAGCGAGTTATATACATAACCCTAATGACAATACTGATTACTGGTCACTTCTAAAAATACCATAGACAACATCTAAATACTTTTTAGGTGTGTAAATACTTTTTCAAGTTTGATCCCTAGAAACCAAAATTTCATATGAAATACAAGGAGGTCAGGCTCCTAAATTACTTTGAGCTCCCAGCTTTTCATAGCTTCGAGTTTTAACATACCAAGAAATGAGTTCTCCATCTCCCGGACTCTGTTCAAAAAGCTCATTAAGTTTAAAAATAAAAAGTTGCAAGTTGTTAAAAATTAACTGCAACTCTGATGTACCTGACCCCTCAAAACTTCAAAGGTGGCTAATTGGTTTTAGATTTTGCAAAACCAAACATTTTGCTACATGTGAAATATACTGATATAACTCTGCCAATTAAGTTTTTCCGTGTAGACACTATACCATTTATGATTCTTTACACAGGGAGTTGTACTGGTGTAACCACAGTAGTATAAGTTACCTCAAAATGACAAACCCTTTGCCTTCTGCCTTATTTCCTTTACAGCCTTAAGTACATTTCTGACCTGAAGCATGAGTATGTCCATTGAAGCCAACGCAGAACCAAACTGACAACACTACTGTTTTGCCGTTACAGCAGTGAATTAAAATTAAATGTTGAATTCAGTTGAAGTATATGAATGTATGGCTAGCCAAAACAATACTCCCTCAGTAGACCACTAGGAGTTTGAAGTATTACTCTTCACTCTAGCCATCTCCATAAAGGGGTAGTATGACTTCTGGAAGCCCCAAACTGGTTTGAGAGGTCAACTCAACATCCTGTGGGTGAAGATACAGGTGGGACGAAGAAAAGGGGACTTAACGGTAGGCACCTATTACAGGCTGCCATACCAGGAGGAGCTGGATCTGAAATTTTCCAGAGAACTGATGGAGAATGAACATTCAATGGTGTCGGTTGTCATGGGTAGCCTCAATCACCCTAACATGTACTGAGAGGAGCACTCGGCCAGATCTGACTGGTCACGTAGGTTTTTGACCTGTGTGGAGGAACGTTATTTAGTATAGGAGGTGAACAGACTGACCGGGGGAAGGCTTTGTTGGATTTGGTTCTACCCAAAGTGGACAACGTGGTAGGACATCAGAGGTTTGCAGGTAATCTGGGAGATAGTGATCATGTGATAACAGAAATCACTATCTGTCACTGGGACAGAAAATCACCCAGCAGGGCAGAGGTGCTTGACTTCAGGAAGGCTGACTTCAATGAGCTTAGGAAAACAGTGGGAGAGACCCTATGGGAAGAGGAACTGGAGGGGAAGGGAGTTCATTCCTTAAAGGGGCAACCCTCAAAGCACACAAAAGGTCATTCCTGTATGCAGAAAAGTTGGTAAAAGGGCTGGGAAGCCCTCTTAGTTTACCAGAGGAGTCAAGGAATGCTTAAAAAAGAAAAAGGAGGTTTCCAGACAGTGGAAACAAGGGGTAGTCACCAAGGAGGAATACACAAATATAGCTCGTATTTGTAGGGAAAGGATAAGGAAGGCAAGAGCAGCAACCAAGATCAGGTTGGCAACCAAAATCAAGAACAATAAGAAGTCCTTCTTTAGGTATATAGGGAGCAGGAGGAAGATCAAGGAAAACATGGGGGCCCTTGAAGAATGGGATGGGACAGCTGATAAGAGTCAGGAGAAAGCTGAACTCTTTAATGAATACTTTGCATCAGTGTTCCTGCATGCAAATGGTGGTTGCCCACCTGGTTGGATACTGGATGGATTGGGGGGAGGGACATTGCCAAACAATGGTCAGTGTCAAACTAGTAAGGAAGCACTTAAAGCAGCTGAACGTCTTCAAGTCAGCAGGACCGGATGGACTACACCCAAGAGTGCCGAGGGAATTGGCTGGAGTCATTGCAGAACCACTGGAGAAGGTATTTGAAGACTCATCGTGCTTGGGACGGTTCCTGGAAGACTGGGAAAGGCCAACATGGTGCCAATCTTTAAGAAGGGGAGGAAGGAATATCCAGGGAATAGTTTGACCTTGATACCAGGTAAAGTTTTGGAAAAAAATATCAAGAAGTCCATTTGTGAGAGACTAGCAGAGGCAAGTCATGCCTGACTGACCTCGTCTCTTTCTATGATCAAATAATGGACTGCTTAAATGTGGGAGATGCAGCTGATGTCATATACTTGGATTTCAAAAAAGCCTTCAATATGGTCTCCCATGATGCTCTTATAAAAAAAAAACTAGGAGATTGTGGGCTGCCAGAGTCCACAGTCAGGTGGTTTGGGAACTGGCTAAGGGGTTGAACCCAAAGAGTGTTAGTGGATGGGTCTGTATTGTCTTGGAGGTTGGTGGCCAGTGGTGTCCTGCAGGGTTTGGTTCCTGGCCCCATGTTGTTCAACATCTTTATCAATTATTTAGATGAGGATGTGAAAAGCACACTGGCCAAGTTTGCATATGATACTAAGTTATGGGGAAAACCAGTCACACTAGGGAATAAGGATGTGGATCCAAGCAGACCCAGACAAGCTGGAAAGGTGGGCAGACTGGAATCGGATGCAGTTCAATAAGGATAAATGCAGAGTGCTTCAGCTGCGGAGAAGTAACCAGTGACATGAATATAGGTTAGGAGGAGATGTCCTGGCCAGCAAGAGGGCTGAAAGGGACTTCAGGGTTATGGCTGATCACAGGATGAACACAAGCTGCCAGTGCAATTCCGTAGTCAGAACTAATAGCGTGCTGGGATGCATTAGCCAATGTGTTGTGAGCAGGACTAAGGAAGTGATACTTCCTCTCTACTTGGCACTGGTGAGACCCCAGCTGGAGTACTGTGTCCAGTTCTGGGCACCGCACTTCAAAAAAGACAGAGAATCTTGAAAGGGTCGAGAGAAAGGCCACAAAAATCATTAAGGGCCTGGAGGACAATCTTTATGAGGAAAGACTAATGGACCTGGGACTGTTCAGCCTGGGGAAAAGAAGACTAAGGGGAGGGACTTGGTAGCCGTCTATAAGTATGTAAGGGGTGAATATCAGGAGCTGGGAGAAAAACTGTTCACTAGGGTGCCTCAGGGGAAGACAAGGAGCAATAGCTATAAATTATTAGAGGATGGCTTCAGGTTGGATGTAAGGAAGAACTTCTTTATGGTAAGGGTGACCAGAATCTGAAACAGACTTCCCAAGGAGGTGGTACAATCCCCAACCTTGGAGGTCTTCAAGAGGAGACTGGACAGACCTTGCTAGGATAATTTGATTTCAGCAGTATTCCTACCCAAAGCAGGGAGGTTGGACTCAATGAACTTTCAAGGTCCCTTCCAACCCTTAATTTCTAATTTCTATGATCTAAAGATCCACAGTAATGTTACAGATTCCAGCCATCAATTAATAAATACTTTCTAATGTTAATAACAGTCAAGCAAAAGAGAATTCTTTGTAATAATTAAAAAAAAAATCCTCTCCAATTTTTATCTATTTTCCTAATAGATTGTTACTGAAAAACTTATTAGCATTCAAAATAGGAAGGCATTGGGCCAGAATTCCTTTTGATTCCCATGCACTGTCCACATAAACATCCAATTACAGGACTGGTTTTACATTATATAAGTGACATGAGATGAACCTCACATATGCCTGATCAGAGACTGCAGGGGTGCTCTGTAATCTTAAAAACTTTCAAGCTTTGGAGTTCCAAAATTGGTAGTCATCCCCGTTTTCAAGTATGTAGTAAAGTGAAGTATTTTCTCTATTATAGGATATGGACAGCCTCTGAGAATCAAGGGATGCTTCAGCAGAAAAATACACACTCAGCTGATACCAGTGTTCCCATATGTCATGTTTCAAAATTTGAAAATGTAGTTATATGTAACATAATAACAATAAAAGAATAGAGGCAGCATAATTTTAGCAAGTCTCTCTGCATAGACTAAATGGAGCACAACCCAGTATATTCAAGGCACTTTAAATACCAGGCAATAAAATTACTGCCTGAAAATACTATTTGGTAGGCCTGTGCAAAGCAGCAAGTGTTTGCTTCAGATCCAGTTCAGAGATTCAACCATAGACTAATCAGGCAGCAGCCCTTGACCATGCTAGACACAGCTTCCTCCAGCTGGTAAGTCTGTTGTGGTGGACAGAGGTGGGAGGGAAGGGGCGTGGGGGGGAGAGGAGAGGGGGGGGACAGATCAAGGCCTCCACAGTAAGGGAGGGATTGGGGCTGGGACAAGCTACCCAGCCAGGGTGGGGAGGTGTGGGAGTCGGGGAGGGGGGCTCCTGCCACTGCGCACTGCTGTGCACCACTGGTCTGGGAGCTGCTCTTCCAGTGGCTCCTGTGGCGGCTCTTGCTGCTGGTCCGGGAGAGCATGGGAGTGGGCGTGTGCCCCCAGATCTGCATGGGGTGGGCTGCACTCCAGACAGGTGGCAGAAGGCACTGGGAGCGGGGCTATGCCCTCCCACTGCTCACCCAGCCGGGGTGGGGAGGCGCATGATGGTGCCGCTGCGCTGCCTTGGACAAGCAGTGTGCAGTGGCAAAAGCTGCACCAGCCACCCCATGCCTCCTGAACAAGCCGTGGCTTCACCCCACTGCGTCTCAGCTGGGTGAGCAGCAGCAGGAGGATGCGTGCACCTGGATCAGGGCGGGGCCAGTGGCAGGGGTTATGGGGAATTTTAGGGTGGCTGCAGCCTCCCCATAACCCCTGCTCCACTGCACTCCACAGGGCGGGCAGAGCCAGGGCTGCACTATGGGCTGTGGCTGGGGCTAGCTGCCCGGAGCGCAGCCCTGGCTCCACCTGCCCCGTGAAGCACAGCCCAGACACGAGCAGCTGGGGCTAGCCTCCCAGGCCAGCCCTCCCTACACAGATCCGGGGGCACATGTCTGTTCCCATGCCCTCCCGCACAGGCAGTGACAGCGCCAAAGGAGCACTTTAAAAAAAAAAAAAAATCATTCCTTGCTTGCTTCATTTTAATGCTATATGCTGGGAATCCTTAACTTTCTTTTCCAGAAGTGTGATTTTTTTTTTTTTTTAAATTAGGAAAGGAGAAAAAAAAAAAATGTCCTTCCCATCTCATTGATGACTGCTCATATTTTTACCCAAGTTTTAAGAAATTAAACATAGTAATTGGGCTACATGGTGAAAAATAATCCCAGAGATCCCATGTGAGAGATTATAAGTACATTTAAGGAGAATAAAACCCTTGTGATATTTATTTTTAAAATGTGTGAAACACTAATAGTTTTGCTTCCTAGGAAGTAAGTTATTTTCATGGGACTATCCTGCCCAGAAATAGGCATCAAACTTTGCATATTGTAATATACTCCATATCATTCAAAACAATATGCAGTATAAATTGAACACGATCTTGTTGCTATATGAGGACAGACCGAACAAGACTTATTTAGAGACACAGATGTTTATGAAGTCAAACTCATAGCAGAATGTCTTTTCCAAACACCAAGTTATTCAATAGAAGTGCTCAAAGGATTCATTTGTACTTCTGAGTTTCCAGCAGCTCCCCTTGAAATTCCCACAGCCAAATTTCCAGAAGAACATCACCAAATTTACTTAGCTCTTTTTCAGTTTGGGGGGATGGGAGTGAAGTGAGGGGGTCCAGTCACTAATTTGGTACGTAAGTGGAGGCTGGGCATTTTTTAAAGTCTTGTTGTTAGATGTTTGCATTTAAACTGAATTGTGTTTATTGTCCAACAAAGTTAAATCTTTCTTGTTGCTCTTCTATAGCAGCTACAGTAATAATGAAATGCTGCCTGGTTAGTTTGAAAAATTGTGTATACCACTTAATTTACTCTTAAATATTCAGTTTGGGAACAACAGAAGTAATGGGAACTAATACATCAGTCAGATGTATCTGGGAAGTTTTCTGGTTATATGAAGAACTGCACCCATATGAAAAAATAAATAAACTCCTACCTACTGTAAATTTAGAGCTTTGACATGTCTTATGAAAAGGATGAATTCATTATGCTTTAAATAATTATTTGCAGGATTCCCACTTTCTAAACACATCTACTTTAAAAAAAACCCACTCTGACTATTGAGCAACAGGTGGCAACAATGACTGGAAGGCATCCCTTTCTGTTCCTGTAGGCAACTGGTTTAATTTCAACCTAGCTTCCTTACTTGGTAATTTTGCCATTAAGGGATAATGTCTTACAGGAAGCTAGATCCAAAGGAAGTAGGCCAGTCAATGGAAGCAAAGTCAGTGGTGTACAAACCTACTCTAGAAAGAGACCCTATGAAAGGCAAATACTTGACAACAGAGCAATAAAGGGAAATACGACAAGAAAAAACAGGTAGATTTTACTTCCTCATGATCCCTGGCTGGAGGTGTTACTGCAGGAGGGACCAATCTGACCTCTCTCCAGGCTACTCCTATAGATTTTGATGTAAGATTGCTTGAATAAGAGTCAAGACCCTGATTTAACTTTCAATGAGTATTAAGCATATGTGTAAGTGCTTTACTAACCTGGAACAGGATACAGCGCAAGTGTTTTAAGATGTGATCATCTATCCCAGTCTCCTTTCTGCATAGTCTAATTGGCAGTGGGCATAATAAAAGTCTATTCCACCCACCATCAGAATAACAGGATTTATCATTAAATGACTATATTGCAAATAACTGGTACAAGTTACAGACAACTCTTCCAAAGTGCTCTGAAAGCATATTCATATGAGTGAATTTCATAAGGTATTTCACTGAAACCTGAACAATACTGAAGACAAGGCCCATCAATTAATTTGCCCAATTAGTGATTGAAGGGTGCCAAGTAACATACATGCTTCACAATCAAAGGACATCCACAAGTAATTTATTTGACTGCAATATGGGTCGTAGAATATACATGTAGTTTATCAAACTATATGGGTGAAAAAAAGCAAACTTACTACTTAAAAACAAATAAATACAACAGGCTTAGAGGCTCCCACAAATGAATCTTAGAAGACGAAATACTTGGCTGGGGGGGAAGGGGGAAGAGGCAGAAGAGACTGCAGTCCTGCCATAAACAAGCAAAGTTTACTGAGCCTGCTGTGCAGAGGGCGTGTGGTGTCAAGTGAAAGAATGGGAAAGGATTACATGGTGAACTGTATGCCATGCACAGTAAGACTAATCTGTCAGCACTCATTTGGACTTATAACTGTACAGAACTCAACACTTCAGCACTAGGCAGCTTGAAAACAGGACTGACATTATTAAAAGGAGGATCTAAGCTGGCAAAACACAGATAAACATTTAGCTTTTCATTTGCTGGTAGGCAAAGAAGGCTAGTGGCTAGGTAACTCTGAAGCACCAGAGAACTGCTCTGTCGGTCAGGTCACGGACAGTGTGACCAGTGCAGGCAATGACCAACGGTAACAAAGGTTAGTCAGAGCGTTCTAGCTGAGCATGACTTGCATGTAGGAAGGGGAGGAAAAAGAGGAACGTCAGTCTTTGAGGTCAAATTCTTTACCACAAAGAGAAGGTTGTGGATGAGATCAACATGCCTCCCACAGGAGAGCAGCAAGGAGAGAAAAAATACCCTGGAAATGCAATGAGACTGAAGTCATGGTACTGAATGAGAGATACGACTTTCCCCATTGTGGAAAGTAAGGAGCGACAGCCTTGCTGGCCATCAACGTCAAGGTCCTCCAGAACGCCAGAGAAGTCACACAGATGCGCAGTAGCTTGCAGGGCAGATATGCATTCATCTGGAATGCTGTGCCACCTGCATTACCTGCCCTGCTATAGCTACGGTAGCCCACAACAAAGCTTGAGGAGCCATTTCCTCTGATTAGCAGCAGCTTGCTCCAAGGGGTTATGCCTGACACTGGTCTCATTTACATCCTTGCACTGACTTTTAGCTAGAGGTTGGCTCTTTATCCCAAGTTCTGAGCCTACCAACCAGACACCCTAGCTTAGTCAAGGTGGGAAATCTACATCTCCTCCATTGAACCAACATAGGGAACAACTCTTGGAAAAAACCCAAAGAAACTTCCTCCCCAGTCACCTTCCATAGGCCATGTGCATCATGACACCATAACAGACCAATGGGATTCAACTCCCTTTTGTTGTCAAATGCCTGTCTCTTCTTATAAGCTGTTCCTCAAGTTATGCAATGATGGTTTAATACTGAACTCCACACTCTTTAAAAGGACAACACATATTCAAGTCAATGGGACCAAATTCTACCCAAGCCTGCATGCACACAGCCCCAGTGAAAACCATGAAATTGTACAGGTGTCACCAAGGGACAAAGATGCAAAGGTCACAGGTGGGAGATGGTGGAAATGCAGAAAGCTAAGTTGGATCCCTGGGCACTGGAAGGAACATGGAGCAGAGCTGGAGAAGTGTTAAAGTAGCAAATGGTTATTTGAAGAGAGAGAGATTTTCCAGAGACTTGGACTTCTTGGGGTTCTTCTTTTGAAAAGCAAGGCTGGATAGAGAGGGATGTAGGTTAAAATTATACAGGGTCTAATCCTGTGCCATTTCATTGGAAACTAGATCAGGCCTTAACACACACACATATCCATTTTTATGCTTTTCCCTTAGGTTAAAAGGGGAGAGAATCAGGAACTTGCTTGTCTTTTACTTTGATACTTCAAATATGCAAATATTTGGTGGTGGGAGACTGCAATTCAGCTACAATCCTTAAGTAAAAACAGCCTTTAGCAGCCCTTCCATTTGCTATCCTGGATTCCACATCAAGGTGGTGATGCTGGGATCTAGGTCAATACAGGGTTCTCAAGCAGATCAACTGAGAAACCTTGTGATGGGGCTGGGGATGAAAAGTTGACCCTAAAGAATCTCCCGCCCCATCTCATTCCTGCTAAGAAGTTACCTTGGCAGCCTTTCAAGCCTACTTGTATTTCTGCTTCCCCACTGAGGTTTATTGCTGAAACCATTTCAGGGGTTAGCAGCTTTTCCAGCAAGCAGAAAGGATTTTGCTTTATTTAAAAGTTTTCCCTCACCTTGTTGCAAACCAGGCTGCACCTGTCTAAAGAGAGAAAGAGACAGCAAGGTGTGAGACTATTTTGCTGAGAAAGATAGCAACATCCCTTTTCAAGAGTGCCTGTTCTGCGCTCTCTGCTAATCAGATACCAGTTCCCAAGCTGCCTGGTCCAATTACAGTGTCAGCTGATTGATGACCTGTCAAGTTCGGGGACAGACCAAAAAATCTTTATATCAGCACCACTCTGAGTTCATGGGACTGGAGGAACTAGAAGTACAGGAACTTCAAGAAGAGCAGCACCAGGGCTCAACTTTTGTTTTAAATTGCTTTAATCTCAAATTATTTCATGTCCAGGGCATTCAGCATCTACTGAACCTGATGCAAGCAAATCTGAAATTCAGGAGGACTCTACACAAAGAACCCTTTTGAAAATTAGCATGTTTGTCAAATGGGAAGCCTTATTTAAACAGTTTTATAGATTTTACACATTGCTCCATTATGTGTTCTTCCTGCTGGAAGGCGAACAGGACAGTGCATGACCCTTCACTGCTAGAAAAGCGAAACAGGCAAAAGAACCAACTTGGACTCCCTGAGCCCTTTTCACCAGCTCACTCAGCAGCTGTATCTAAAGTTTATTTAAGAGAAATGGGCAAGCCAATTACGTCTTATAAACTTACTTGGCGCAGCGGTTCCCTCTCTCCATTCTACTCACACAACGGGCCCACTACTTGTTCAGTCTCCCTCTAATGCTTCAGCTAATTTTCCACACACAGAGAGAAAGTGGGGGATAGGGTGGGAGAGGAGAGCCAACATCCAGCCAAAATAAACGAGTTTATTGTTGTGAAAACTCAGAGAAAGGGGAGGGCGGGCGGGGGCTCAGTTGATGCAATGATGTTGCAAACCAGCAGGACTTTGGAATCCAGCCAGCCTCTCAGTAGCAGCTACTTAAAAATGTGTTTTTACAGGCAAGCCACAGGTATTTACCTCCTGGGGCAGGTACAGAGAGAGGTATTATGCTACCAGCTCCATGCAGCATGCTGGTGTTTTTGAATTCTGCCAAACCAAGGGCTTGTTTCCTTTGGACTTGGCCTGAATGTTCCCAAGTAGGCACCCACTGAGAGATGCATCTGAAAAAGAGCTGCCATTCAGGGAATTCACTCTTGAACATCACTTCCACCTTCTTTCCTATAGAATCTTTGGCTGCGAAGAGCCTTATACTGAACGTTGTGGAAATTTCAAAGTTTCTTTATTGCAAGAGGAAATGAATGGTCTCGTGCATGTCTAAGGCTTAGGACAGGCAGATGTCACAATCTAAAACAAAAGCTGTGTGCACGTGCTTGGGTTGCCCCAATGCCCCTTTCTGGGACAGTCATCTTCCAGGTGGCCACAGTTGGCTCCTCTCTGTCTCCTCTAGCTGGGGGATTGAAAAGCAAATGGGACAGCAGTTACATTATCTCCAGGAGTAGCTGCTTGAGAGTTGGCCTGGTCTGCAAGCCTTTTGGATTCGGACAATAAGGTTAGAGAAGGAGAAGCTGGGTGAAGGGAGCGTGAAAAAAGACTATCTAGCTGAGGAATCATAGGTGGAGAGTGGAATGACAACTAAATGAGTCACCTACTGCTTCAATCAACAACTGACAGTTTCATGGGTGGACAATATCCACCTGCTCTTGATCTCCTGGATCTAGCATAGTGTTAAATTGGGGGCCCAGGTCCAGGATATGAACCAGATAAGCTAGGGTGCAACTGATGATGGAAAAAATAGAGCAAAGATAATACTACTAGAAACCTCTTTCCTTTCCGATTTCCTTTGTGGGATAGGAAGAATCTCAGGTGGAACAATGTGCTTCTGTCGCACCTCACACACAGTGCTGCCTTAGGAAAAATGAGTATGCTGGCCAAGGACAACATTTCAGCAAGAAGCATGAAGCAGCATTTGCCTACCCATCACTTGTAAGCCAAAGGTCTGCCACCTGGCCACCTAACAAAGCCAGATCTGTAATAAAAAAAAATAACCCAAAAAAAACAGATTTGTCCTACAGCCTTGCATAATGACCAAAAGTGAAGCTCCACGGATCATTTCTAAAATCCATGACTATGATAAAAAAACCAGCTAGCAACTGTGTTAGATGTTGGTTCTGTCTGTTTCTGATTCATTACACCCTTTCTTAAGGTGATGGTCCTTTTCCCCCTTCCTCTCTCCCTTCCTCCCCTTTGACTATGCCAAACCATGGTTTCATCACCCCAAACTGCAAAGTGCAAGAGCTTGCAGGCCACAGCACACACCACTGTAGCATCTATTCTGATATCTACTCCAAGCAAGTTGGAAAGCGACATTTGTGATAGATTTAAGACAAGCTTCACTTTGCACTCTGCTGTGCGAAACCCAAAGAAATAGATCGAACTGATTTTGGACCACAACTCGACAGGAAGAGCAGTCCAAGAGGAGTGGTTGCTCCTCAAGGGAGCGATCCTGACAGCACCAGGGATGGACATCACATCTCGGAGGGAGGGTAGCAAAAGGGCACAGCAATCCCCTTGGCTCAGCAGGGAACTTGAGGATCTCCTACACCTCAAGAGAGACTTATAAAGGATGGAAGGCTGGAATTACCACTAAGGAGGATTACTCAGCACTGGTCCAGATCAGGAAAACCAAGGCTGCAACTGAGCTCCATCTGGTTTTACATATCAAGGATAACAAAAAGTCCTTTTTCAGATATGTCAGGAGTCAGAAGAAAAGCAAGGGTAACATTCATAGATTCATAGATGTTAGGGCCGGAAGGGACCTCAATAGATCATCGAGTCCGACCCCCTGCATAGGCAGGAAAGAGCGCTGGGTCTAGATGACCCCAGCTAGATGGTTATCTAACCTCCTCTTGAAGACCCCCAGGGTAGGGGAGAGCACCACCTCCCTTGGGAGCCCGTTCCAGACCTTGGCCACTCGAACTGTGAAGAAGTTCTTCCTAATGTCCAGTCTAAATCTGCTCTCTGCTAGCTTGTGGCCATTATTTCTTGTAACCCCCGGGGGCGCCTTGGTGAATAAATACTCACCAATTCCCTTCTGTGCCCCCGTGATGAACTTATAGGCAGCCACAAGGTCGCCTCTCAACCTTCTCTTGCGGAGGCTGAAAAGGTCCAGGTTCTCTAGTCTCTCCTCGTAGGGCTTGGTCTGCAGGCCCTTAACCATACGAGTGGCCCTTCTCTGGACCCTCTCCAGGTTATCCGCATCCCTCTTGAAGTGCGGCGCCCAGAATTGCACGCAGTACTCCAACCGCGGTCTGACCAGCGCCCGATAGAGGGGAAGTATCACCTCCTTGGACCTATTCGTCATGCATCTGCTGACGCACGATAAAGTGCCATTGGCTTTTCTGATGGCTTCCTCACACTGCCGACTCATGTTCATCTTGGAGTCCACTAGGACTCCAAGATCCCTTTCCACTTCCGTGCCACCCAGCAGGTCATTCCCTAGGCTGTAGGTGTGCTGGACATTTTTCCTCCCTAGGTGCAGCACTTTGCATTTCTCCTTGTTGAACTGCATTCTGTTGTTTTCTGCCCACTTGTCTAACCTGTCCAGGTCTGCTTGCAGCTGTTCCCTGCCCTCCAGCGTGTCCACTTCTCCCCATAGCTTTGTGTCATCTGCAAACTTGGACAGAGTACATTTCACTCCCTCATCCAAGTCACTGATGAAGACATTAAAGAGTATCGGTCCAAGGACCAAGCCCTGCAGGACCCCACTGCCCACACCCTGCCAGGTTGAAACCAACCCATCCACCACGACTCTCTGGGTGCGACCCTCCAGCCAATTCGCCACCCACCGGACTGTGTAGTTATCCAAGTCACAGCCTCTTAACTTGTTCACCAGTATGGGGTGGGATACCGTATCGAAGGCCTTCCTGAAGTCTAAGTATACAACATCCACCCCTCCCCCTGTGTCCAGGCATTTCATAACCTGGTCCCATTGGACCCCTGCTGAACCAAATGGAACAGCCAATAACCAACACCCAGGAAAAGGCCAATCTGCTTAACAGGTACGTTGCGTCAGTCATTCATCAGTCCAATGGGACTGCCCTGCCTAGCAAGACGTGAGATGGCCATGGTGAGGGCGTATTTATACCCAGAATCAGTGCTGATCTAGTAAAGGATCACCTTGAGAGGCTGGACACCTTCAAGTCAGCTGGTCCTGACAGATTACACCCTAGAGTACTCAAGGAATTGGCAGGTGTCATAGCCCTACCATTGGCAAAAATATTTGAAAACTCAAGGCACTCAGGTGAAATACCTGAAGACTGGAAGAAGGCCAATGTGGTACCCATCTTCAAGAAAGAGTGGAAAGTAAATCCAGGGAATTACAGGCCAATCAGCTTGACCTCAATCCCCGGTAAGATTCTGGAGAAAATTATCAAGGAAACCCTTCTGGGTAAGCTGGCTGAGGGCAACATCCTGAGGGACAGCCAGCATGGGTTTGTTGCGGGTAGGTCTTGCCTGACCAATCTCATCTTCTTCTATGACCAGGTGACATATCACCTGGACAAGGGAGAAGAGATTGACATCATATATCTGGACTTTAAAAAAAGCCTTTGATCTAGTGTCCCATGACCTCCTCATGGAAAAATTGGCCAACTGTGGCCTCTGCTTCACCACAGTCTGATGGCTGGGGAATTGGCTCCGAGGTCAGACTCGGAGAGTAGTGGTCGATGGCAGCAAATCATTATGGCGTTCTGTGACCAGTGGTATCCCCCAAGGCCCTGCCCTTGGACCGGTTCTCTTTAACAGCTTTATCAACAATGTGGACACTGGTGTCAGAAGCACACTGGCCAAGTTCACCGATGACACTAAACTTTGGGGCGCAGCATCCACACCTGAGGACAGGCTACTGATCCAGGCTGACTTGGATGAACTTAGTAAGTAGGTGGATACAAATCTGATGACTTTCAATACTAATAAATGTAAGGTACTCCACCGCGGGGGAAAAAAAACCTGTGGCATACTTATATGCTCAGCAATGCTACGCTTGCTAGCAACACTGCTGAAAGAGACTTGGGGGTCATGATTGACCACAGGATGAACATAAGCCACCGAAACGATGTCACAGCTGGTAAAGCAAACAAAACTCTGGCTTGCATCCATAGATGCTTCTCAAGTAAATCTCAGGATGTCATCCTCCTGCTGTACTCGGCTTCGGTGAGGCCACAGCTGGAGTACTGCATTTAATTCTGGGCTCCACAATTCAAGAAGGATGTCAAGAAGCTTGAGAGAGTCCAGAGGAGAGCCATGCATATGATCAGAGGACAAGAGAATAGGCCTTAGGAAGAGAGGCTGAGAGCCATGGGATGACTCAGTCTGGAAAAGCACAGGCTGAGGGGGAACCTGGTAGCTGCTTATAAGAACATTAGGGGTGTGCATCACGATCTGGGAGAATGTCTGTTCACCAGAGCACCCCAAGGAAAAACAAGGACCAACAGGCATAAACTCCTCCAAAACTGTTTTAGGCTGGACATAAAAAAAAAAAGTTACTGTCCGAGCCCCCAAGACCTGGAATAGACTCTCTCCAGAAGTGGTGCAGGCACCTACTCTGGACTCATTTAAGAAACGCTTGGATGCTTATCTTGCCGGGATCCTTTGACCCTAGCTGACTTCCTGCTCCTGGGGCAGAGAGCTGGACTTGATGATCTTTGAGGTCCCTTCCAGCCCTAACATCTATGAAATCTATGAGTCTAAAAAGTTCGAGAGCCACCACAAAATAAACATCAGTGACAAAACAGTGGGACTTTACCTGTAAAAAGACTGCAACAATCAAATTCCATCCATAACCAGGATTTTGATTAGCCAAGAAACACCATACCCCCACATCATCCTGCTCCTTCCTTCCAGGCTACTCTAAGAGCAGCAAGTAGATATGACACAAAAGTCAGCAAAACTGTTTTCATGCCCTCAGACTAGATCAGGTCTTATCCTCTTTGAGGTCTGGGTGTTGGTCAGCATAGGTCTCATCAAGGTGTTGCTATAGATATAGAATAGATGAGAGGAGAGAGTCAATTCCTTTTTCCCTCCAATTTATAAGTGACTGATAAAATCTTCCAGCCCTCTTTGAAAGTAGTTAGCAGGATCCATTAAATTGGCTGGTGCTGCAAATTCAGCATTTTGGTGGCATCTGCCTACTTACTAACGCTTGCTAGTTGCTGCATATGTTCCTATACTGATAAGTGGAGATGGAGTTATATCTTCAACTTTGGTATTTGTTTTATGCTACATTGGACAGATAAACAAAAGCTTTTGTTTTGAAAGCTGTTGCTTGCTCTACTGAGAGGTTTACATATTTAGTCCCACATCCAGAGTCATTTTGTTTTCTGTATCAGTTCTATTGAGATAGCTTTGCACTAACTTTTACTAGTCAGTTCTGTTCCACTGCACTGTACCATTCGTACCTTCTCTCCTGATGACACCTACCCTGAATTTCCATGTGCTTCCAAGGAATTTAATTTTTCCCATCCTATTTTTGCCTTTGCCCAAAAGCAGGCAATTACTCTGTCCACAAGGAGCTGACAGGGGGCTACCACAAGGCTCTTTGTGCCATCTTTCACTTTCTGGTCTGAAATCTCTATGGATCTCTATGATGTGAGGCTTTCCTGGGATGATGGTGTTATTCAGCTTTAATTTAGTACACAGTCTGCAGGACCCCTGCAACAACAGAGCAGCAAAATAAATATATTCTGCTACTGATGTAGAATTTCTCTTTCATTTTGATTCAGCTTAAAAGCTCTCAGCCTTTATATCTGAATTCCAGTCTGGAGGTGAGCACTAATACGGAATAAGATTCACATTTTAACCCAGTTTTAAAAACTTGAACCATTAGCCAATCCTTTCACTAAAAAAACTAAGCCCTATTTTATCTCAAATAAAAAGATTAGCAAGCATAAACAGCCCCACTAAGCCCATGCCTCCCTACTTACTGCCCTCCATTTCTAAGGAATCAGTTCCCTACCCCCAAATACAGAGGTATTCTGGTGCCGACAGCACCACTTCCTACCCCTCAACTGGAGGCCACCGTGCCAAATATCACTTACCTATATCCCACTGGCTTTAAGGAGGGTATTTAAAAATAAGTGAGAACAAAGGTTCACCAGAGGAGTTACAGCTCCCATCTCTTGAGTGACTTGGGAAAGCCTAGGGACAAAGATGCCAGAGGCACCTCTTGGATGGCTTTGAGGATAGTTTCATATTGGAGTTCTGACTTGGAGGGAAATGCTCACAGCTAATAATATAGAGGGTGATGGTGCCTAAAGGCCCCACCTGGGAGCAGTGTCCCATCATTCTGGGCAGAATGCCCCTGAAGAAATATGGTCTATAAAAGCATAAAAAACAACTCAAGGATAAAAATCTGAGAAACATACAAACAGATAACTATGGTAAAGATGGGCTGAAGCCTGCATTTATATGGAGTCTTGTCCCAGATCATCCTCTTTCTTAGGTTTAAAGGGTACTTGAGGGCCAAAAGCTTGTCCAACAGCTCTGAAAAAGCTCTGGCCTGAGTTTGCCAATTATTGCACAGACTGCCTGGCACCTCAGATGCCCACCACACTAAGACCTCCCTGCTGTCCCAGTACAAAACTGGGCTCTCCATCAGGTTTAATTTACCAAACCCTGATTCTCCAGATTATTCCTCTATAGATTTCCCTCAGGAAAATACTCTTTGACAATCTGTCAAAACACTGGCAATCAGCAGGAAAGTACCTACATTTCAGGTAATAGCTGGGAAAATATACCACAAATCTGGCTTGTCATTCAATCCCTGAGCTAAACTAGATCCACTATCAAGTCAGGTGTACTGTTTTGAAGAAGGCATAAGAACAACCACATCAAAAAGTAGCCTGGTACAACGTATTAATAATTATTATTTATATCACCATAGTACCCACAGGCAGCATTTAGAATTTACTTCCCATAACTATAATATAACTGTAGTTACACAGGGGGTGTATCTACATGAGTGCATTTACTGCACAGTAACCAAAATTACTGCTTGGTACAGGCATACATCTATACGTGCATGCCCGTACTGCACAGTAAGTATGGTGACTTACGCTTACTTGGGCATAATTTGATTTAAGCCTGTTTAGTTACTGCACAGTAACAGTGTGTCTGTGAATTGATTTGGGACTAACTTTAGTCCCAAGTCAGTCCACACACAGCATTAATGTGCTTTAATGCCTGCACATGTAGATGCTGACCTATTCCCGCTTAGTGCATGTTACTTACTGTGCAGTAAATTTAAGCCAGCGTAAATACACATGTAGACACGCACAAGATGTTGGAAAACAACAAAAACCTGTGCCCACTGCATTGATCATAGAAGAATAAGTTTCCAAAGTTTGATGCCAAATTAATACTTGTTCAGGGTGAAAGGTCGCTCAATGTTCTTCTCCAAGAGAGAGAACTTTAAAAACATGGAATAGAAGGGAGCTGCATAAGAATGGACAACATTTATTTAAAAATCAATCCTGAAGATTTTGCCCTGAATCAATATAAAGTCCAAGTATTAAGGCTTATGGAAAATCCTTTACAGCAATAAATGTGCATGTAAAAAAATACATCATCAGCTATGGTACTAACTTGTTCCATACTGGAGTCAGTAACAACATTCCCATTGAGGACAACATAAGACTCCAGGTTTGATCAATTCCTCACCCAAATCTGTTCTGTGGAGTGCGAGTAATTCCATCAATGATCTGAAATTAGTTACACTCCCAACAAGTTTCACATAGCAATTTTCACAACTGAATACAAGGAGTGTCAGGTTGTAATTTCCTTTCTGGCTCCCATACTAGAACCCCCCACTTTTTCAACTCCACTATTAAAAGCAAGGTAGACACACAACCGTGTGATTAAGCATGTTTAGAAGGCTAGAAAGACTCCCTGAAGAAAGTTATAACAACTCATAAATAAATTCTTAGCTAAGTCACCTTTCACTGACATCATGATAGAATTTAGCAGCAAATATAAATTGAAACTAAATGTTTACAGACATTTCCAGATGACTATATATTGACATATTTGTATGATATTCAGAAACACTTGAAAACCATCACTACTTGAAACTGTTAGTGACAAAACTTAATCAAGTCATACTAAACACTGCATATCAGCAGCTATAAGCAGTGGTGATACATTTTGAAAAAACAAACAAAAAAAACCGTATATTACAGAACCCAAATTCCAGAGTGACCCAAACCCACCCACCCACCTTATCCCTAAGTGCTATTTACCTAGGAAGTCGTAAACTATGGTATTTTAAAACAAAACAAAAAGAAAAATCAATTTTCAATAGAGTCAGAAGAAATACCAAATATAGGAAGCGTCACCTGACATACAATCATTTAAGACCTTGGGGAACAGCCTGACCTACTGTAAATCACAACAATTAAAATGACTTGAATTGACCAATACCAATTTACCTCCTACAGAATTGTTTTTCCTTCAAGTGGCATCCTAATTTATTCCAACACATCCCCTTCTTTACTCTCCCAATAGCTGATGAAGGGAAACTTATTCCAACTAACAAATGAGCATTGTCAGCCAAGGGACTGCCACATTTCTTATTCTTCTCCAGTAAAGATAGCAATTTACACAGCCCTTTTCTAATTCTACAGAATGTTATCCAACTTGCAGCAGTTTTATCATGGACTGGTTAGGTCTCATGGGGGGGAAAAAAAAAAATCACTTACATTTTCCTGATATGATTTCTTACTACACTTGCAACAGCCCAATAGCTAAAATCATACTTTAAATCTCATATAGAATTTCAAAGAAAATTAATTCCAAGATGCATTTTAAAAAATTGGATGAAATTAACTTGTTTCAGTCAAGGGCAGCCTACCAAACAAAATATTGGTTACTCCAGAAATATCATTTCACCTCTGTTAACCCCTATCCCTGGTGTGGATTCTGAAGCTTAACAGAGCACTACAAAAGGAAACAGAGCACTTAACAGAGCATTACTGAGAAAAGCAAAACTATTTCCAACACAAAAAATACAGGGCCATTTCACAAGATCTTCAAGTTAAACTTCAATTGGACTAAGGACTTAAAAAGATTTGACTTCTGCTGCTAAATGGTAGCATCGTGCGGGGCCAGCCCTGCCCAGGCCAATAATACATGGCTCCCTGCGCCCCAGCAGGAGACCCTGACCCTGGCCCAGTGGAGCCCTCACCTGGATTCTCACTCTCACAGGCAGGGAAGCTGGAAACAGCTACAGGGTCACCAGCAAAAGCCTCTACCAGGCAGAGGCTTCTCATCTTCAGCACCTCCTGGCTCAGGTTTGGGGGTGCGTCAGGCCAGGCTTTTCTAGCCCACCAGGCACTTCCATCTAGCCCATGGGGTCCCACCATAAGCCCCCTGCAAATCCTGGCCCTGGGCTGCCCCTTTGCAAGCCAGCACATCCCTGCAGAAGACGTGCCTCTGGTTGCAACTGCCCGCCCCCACCCCATCTCCTTCCAGGGGGTTTACAGAAGGGCCCTGCAGGCCAAATGGAATTGCCTGGTGGGCCAGATGCAGCCCCCAGGCCATATTTTGCCTGCCCCACCCTAAACTAGATCCTGCTGACAGTCCTTCCATTGCCTTCCCTGGACTGGATCAGAGATCACATGGTATCCAGCCAGGCAAGCTTGGCCTTATAGAAGCCTTGAAAATTACTGAAAGAGGAAAGCCAAGGCAGGTTCCTCATTATAAACAGAATGAAAGTTCTTTTAAAACACAATTCTCTTTCCAACCAGACAGCATTTTTTCTGCTGTCTCCATCCCCCTCTAAATCTACAAAATGTATCTGCATAAAAACTGTTGTTTTCAGTAGGCAAGGAGTGAATCCAAAGTTGAAAACTAGATCTCAAGGAAAAGAGTTATAGAGAGATTAAACTGATGACATAGTCTTCAACAGAAATCTTATTGCTTACATGATTTAGCATTTCTGGCATACACAATCTAGCCTAGGAATCAGCAGCCTATGGCCTGCAGGTTGAATCCAGCTCAGAGAGCCATTTGATCCAGCTCACAGACATGGGGCTGCAGCAACAGTCACTTTCCCATGCTACCATGGAGAAAAGTAGCAGCGGCAACTGGGTCCTAGCACCTGCCCCTCACCTACCTGTGACCCAACCTGGGTCAGTCCAGCCCAGAGCCTTAAGAGGTTGCCAAAACCAATGATCTAGCCTAATAAAAGTGAAGTAATACTGTTGGATTTTTACAGTTAGCAGAAGGCCAAGAGAGCATCTGTGATAGTGAAAGAGAGGCTCTAGAAAAGGTTTCACTGAACGAGATATCCTCAATACATCTTTCACAAAGGGCACAAAAATAGGGCAATCTAGAGGAGTCTTCATAAATAAGCAATGCAAGAGTTAGGATAAATCTTATTAGGTATAATGAAATAAACACTGAAAAACTCCCTTTAAATGTGGATACTTCAGGTTGCTTAAAAGTCACTGGGTGCAGCATTGCCCAAAGATAAATATCACTTTAAAGATAAATTCTTTAATACAACCTATTTTACCAGCTAAGAAACATATCTCAATTTGTGGTATCATTTTTATCAGAAAGAATGGGGCCTTTTTGCTTGGAAATAAATCAGAGCCATTCGTTTAAACAAAGATGCTTCTAACAGCTAAGCAGCTGTCCTTACTGGACTGAGGTGTGCTCCAACAAACCCAACATTTTTTCCAAAATAGCACATTATTTTAAGCCTAAGTTAAGAAAGTTGGCAATCTAAAAACAAGTCAAACTCTAGTATGTGAACACACATACAAAATCTAGCAAGCTGTCCTAACCAAGGTATTTTAAGGTTTCTTTATTTGTGAAGGGGCCAATGTACCTATAACTAGGAGTCATGTAATTTTTATATTCCATTATATTTAAGAGAGAGTTATGGTATGTTTCCAGTTGCCTATAACACCTGTTCAGAAGGCACACTGTCCCCCTTATGTGGGGCATCATCGTTTTCTTTTTCCAAATTTGGTTTATCCAGCATCTTGGCAGAATTTCCTTAGAAAACAACAAT
Source organism: Alligator mississippiensis (assembly GCF_030867095.1). NCBI lineage: Eukaryota > Metazoa > Chordata > Crocodylia > Alligatoridae > Alligator > Alligator mississippiensis. The sequence continues at coordinate 181,629,655 of NC_081827.1, forward strand.
GAGTGTCTATGTGTCTTAATTTCCGTTTTGATTCTTTGTGACAAGACCAGCCATTTTAAAGCTTCAGTTTTAAGGAATCGTTTCCATTCCTCCATTTTATAAATTCTTTAAGCTGTGATTTTTAAATTATTAATGCTTCAGGAGAACCCAATGCCCGCATTGCACCACTGAGTTTCAACAGACGACAACATCAACTCACTGTCAAAACAAACATTTTTTTGCAATCTGAAACCCTTTGAAAAACATAACCAAACCAACTCTCATTTCCCTTCACCTATTGCCATTATCTTAATGAATCAGAAGATTCTTAAGAGGTGGAAAAACACTTAAGGACCTGAATGTCTTCTATAGTGCTGCTGTTAGAAACGTTACATTTGGCAGGTTTGATACAATGAAGGCACGCCTATGGCACTTACTTAACAGTGAAAACTGAATATGAAGTAAAATAAGAAATAGTAACTGGATGTAAATTGATTTGAGATTACCAAGTAAAATAACTTGTTTTCCAATAACCTTAACTTTTCTTCCTTTTTTACTATTCTTACTAGCTCTAGATCACATTCAAGAGGAATTTAAAAATAAAACATTAAACAAATAACCAATATAGAAGCAAAATAAAATGTCTTTCAAATGATTCTGTGCTGAAGTCAAATGTATAGTTTCCAATCGGATAATGTTTGAAACAGAAAAGTCTAGCAAAAGGCTATCTAAATATAAATCCAATCCTGCATTATCATCTATTATGATCACAAAAGCACAGGAGAATAATTCTTTAGTATATTGTAAAGGTCCTGAAATGCATAATAACTATCAGCTGCTTATTTTAACTGTCAAATATTTAGTATTTATTTTAAAGCTGAACAAATAAAAACACTTCTTTATTTAAATGATAAAGAAAAACAGAAGTTGGTTTCATTCTGAAACCATCAAACCAAAACTATGCTAGATGATGTATTACTAGGTACACAAATCTAACTGCCAAAGGCTCAGCCCAAACTTCAATTTTCTAGTTCATTGGAACCCACAAACAAAATCAACTTTATCTTTAAAGAGCCCCCTAACTCCAAACAATCATGCATCTTCCCTTTGTGGAAACATGACAAATGAATAGATCACATCGCAAAAACACTGGAACTTTATTTTCAGCTTGGAACACCAGAATGACAAGAGTTGGGGGATAAAAAAAGAACCTTAAAAATCTGCTGTAGGGAAAAACATATATGATATATACTTTTCCTCGTTTTTGCTTTAACATAACTATTAGTTGTTTTACTAATGGAAGAGCCAGTTATTGTGTAGCATATTTAATCTACCTGAACAATTTTTGCCAACTAACATGAAGGAAACTGGGGTATTGTTAAAACAAAAGAGAACGAGGCTATGCTTTTGGTGCAATCATGTAACGTATCTTGAACTTAATATCTAAAAGCTAAAAGAGTATCCCGTGTTAATTTAAAACAATTCACACAGAAAGCTAAATTATGTGCAGTCTCCAAAATAAAGTTGGTCAGTGAAAGAATAAAATTTGGGGGGGGGTGGGGGGCGGGGGGGAATCAAATGAAACCTCAAATCTAATTTTTTTTATTCAAGTCATATCAATAGCAAAACACCTTTTGATCAAGAGCTCAGGTAAGACTGACTGACAATGAGCAGACTATCAAAGCAGATGCAATATTCAGTACCATTGCTCAGAATGAATTATCCTGTTAGTAAAGCTTCAAAACAGCTCTCACTACTCAAGCTGTAGTGCAAATATTCTAAATAGAAACCTAGTCTATTCCCGAGAGCTCTCCTGCTCAACAAGCTAAAATCAGTACAGAAAAGTGAGAGGAAGAGGAAAAAACCCAGTCTGCCGACTTCTGTGGCAGGCTTGTTTGCCATTTGTTTGGACTTTGATGTACAAACAAATGGCAAGTGGATGTCACTGTACACCAAGGGAATTAGCACCATCCTTAGAAACCAGAAATGTTAACCTAGACTAAATCAAGCAAGACTAAGCATCATCTGCTACTGGACCTAATGGATTTGCTATTTAAATATTCCAAGTCAAGTTTGAAATAAAAGGCAGAATACAAAACAGAACACAGAGATGAAAAAGACCTATTAGGCTTTCTGGTCCTATAAGGTTTCATAGATTTCATAGACAATAGGGTTGAAAGGGACCTCACAAGATCATCGGGTCTAGCCCCCTGCCCCCAGCTAGTCTGGGAGGGTGCGGCTCCTGCTGCTATGCGCACCCCAGGAAGCATGGGGGGGGCGTGTGCCCCTAGATCTGCATGGGGCAGGGCAAGCTGTCATTGCGGGCTGGGGCCAGGGCTGCCCCAGACTCTTCCAACTTGAGGCAAGGTGAATGCTGGCGTCCTGGGGGCTCCATCCCCTTCGGCCTGGCAGTGCAGCAGAGGCTCACTCTGCTCTGGCCCCCAGCTCTGCCCCTCTCCCCCCACCCCCAGTGTGGGGCAGGGTGGTGTGGGGCCAGGGCCAGTGCAGAGAGGTACCCACGGCCATGTCGGGGCTGGGGGGTGGCGAATTCATTGGCACAGGGAGTGCCAGAGCTGGACAATGACCCCGGGCATGGGGAAAGGGACAGGTACAACGGGCCCCAGCCCCAGCCCCAATCCCAGTCCTGGGCCTGGTTTGGATCCGAACCCTGGCCCGGCTCCGAACCCTGGCCCAACCCCAGCCCTATTCCCTTCCCCCCTCCCACAGTCCTTCCCCCTCCTCCCTGCCCCTTCTCCTGCAGACTTTCCCACGGGGGTGGGGGGAGGGACGTGTGCAAATGCGCGTGCATGCACTCAGCCCCCCCCCCCCCCCCAAAAAAAATGTTCTCCCTCTGCCTATGGCTGGGGTCAAAGGATCCCAGCAAGATAAGCATCCAAGTGTTTCTTGAAAGCATCCAGAGTAGGTGTTTTGCACTACTTCTGGGGGGCATCTATTCCAGGGTCTGGAGACACAGACAGTAAAGAAGTTTTTTCTTATGTCCAGTCTAAAACGGTCTTTCTGGAGTTTGTGACCATTAGACCTTGTCTTCCCTTGGGGGGCCCTGGTGGACAGATGTTCTCCTAGCTCCTGATGCACACCCATTATATACCTGTGGGCAGCTACCAAATCCTATTCTAGGTTCTCTGTCAATTCAGAAAAAGTGCCAGTAGATAAACATGAAACAGTGCTTCTATTTCAAGTGGTTTAGGAAATCACGCTTCTTGTCTTTTTAGTTCCCACACATTCTTATTTCAATGGATTCTTTTAACACAATCATGAAATGGAAGCTCCACGTCCTGGCAAAATGTTACACTACACCCATTGTTAAATCCACTTTAAAGTCTGCACATGGGAAGCAAGCAAAACACTTTAGCAACAGTGGCCATTCCTTAAGCAACAATATTGCCCACTAGTCAATATGGGAGGTGGGATTTCCATATAGGAAGCTCTTGTTTGACACAGTGTGGCAGGGAATATGGTGTATATTTAATTGAAGAGAACCATCCTGTTCTCCCCCATAGCTCTCTCTTACTATTGAAGAAGTTCTTGGTCCTGAGGTAGCTGACACTGAGGCGCAGGATGGACAGTTTATCCAGGCTTGAGATGACTTCATCAGGGAAAGGCAACAAGCTGGCCAGCCGCTCCAGCTCTGAGTTCAGCCTGTCCCTGTGACGCTTGGAAGGGTTTGACTTCACACCTTCCAGAGGCGGCGGCTTCACCCTGTAGGCAGGAGGAACAAAAACTGATGCACCTTGCACATATCTATGCCCAGGGGAAAACTGACCCTCTAAAGAGCGCATGGTGATTTCCTACACAGAACAAAAATAAGGTACATCTTATGTCCCAACAGGAATCCTCCAGTCCTCAATTCTTATCATAGTATGAATCTATTCATTCAGCCTCATATTCAGTTGTACGAATTAATCAGTGTTGGACTGTAAATGCAAATCCACACTGAGAGAAGTCCTACCCAAAAGTACTTACAATTATCCCCATCTCTCCAGAATAAGAACAAAGTGCAACTTCTCTTCAGAATCAACTGTCACTGACTTACTGCACCAAGATTTTCCAGCCCTCCCAGCTTACACTTTCAGCCTTTCATTCACTCCTGAAATCAGAAACAACTTTTGGAAGGAAACATATTAATTCACTTAGCTAGAGTGCCTTTCTTCTTGCCCTATTAAACATACTTGAGAAATTCTTTTTATTTTGAATCTCATCCCATCCATTTTAGCCTATCACTGTGACTGCAAAGAATAAAGGATGGGAACATGACAGTAGTAGTCTCAATAACTTAGTTATGGAAGTTCCTCCATCACCACCATGACTATTAACAGTTTCCGTAGAAGATATCAAACTTTATGTCACTTAAATAGTTTTAGACCACAGTTTAACGGGGAAGTTCACTACACATCACAACCATCAAGAATGGACATGACTGAGGTAACAATTTAGATAAAATGTGTTTGATTGAATGAATTAGGTGATGTTACATAATAACGCATCCTTTAAGTTCACCTACTGTTTTAGTAACCAGGTGCAAGAAGAAAAAAGAGGAACAATTTACTGAACACGAAAAGGCCACAAATATATATATTTTTTTTTTTTTCATTCTGCACATACTTTTTAAAAGAGCAGAAAGTACAAAACCTGAATCATAGAATTGCAGAAAAGTCAGACTGGAAGGGACTGTGCGAGGTCATCTAGTCCAGTGTTTCTCAACCCGTGGGTCATGACCCAAAAGTGGGTTGCAAGAATATATGAAAAGGTCATGAACAAACTTTAAAAATGGATCCTCATTTAAAGGAGAAAAACATGGGGAATTGTGGCTTTTCCTTGGCCGGCTGGCAGACTTCCAGCCCTGCAAGGGGCTGCCTAAGCCCCCCCCCCCACACACACACACCCAGCCCTTGCCCACACACTGGGCTTGGGGCTGGGGACAGCAGGTTGGGAGTGAGGGGCACTGGGTCAGGACTGGCCGCTGATGGATCCTGATACAAAAAAGGTTGAGAACCACTGATCTAGTCCAACCCCCTCTGGAGGCAGGATCACCCCCATGCAAACCAGCCCATACAATCTCAGCCAGGGGTTCCCAACACTGGTGTGCCCAAGGGCACATTCAAATTTAAAAGATAAAACAGCAGGCACCAATATGAATATTAAAGTATTTAGATCAACAAATATTAAAGTATTTAGATCAATCCCACCTGAATAAACCTTGGGCGGGGGGCATGGCGCCCATGGGCACCGCATTGGGAACCGCTGATTCAAAGCCTAGGTAAGTCTGTAGTCAACCACAGACCTAGCGCCCGAACCTGCCACAGGTAAAGCAGGGGAGCCACAGAAACTCCCCGTCCTGCCCTAAATCTATCGGTGCCGATATCAGTTCTCTCCCAACCTCCTGACACTGGCAGGCCCCAGGTTTGGGAGCCTGAAACCCACATGGAAACCTCCGGCGCTCCTGAAGAGCAGGAGCCCGCTCCCCCGAGCCTGCACGACTCGGCAGCGCTTTCCGAGGAGCCCTTGCAGGGCGCTTGCCGGGCTGCATCACTGCCCCGGGCACAGCGAATCGGTGCCGGCCAGCAGCTCAAACTAGGGCAGGCGAGAGCAGGCGGAGGAGTTTCCCCTGAGATGGAGTGGCTCTGAAAAACTTTCCCCCCAGCGGCAGACCCAGGCCGGGAGCTGCCGAGGTCCCGCACTCACGTCCTCTGCACCGGCTTCCTCCGCTTCCTCCCCGCGTACATCTTCCCCGGCTCATGGGCACCCGGGGGGGCGGTGCTCAGCGGGCCCCGCGCGGGCCGCCGCGGGCCCGCATCCTCGCCCCGTGCAGCGGCGGCGGCGGCGGGTCGCAGGCAGGCAGGCAGCGCCGGGGCGCTCGGGCTCCGCCTGGCCGGCACTCGGCGGGGCCGCACACCCTGCCGGCACCGCCTCCGCCCGCCCCGCCCCGCCCCGCGGCCTGGGGCGCCTGCTCCCCCTGCCCCTCGCCCCAGTCGGGCTGGGCACGACGGACTGGCAGCGCTGGCTGTGTGCTTGCCCATAAACTGAAACAAAACAAGGGGGAAACAGCATCCTGCAGCAAGGGCAGGTCAGCTGGCGGGGCCAGGCCCTTTCAGGACCTTGAGCTGGGTAAAAGTTGACTTTGGGAAAGGAACCGGGAGTAAGGAACCCGCTTCAGCCTCAGGCTGCAACCTGGGACCTCCTGGTCAGCCTCCTGCTGGCCCTAGGGTGTGCCCAGGGCGGACCCTGGCATGTCCCTGGGCAGAGTCCATCCACTGGCTCCTTGGACTTGTTGGCGGGCCCATTGGTGACACGTAGGGGGTGCACGCAGGTGCACCTGCACCCCCGGAGATTGGCGGTGCACCCCCTGAAAGAAGCACTGGCAGCGGTGCTTGCGGGCAGTCACCACTCGCCACCACCCCCTTGCTGCTGACACTGCCAGTGACATCTGTGGGCACTTACCAATTGCCACTGGCCACCACCAACATTGCCGGCAGAGTCTGCAGATAGTTGCCGACTGCCGGTTGCCACTCACCTCCCACCTCCCCACTTTTGACACCGCCACGGCCGCCTGCAGGATCTCCCCGCTCGCCGCCACCACTATGCCCCCACCGCCACTGCCTGCAAGCTCTGGGGACACATCAGGCTCTGGGGACACAAGTTATTCATGAGCAGGCTGGTGCCCCTGCTGGGAGCACTCCTTGTCCACTTCTGCCCCTTGCTGCCATCCAGGTTCTACCTTTCATTTGGCCCAAGTAACTACTGACATGCCCTTAATTCCTCCACCTTTATCAAGAGCATCTTTTAACTCTACTTAGTAGGCATTGGCACACATTCCAGATTGGCACATCAAAAGGCCTACATCACATCTCAGGACCTACTGGTCAGCCTTCTCCTGGCCCTGGCCAAGCTTGCCATCTGTCTGACCAGGAAGGAGGCTCCGGCCCAGAAGCCCTCAGTGACTGTGGGGCCATCTTCCAGTCACGTTTCTGTGCAGTGTTTGACCAGACAGGGTCCATTCACTAGCTCCTTGGACTTGTTGGCGGTCCAGCAGGCACTGGCCAGTGTGCTTTGCTTGGCATACCCATCAAAGCACTCATTATCTACCTCCGACTCTCATACCCATCCCTGTTCTTGTTTTAAATTGTCCCAAGGAGTTTGTTGGTGCCCACCTGATAGTCCCCCTCTACAAACAGAAGTGTTCCTGTATGGGCACCTACCCACGTCTCTTCTGCGTACCAAACAGGCCTGTGTTGCACAGTGGCAGAGAGTTGATGTTGACAAGGAGAGTGAAGTGTGTATGACCAGGGCTTTTTCCACTGTTCCCCTCTCACTTGCAGCCTCCAGCACTTAAGATCCAGGAAGTTCTCATTCAGAGGCTGCATCCCTAACTCCCATGCTCCTTTCCTCCAAAGATTGGTCTGATCCCTTCTTGAATCTGGCTAAACTTTCAGCTTATCTAGTAGCAATGAGTGCCATACTTGAATGACACGCTGTGTGAAAAGAACTTTCTTTTGTTAGTTTTAAACCAAGGGTGGAAAGGTGATGACAACCAAGGCAGAACAGTTCCATAAAGCTGATATAAACAGGCTTTAAGGCCAGAAGTTGGCCAGGACTATGAAAGAAAGCAATGAAGACCAGGGAGATCCCTCTCCCTGGCATTGGAAATCTGGCATTGAAGGGAGCTTCCCTTTCAGGTGTTGTGAATCAGTGTGGTCAGGGCACTGCTTCAAAAGCACAACAGTCCCTTACATCAGCCAAGGATCTGGACCCAATATGCTTGCTGGCTAAACCCCTTCAGACAGCACTAGCTTTCTCACATCTGGGCTTATTTCATGATCCACCCGCACACAAACATTTACTCTTCTCAGCTGTAACATTGCATGCGTTTTCATTTTAAAATGTGTGTGCACTGGGAGAGATGAAAGCTTTGAGGCTGTTTCCAGGTGTCTAGGCTGCTAGCTGTTTTCTTATGTATTCTGCTGCACATCACTATAGTGTTTCAATGCTTTCTACATACAATCCATTAAAAGAGCAAATTCCCTACTGGGTGTCCTGAAGCCTTGTCACTTCTCCCTTTGTAGCAGCACCATCTCAATCTTCTCCCCACCCCCCATTTTTCCCTGTTAAGAAGGGAATGGGGCATGGACACACGGTGCGCCCATATTTTCACTACTACCTGAAGTTCTGATCTCCACATCATAAAAAAAAAAGTAGTAAAATTATAAAAGGTACAGAGACGGGTAGCAAAAATCTATCAAAAGTATACAGAGCAGCTACTGTAACCAGAAGACATTGAAAAGACTAGGACTTAAGTCTGGAAAGAAAGCAGCCAAGAGGACATATGACAGAGGTCTCTAAAACTCATTAAAGGTGTAGGTGAAGTGAATAGGGAGCCATTATTTATCTAGTCCCACAACAGAAGAACTAGAGGACAGCCAATGAAGTTACCAGGGTTCAAAATAGGATTAGACAAATTTATAAGGGACTGTTATATTTCATAGTTCTCAGTGGATCTATCAAATGTATTCTCTGACATGCCTATACCAATGATAGTTGATGCCAGGGAAAGTATGACAAAGGATGGATCACTGTAGACATGCCCTGTTCATATACTCTCAAGCAGTGGTTCTCAAACTTGTTAGATTCAAGGCACCCCTTGGAAAATGCCAACTCTTAGTAAATAAATGCCTCTGCAAGCAAGTCAGTAGGGTCAGGGGGTTGACCTGTCATCTTTGCATTACAGTGATGATCATATCTTGGAAGGGGCCTCTTATCCACCCCTATCTCCCCTGTCCTCTCCTAAAGGAGTGGAGAAATTGCCTTAGGAAGTGATCTACGGAAACGTTACCAAAATAAATATCAGCTAGGTCTGTACTTTTTCTACTATGTGTTCAGAATCATGGCATGGGCAATCAGGGAAGATCACGTGATATGCAGGTAAAGTCCAAGGGACAGGTTCCCAGGGAGCCAGGAATCCAAAGGCAGAGTAAGGGGGGACCAGCAGCCAGTTCCAAGGTCAGTTCAGGGTGACCCTGGAGTCCAAACCAGAATTAAGTGTCAGAGCAAAGTCAGGGTGAGACAAGAATCAGAGCCAGAGATCCATAAAGTAAATAAAAAGGTAGGTCATGAATAAGTACCTAAGTCTTTGCCCAGACAGAATACTGAGAGGTAGGCCTAGCTTTTAAGGCTGAAGCAGATAAGACCTGTTGCCTGTGGCCTCAGAGGGCTGGCCACCCTGATTGCCCCACTAGGACCAGCTGGGCAAGTGGGACACATGGTACCTGTTCATCTGCTACCTCAGGGGATGAATTGCCCTTGATCCTCAAACTGGGACCAGCTGGGCCCAGGGCTCTTATGTGGCCTCATTACACATGAGGGCTTCCTCCACAGAATGAGGGCTCGAGACGTCTGACGTTTCACCTTAAGTATATCTACACTACAGCAAGAGTATTTAGACATGAGGCCAAAGAAGTAACCTCTGCCTACCTACTTCTGCTCTGCACTCATCAACCTTGGAAAAGAAGAGGTAAGGATATCCTGAGGGGTGTCTCAGCAGTTTGTTCAGCACCTACATTTCCAGTGAGCTCAGGAGTGGCACTTGGAGTGTCCCAGAGAATCCTGACAACCTCACTTCTGCAGTTGACTTAGACCAGGAGTGGGTAGTGAACCAGATCAGTGGTTCTTAAGCTTTTTAGACTTGAGGCACACCTCAGCAGACTCAAGGTCCCCCTTGGAAAATGCCAGGTCTTACATTTCATCCACTTCTTGATGATGGAAAAATAATATAGCAATTCTTCTGTTGCAAAGAATCCAGAAAGCCCACAACAGATCAGAACATTTTTTGCACTATGGATGCCTATGTGAAATCTCTGGGTTTATGTTGTGAATCATGTGTAGGTGTTTGCATACCTAGCCATGCTAATATTGCGTGGCACCCTGGTTGAGAATTACTGGGGTAGACAGACCCTGCTATTTTGGTAGAACGTTTGAAGAGTCTGCTGCCCTGGTGTGGACATGTGCATTAACTAGGTCCTCAACTGGGTGCCAATCATTGCCAAATGTAATGAAGACCCCCAGATGGAGCACCTAACAGTGCTCCATCCAGTGTACAGTGTTGAACTTCATTTGGCTCCAGTCTGCCCAACTCTCCAGCCTGTCCAGGTCTGCCTATATCTGCAACCTTTCTTCTGGCATGGCCACACTCCCCCATAACTTGGTGTTAGGTGTGTATCCTTTCACTTCAGAAGAAAAATACCCTCTAGTACAACAGTGGGTGATTGATGTATTTTTTTTCCCCTCTGAAGGTATCATAATGCTCTAGGGTTGTTGGGCTGGTCTTCTGAAATTGAGGCAAGGCAGGCAGATTGTCTGAGCAGGAGCATGCTTAGGAAATGAGACCTTTTTGTTATAGGCTGGTTAAGCTGGTTTCTAACTAGTTTGTTTGACTCCAGGGCCTGCAGAAGGGGATGAGTATGAAGTGGCATAGCCATTTCTGCTAACAGTGGCGAGCAAAGTCCAGCAGAACTGAAGTTTTCATACAATTGCATGCCAAGGCTTTGCTGCTGCTAGAGATGGAGAACAGATTGTCTGTTGATCTCATGCTATGTGGGGGCTCCTTTCTTGTGAGGTGGGTGTAGCCAAGGTCACACAAGGAACCTGTGGCAGAGCACAGCTGTCCTAAGGCCAGGGATAGAATCTCATCCATCAGGCCATCGTTCCTCCATGCTCCATCTTATTGCAGAAGCACATAGGATGCTTATAAGGGACTATAACTAGTTTCTTCCCCTCCCACTAGAACCCTGTGCCGATGCTCTGATCTATGCCTTAGTGGCTGCCAGGCATGCTGCCTGAGATGTGGGTGCTGCTGTCAGCACCAGATGCTGCACTCCTTCCTAATCTAGACTGTACTTCCTGTCCTGAGTGACAGGCACAGCTAGTGCCAGCACTACAAAAACCAGTGGGGACCTTGCCTTTGTAAAGCTGGCCCCCCTAGCTGTGAGCAGAAGTTTGTTTTCATTGAGGGAATGGGACAGAAATCTTTACATGTTGTTGCCATGTCAGCTGTGCACAGGATGAGTGGGAGTCACTGTGGCTCTGCCAGGCAGAGGATGGAGATGGAGGGAAGAGGCAATGAAGGAAAAGTATACAGATATAGTGAAAGAGGGAGGCAAAGTATCAGCAGAGTGGGACAGGCTGCAGATGGGGTCAGGCAGCTCCAAACCAGCAACCAGCCAGCACTGTAGCAATCCAGAGCTAAGCAGGATGCATCTGACACTCTCTCCCGGGCAATCACAAAGGAACTGGTGAAACCAACACAGGGAGATCCAGTCCCAAAGCTCTGGAATGGGAAACAAGTTTCCCCTGACAGCAAGCAATGGGAGGTAGGGGAGTAACCCTGTCCTTCCCCTGCATCTGAGGTTTCATGTAGAACCAAAGCACTGTTACTTTTTGCTTTGAGGAGCAGGCCCCAAAAGATGGTCTCTGGGGCAAACATCCCACAAAGTGATTCTTCCTTTATCATGAATGATTCATGCTCCCACCATAGCTTTCTACAGCTGAGACTTGGGGCTGTGGAGATTCAGGCCATGGGTGCAGACAACACCTTTAAGGATAATTTGATACTGGGGGGTTGTTTTTAGTCAGCTGCACCAGCTCTGGGTAAGCTGTCCTGAGGTTGGCTCCACAAAGGAAGAAGTAACACGATACACATTACATTTAGATCATACTAGATCTGTGAACATGCTGTGTGTAGTTGCATATTAAGGGTTAATACATTTTTTGCCTGCACAGCTCTGACTTGCTCCTAGGCAAGCAGGGTGTGACTAGGAGCCAGGATACCTGGGTTCTCTCTCTCTCACGCTGCTCTGAATGGGGAGGGAGCTGGGAATGGTGCAGCCTCGAGAAGTGAAAATTGCTCTTTCTTTTCTATCTCTATAGAGAAGACAAGTTAACCCAAACATATGCTAGGTAACACAGCCCAGAGTTAACCCTTGCCTTAAGTGCCATAACTTGGAGAGGCTCAGAGGGCACATAGCATGTGTGAACAAGCTTTTACATGCAGATGCTCACAGTTTAAGTGCCTTTAGTACTGTCTAACTGTAAGGTGTAACTTGATCTAAAATGAAAATTTAGCTTTTGGCCACCAGGTGGAGCAGGTTAGTGAAGAACCAGGTAGCTACACCCAATGAGTGACACCCTGGAGGCAAGAGAATATGGGACCTGTTCTCCATCTCTTGCATTGGCACCACTAGCTCCTATCAAACCCACTGGGAAAGATAATGGATACAGCACAGGGAATAAAGAGGTAAGAGAGCAAAGAGATTGTGAAAGTAACATGAGAGATACTGAGGGAGAAGGCAGGGATGGACAAGAGGAGCAAAGCACGGGAAGAGACTGAAATCCAGGAGGGATCTAGCCACAGCCTTCATAGGCAGCAAGGTTTTCTTAAAGGGATATTTTAGGCTTTTTTTTATCCTACAAACACTGTATGTGGGGCATGAATGACTATGAAGAATACGGAGGTCCTGACCATGTTCTCCATGTGTATTTTGATTGCCTCTTAAAGGAAAAGGGAGCTTTGAATGCAAGGGGATAGTAGGATTGGGTCCTTTTAGGACTAAGAACCATTTTACAATATTGTATTGCATGGGGAGATGAGAAATGGAAAGTAAAATGCAGTGACAGATCTGCTGGGAACATGGATTGGGGAATGAGCACCACTCAATTATAAAGTGTGTGCTAATGGAGCTGAGTCCATCAGCTAAAGCAGTGGTTCTCATCCTTATCAGGGTCCAGGTACCCTCCCCCACACTCTTTTAAATCTGGTGGCATCCCCAGTTGAGAAACAAGGTTGCTGCTGACTCAAATTATCTCAATGGTTCTCATCTGGGTTTTGCTGCCTCCAGGTAGAAGTTCCCCCTGTGGCTGCTACACAGGCAGCCCAGGAAGGGCATGAAATGGCAAACAGCATTATGCTACTGTATAAATGCATGGTGCACGCATACCTTGACTACTAACTGCTGTTCTGATCTCCACATCTTAAAAAAGGTGAAGTAGAATTAGAAAAGGTGCCGAGAAGGGTAGCAGAAATAATCAGAGGTATAGAGCAGCTGTTGTAACCAAGAGACATTGAAAAGGCTAGGACTTTAGTCTGGGAAGAAGAAGGCCAAGAAAGCCTATGATAGAGATCTCTAAAAATCGTGTGGATGAAGCGAATAGGAAACTATTATTCATCTAGTCCCAGAATACAATAATTAGGGCCTAAGGCTGGGGAGTCTGATTGGGAAGGGCTACAGTGTCAACTAGCTCCTGCCTGCTTTAAATCAGAGCCCTAATGCAGGAAGAGCATGCAAGGCAGTTTTACCTGGCTTTTGCCATGGCAGCAGTAGCACCTGTGTCAGGGCATCTCTCAGATGGGTATTGCAATACCCAAATTGAGAACCAATGAGCTAGAGTCACTAGCATCATTCATTGTTCCAGATTTTTTTAATATATTATTTTGGGGGGAAAATTACAATTTTATTTTCACCCATTCTCCTTTTCTTTTTCTGTTATCCCACTGAATGTAACAATACGAATGTGGTGATTTCCCCCCCCCCCCCCCCCAAGTCTTTTTCAATGCTCTAACTTTTCAAGACTTGTCCAACATCAGAGAAGCTACAAGATGGCAAAAGGAAAAAAAAGCTCTGGAATACTTCATAGTTTCTGGAACTTCTGAAGCCCATGCAAACCCCTGTGTGTGTGCATTAAGGCTGTTTATAATTACAAGATAGCATACTATTTTTTTCCCAAGAACTCCCTACCTCATTCAGGTTGGATGCCCAAGGGCCTAAATTAAGGTTGTGAGGACAACTGTAAGTGGCATTTCTGGAATTTAAAGGACTGGATTCTGTAATCTGAATAATATTCTCTGGAGGTAGCTTGTGTATATATTCATTGGCAGCACGAGTGCACAGTCTGAGGCACATGCTTCTTTTTGACCTGGAATGTTAAAAACAAAAAGGAAGCTAAGAAAACCCAACACGCTGGGTAAACAAATCTAATCCCACGTTACGGAACAAACTGCTCTGTGTTGCATAAAGTATGTTGTCCATAGGAGCAACTGAGTGACCACAGGGCACTGAGTGCTGCATCGTAAAGAGCAGAGCTTGATAACAGTAGGCAAAAGAGAAAATGCCTGTGGTTTGAACCTTCCATTTCAAGGACTATTTTAGTTTCATTTGGGCTACTCACACAGCCACTGCATGAGTCACCACAGCATGTCACCAGCATCCCATCTCAAATGCTTGCTGCAACAGTGTGCTGCTCTAAGTCCCTGCTGCTGAAAGAGGCTTTGAATATCTATAGGATTTTCCATATGAAACAAATGCCTTTACAAGGACTAATTAATCCCACTTTATAACAGTCCTGCAGTGTATGTATGGTCCCATTTTATAAATGAGGAAAGGGGGAGGGGGGGTGGGGAGACTGAGTAGGCCACTATGGTTCTACTGATGTCAGGGGAGTTTTACCACTTAGTTCCCACTTAGTTCAATGGCAGCACTTGACACGATCAAGATCACATGAGGACAGGATTTTGCTTTCATTTAAATTTAAGCCCTAGAATTGACAACTCTCATAATATTCATCATGAGTGCCATAGGATTTGGTATAAGTTAGGGAGAGATGCGCTTTATGGACTAACTGAATCAGAGATGCATCAGCTTTCATGAGCAAGAACTCACTTCGTTAGATGCTTATACATCAGAAAGGTGATGCATCTGATTTAGTTAGTCTAGAAGGTGCATCTCTACCCTGCTTTTTGTCTGACTTCAGGGATTTGGTAAGTTTCTTAAAGCCCCAGCTTCTGGAGTCATGTGAACGCATAGCACTCGTAGCCTTTCCTTTCAGAAAAAAAAGGGCAGGGTCTCTTCCCCATGGTTGTGGAGAAAAGCTTGAAAACATGACCAGAGTATACCCTAAGGATGTGTCCACACTTGCAGGCACATGTGCTTGCAGCAGCTCAAATAGGAGCGGCACAAATTTGAGCCAGGGATTTTTGCCTCAGCACAAATGCCCAGACATGCACTTTGGTGTGGGACAAGTTGTGCCATTTGGGGCAAAATAACCCTGCCCACCTCCTCCCAGACATGCAGGCAGGGGGAGCTAAAGCCCGGGGCCAGCACCTGTGCTTTTGAGGACCAGTGGGCATGGACCAGGGGAGCTCTGCTCGGTGTCCCCCTCAGGAGCACTCATTTTCATGTTTTGACTGGTTGGCCCACATGACACTCCCATCCTGTTTTTTGCCTCTGTTGTCCCAAGAATTTTGTTGCTTCATTCACGCATTAGCCCCCATACCATAGGGGCTATTAGTTAGCCAGGTGGGCCTTGGGGACCATGATAATGGGATGACACAAATAGACAAGAGCTTCTGGGGCCTGGCCAACTGGTGTCTGGGGACACTCCCCCTTGTGCTAGCTGGACTGCTGAAGCAGCCCTAACCTGGAGTGGGCCCTGCACCCTCTACCCACTGCAGCAGTCTGGCAGTGCAGCCTATTGCTTGGCTGTGACCTGCTGCCACCTGCAACAGAATCTGCCCTTTGGACCTGCAGCCCCAAGGCTGCGCCTCTGCCAGATTCGGATGAGGTGCCCTCTCTTTGCCATCTGGGAAGCTATTGCCCAGATGTGCTCCTTGTGGTGGCTCCCTTTGAACTGTCAAAACATGTCTTCTTGGCCCCAAGTGGTCAAGAGGTTAGTCGCCTCGTCTGCCCTCCAGCTGGGTCCGCAGTGCTGGCCCTGGACAGGCTCCTCTGCATGGGTCTTGCCATTTTTCTCACCAGCAGAGATCCTGGTGCTTCCTGTTTACAAATTGCAAATACTCTGATAGGAAACCCAAATTCTCTCATTAAAATACCCAAAATAGTGTTCTTCCACTGTTAAAATGAAATGCCACTATATAGAGAGAGATCAGTTGGGCAATGTTTTATTGATGTATTTACAAGTGTAAACCAATTGGGGGGGGGGGGAGGCTGTGGAGAGTTTGTGGGTACGTGTAGGGTTTGTGGGGGTGAGGTTTGGGGGGGTATAGGGCTTGTGAGGGGGTTTGTGGGTGAGGGGTTTGTGGGTGTGGCTTGGATGTGGGTATTGTGGGGGGACTGTGGATGGTGGGGGGCTGCTCAGGAGGAGTGGGTCCCCTGCCCCCCCCACAGGCTGCAGCCCCTCCCCATATAGCACATGGACTGCCCCCTCACAGAGTCCACCACCCTCTGCAGCAGCACCAGCCATGGGGCCAGAGGCTCCAGTGGTGCAACACGGCCCTAATTGCATCAGACTTGGTGCTGCCTGTGCTGTGTGTCACAAGGCCAGCCTGATTCTGTATGGAGCCATGCAGCTTCAGGCAGCACCAGGGCTACTCAGGCTGTCACCCAGGGCCTGGCCCTGCTTACAGGGACCATGTGTTGTGCCAGGTCAGAGTCTGCCACCACGGGCCCTGTGCGCCGTCGAGCCAGGCCAGTTCCATGGAGGCAGGACCTGGCCCAGTGTGACGTGGTCCCTGTGAGCAGGGCCAGGCCCTAGGTGACAGCCTGAGCAGCCCCAGTGCTGCCTGAAGCTGCAGGGTTCACGCTGTACCAAGCCTGCGCCAAGCGGCACAGGTGGTGCTGGCTCTGAGGTGGCTAGTGCCGTGCTGCACCATGGGGGGACTCTGGCTGCAGCAGCACCCATGGCCACTGCTGCTCTGGCGGGGGGTGGGGGGCGCTATGGGCCCTGCAGAGGACCCACACCCCCTGACCAGTCCTCCCACCCCCACACAACCTCCACACATCTACAGTCCCCCCCCAAACCCCACCCCCCCCAGTCCCTACTTACTGGGGACAGTGCCTGGGTCACAGCCTTGCACTGCTCTTGCTTGCTCTGCATGTGAATGCAGCATGCTAGGGCAGCAGGGGGCACCAGAGAGACGCCAGATGCCAGAGCTTCTCTGGAGGTCAGAACCCCGAGCCCCGGCTTGCCTCAGGGCATGGTAGGGAACTGTGCCCTGTGCCACTTTTTTTCTGGGTTGTTTCCCATTTGATACCTGGAAATCCAGGTATCAAATTTTGAGCCCATGCTGCATGGGAACTTTTTTTTGTTCTCAGTGTGCCTCTTGTGGTGTCTCAAACCGGTTAGAAACCAGAGGAAAAAAATAAAAGGCACCCAACCTGATTATTTTTATTAATAACGTCATAGTTAAACCAGTTTCAAGATAGTGGGGTCTTCTCATAGTTTCTGAACATTGGACAGGAAATACTGTAATCTACACACAGTTTCTGCACTAGTTTAACTCAACCAGTTTAAACACAGTCCAGCACATAGCCAGCACGGGCTATGTCTGCTTCCTCTTCCTGCTGCCCCCAAGGTCTCTGGGATTTGCAGTCCACAATCACGACAGCAGGACTCTGCAGAGTTGCTCAACATTACCTTTTCCTGATTCCAGGTTCCTCTGGGATTTGTAGAGCCAGCAGCCAGCAGTAAGTTTTTGGCAGGGGAGGGGGGCATGGCAGGGCAGCTCTATACTTGGGGGAAGGGAAGTTTAACATCCCTCCCTGGCCCCAGACCCCAGGTAGGGTTGGCCTGGGATGGGGGGCAGTCTCTGCTTCTCTCTGCTAGACCAAACAGCACAGCACAGCCCAGGGCTCGAAAGCATGCTGGGATGCTTGGGGACTGTGATTTAACTTCAACCAGGAAGGGTTCATCGTTTCATAGTTGGTAGGGTCGGAAGGGACCTGAGCAGATCATCAAGTCCAACCCCCTCCATGGCAGGAAAGAGTACTGGGGTCAAACAACCCTGGCAAGGTGTTTATCTAGCCTCCTTTTAAAGACCCCCAGGGTAGGAGCCAGCACCACTTCTCTTGGAAGTTGGTTCCAGATCCTAGCCACCCTGACAATGAAGTAGCACCTCCTGATATCTAGCCTAAATCTACCCTCTGCCAGCTTGTGACCATTATTTCTTGGCACTCCTGGTAGTGCTTGGGGGAACAGGGACTCTCCCATTGCCTGCTGGCGCCCAGAACTGGATGCAGTACTTCAACTGCGGCCTGACCAGTGTCACATAGAGGGTTTGACCCAAATCAGTTAAGTCTGATACTATATTCAACCAAGTTTATCTTAAACCAGTTTCAGCCATTCTGAAACTGGTTTATGTGCACTGAACTTCTGTTCTGTTAGTCTTAAACCAGTTTCTGATTACTTAAACTAGTTTATATGTAACTTCTGTCCCTAGCCTAAGTGGGCTTATAGAGGGAAGTGGTTGCAGCATAAACCAATATAATTCACAGTACAGAATCCCACTTTCTTTAGGGCTCAGGAAAGGCCCTTGGCCTTGCTTTCCTTTCCAAGAACAGGTTAAAGCTGTGGTTGTGAAGATAGGAGTGGCAGGAGATCACATGTAGGGGAGCTGGCCCTTTTTCCAGTCTCAGGAAAAGCAGTAAGGCCACCTCATTCCAGGAAGTTCTTCCCAAAAGCAATCTGTAACCGGGGCTTGGGGGTGAAATGGAGGCTGCTGTCCAGCCATGCTACACTGCATGGTACTGGTAAGACCCTTCCCATGGCAGGACCCCTGCCTCCCTGCAAAGGCATGTCTGTCCTGCAGAGAGAGCCTTCCCTCTCCCTGTTTTTTAGGGCTGTCCCTTCATTTTCTTCTCCCTCCCCAGTCCTTATTTAGGCACTACATCAAAAATGAGTGATTTGCACCAAGCATGTGGTTTTAGTATGAAACTTAGAGTAGATGAAGTTCTGCACAAAACCCCGGTTCCTAGAAGGAATCTCACTTTTCATTAAAAAAATAATCAAATTTCTAAACCTCATACTTAAATTCCTAAGTTCCATTTAGACACCTTCAGAATGAGATGGAATCTGACCCTTAGCCTCTGTGCCTCATAGCACTCCTCCAGTAATATGAAGATGGAGGTGTCCAGCCTCCATGCTGTCAGGAGCCATAATAGTAGCTTTCCAGAGCAGTGATTCTCAATGAGGACACCCCTGGGATCAAATGCTGCATTCATTATAATAAGATTATAATAGTTTCTTTGCTTATGCATGCTGTTTCCAGTTGGTTTAAAAATATATTTCCAGTTACATTATTTTCTATATGCTGTAATAAATACATTATTTTTTAAATGGGGTGCTACTAAATTCTGAAAAGTTATGAAGGGGTGCCTGAAGTCTACAAAGCTTGTAAACCACTGTTGTAAGATTTAAGTCCCCACTGGCAAAACTTTCTCAAATGGGCTGCCCCCAACATTCCCAGCCAATGCCTGTTTTACAGAACTACTTTTCTAACTCTAATGGTGTTTGTAATAGATATATTAGCATTTAATGCTTTAATATATAAAAAAAGACTTCTTAAATGTATTTGTTACATGTTAGCATGACAAGCAGCTCTCTGGATTCACAGAGCAGTCTCTCCATTATTTCTCTGATGCCTCTCTCAGGAACACTTTTAAGGCACAATCAGTACAAAGCTAATTGCATTTTAATATATAACAAAGCAGGTTAGCTTTCAGTACAATCTCTTCTCCCACCCCCCAAACTCATTCACCTACATACAGCATACAAAGAAATCATTAAGTGTAAAAGTATGCGCCAACAATTTTTATATATAATATACATATACAAACATATATAAAGACATAAAGTAACAGAGTGAGGTTTTAGATATACAAAAAAAAAAGTCTTCTCTTCTCTGAACTCTGATCAACAGTATATACACCTATATTTCTGACATTGTAGCTGTCTTGGTTGTAACACGTAAGTTCTTGTTTTCTTACTTTTTAGTCTACAGATAGCTAAGATCTACTCTTTACATAGCATTTGTTTTGGAATAGTTATGCCTGCTAGAGAATTATACCAGTTAAACTGCATCCATACTGGGAGGTGGCAGGAATCATGTTATTTTTCACGATACCAGTACAGTTCATGGCACAACTTCTGTAAGCAAGGCCACAGAGTACCAAGGGAGGGAAGGTTTTCCAAAAGCACAGGGACAAGGACTTGAAAAGACCCATGTAATTGAGTCTGGAAGCAGTCACATCATATAGTCCCCTTTAGGAAATGATCAAGTGCCATCTTAAAACCTGGTTAGGTTTGTTGCCCCCACTAGCCTATTGGAAGACTTTCGCAGAATGTCATTTCTCTGACAGTTCATGACCGTCTTCTAACTTCCAGTCTAAAGTTATTAATAGCTAGTTTATCCCCAGCTGTTCTTGTGCCAATACTGTCCTTCAGCTTAAATAACTCTTCTCTCTCCCAGACACGTACCTCCCTAAAGTATTTATAGAAAGCAGTCGCAGCCCCTGTCAGCTTTCACTTTGCTAGACTGAAGGCAGAGTGCTTTAGGAAACTTCAGGCCAGTCTCACTGGTGTGAATGATAGGCAAGCACTTGCACCAGGAAAATGAATTAGACTTTGGAGACAGTTCTAACAATCCAGTGGAGTATGAATTTAAAAATGATAAACTCAGAGCTGCTTTTTCATATACGAACATACATTTGGCACTGCCTTCTGCACCCAAGACAATATCATGGAAGCCCTTTTTCATTATGCTGGGGTATGGAATAGTTAGAGCTTTCAGCCTAGTTTTGATAGTATGTAGAGACTTTCATTTGGAGTGAAAAAGAAAACAACTTTTGTCTCCCAAAGCATTTGGAACCAATGCAATTCCTGATGCTGTTTCTTCTTATTCTTTTGTTGGGGGGGGGCTTTATTAAGGATTTATAGGGCTACCAGTTGTCATTGTTTTGGTATTACTGGTTTGCCACCAGTTTGAATGAGAATTGAGAGCCCTTCAAGCCTCAGAAAGACCAAG
Organism: Alligator mississippiensis; assembly: GCF_030867095.1. Taxonomy (NCBI): domain Eukaryota; kingdom Metazoa; phylum Chordata; order Crocodylia; family Alligatoridae; genus Alligator; species Alligator mississippiensis. The sequence continues at coordinate 181,650,455 of NC_081827.1, forward strand.
CTCCAAGGCAGTGGAGCAAACATTTTTGGCAGGCATGCCACAAATTAGCCCCACACCTCTGCCAAGTGCCCCTGATCCTCTTCCTCTGCCCAATCTGCTGCACTGCTTCCTGCCCGCCTGCTGCTGTGCTGCCTGTCCCCTTCCCCAATCTGCCACATGCCACACAGAGGCTGCCTGTACCATTTGTGGCATTCATGCTGCAGGTTGGTCACTGCTGCTCTAAGGTATTTATTAAAGTGAAAGTCATTCTAACATGAAAGACACTGAGGGTACCTGTAGACATGCTGCAGGCCTGCTCTGACACGCTGCAATTACAGCGTGTCAGAGCAGACTATTAATATCACGTATCATCCATCAATATCACGTATAAAATGCTGGGAGATGCACTTGCACTTAAACTCACTGAATGAGCTTTAGTTCAAGCACCCCCACCACTATTTTGAAACACAGGGATGAGATGCTTTAGCACTTTAATTAGAGCGGCTCTCACTTAAATGATAGCAAATGGGCTATTATAGCCCCCCTGTGAATCCAAAGGACTTGATTCAGCAAAGGGTCTAAGTGTTTTGCTCAACAGGGATAGAATTAAGCACATGCTTAATATTAAACGCATTCCTAACTGTGTGCTTAACTTCTTACAGAGGTCCAAGGAGATGGATGTAAAGCATATACTTTATTTAAGCATGTGCAAAAATTATTTGCTGAATTGGGGCCACTAAAAGAACAGACACAGCCTGGGACTCAAACAACCTTTCAAACTTCACTGAGAGATGGAACAGTAGAAGAGGCATTGATGTCTTAAGGTTGGTTAAGGTTGTGAGAACCCCTGCATTTGATATAGCAGACAATAAATGGCATGACAAAAATGGACCAAACTGTTAAACCTGGCAAAATTCTTGCTTTTAAGGTTCTGTGTTTCACAATTAGAAAATGGCTTGGGTAGAAAAACAAATGAACTTTGGCAGATCAGTGGAAGTGTTTTCAGGAGGAGTACATACTTCCTAACCATGTAAGAGATCAGAAAGACAAAATTCAATCCCTGATTTCATACTGTGCTTCATGAACCATCTGAGTCATTGGGCTGAGTGCAAAATCCCGGAGGACAAGGTACAAAAATAAAGTAAAGCATCCTACTTGCTTAGTTTTTTTTCCCCCCCCTCAGAATGCCCATGTAAGGGCTAAGGCCACATAACCAAATGTCCTATAGGCAATTAGGGATAGACAACTACTAAGTGCAGAAACATATACAAAGGTCTTTTGCCATGTAGTGGCACATTGCTACATTGATAATTCTATATGACACAATAACATTACAAATTCTATATGTATACTGAATCAATAGGTTGGGCTTTGAAGCTGCTGCTTACAGCAACATCTCCAAAGACACAGCTACACTGCTGCTTCTATGGCAAGCTCAGGAATGGTGCTGAGAAGGACATCACACTCATTTGCTCCTGGTCAGCAATCATCAAAGGCTGGAAATTTGGGATATAGGTAGCTTAGAATGGGCCTGAGCAAATGCCAAAAAGTATGTCCAAAATGGAGAAGCTGGGAGAGGCTCTGGGCATGTGATCAAGGACTTGCTTAACCTACCACACTATCCAATTCTTATGTTTCTGGCATGTGCTGAACAAGAGTGAGCAACCAAGCAGAGGCAGTTCTGGACTCCCCACTTTGGTAGTGCAAACATGCCCTAAGTCAACCAGTATTCTGATCAAATGCAAGAGTCTGGCACCAGCCCACCACTGTAATGAATTAGATATGATGATACACAATAGGAAATAGATGTCAGGCTAAATCCTCCCAGTTACTCTTCTGCTGGATTCTCCTATTTGAAGAGGAAGACTTTCATCCTGTGTTTTTTACATGTACATTGGAACTAATTTTTTGCTAAGCTATGCCTTGTGCATCTGCACAGAAGTCACTGCAATTGCATAGAATATGTCAGTCAGTTAACTTCAGTGGTTCCCAAACTGTGGCACATGAGGCCATGGTATATAATCCCCAGATCAGACCAGCCTGTTCCTTCTCCCTTTCCCCTGATGAGTTTGATGTTAAGGGTGCATCGCAATTCATGAAAAGTTTTATTGGTTGACAAAGGTCTGTTGGTTCAGAATGTCTGACAGCCGTTGACCCCTTCTACTGCCAGACACCTGTGGCTTTTGATAGGAAAGCAAAAAAATACAAAAGACAAGTTGCCATATGCCTTGGCCCTTCTTACGTGTAGGATTACTGCTTTATGCCCAATATATACTGAATATATAAGTTAAATAAGTCAGTATGGTATAGGCAGGTACCATCTCTCTTAGAAGTGTTGGGTTGATCTCCGTCCTTTTGTCATTCGTGGTCACCAACTTGAGTGGTAAACTTCAGAGGCACAGACTGGACTCCAAGTGCCTGCACTCCACATCCAGGTGGTACCAAACATGCCTTCCAAATGGACCAGAGGTAAAGCACAAATAATTCTTACCTTGCTGTTCATATCATACCCTTGCCTCATTAAATTAGAACTCTGTACATCAGAGTTAAAGCATAAGATCACACAGCTGCCTAAGTTTAATTCCTATTGCACCAGCTCAGGTATTTTTCTGACATGCCTCCACTGTTTTCATAATTGCCTGTCCTGGAAAAATTATAATAACTCCAAAGACTTGTTCCAGCATTGTCAGTTGGTTGCATTAGCACTTAATCCGAGTACTGGTTCTTAATTCTCGCTGGTTTCATTCAGAAGGATGAGCAGAGGGCAGCATTAGAGAGACTTAGACTCTTTTGCACAAAATGCATAAGTGTAATTAACATTCAAGTGCATCTCTTTGGCATCCACAGAAGAGCATCTTAGAAATGTGTATTTGTTCACACGGAAAGCACAACACCAATAGAAATAATTATAAAAAATACTGAAATATTTACATGAGAGTTAATGTCTTGCAAATGGCAAGGGCAACATTTTTAAGGCCACATCTGTCCAAAGTCATCTTTCTCTATTGCTTCATCCTCTCTCAGTGTTTTGGGAAAAACATGCTGTCCTTTGCAACTGCAGGGGTGAATTCCATGGGAGCATTTTCTTCATTCTGGTGACACTGATGAGCAGAAAAAAGGGAAGTAAGTTCAAGTCATAGGCAAGGAAAAAAGTAAAATTAACCCCTATCAGCATCTCAGTAGAATGGAGGAAGGGGAGAAGGTAAGTTTTTTAAACTGTATTATGGCCTCGAGCTACAGATGTAAAAGAAGATATTTACTTTCTAGATCTCAGGCTTTGACTGGATATACATGATGAGAATATTGTTTGTATCAGATGTATAATCTGAGACTTCATGTGTTTCTGTTTGGATTTAGACCTGATTTCCGAGCTTTTTTGTTAAGTACCCTAAAACTCCATGTTTCAGTTTGAGAAGCTACAGTAATGGTATAGATAATTTCTCTTCTATAATAGAACTGGGGAAAATAGCCCTTGAAGAAAATGAAAGATAAGTTGCTGATTGTAGAGAGGTGTTTGGTTTAATAGGGACAGTTTGCATATCTTTTGTCAAGAGAAATTGGGCTTTTGTAACTTGTAAGATTATTTGAATAAAAGTAGTAGATTAAGAAGATATGTGGGTATGAGTTACCTTCATAGCTGCAAAAGGCTATAAGAGGAGAGAGGTAGTTTCATATTTATCCTAGATGTGATTCCCAGGTAAGATCAGACTGGCATATAAACTCATTCTCTCCCATGCAAGCCAAGACTGCAAACCTGTAAGCTCACCTTCCAGCAACAATTCAGACAAACCCCAAAAGGCTCTGCTGAATTTCTGGGTGAACTTGCTCCACTGCTACCTGCAAGGGGTTTGGAACTTACCTGGAAGTGTAGGCCTTGAGCACAAGAAGTCTGCCAACAGAAATCCCACAATCTCTTGTTCCAGACTTCCAGGCTCCTTGTGCCACACTTCCTCTGTCTATATGGAGAAAAGCCCAGATGGGGCTGTCTGTTATGCATCTACAAACAGGTCCCTAGAAGGGCTCCAGAAGGGAGCTTGAGAGCCATGCTCAAGAAAGAAGTGGCATAATACAGATCCCTTTGGTGCAGATTACAAGATACAATACAGAAGATTCATGGGAGTCTGGGATGCCTCAAGTCTGGCTCTACAGGTTAATGTAGACTAGTGGTTCTCAACCTTTTTAGACTCAAGACACCCCTCCAAATCTTATAAAAATGTAGGAGCACCCCATTAAAAAATATATTTTACATACATACATTTATATCTATATTATACTAAAATATATCATGCATATTATAATATAAACATTATAATTATTTTATTCATATCTTAGGCATTGAATCCATCACCCCACTGCCACTGCTGCCTCTGCCAGGTGGAACTGCTCTGTGCATCTCCTGCTGAGCCAAAAAGGAAACCAGTTGTGGAAGGAGTTTGTGCTCTTGCCACAGCCCTTCCCTGCCCAGTGTCTCCCAGAACCAGAGGTGCACAGGGCATATAGGACAGTTCTGGGTGTCTTTGTTTTTGAGAGGTATGTCAGAGCTGCCCTGAGAAGTGGCATTACATTATGCGAGCAGGCGCACTACTTCTGCTGCAGCTTGTCCTGGTTCAGTTCTGATGTGCCTTCTCAAAACTGAGGTAGGAGGGGCAGTTTCAACCCAAGGCTCTGGCAACCTGGAGAGAAGTGCTGCTGCCACCAGGTAGAACTGCCTCGTACATCTTGGTCTTCAGGAAGCACCTCACAACCAGAAAGAGCTGCAGCAGCAGTGATGAGCCTTCCCCCATAGCGTAATGCAAGTAGGCACACCTTTCCACTGTGGCCACTTCTCATTTTGGCTCCAAGGTACCTCCTGAAAACAAGCCATGCACGGCAATTTCACTCTGCAGTAGCAGCACCAGCATTGTGGCACCTCTGGCAGGTTCTGGTGGCACCCAGTTGGGAACCACTGATGTAGACATACATGTCTCAGCTTGAGTGACTATAATTGTCATTGCTTTTACAAAGCTTTTGAAATGTTCCTTGCTAAGGGCTATTTAAGGAAACTGAGGGTGAAGAGAAAAAAACTTGGTTATAAACTACAAAATAGGTTAAATGATTGTTTAAATGGCAGATACACAGTATACAAATATAAATCCTTATTATAGCCCTGGGAAGCACGACATATGAGGAAAGTCTGAAAGAACTAGGGTTATTTAGTCTGGAAAAGAGAAGACTGAGGGGAGGAGTTGATAAATCTTTAAATACCTGAATGATGATTATAAAGAGGATGAAGATGGACTTTTCTCTGTGGCTGTCGTGGACATGACTAGAAGCAATGGCCTCAAACTGTAGCAGAGGTTGGAGATTAGGAAGAACTTTGAGACTATGGGGTCAGCCATTGGAACAGGCTACCTAGAGAAGTCATGCAACTTCCATCCCTGGATATTTTCAGGTTAGATACTTGACTGAAGATAATCCTTTCCTGAGCAGGGAACTAGACTAAATGATCTCATAAGATCCCTTCAAGCTCTAGTTTTCTATGATCTGATTAGGGTACTCAAGGATCAGTCTTAGGAGTGGAGGCATTCAATAAATTATGTTGATAATAATGACAAAACACGAAGATGAGCACAAGTATAATCTTCACGTTTTGTGTTTTTTTTTTTACAGAGTTCTAAATTCACTGGAATCCAGAACACACCAATAATCAGTTATCCAACATACCTGCCACAAGTGCAACTTTACAAGACTATGCTTTGCCACTAGACGGCGGGAAGCAGATAACAGCTTGCTTGCTTTGAGTTGTCAGCTATCCTAGATAACTAGAGACAAGTAACACCAGACTGTGTTTTTATTGATGCCTTTCCCATGGTACTGTTACACCAGATGTTACTAACTTATACCAGTGCATGGCTTTACGTTGTATAGCCATTCATTTTTTACTCCCGTGTAAGAGGTGTAAATAGGGGATATGTTCAAGCTGTTAGGTTTCTTCTCTCATAAAACTGTGAGTGTTATATGGGCAGATTAAATTCACTACAGATGAGCATAAAATAAGACATAAGTACAAAGACTAAACTACCTGCAAAAATGGGCAGGCTCCAAATTAGTTTCAGAGAGTCAATAATCTAGGTGTGTGTTTTCACAATTCAGTAACACACTCCAAAGTATTCAAGGGTCACCAAATAGGGAATAAAATGTTAAATTACACTAAGAATAGAAGAGAGATTATTCCTGGAGATGTGGAGCTAGTCTATAACTCGATGACACACTTGTTCATACAAATACATCTTAGAGGCTGTGTCTGTTTTGTTCAGCTCATCTCAAAATGAAATTTCACGAAGTTACGGTCCCAAAAATAGGAAAAGAAAATGTACGTGGCCTGCATCAATAAAATTCAGAAGCAAGGCTCAGAATGCCTATGTTTTACTGGGATGTAAAATTAGCCTCCTTAACAGCCTACAAAGGCAAAGGAGATGATTATGGCTATGATACCAGGTTATGCTTAGGTTTAGTTCCCTCTTCTATCCATTTTTGTATGACTTTCAGCAGATTGCTTACAGTTCCTCTGAGCCTAAGCCTCCATCTGTAAAAAAGGTGTAACAGCAATGTGGCATATCGCTGTGGTAATTTCCTATTTAAATCTATAAACTAATGACTCAACCATTAAAACACCAAAGACATAACAAGACCCCTATGAGTTGCAGCTATGTTTCCAAATTTGTAACTGCAGGAGAAGATGACTTAATGAATACAAAGATAGCAATAGCCTCAGTGAGATAAATTCTCATTAACAACAATAGAGAAAATAGAAGAAAGTACTGTCCTAAATAAATAGAGAAGAAATCAGAGCAGCCAGAGACAGAGTAGGGGGGAGAGAGAGAGGGAGAGAGACTCACCTAGAATAACTCAGAGGTCAGGCATTCACCTGGGTTGTTGGAGACACCCTGATCCAGAGCAGGGCTTGAATCTAGGCCTCTTACGTTGCAGGAGGACACTAATTACTAAGTCAATTGCTTAGCAGTTAGTAAGACTTAGAGACTGACTTTTTTAAAAGTCTCTCTCAGCTTTTTTGTTGAAGCAATTTCATTTTGCACAAATACTTACTGGGCCAGAGATCAAAACAGTGACCCTGTGGCTTTGTGATTTAGGTCTGAATCAAGCAGAAAAAGTATTTAAACATGGGATATTTAAACTATTTAAACTCTCCCAAGGGACTCCATATTTTGGTATCACTTGCACCAGAATTTTATCTGGAACTTGGAAAACATTCTTGACAAAGCTGATATGTTTCTATGTAAAATTTGTACGTTTGATGAATCTGCATTTTCCAGCAAAAACCATGTAATTGAAAATTTCCTCACCAGTTCCATCTTGGTTGCCAATTTTCAGACCCTAATAGATCCTGATTTTTCAGGAAGCCCCAAGGGTCCCTCTCTATGTTCAAATCAGATGCCCCAAAACACAAGGAAGTCAAAATTACCAGCTACTTTTCAAATGTAACTACTGTCACTGAACATGCACAGCTAAATCATTTCAGATCCAAGCTGATTTTACACCTTGCTGGTAAGATGTAAAATCAGCTGACTTTAAACAATCTGGTTAACATGAGCCCGCCTTACCTTGAGCTGAATATTGCAAGTGAAAAGTTGCTGCTGCCCATTTAATGGTCCTTCTGTTATTGACATGGGAGGCAAATTTGGTTCACGTGGGTAGGAATTTGCTCTCAAGCCAACTACCAAGGGAGAAGTTATCAAGGAACCTAAAACAGTTTCTGTAGGCCTTTGGTAATAACACAGTGCTTCTGGATTGCTTCCAGCATGGCAGGGCACAGTATTTGGTTGCTGCAGAAGGCATGTGGTATGAGCTGCTTTAGCAAATTCAGCATCGTTTTCAAAGGGTGGCTCACTACTTGCATATTCCCATGGAGACTGCACAACACTGCTAGGTAAGGTGCTATTTGACGACAACTTCAGTGAAGCTTCAAGAACACTGTCCATTTGCTGCATTCCCACCTGAGAGTGAGACTGGATTTTTGATTCCAAGCAGCTGATCAGCGGCAGTCCATTGTCTCGCATCTGGCCTGGCCTGCAGTGCACCTGATGGTGTAGCTCTGCTTGCAACAGCTGTTGTTGCTCTGTTAACAACTGTTCAGCCTGAAGAATCTGTCGTTTCTCCTTTTTGTAAAAGTTTGGTATTGGGTGAGGTTTGTGTGAAGCTGCCTGTTTTGGAAAGGAATGGCTTCCACACAACTGCTCAGACTCTACTGGACTCGATTTTTGCAGAAGAGAAGCAGATATTGCATTATGCTGTGTTACACCAAATCCCTGCACACCCTGACCTGCGTAATGGGTGGTCTGTGATGATGACATCCATGGATTGGCGACTCGTGATCCAAACACATTCTGTTGGCCGTCTGCCAGTACAGCTTGTGGCTCCATCTGCACCGGGTTGATTCGCAGCTGATTCTGAACAGGGGACTTCCAAATATCTGAAGGGTGACTTCCTGGAGAATTATCCTGATGGAAACCAATGACTGAGTTCATTGACACAAGCGGGTCATGCTGCTGCCTGTCTTGTTGTTTCACTTTTAAGGGAATGGCATGATTTGAGCCAATCAGATTGGAGTCCAGCTGCATCTGATTTTTAGGAATGAGATTTTTCAAGGGAACTGAAGAAGTACCCTTTTGCTGAAATACCTTTACAGGATTTATTTTATTAACTCCAACAGTTGGCTGGTTAACAGAACCCAAGGGGTCAGAAATATTCCCTCTCAGCCACTCTGGTTGGTCAAATGGTGCTTGTTTTTTTGGCTTAGAAAATAAATTTTTGGGTGTAGCAGCAACTAGAGGAACCTGAGGGTCAGAGCCTAGTGTGCTTTGTGGTAAGAACTGCATTGGATTCTGGAATACAGGCGAGATAGAAATTGATGGTTCAGTCCCCCAGCAGTGCTGGAAATACCCTGGAGGAGTGCTTTGCTCACTGCATTTCACATTACTTCTGAGGGGAGTCTGAAATGTGCTTAGGTGAGAACTTTGTTGAATTTGTTGCAGTGGAATTTGCTGAATAATGGCCTGAGATGAAGCAGTCGCACTGCACTGTGGGAAGTCCATATTCTTTCCATTATCCTTCTTATACAGCATCTCCTCCACATAGGAGGCCACCTCATCGCCCGGATGCTTAGGGAAGTCCTGGGCCACTGGCTCATCAACATCCATGTTGAGCAAGGTTTCTTCCCAGTGCTGTAATTGCAGGTCATCTACATCCAAGTTCTGCAGAGTTTGGCAAATGTTACTATCAATGTTGCTCTTCTCAAAGAGAGTTTCAATGATGACCAGGAATGGATTATTTTCTTCTTTGATGTCTTCCTCATTTCTTTCATTCTGGCATGGCTCTTCTACAACATCAAGGATATCTGCCAAGGAGAGTTGTGGCACATTATTGGCATGGGAGACGTACACGGATTCATCTTGTTTCATCATGGCTCCTAGAAGAGAGTTGGGATCTATTGAGTCCTGTTCCATGAGGGCATCTTTCTTTGTCTTTGACCCTGTCTTTGCTTGGAAAGAGTCCAGGAATCCTGGAAGGTTATTCTCATACAGGACTGCTTCCCCTGTGGCAAAGCTAAAAGGCAGCTGCAGGCTCCGCTTGCGCAAATGCTCCTCTCCTTCTTCATTTCTGCAGGTACAGGAATGCAATGTTAAAAAGCTTGAGAAAAGTGGAAAAAGTGCAACAGGGTCTGTGGGGCTGGACAAAGAAACACAGCAATCGGAGAGCGAGACAGGAGCCAACGTTCTGTTTTGGTGTTGGGAAGGAGTGAGATTTATTTAAAATTCTCCTCTTTATTGCATAGTTTGTATAACTGGCTCACTTGCTCAGAAATAAGAACTGTACCCACTCTGACAAATGGATCTGAGGAGCTGGGGCTTGTTTCAACCTAGCTCAAGCAATCTGTCTGAAAAGCAATTTATTCACAGACTTTTAGATTTATATAAGTACAGGCCAGAAGAGACCAGTAAGAATCATAGAAAATAAGGCTGGAAGGGACAGTTAGTCCATGCCCCTGCCCTAAGGCACAACCAGCTGTACCTAAATCAGTTGGCCTGTTCATAACTAGTCAGCTAAGATCCGCTAGTCTAACCAGCTGCCTAATGCAGGCTACTCTGTCCTTAGCCGAAGTGTATTTTCATACAGTGGAATTGTCAAAGGTACTCACTGTTGAACAATCACCGCTGCCTTTGAGGTCAATGGAAACATCACTATTGACTTAAAAGTAGGAGCACAATTAGGCAAAGTTTGGGTACTTTTGAAAATGGCATCCCTCATTTCTTATTACACTGTTCCTCTGGTAGTCAGGAAAGCTTGTCCTTTTGTCCCTATGTGTATTTAAACATACTAGCTGATCCATCAATGCATTTGACCTTCTAATTCTATAGGGTGTCAGGCACTGCGTTCAGGTTGCAGTCTCCCCTGGAGACGTGGGTTTGAATCCCATTCCCAACAACAGGCCTGGCCTTTTGAAGGCTGGATAGGCATCTGGCTGGGGTCATTTGACCCCAGCACTCTTTCCTGCCTAGGCAGGGCATCAGACTCAATGATCTGTTGAGGTTCCTTCCAACTCTAGCAGCTATGAATAAGATTTATTTTGATTATGCCCAACATAGGGAGAAAGTTTCAAAACAACCACTGGGAGTTAGAAGGACACATGCCAAGGATTTTCAGTAGGACCTGTGCTCCCAATTTACTCAGGCTCAGATTTTTAAAGGTATTTAGGCACCTGTTACTTCCTCCTTTCCATCTCTAATCCTGCATTGCATTTTCTTTCTCTTCCACATGTTTCTCCATCTTTGTCTACCTTGGCACTTGATTGTTCATCCTTTTGGTATCACTCTTTCCCTTAAATTCTGTTTGGCTGCAGGCTGGCAGGAAATGAATGAGAACCCTAATCTACAAAATAGTAGCAGATTAGTGTACTGTGCTAGGAGGCTATGCCTACTCCACCCAGTCTTCAAAAGCAACAGTCTACAAGGACTTGTGTTCCTCTTTACATTGGAAATTGTGTGGAATTATACTGATGTCTTGCAAAAGAGTCTACTGGGGGAAACAGGTTAATCGCACACTAAAATTAATGAGTCCAATGTACATATTATGGACTATCCACATCTGTGCTGCCAGCTCTGTGATAGGGGACTACTTATTCAGTGAGATTACCCTGTGAAAGTAGTACAAACACTGCATTTCATTGGACTGAGTCACCTCCACTATCATCATCCTATCAGCAGCTAATAATAATCTTTCACCTGAAATGCTTTGTAATCTAAGGGTACTAGGAAAACATTAAACCTGAATATTCAGAATTTAATATTACATTTTCATTAAAATTAATATTCAGAGGGCACAAAGTTACCTTTTTTTCTCCAGGATCTACATACTCTCCTGCATCCATCTGCATTTGCATACAGAGGTAACCATGATTTAACCCTCAGAGGTGACACCAGTCAGGTACCTATTTTCTCACTTGCTCTCATCACACTCATGCAAAAGCCATTCCTGATCCAGTACCTATTGAAGTTTGTGGGAGTCTCTCTTGATTTCAATGGGTACAGGGTTGGTTTGATTATATTTTTAAGGATCCTCTGCTAGTTTAAGGAGAGTGGGATGAATTACCGTCCCCTGTTTGGAGAAGGTCTATAATAGAAAGAGGTACATATCAAGGTGGTCTGTGCTTAGCCAGAAATGAGACTGATCCAGTCTACCAAAGGAAAGAACTTTATAGCCAGAGACTTTTTATTGGCAACATATTGTTTCTGAAATATTCTAGGTTTTCCTCCTGGCTCTTATAGTCCTACCTCCCCAGTCAATCCAAGCATTGCAGATACTGTCCCCAGGAGATGTGGGCCTGATATAGGCCTGCTAAGCAGGTGGTGTTTCATTTCTTTTTTTGCATCCCCTACACTCCTGTCATCCCATCACCCTATGCAGGTCTGGCCTTGCAAACTTGAGGAAGAGGAGGGGAAGCAAAAAATTCTCAGACTGCCACCCGCCTCCCATCCTCCAGCAGAAACAGAGCTCACTTGCTACATCAGAATCAGGGCATTGATGCCACATTCAAAGAAATAAACATTAAGAGACAATTCTCCATACAGGCTGCTGGTAGGCAGGATCTGATTCCTACTGATGTGATCCCACCAGTATACAGAGGATGGGAGTGATCATATGTGCAAAACATTACTGAAAGAAAGAACATGCTATTCTGCAGCCCAGTAAAAGCCATCTCCATATTCAATAGTGATCCCTTTCTGTGTGACAACACTACTTGTGTTTGCTGTTTTTTGAGTGCTATTCAAATTGTATGCCCACAGTTCCTTGCAGCCTCTGATTCAGGGAGGGTACCCAAATCTAAATCCTTTCCTTGGGGGAACCTGGAAACATAGTAATTAAAGACCATCTGCTATTTTTAATTCTATGTGCTATTTTAACTCCACTGCACTGGCAGGTGATTTTATCCTTGCAAACAGGGTTGGGAGCTACAGGATGTTATCTTGTCTCCACTGAAGTTTTGCCACTGACTTCAATGGGGCCAAGGTTTCACTCACATTATTCAAAGGAATACTTACGACAGGGCCCGCTGTCTGGCAATGATGCAGTCTGGACGGCCCCCTTTATACACCAGCCTTGCATTTGCCTGGACCCAGACCCAGCCTGCTTTCTTAGTCAGTAGCCTAAAGACAGTTATTCCACTTTCTCCAGTCTTCATCACTACAACAAACAGGAGGAAGTGTAAGCTCAGCAAAAATGTTATAGTCAACAAATGTCCCTCAGCCTGCCCCCCTGGCTATTGCATCTCACAGATAAGGGGATTTCTCTGCAGATATCTACAGAATACTTTCACATTCAGACTCATGAATTATGGGAGGCAGTGGGATAGTGGTTAAGGCATAATGCTATGCCACAAGAGCTGCGAGTGAGCCCTGGTTCTGCCTCATGCAAAAGGCAGCCCCTAGCAGACCCAGCTGCCAATGGGCTAGGAAGTCAAGAGTCACTGGATGTGATGCCAGCCACATCACTCCTGGTGTGGTATTGCCTATAGAAACTTGGGTGCCTTAAATCTTGCTAGTCCAAGAGGCCAAAGTGTCAAGAGGATCCTTGATCTTCCTCATTAAGTAGGCTAGAAATCCATGTGCTAGCCTTAGTAGGATAAAGGCGACCCTTTCTCATCTTGGGCTTGCTGCAGTGAATCAACATTGGACTATAAAGTTTAAAATCTTAAACCACCCTAAAATTAAGAGGGATCAAGATGAGACCATCATGGCAAGAAGATGATCCCTTTCTGCCTACTGCAGGGTTCTTACTTGTACCTTTCAGGCAGCTGGTTTCAGTCACTGTCAGAGACAGGACACAGGGCCAGATGGACCTTGAATTTGACTCAGGTTTGTGATTATTCCATGCCTGTGAATTCTCTCTAATATTAAGTAAACATTGGAAGGGTTAGGGTTATAGAAAGCCTAAGAAAGCCTTGAAGCCCAGCTAGGGAGCTGTGACAAAAATCAAACAAGCATTATAAACAATCAATTTCTGATTTGGGTCATATTCCTTATGGACATCGGTCTACAGAAGCACTGCACAGCTTAACTCAACGGATATCTCTGGACTAGAAAAGCATGGAAGTCTGTGGGTCAGAAGTAAGGATTGGTCTTCATGTGGTTATAAATGTATGGAAAAGAATTAAACTAATTATATCAGTGTAAATCCCTACGTACAAGATAAGAGTGTCCTTTTCTAGTTGTATTTATCTCCAAAAGCACTCATGCCAGAATAAAATTGTCTACATGTGGGAGGTATACTGGTATAATGATAGTGACATAATTTTGATGCTAAATCTCCCCATTTAGACAAGCCCCAAGTAAAACAAAACAGTACAATGATATTAACCAAGTAGGAATTTAGATGTTCAACTGCAACACCAAACTTACTTCTCACATGGTTTTCTGCGCAGTACATCATGTCTGCTGCATGGACAAACTGGTACCCAGAGCCTCTCATACAGAGTTCGGTTTCTGTGTACCCTAGCACCACCTTTCCTCTGTCAAACCCCCCCCCCCCCAAAAAAAAACAGAGTTAATAGAAACTTTAGAGCTGAGGATAGATGCAAGGGAACAACATTGCACTAGCCCACCAACTGGAGCTCAATCCAACCTAGTCACTTATCTAATAATATGGACTAATGCTGGTAGCATTAACCACAACTAATGCCAAAAATGAGTGGGATTTTCCTTTTCAAGAAAAATTCCAAGATTTTGAAAATGGTTCTGTTTTGTGGTAGACGGAAGGAAATCTCAAGATCTTACAAGGAAGGTCTGCTGTGGCTGGCACAAGCTTTTGTAAGCTCAACCTCAGTGTATCAGATGTCCAAAACCTGTCTCTAGGCCTTCAGAACTGCATCAAAATCAAAATGTTCCTGTGGAAGGCTCTGATTTTAACAAACCAGCATTTTCTGACAAAACAAAATGTTCTGCTGAAACATTTCCAATGTTTCTAATTATCACCATATTCCTATTAATGAACAGCCTGAGTAGGATTGTGCTTAGTACTTTCTACCTAAATCTCTCCATTTACAGGTACCTTTGGATGATCTTAGAGCTAAAAGTTTGTACCAGCCAGTCTAGCGCATGGAAGGGCAAGGTACAATAGCCCAGTAATTGTGAATTGCATGTTTGGCCTGTAAATACCTGTAGCTCAAGGTGGTAACCCAGCAACCCTTAAATTTCAGCAAAAGGCAGGCTTCCACTGAAAACTCCAGTGTAAAATTATAGCAAAAATGATTTTTTGAAACAAAAGCATGACTGTCATGCAGCATTCCCTCTAAGCTATGCAGTGTGCACAGCCGTGCAGGCATGCTCATGCTGCGTTGCCAGGCACACCTGCGCAGCTGTGCACACCGCAGAGCTTAGAGGGAATGCTGCTGTTATGATGATGGTATCCCTTTAAATGTATCCAAGTTTAATCTTGGTTATTTATAATGGTACTAACAAAAGTTTAGATAACCAAAGTTTTTCTTTCTCTGCTTTGTCCTCTACTTGGCCAGAGTCATAATCTGCTGTTTCCTCTCGTTCTGCTACAGCCATAACAGCAGCTTTTACGTTCTACATCTGCTATAGTAAGTCATTTACTATGTACCCCCAGCAAGCTTTGAAGCCACTGGATCCAACCTGCAGAGTTTGAGGGCACTGTTAATGTTCCAACAAGGAAGGGGTTCAGTGGAGCTTTGCCCATGCCCTGGCTGGGCAGCATGGAGAAGCTGCAGCCAGGTCAGAAGCACCAACCTATCTCAGACCTGAGTCAGGTTTTTCCAGCCTGCTGCTGCAAAACCTTGCTGATGGAAGGGCTACACCAGGGGTGGGCAAAATGCAGCCGGGCGGCTGAATATGTCCTGCCAAGCCATTCTATCCAGCCCACAGGGCCCCTAAAAAATGTAGAAAATTAATATTTATCTGCCCTGGACTGTCTGTCATGCGGCCCTCGATGGCTTGCCAAAACTCAGCCCTCTGCCCAAAATAATTGCCCGCCCCTGGGCTATACCATACCTTGAATCACAGGCAGTGGGGGTAAAGTCCAGCTTGTGTTTAGTCTGGAAGATAAATGTCTTGGTTCGAAGCTCCAGGATTGAGAGAGGCTGGAGAGGAGTTGCAATGGCAAACAGAGCCAGCTGGGGAGGCATGAGGGACCCATCTGCAGCTCTCTTTTGCTGCCCATGAAGGAATTTCAAGCGACCCTGAAAATTCAGAGCCTTTTGGGAAGAAAACAAATATGGGGATGAGGAGGACAAACAGTGATGATGTGAAAAGTCACTACATGAATCTAGTTATCGAAGTGTCATAATGCCCCCATCAGTGAAACATGTGAGCACCTTAACAGATATAAAATAATCTATCTGCATAGTATTTCCATGAGGATGGAAGAGATGGTCCCTGCTAAACAGATGGCAGGCAGACCTATTACCCCAATTTTACTTATGGGAGAGGCAGTGCAAGACTGTCCCCACTCTGTTTCCCTGGTGTTCCCACTCTGCTTTAGAGGTATGAATGCAGACTGAGTAAGCACCCCCACACAAGCTTTAATCAAGCCAACCCATATATCAACAGCAGTCAAAGCATAATGATATATGCTTTGCTTTAGTAGATACTGGCAACCTAAGTATCTGTTTTTGACCCCTTGCAGGCTGAAGCCTATCCTAGGGCATCCTCACTTTGAATGTTAACCAAACTAACTAAATTAAAGCTAGATCAGATATGGTTCCTCACACTGCGTTCATGCCTCCAACTACAGTGTAGTCTAAGTAACATGCTCAACAGCCCACAGAAAGCGTGCAGGAATCAGAGAACTAAGCATGGGTTTCCTGGGCCCCTAGCCTACCATGGAGCCATCCTTTGTCTCCAATCTCTCATCCCAAAAGCAGAACATCAAGAGAACATTCAAAGCAGGGCCATCCCTAGGGGAAGGCGAATCAAGGCCACCGCCTCAGGCCCTGCGCTTTGGAGGACCCTGCGGAGCCGGGCAGAGTGGCCGTAGCCCCTCCTGCAAGGCCCGCCTGGTGCTAGTGACTCCATACTGCTGCTGCCTTCTTGTCCAGCTGCTCACCCCTCCCTCCCCCCCACAACCACCTTTGCCGCCAGCTTCTTCACATCTGGGCCCTGCACAGGCTGATTTGCACCGGGCCCCGCACCCTGCTAGGATCATCTCTGATTCAGAGTCTGGCAGAGTTCTGCTGATTTCCAATGGAGCAGCACAAATAAAGAGATATACCTTCCTCTTTCTACTCCCACAAGTTTGTTTCAGCCCACAGCAGAAACCTCCGTCTATTCAGAAGTCTTGCTCTTTGGACTGTGGCTTTCAGAAGGAAAGCACGGAAAGGGAACAAATGTCTTGCAAACATTACCAGGAATCCTGAGGAGTTGTCCAATAAGCAGCGGAACCGACAGATGAAGCTTCTCTCCAAGAAGGAGGAATTTTCAGGAGGCAGGTGCTGGGGATCGTATGTGGCAGTGTTGCTGTTTACAAAGGTCTGGCTCAAGGGCATGGCTGTGAAGTCACATGGGGAAAAAACAAAACAGTCCCAAAGGACAAGAAAATGTGTTTATACAAATTCAGAACATTCCAGGTCAAACTGTGTCCTTAATGCAGGGATGGTAGCCATGGGAAAGACTGAAGACACTCAAGGGTCATGCACGCATAGACCTCTGGTGTTGAGAGAAGACACCCAAGCACTTGAGAGGTCAACAGAACCTTCCTGATAGCACTGCTGCAAAGCTCTACCAGGATGCCTACTGCAAGGGCTTCGTTTCAGAGCCTGTCACTTGCTCTCAATGGGCTGATCTGCTGCAAAGCCTCTCAGGCACTGTTTCAGTCTACAATAGAATTAAATATCCTTAAAAAGTGTTGTTGAAATATTAATACTAATTAATATTAATACTAATTAATATTAAGTGACAAGACTGTAAAATCATAAGAAGGGTGCTTTATGCCTAAAAGCTTGTCCATCATCTCTCCCAACTATACAGTTGTTCAATATACGATATAAAAAAATAATAACAACAACCTCCCCCACCCCATGCTTCTTCTGCCAAAGATAAATCATAAGGATCCAATCTTGCCAAGACTAGAAACAGGTTTTGCCTTATATATGGTCAATCTGACCTACAGGAAAAGGTCCTTCCCGAGTTCCCATTTGGCAGTTATGGTTGACCCTAAGCAGAAGAGCAGCAGACCCTCTAGCCTGGATCCTTGGAGGTTTCTAGGTACCAGCAGGAACACCAGTGCACTCCCATCAGAACTCCCAGCTTTAGCTGTGGTCAATGCCCAGTGCTTCAGAGGAAAGAGAAAAAAGCCCACAGAAGCCAAAAATATGTGACCTGCTATATTCTCCCTTGAACCAACTCCTTCTCCAGCTCACAACTGTAATACTGATTCCCATTATCCACAGCTTGGCCAGTATTTTTTCCATGAGGGACAATATCAAAATCTTGGCTTATAACTAGATAAACTAGGCCCCAGGCCTTGCCCTTACCTAAGAAGTCAGCTATTTTGTTCAAGAAGGGTATTTAATTCATCTGACACAAACTTCCTTGACTAGAACCATGTTGTGTTTTGTCCCATTTTCTGTTTTTTTCACATCTTCTATTATTCTTTCCTTCAATATCTAAGACTTTGCATATTATTAAATCCGGCAACTTCAAATTACAGGGTGAAATCTGTCGTAGGAAATTGGCAGTCAATAATAGTTTTGCATTTTTTTCCATTAAAAAAAAAAAAGACTGACCAGTCATGATTACACATGATTTCTTATGAGGGTACTGCAAGTACCTTAGCAGGCTTAGCTGGCATCTCAAACAGGAATTTGCTAATAAATCATCAGTGTTGTACTAAACATGTTTGTAAAAGCCACAATAAGGACAAGCTTGGGACAGTGATTCCATCCATAAGGCACATACCACAGAGACTAGAGTGACGCCAAAGAAAAATAACACAGATCTGCTCCTGTTTATTCCTTTTTGTTAAAAAAGAGAACTTCATACAGTAAACAAAAGTACCACATGATTAAATCTTGGAAGTCTGACCTACGCAAGCCTAGAAGACTCAGAATTAGGGATAAGATTGTTCTTCATGCTGTTGAAATGTTTGAGGTAGCTCACACAGGAGCCAAATTAACATTACCAAACTTGGATGTTCCTGCCTGACCTCATCTTCCCTTTGGCTGGAAGGTTTATTCTGAAAGATGTATTCAGATAGCTCAGGTTTTATCCAACTCCCTCAGGCTTTAATGGCTATTCTTAGCTAATTACAGAATAAGACTGCAGGTCTCCTTTAAGGTTCCTTAAGAACAGGCAGGGCTCATGTGTCAGCAGACATTCTGCCAGGTTTTCATACGGTTAGGGACAGGGACAGACAGGTTTCTATTTCAGTGGCTCTGCTCCTTCCTCCATGAAGTGCCGGAGGGGAAATTGTTTATCTGTCCCTGAAGGTCATCTGCTGCCACCCCACTTACAGTGTGTACGTGACTCCACGAGTGAAGACTGGACGTGTTCTGTGCTCTCACCACTACTATGCTGAGAAAAACTGTGTATCTCGAGGTAGTGCACATCATAACTTTTCTAGCACTTTCTTGGGACACAGAAAGATCCCTAATACCCTGGGGGGCACTGAGTTATACCCGGAGCTCAGGATCATTCCATCAAGCTGACCCTGACTTTTCCAAGAGCTATAGGGGGAAATCTGTGGAGGTCCATGAGCCAAAAGGCTCTAATTCTGGAAAATAAAAAGTGGGTTCCCTTTTAAGAACCAAATGTTGCTCTACTGCATCCTCCATCCAAAGCCTGCTCACTTGGTCTGGCTCTCCACGCCTAATACAACAGGTTTGATTATCCCACAAGGGATAAATTTTATTCAGGACTGCATTCTGCTCAAAACAATCACCGAATGCACTATCACTTCTTAGCTTCTGTGGTCTGCAGCCTAATTTAAGTGCAGGTAAAGGATTTAGGGCAGGGGCTCCTGGTAGGCTGTTCTCAATCAGGCCTCACTCACGCATTTCTGCTAGCACACACCAAGCTCAGAAATGTGGCAGTGAAGGTGCTCCAGAGGGAGCACCTTGTGGAAACGGAGAGCTCAGAGGGGAAGCAGGGGGTACCCCTGAAGAAGCTTCTCTATCTCCTTCCCAGGTTTGGCTCATGCAGGCTGAAGCAGGTGAGTAGGGTGTGTCAAAGAGCAACCCTTTCCCTGGAAGTGGTAGGAATGTGGTGAAGACATGCCCTTTGAGAACAAGAACACTGCTAGAGCAGGAGACTAGCCCATACTGCATTTCACTGCTCCTTGTTTGCTGTAGAATTCCTCAGCATCCCAGGGTTTGGCTTGTATGGAGCTTGTCCTGAAGACTCTGGTTGAGCAGTGGAAGCCACTGTTTGCTACAAATGTCCAACTCGGGATCCTTAAAATTCTGATTTATTAGGCAGGCTGAAACACTGTAATGAAGTCAAATCATAAACCTTGGAGCTGGTCCCCTCACACACACACATGCACACACACAGTAGCAAGCTACAAATGTTGGGAGCCAGGGGGCACCAGAGTTGGGTATACCTATCCTACAAGCGCTGGAGTCTGCCATCAATGGCCAGTCGAGGCTTCTTCCAACATGGTGTTATCCTCCAGAAGGGGGTCACCGGCTGGTCCTTCTGGCTGGACAGGTTGGGTGCTGGTCAAGTTGGAGATCAAGAGGGCGCCACTGAGGGTCACTTTTCATTGCTTTTTATCTGTCCTTGGCAGACTTTGGTGACTCCCCAGTTTTCAGGTTTGCCCAATGCAGGGTTCATTGACCCTCGTGGGACTTCCCCCTCGGTGGCTACCGGATGGCATCTGTTACCCCTAGGGGTCGTCCGCATGTACATGCAAGTTTGGGAGTCCGTTGATGAATTTTGAATAGGGCTCTGGGAGCGGTCGATCTGGAGATATTCAGCCCCAAAAGTTGGTCCCCGGCTTTGATTAACTCAGACTAGGGCTTCTAGCCCTTCAACAGTGAAGTTTAGAGAGTTCTGAGTTGCTACACTGTCTCCTATTGATTTCTTCCCTTGGTTGATCTGCGGTTTCCCTAGGCGTTAATTGCCGCTTGTTACTGAAGCCTGCTACTGTGTTACTCATTCAATCACTGATTCACTCCTCTTTCAGGGCCCGCCTGATACAGGGAAGCAGGGGTTTGATCCCTGCCCTTGTTAACATTGTTACAGTGTATAACTTACTTCTAAAAACTAAAACACATTTAGTTAAAAGGTGAAGAGTATAAAATATAGGCTACAAGAGTAATCCTATGGCACACAAATAGATAAAAATACCAAAATACAAGGGGAGATACAAAATGCACACATACAAACTTTAAAAAACAATTCCTTATCTTATAGTGAAAGAAAGAGGAAGGCAGAAAAGGTAGAAAAGGAGAAATATATGCAAAGAGGGGAAAGCAAATGCAGGCAAGAGGAAAAGGGGGCTTCCTGCTACACCACCAATATAGGTTTCACTATAAAAATCACTCACCATCTGTGCTTTGGTCTGGTTCATTGGATGCCGGTGGATTTAAGGCCCAATGCAGCTGGCACCGGAACATGGATCTATCGTCAGTGTGGATCAGCTCATACACGCTTTGGTAGATGAGATCAGACTGAAAAGAAATTAAGAAGAATATGCCATTGGATACTATCTATGCATTGAAATGAAGATGCAGAGAGCAAGGCACCGAAATGCACAACTAATCCATTGCAGCACCACTGCCCTGGGACCTGTCTCCCTTGCTCATCACTGCACAGTAGGGCACAGTTTGACCTCGTCAGCACTGCCAGATATACTAGGAATAGCAGCAAGACATGTGCCTAGCAATAGAGTTAAATAATCAGCATAATCTTTTCATTCATACTTACTGGGGAACAGAAACTCTGAAAGTGGGGTTATAATCTTGTGGTCTGTATTAGAAAACCACCATGTAAACACATGGGCTCTGTAAACACATGCCTAGTGAGAGAGTCCTGCTCCAAATAATTTAGGTTCTATAGCGACACAACAGGCATATGGTAGAGGGGGTAAATAAGTTACGAAGTAATGAGGTAACAAGGTCCTTGGCAGGGCCAGGCACAAAACTCCAAACCAGAGCCCTAGGCTACATTTCCTCTGCTGTACTGGTCCCAGATGTGCAGCACTGAAGGTGGCCGAATTCAAAAGGGAATACAAAAGGCAAAAGGCTTCATCCTGTTACATGCCTTCCCTGCAACGTGGCTGATGCATGAAGACACATGTCTGTAACCGAGTGATGATCTCGCTAACAGAGAACTCCACAGTGCGTTGTGGAGAGCATTGACAGGCACCAAGTACTGAAAACAAATAATGGTGTCATTTCAAAGGAGGAAGCCTTTTGGCTCTGAAGTGTTCCTACCTGAAAAGAGAAATCAGCCTCCTGGACCCCATACAAAGGACACATGGACTGATTCAGTCCTCGATGTAATATAAAACTACTTTCAAAAGGAGTGTGTCTGAGGAATTCCTTGCATGACTCATGGAAATCAAGCAGACTCATTACATTTAATAACCCTCTCTAGCTCCCCCCACAAATGGCTTAAGCCATGGTGGAGAACCTTCAAGAAGTTTCAGTTTGGGTTGTTTGTAGGGATTTTATTTTTAGTTCAGCTGTAAAGAATTAACAGTGTCAGCTGAAAGCCAACTGCTGGCAATGGAAAACATTTTTCAAAATAAAAATATGCTTTATAGACACTATTATTTTCCTGATGGCACTAGGTTCAACATTTCCTTCATCATTGTTCCCAGGCTGTCTCTTGCGCAAGATGTTTACATAGCAGCCATCAATTACTTTAAAACTGCAAACAGTCCTTAGCCACCAAGTATATTTTTGCACTGATTTCCTAACTGCTACCAGTACCATACTGGACGCCTGCTCTCAGCGCTGAATTGGAGCCCAGCCATCTAACAGAGTAAGTGTATTCGCTACCCTGCAGCCAAAGGGAAGATGAAAACAAGCATTGTTTCCTTGATTTTAAAAAAGGAACTGCCAAGTTCTTCAAGGAGTAGTCACAATGCTTTTGATTCTTGGTTATTAACAACAACTCATTGGAATCTTTAGAAATAAAATTCCTTTCCTGCTGCGTGTGCTGCTTTCATTGGATAGGCTCTAATTTTTGCCTTTTGGGATAAACACTACACAATGACATTTGCTTCCCAGTACCTTGTGGTCTAGAAACAGTCACATTCAGTAAGGGAGCAGATTTAGACCTGGTGTTAGAGAGAGTACAACAAGTTAACAAGTGCTGTCATCAGATCTGAATACGCACCTAAAGGTGAGATGATATCGCATAAAAAATAGGTGCAGTGCAGAAATCCCTGAGGCCCCTGACAGATGTTATACTTAAGACATAATTAACTGGTTAGTCCCTTAATTATTATTATATTCTTAATTATAATATGGCCACATATTAATTATTATGGCCACACACTCATTCAAATACTGGCAAGATAAAACAGGGAATAAGCCATAATAACTATGTGTAATAACGTTGTGGCTGGTTCCTATCATTCCTGTGTGGCATGGCAGGACATACAATTGTTGGGATCATGCATCAGATCCCATCAGACCTTTAATTTAACATCTGACAGCAGCCTGAGTGTTATTTAGAAGGTGAAATTAGATAACCACAATAGTCTTACCCTAAAATCTTTATGGCCTTAAAATCTATATAGCCATGTTACACTTTCAGATGTGCTAAAGTGTTTACTGGACAAAAATGATTCAGTAGTAATTTAAAAAGTCATTTGGAGCCAGCTCAAAACATTTTAGTTGTCCTGAAGTAAAATGATTTGTGTCAGATTTTTAAGAGTTTTTTTTCTTTCAAATAAAATGGAAAATTTCAGAGTAAGAAGTTGTTTCAGAGATAAAATTGAAAGAAATTCAGAGCTTCCTTCCTCCCTCAATACAAACAATTTAGCAAACCCAAGACAAATTCATGAAACATTCTTGTCATCAAATCACCACTTTTCATCGAAAAAGGCTTTCAGACAAAAGTTTTGGCCTCACTCCTGTAATAATGTACACGTTTTGTGTGTCCGTACACACACACACACACACACAATACAAAAAATGCATGTTATTGTAACATGCATCATATACTTACAACAGCCTCTTTTGTATCCAAATACATAAAACTCACCTCAGCTGGGTTCCTTGAATATCTTGTGTCTTCTAACTCTTGTATATCAAGAGCTTTTTTGCCTGATGAGGGCTTGTGACATGTTAAATAATGAAATCCAAGATGATCTCACTTTTTCCATGTTTGTATGTGAAACTTAATTTAATGCATCTGGATATTCAGAGCTCAAACTATGATTGTGTGTCAAAGTTGCAATTCAGACATATTCAAGAAACAAATAGAATTGAAAGAAAATGGAAACTTTCTGTATAAATACATACTAACCACACTAAATGTTAAGAATCAGTGAATGAGCAGAGAGTGAACAGAAATGTGTATCTTGGCAACCATCAATCCTTTAGGTCATGGTATATGCACAATAGATCCATGCGGCCATCACACCGAGACATTCAGCGCGTACGCCTAGGCAAGAGTATGGAGGAGCGGAGGCTGCCCTAGACCTACCATCCCCCCTTTAGATCACTGAGACAGAATCCAAAGGGCAGACCAAGTTCAGCTGTTCACTGCCTCAGTGGTTGTAGCTTCTGCCAGACAGCAACAGATTAGAACTGCTGCTGACTGCCTAATGCCCCAGCAAGGGCACCTTTCTGTCAGGGTGATGTTCCTTAGCCTTTCTCCAACCAAGAAGTACCCACAAAGCAGTTGGGGTTAGGGGTTTGAGGTTCCCCATACTCACCTTACTCTAGAGGTTGCAACATTGTGGTATTTTATAGGAGCTACCCTGCCATGAGTACCCCCATCATGTTGCCACCAGGCCTCCCAGTTGAATGCAGTTTATGGTCCTACCTGGGACCAGATCTAGATACAGATGCTTCAAAACAGCACTTCATAAAATGAACATCTTGGACAGCTCCCTATGTGAATGTGGTGTCCAACAAACAACAAAAAGAAATGTGACTTCCTTTCATACCTACAGGCAGATACTGGTATCAGACAGCTATTTTTTATGTAAACGTGGATAAATGAAAAAAACACTTTGGAAAATAAGAAGGTTGGCAGGGTTGTTAACACCATATACAAAATACTAGTAAGAGTCAAATACTTGAGCTGATTGGTGTGGAGGAGAAAAGAAGAATAAGTGAGAAAATAGAAGAGCTTTTAATAATATGCCCTATAGGAATATAAACTAAAATGTAAGGCAATATGTTGGATATAGACATTTTGCAGTCTTCAGAAAATAAAAAAAAGACATGATGTTGCACTGAGTTTGCAGCAGAAGATTTATTTCAGAAACAACATCTGAAAACAAAGGCAAGTGTTGGTAATGCTTCTATAACCAGAGTATTACAGGAAATTAAATCCGTTTCACAAAAAAGATTGGTGTAAACTGAATATATTTCTATATTCTCCCCATGCAGCAAAGGAATGTTAAAATTGTACAGTTAAGCACTGACACTCAGACACTGACAATGTTAAGGCTACATTATGTAACTAACTATACTTCCCATTAGGATATAGCCTTTAATTAGATGTTCATGTTGTATTTTTCAGGGTAAAATCCTAATACCCTGATTTTTAATAACAGTTTTGCCATTAACTTTAATGGAGGCCAGGATCTCATTCTATAAGGAGGAGATAGTAACACAGCATCATCCAGATTTGAAATGTTTATTTCCTTAACAGCACTTTGGGGAATGTCAGAATTACTTATGACATTTACTCAGCTGTAAATCCTGCTGGACTGGAAAGACATCAGTACTCTGATTTACTTACTATACTGTTTTCCCATTGCTTTCTACATGTCCACTTGTCCAGAACACATGCAATCCATTTGTGCGGACAGTGGTACAAGGCAATGCTGACTCTGACACAAGGTGCAAAAAGCAAAGTGCAGATTTCATTATCATGTAGTATGAAAAGTCTGTACTATGATATGTGCACACCAGGGGACAGAGTTACAGCTGTATAGAGAATTCCTGTTTCAATAGCTTCAAATGACCTGGATCCCAATCTTTCTTTCTGTCACAGAGAAACCAAGCTTGGTAGCCTCATGCTTCTCTCACCTAACACAAGCTCAGCACTAATACTGGTAAAGGCTAATGTATCTTAACAAAAGTGGGATTGGATAATGGGTAGCAGAAGAATGAAAATGGCACAAAGCAGTGCTAAGCTGTGACAGAACTGCATGGGAACCTTCCACAGAGACGGCATACACCTTATGCCACCCAGTGCCATTGATATCCTATGTTTCATGAGTAATGAAGTAACTCAGACTTTACACACACACAACGTACATACATACATACATATATCATTTCCAACATAATATAAAACAATGCTCCTGCCTGCATAAGTTAAAACATATGGTAATAAGCTTGATTTATGTCCCCAAAACAAGCGCTGTCTACCAACATCGGCTGCAACAGCCCACACCTGTAGGAAGCAAATTCACCAAATACAGATTGGCAACTGGAATCAAAGACAACAAAAAGTCCATCTTTAGATATGTAGGAAGTCGGAGAAAAAAATAAGGGAAGCACAAGGCCCCTGATGGATGAAATGGGGTGGCAGATAACCGACACTTAGGACAAAAACCAAACTCCTGAATCATAGGATCATAGAAGTAGGGTCGGAAGGGACCTTGTAGATCTTCAAGTCCGATCCCCTGCCAGGCAGGAGGAAAACTGGGCTCAATTGAACCCAGTTAGGTAGGCATCAAGCCGCTTCTTAAAGACCCCCAGGGTAGGAGCCAGCACCACTTCCCTTGGAAGTTGGTTCCAGATCCTTGCTGCCCTTACTTTGAAGTAGTTCTTACGGATGTCTAATCTAAACCTACTCTCCAACAACTTGTGGCCATTATTCCTTGTTATCCCAGGGGGCGCTAGGGGAAACAAGGTCTCCCCCAAACCCTTCTGGTCCCCCCTAGTGAGTTGAGTTTATAGATGGTCACCAAGTCCCCCCTCAGCCTTCTCTTGTGAAGGCTGAACAGGTTCAGGCCCCGTAGCCTCACATTGTAGGGTCTGCCCTGCTGTCCCCAGATCATGCGGGTGGCCCTCCTCTGGACCCTCTCAATGTTGTCCACATCCCTCTTGAAGTGGGGTGCCCAGAACTGGACACAGTACTCCAGCTGTGGCCTGACCAGTGTCGCGTAGAGGGGGAGGATCACCTCCTTGGACCTACTTGAGATGCACCTGTGGATGCATGATAGGGTTCAGTTAGCCCTGCCGACCGTGACCTCACATTGTCGGCCCATGTTCATCTTGTAGTCAATGATGACTCCAAGATCCCTTTCTGCCTCTGTGCTCTCAAGAAGGGAGTTTCCCATCTTATAAGTGTGCTGCTGGTTACTACTGCCCAAGTGCAGCACCCTGCACTTGTCAGTATTGAAACGCATCCTGTTTTTGAATACTTCTTGAACGAATACTTCATGTTGGCATTCCACCAGCCCAAAGGTGTTAACCTGCTTGACAGGATACAGGATGATCATGGTGGGAGTGACCAACTAGTTGGCATAGATCTTGTGGGGGAGCACCTACAAAGGCTAAATATCTACAAGTCAGCAGGACCAGATGTACCTGAGGGTGCTAAAACAACTGGCCGATGTCATTGTGCAACCAATGACAAAGTTATTTGAAGACTTGTGATGCTCAGGAGAAGTCCCAGAAGATTGGAAGAAGGCCAACGTGGTGCCTATCTTTAAAAAAGGGAGAATGGAGGACCCAGGAAATTACAAGCCAATCCATTTGACCTCAATCCCTAGTAAAATACTGGAGAAAATTATCAAAGAAAACATTACAGACAGGCTAGCAGAAGGCAATATTCTGAAAGATAGCCAACATGGCTTCATTACAGGAAGGTCATGCCAGACCAACCTCATTTTCTTCTATGATCAGGCTACTCACCACCTGGATGGGGGAAATGAGGTTGATGTCATATACCTGGACTTGAGAAAGGCCCTTGACATGGTCTCCCACAAAGTCCTCATGAAAAAAACTGGGAAAATGTGGCCTCGACTAGTTTATAGTCCAGTGGCTAGGAAATTGGCTCTATGGTAGGTCTCAGAGAGTATTGATTGATGGAACTGAGTCATCATGGCGGAGGGTGACCAGTGGCATCCCTCAGGGTTCAGTACTCGGACCAGTGCTTTTCAACATGATCACCAACTATTTGGCTTCGGGTAATAAAAGCAAACTAGCAAAGCTCGCTGACAACACCAAACTATGGGAGAGCGTGGTCACGCTCAAAGACAGGCTGGCAATACAGGCTGGCCTGGACAGGCACACGAGGTGGGCGGACCTCAATCAGATGTTGTTTAATATGGAGAAATGTAAAGTGCTCTATCTGGGGAGAAATAATCCACAACACAATTACAGGCTTGGCAGTGGTACGCTTGCTAGCACCACATCTGAACGAGACCTGGGTGTTATGACAGACAACAAAATAAACATGAGCCACCAATGTGAAGCCATAGCTGGCAGAATTAATAAAACACTGGCATGCATCTACCGAGGCATCTCATGCAAAGCTAAGGATGTCATCCTCCCTCTCTACTCAGCCTTGGTGAGACCACAGATGGAGTTCTGCATCCAGTTCTGGGCGCCGCACTTCAGGAAGGACGTGGAGAAGCTCGAGAGAGTCCAAAGGAGAGCCACATGCATGATTAAAGGCCTAGAGACCAGGTCATATGTGGAGAGGCTGAAAGACTTGGGACATTTTAGCCTGGAGAAGAGAAGACTCAAAGGGGACTTGGTGGCAGCCTATAAGTATATCAAGGGCGTACATCACAGCCTGGGGGAACATCCGTTCATCAAGCCCCACCCCAGGGGAGGACAAGAACTAATGGGCACAAGCTGACTGAGGATCACTTCAAGCTAGACATATGGAAAAACTTCTTTACAAGTCAGGTGTCGAGGGCTTGGAACAAGTTCCCCCAGAGGTGGTACAGTCATTCACCCTGGCAATCTTCAAAAAGCATCTTGACACCCATCTTGCTGGGGTCATTTGACCCCAGCAGTCTTTTCTGCCCAAGTGCAGGGGGGCTGGACTCTATCATCTGTAAAGTCCCTTCCAGCCCCTAACAACAATGAAACATGATGCATGAATCCAGCTCTGTTTACTTTTGCTTACATTGTACAAAGTGCAATGTTCTTTTAATTACCACAAGAAAATGCAATGATTTTTGAAGCAGACAGTTTTATGATCTTCCAAGTCAAAATAAGGGAGACTTCAGTAATCTGCAACATTGGCTGCTCCTGTTTAAACTACACCATCCTTTTTTTTTAAATCAGAAAAAATAAATTGTTGATGAAATCCCACCTGATGAAATCCCAAGTAGTCCTGCACTGTGGGGGAGATGTAGAAGATGTAACCGTTTGCGGTGACTGAGATGACAAATCCATTGAGAGCCTGAAAAAGAGAACAAACTCAGCAAAGTTTTACTTAAAACTGTTATTCAGTACCCCAGGTATTGATTCAGTGAACATGCATGTGTTGGGAGGACAGAATTTTCTGGGTCGCAGAGTCTATGACATGGATCAAAAGTCCAGCAATCATGTGTGAAGCTACTACCAATATTCAAAGAATCTGAGTGCACTGTAGAAACCATCTGGTTGTCAGTTAAGTCACAATTAGCACAAAGATATTTCAGATTAAAGAAAAAATAGTACAGACGCTTCCTATTTAACTTTGCTTCTATTCTTTCCAGGTGCAGAGCTTGAAGCCCCACAGATGTTCTTTATTGGGGGTTCTTAGTAGCACAGCAGCCCCTGAGGCATTTACTGCTTTTAGAACAAGTCTTTTCTTATGCTTTGCAGAATTTATGTGAAGACTGATCCACCTAGGACAGTTTGGATGCTCCTGCAGCAGAACAGGTGCCAGCCAAAAATAATATTCAAGGCAAATGGAATTAACTTCAACAAATGCACGCTGACATTTCAACGTGCAAAGATATCTGAGCTAGATCTTAAAATAGGCAAACAATGTAGCCAGGTTAACATGATGCTCTACCCAATGCTGCTGTGCCTGGCTTTGCAGAAGGGCCAGTTAGCCCTGGTGGAGTGTCATTTTAACAGAGCTATATTGCTTCCAGTACCTGAGCTAGTTCCTCTAACAGTAACTATTTCTCTGAGTATTTACTACTCATGCCAGACAACTCATGACCAAGGTCTCAAGGTACTGACTTCGCTTGTTCACTCGATTAATTTCAAACCTACACATGGCTTTCACGATGGCCAGACACTGCCATCATGAATAAATACTTGTGGAAATGTAACTCATCATGTATACAACCACCTCTGTACGTGAACTATAGAGGTCATATATCTGCTACAACTCTTATCTGGAGAGCTTAGGGATTCACACTTCCAGCTGTAAAGGCACCCAGTACAATCTTGAATAGGAACCATCCTGGGAATTAATATCCTTATAGCTATTTGTGTAGATACCTATTCACTATTGTTTCCGTTGGCTCCAATATCCAAAACAGGATGGGAGCTTCAGGTAACAAGAAGGAGCAGACAGAGCTGGGTACCTCAAAACCCCCAAATAACTTTTATTCCCTAGTCTGTGAACACGTCTACACGTGTGCTTTAATGTGTAGTAGCCTATTCTACAGTGCATTAGAGATTTGTGTGAAAAACTACTATTATGCTAATGAGCATTAAAATAGGCTACTGCACATTAAGCATCACTAAAATGTGCACTTTCACTACTGCACATTAGATCAGCCTAATGTGCATTTATTTAGTACCTCAGGGCACTTTTACATGTGCTCCAGGGCTGATGGGGGCAGCACTTTAGTTAGAGCAGCTCCAACCGCCGCTCTAATTAAAGCACTGCCACATCTGTATCAGTGTCCCCACACTTAAATGGTGGCGGAGTGCGCTTGAACTAAAACTCATTCCACAAGATTTAGTTCAAGTGCCACCACCGCCCTTTTTAAGAACGGGGACACTGATACATGAGATGCACAAGGCTACTGGAGAGTAGCAATTGTCACACTCAAATAGACTCTATTAATCATACTGGAATTCCGGTTGTCAGAGCAGCCTGCATGCTCATGTATCGGTGCCCTCATATTGGAGGTACTAAATTTAATGCACATTAGGAAAAGCACATAAAAGTTTGTGTAGACGTGCCCTGCACCTTTGAGTCCCATTGCCTATACACCACAGGACCCCAAGCCCCTAGTGGAAGTAGGTGGCATTGCAATCTATAGTAGTAAAATGCTTTCCCTGCCTCCAGGCATCTAACTTCTGTTTTCTGGCTGTCCAGATATCCTTTTCACAGCAAACTTCAAAACTTCATCGCTGTCTCGTCAGGTAACAGAGAGCATGTGGCAGCAGCTAGATAAAGATATTGATTGAAAATGATTTCCATTCAAAAGGACCCAGCAACCACAGACTTTGTTCTCAAACATGGGAACACTCGATTTAAAATAGTTTTTATTTAGGATGTGAAAATTGGAACCTCTGATTTGCAACCTTGTGCAACCCTGCGTTCAAATCTTTGGTTTCTGAAGTGACTTTCTCGCTCTTACTATAAAAATACAAATTCTTTGCCACAGCTTCAAGGAGGCAATGACATCCTGTTCACATCTGTCTCTCATTACTTGGGACCAAAATTCTTCCACATCTGATTTCATCCTTGTCCAGGCAAATACTTCAAAGGGGGGGGCCCCAATGTTCTAAAAGTCCCTCAACGTGTCCTAGAATCAGTTTCCCCACTTGAGAACCTGCAATGGCAAATATTCTCTATTCATCCAACAAAAAGAGATCATCATTAGGGCTGTGCAAAATTTTGACGGGTGTTTCATTTCAAAGCTGTTTTGACTCATTTCGAGCTTGAAACAGTGAAATCAAAATGAAACGAAAGGTTTCAAAACAGCTTTGAAATGAAATGAGGGCACTTGAAAATTTTGAAACGTTTCGAGTTTCGAAGCCAGACTGCTTGCAGCTAAACAGAAACTAAGGAGAAGGAGGTGGTAGAGGGGGGAAGGACTGCTCCGATATTGACATCTACCTCCCTGTTCGATTCCTCAGCTCTCTGATCGCTTCTTTCAGCTCTCTGATCATTTCCCCAGCTCTTCCCCGCGGGCCCCTGATCTGCACGCAGGGTTTCAGCAGGCTGTTGCTGCAGGCTGGGGCCAACAGCAGCTGCTTGGTGCGATCACTGATCCCAGCCTGCAGCAGCAGCCTGCTGAAACCGTGTGCAGATCCAGGGGCCCACAGCCCCTGTGAAGAGCTGGAGGAATTGACCCAGGGGCTGGGAAAATGTTCAGATCCCTGAACATTCCCCCAGTTCCCAGTTGGATTCCCCAGCTCCCCAATCTTTCCCCCAGCTCTTCCTGGGGGATGACAGCAGGCTGCCACTGCCAGGTGGGGATGGCAGCAGCTCTGAGCTATTTCTCCAGCCAGCAGCAGCAGCCTGCTGAAACCCTGTGCACATCCAGGGGTCGCGCCCCCCAGGAATTGCTGGGGGAATGATCAGATAGCTGGGAATCAAACCAGGAGCTCCGGCTGATACATGGTGCTGCCCTAGCTCCGGGACAGTGCTCAGCACCCTGCCAAGCCACGCTGCACCTGTGCGATGCTGCAACTGCTGTGTTGCTGCTAGGTGGGGGCGGAGGGCAATCCCCGCTGCCCTGCACTGCGAGGGCTCTGCTATGAGCCCTCAGAGGTCTCAATCACCACTGCTGCAGCCAGTGAGTGCAGGGCTTTTTTTAAAGCTCCAAACTCACCAGCTGCAGAGCATGTGCATGACATCATGCTGCTGTTGCTGCTGTCGAGTGGGGCCAGCGCCAGCACCCAAGTCTGCCTGGCGCAGCACGCACTGAGCACCAGGAAGAACCCAGTGCCGGTGCTGGCCCCAGCCAACAGCAGCAGCCTGCTGTCATCCCGCATGCAGATCTGGGGGCCCAACCCCCCAGGAGGGCTGCGGGGCTGTGCCAGACTCCTCCTGGGGGGAGTGGACCCACAGATCTGTGCGCGGGATGACAGCATGCTGTTGCTGCTGGCAAGTGACACGAGTTTTGCTTTTTGCAGTTTGAAGTGCAGTTTCCCAGAAATCCCTCCACCTATCTCCTTGAGTCTTGGCAGGCTTGGCTTCATGCCCTCAGAAGTGACTACCAACCCTGCAATTTTCATCCGTATCAGGCAAGAAATGACAAAGTTAGAGACATTGTCGTGATTCCCTATTATAGCCTATGGGTGAAACATCGAAACGCGTCAAAACAGCGTAGAAACAGCAAAACAGTTTCAACTAGATAAAACGGAACAATGCTTCGAAACAGCAAAACAACTGTCCCTTCAAAACAGCGAAATGGAAGTCAAAACAAAACTGTGCTGTTTTGCACAGCCCTAATAATCATGGTTACTAACAGAAAGCAAACCTTTACAAATAATCACAGTTTTTGTTAACTGTGTTTACACTATCTGTCAACAACTTTTCTAATGATGTATCCTGCAAATGTATGAGGCACACACATTTGGAAGGAAAAGTCCAACAGATAGATCTTTGCTGGAAAAGCAGAAATCTTGTAATTTACAGGAATGATTAAAAAAATATGGGAGATCCTGGTTACAGAAGAAAAAAAAAATTCACGCATTGAGTATGTAACCAGAAAAACAAACAGAGAATAAACAGATGTGGAGACAGTTGGTAACCACTTATATTTTTTATAGTTATATGGCACTCACCTGCAAAAAAGACATCTTATTGGATTTCAGGGTAGGGGTAAGAAACAACTGGCGACTATCATAGATTACTATTATTTCTTAATGAGCAAAGAGAAACTTGTTTTTCAGCTTAAGAAAACTCCAGTACTAACGAGTGAAATCCTAGCTCTGGTGAAATCAAAACATTTCCACTGTTAAAAGGACCAGGATTTTATTTGCTATGGCCTAACTGTTTGACGTAACTGGTCCTCCATCATCATGGTGTTTCCCTTCCTAAGGGAGACATGGCTGTGTTATTTTATCAATTGTCTCTCAGTGAGGAAGCCATTTGTTTTTGTCATTGTTAATGTTACATTCATGAAACCTACGTAGTAATGATTTGTGAAATGAATATACTTTCTAAATTAGCAGCTATTAAAATAATCAAGTCCTTTTCTTCATTGTGGTTAACACCCATAGGAATTCTTTTCGAATCTAGCAGTCCTAACTCAGAAACAATATAGTTAGCAGCAGTTTCACCTGACTAGAGAAACCAGTGATTCCATTTGTAACTTATTTATTAATATAGGGTATAAACTAAATTAAACTTGGTTAGTTGAAACATATTTCACCCATACAATGTAATCTCCAGCAGCAGTATACCAGATGCGTAGGAAAAGTATTGAGGATTCTTTGCTCAGCCAAAGAAAATAATTTCCTTACTTTTATAGAAAGAAAAGAGGAGGAAAACTCATAATATTCTAAGAGAAACCAGTTTCTGGTAAACTTTTTAATCAATTAATGATTGCTTTGTTCTGGTGCTAAAAAATGCCAACAAGTAAAAACAGAAAAAAACCCTGCTTTGAGTCATGCAAAGGACTGCTTCCCAATAAACAAAGTGTTTTTAACTTCTCTATGATATTATATAACCCTTTGCAAAAAGGGTATATAACACTTTGCAAGGAAGCCAAAAAAACAAAAAGAGTCAGAGATATTCAATTAACTTGGTTCAGTGTTGGCTTATGTTACTGGCTGCTTCAAGTACTGCCTTCATTCATCCTGTAACGGTTCCTCTATTTTCTCTCCCCGCAGAGTATCAGCTTTCTAATAATCTATATCACAGCAACTTTTTATGGGA
This sequence comes from Alligator mississippiensis, assembly GCF_030867095.1. Taxonomy (NCBI): domain Eukaryota; kingdom Metazoa; phylum Chordata; order Crocodylia; family Alligatoridae; genus Alligator; species Alligator mississippiensis. Next base: position 181,684,894 of record NC_081827.1, read on the forward strand.
TCAAGTTTTAATCTTAAATCTTTCAAATATGTGTCTAAAAGTATTTTTACTTTACATTAAGGGGCTAATACTGTAAGGGTTTGATCTCCCATCTTTTGAAGTCCCACTGCAAAGCTCCCATTGACTTCAGTGCTACAGGACCAGGTCTTAAAGCATCTTTTAAACTAGAATAGCACTATCAGAACTGGTCAAGACAGCACCCGGGACAGCTTTCAAAGCAGGACACATAGCTGGGTTTCTTACCTCCCAAGCTGCTCTAATTACTGGGTAATGGCTTATTTTGGTGTAGATCTTCTCAGGAGAAGGTACAGCCAGGAAAGGGGTGGGGAAGGGATAGGGATTCAGTGATACAGTTTCACCCCTACTTCCTCTGTGTAGCACAGTGAACTTTCCAACCCTCAAACCAGTGGTGGATACCTGGGTAGGGAACAGGTCAGGAAGGGCAGGGATCCGGCTGCTGCCACCGACCCTGGTAAGCCCAGGTCCCAGCACCCAACTGGAAGCCCTGAGGACAGCTGGGGAAACCTAGGAGGCAGTGGTGCTGGGCAGGGAGCAAGCAACCTACCACTACCACTCCTGGATGACTAGCACCCTGTGCAGCCGCTCCCTGAAGCTGGAGCCCTTAGGAGCAGGTGCAGGCCACATGCAAAATAATAGAGATAATGATGCCGACCTCATCTCTCAAGCACTTTGGAATCTATGTAGGAAAAACAAGGGATTATTCATGCTTCCAAACATGAAGCAAATCTCAATGGTTTGGGTCCCATCCTCTTCCCACAGCAACCCAAGAGTATGCATTAAAGGCAGCAGAAAATAATCTTTTGATGATAACCATGAATGAGAGAAAAGTTCTGAACTTGAAACCAAAAGCTAATACTAAATATCATTGCAATGCCTGAAATACAGAGCTGCTGGAAGATGGGGCATAGGGTTCTTTCAGCCAAGAATATCCTTTACTTAAGAGCAAAATGATGTCCTAGCAGCACTGTTGCCACCTCAGTGTCTTGTACGCTATCATTCCACTGTTTCCTTTGACTCTTAGGGGGGAGGGAGGGAGGGAGAGAGAGTGTGAGTGTGAGTGTGTGTTACCATCCCACAGTAGCCAAACCACAGCAAGATAGATCACAATTTTCAGGTCTGGTATACAAGTTTCCCATGCTTTATGCAGGTTCTGTATATACAAATTCGCTCTTATGCGATGACCCTTTTTATATAAAAAATTCATTATAGGAGAGGTAAATTCCTTATGTGATCAATGTGGTGGAAACCCAGTCAGCTGCTTTGTGTAGTGCATTGTGGGAGTGACGCACACCAAAGTAATCTCCTGTGTGGATCTGTGCTCCTTGCTCGTCTGCAACATGTTTCTGTAGTTGCCATCCCCTTTATGATAGTGCCCTGTGCTTGTGTGTACTGTCTGCTGTTGGTGAATACCAAAATTGTCTTGTAGAAGCAGTAGAAATGATTCTGGGGGTCAGTACAGTCAAGGTCTTGGAACATGTCCCTATTTGTGACATTTGTAAAGTGGGGTCTCTTTATGCAAATTTGAGTTATGCACCATTTTCCAGGAACGCATGTACAGCATAAAGTGAGGGAAACCTGTATCACAGTGTGGCCTCACCAATCCATCACTTTTTCTTTTTGTTAAAAATAGTCATTGCACACACCTGGCAAGCCTGGCTCCTAAACATTTAATTTCCATAATGCTAACAAACTGGAATACCTTATGTATTGGTCCATGATATAATTAAATTGTGTTAAAAAAGGTTTACTTGTATTTAATTAAATGCCATAAGTTTTAATATACCACTAAGTGAAAAAAGAGATCTTTAAAACTAACAAAACTTCATTGCAACACAATTTACAAAATGTGTACATTGTATGCAGAGTTAGAATATCTTAAATCTTTTCCTGCTTAGAAATGATATTATTCATACCAAAACAAACTTTTATATATAGTTTAATTATTTGCAATATGTTGATGAACATAGCACTGAGAAATGAGAGGCCTCTAAGATAAAAATGACAATAAAATATCCAATGAAGGCAACTAATGTGTAACTACTCTATCATGCAAGTAGTACATACATCAGCAATTAAATTTCTACTATAAAAAAAAGGAGATTCACAAATATAAAACCAATTTTAATGTTAGTCAACGTTGTTTTCACCAAGAAATTAAATCATACAGAGTTAGAAAATTCAAAGTTAAGGATCAAAAAGTTGCAGTCAAGTGTTCACAAGTTAGGGCATTCCAGAATGACTACTGTCCATGCAACCTTAATTCAGTGCCTTTGCATTATGACAGGATCTTTAATTATATGATTTGTTTGGGGGGTTTTTTAAACACAGGACCCCCTGTGTCAGGTCATGGGATAGATCAGGTCAGTGTAATATTTGTCGCTGTGTTATGTAGTGAAGGAGTCTATAAGCTTCAATATATAACCCTGATTCAATCCTGATTCGGCCCAGAAATCTATTCATTTCAGCATTTCCCAATTTGAGTGTAATGGGGCTCTGAAACACTTCTGGATACCCATAATAAATTCCAATGAACAATAATATGACCTGAGGTGTTGGAAGAATGTAAATTTGATGAAGCTGGGAAAAATCAACCAGTGGTAATGAGTTTATTAATGAACATATAATACTGTACATCCCCTAAAAATAGTATTATGCAGGTCAGAAGGCTTGATCCAAGGCCCTCAGAGGTAAATTGGAAGATTTTCCCCTGATACCAAAGGCCTTTTGATATGGCCCCTTGAGGCAGAACCATCTGGCTTACTAAGACACCAATACAAGATTCTTCTGCAAACAAAAGTGACAAAAGATGACACTTTTTTGTAAAAGAATGAACAAGAGCAGCTGTGGAATTTCTGACACATTAATGCTGAACATGTGCCACAGATGTTTTTGATCATCCATTGCTATTGATGGTATGACTGCTAAGTGAAGTAAAATCATGTGGCTAGTTTAAGGCCATAGAAATGGTTGGTGTAGAAGAAATGGACAATTTCAAAAGGTCTGTAGTTCAGTTTGTTTTGGGTAAGCACTAGTGCATTTGACTAAGCCTTTGGGCTTTCTCAGTCCCACTGAGATCCCTGGATCTTTCTGAGACTCCTCTTTAGGCAACCATCATCCCACAATGAGTGCTGGTTCCTCTAGATTCATTTCAGCATTTCCCAAACGTTTGATACCTGGGGCACAATTTTTTTTCCGAACTAAATTTGGTGGTACACTTCACTCTCCAGTCCACAGACCAGATCCAGTCTGTGGGCCCCATCCTGTCACACAAGGCTAGCACAGTCAGGGCCCCCATCTCACCACACAGGATTGACCCAGCTGGAGCCCCATCCACCCATTTGTCATGGCACACTTCCACTGTTCTCATGGCACACCAGTGTGCAAGGCATACCTTTTGAGAATCAATGCCATATTTGGAGAAGGTATACTAGCCACCTATGCTGAGTGATCTTCCTAGGGGGAAAGAATCATCCACAAACTCATGAACAACTTATGTGGTCTAGGCATGAGGGTGGGACAAACCATGCTGAATTAAAATAGATTCTACTAGCCTGATCAAATAGCACACACTTGTGCCAAGCTATATCGGAAGGGCCAGGCCCTGCAGTGTTAACACAGAATAGACCACACTAGTCATATAGACAGAAAACTCTAAAATCAGGCATACTTGTAATGTTACTTTAAATATTTTTAAAGAAACACAACTGTTTGGTAAATATAGATAGAAGCTTATTTTGGATAGTACATAACACAATCAATATTTAATTTCAGCTGCTTTCCTGTAAGTTACAACAGTAAGTTGCTTGACAAAAGTCAGTAAATAAATCCAGTTTAAAAAATGGATAGATCAAGTAAAATAAGTTTATTTGGATACTTCTTAAAATATGTAGTATATACACAAGAAAAATGCAAAGCTAACAAAGAAGAACCATGTGACAAGTCAAATTAATAAGGCCAAAAATTGCTAATATTTTCAAATCAAATGTCAGGATTCTAAAAGCCTCAAAACTTTAAACTATTTTGTTTCCAAACTAATACTATCAGATCCCAAAGTTCTTCACATTTGTGTGGCAAATTATCAGCAAGTTTTAATATATTTTTAGATCTTTTTTAATAGTGTTTTTATACTATTTATACATTACCCAATGCAGATGCTTTAGTGTTTAAAAACCTCTTGTTGAGTACAAGGGCTATTTTAACATTGCAATCTCATTAATAGAGGGCTTTTTAGATTTTGCTTGAAGCAAGACTGTCAGTAAATTAAACCTGAGTATTACTTTTGTGTGATACGACTGAGGGGCACTGGCAGAGCTGTGTGGCAAAGACTGAACTGGTTATGTATCTCACAAGCTCCCCAAGGCAGGGAACACAGGTCTTGATGATTTTGTTGCCTATCTAGACAGAAGGAAATCAGTTTTAATAGGAGCCTTCATGTACTTCTACAATTCAAATACATAATAGGAAAGATCACATCTCCTTCTAATGACTAACCCTAAACACCCACAACTAAAGCAACAATTCTATGGCTATCTTTGTCTTAAGAGTTGTGGGCTTGTTCCTTGCTGGTGACTACACTGTCTGTGAATGCAGCAGCCGCTCATTAAAACTGAACAATATTAATTTACCACGTGCTTTTTTTTCCACTAGCAACTAGGGTGAGAATGAAACTAACCCTCCAATTGGTGAAATGCTCTGTATCTCATTAGTAAATTGGATCTGGATGTTAAGCGTTCCTACTTTTTTAAAGGTACATTAATAATATATATCATTCCTTATCCTTTCAGGGATTCCCTTTCCATAGACCCTCCTCACCTGTCAAGTATATGATTTCACAGATTTCACTTAACAGCAACTGCTCTTTCATTTGCTCTTTTTTGTTCCCAGGTTTATACAGTTCCAGCAACAGTAGGGGGAGCTAATGGATTATCAGGTATTATTATCATTATAAAATGGTGGCATAATTCATAATAGTTAAATTTTAAAGCAACCAAGTGATTTTGGTTTTAAATTGGTAGTTAGCCTTCTCTGAAACTAGCTATGCTCACTCTCTACGAACTTCATTAATGTTGGTTGGGTAAATATTAGCAGTTCCTACAAAATGTCCTAAATTACTGCCTCAGGTCTTGCAAGCAGGTATTCCCATAACTAAAACTACAATTATACAATGACAGGAAACTCTTGTCCTGATCCAAACCTCATTATTCTCCTGTACAGCAGATGAAGGAGGGTTAGCTGAGAAAACTCACTTTGAGGAGGAATGGAAAGATTTATTTGCTCTCTTATCTGCAGGCTCAGATTAAGATGCATTGGCAAGAAAGCATGAAGAATTTTTGTTACAGCTGTCCTGTTACTAATGGTATTTTTATTTTTATTTTCAAAAAGAGCCACAGGAAGTTGCCAAAAAACATTAGCTCTTCCTCCCAAGGTTTTATTAAAATACAAGGAATTCACAATCAACTAGAAAGTCATTGGTACCCAACTCCCACTGACAAGGTCAGTTGCTATCTCATCCACCAAACGTTTTTGGAGGATGACATGTCAATATTTATATCCAATATTATAATCCAGAGTGAACTTCAGGTATAGTCTGACCCAATAATCATGAATCAGGCCCAAGAAATGATGAGATACTTTTAAAAATCATAAGATTAAAAAAAAATACTTAGCAATGTCTAAGTAGACTTTCTGAGACCAGAAATAAACTTATGTGGTCCTGCTTCTATATATAGTGTACTTGGAGAGACAGAGAGAAACAAACAGAAGTTAAATCAAGGTTTAACTGTGAAAAAAACAGCTGTGTCCCTGTGAGCCAGAAAGCTGCAGGACTTGTGTGCATGTGTGTCAAGCGCTAGAATGTCCTTCACATTTATGGTAGTGTAAAAGTAATGTTGTAGCTGTATTGATGCAGGAAGAACATCTTGAAGAATGTCTTCTTTTCAAAACGTGTCTAACCTAACCCTATCCCAACTATGCAATTGGTCCAATAAAAGATATCACCCAAAGAAATCCTTGCCTCTTCACATCTACCACACACCAGAGTCCTGTCAGGGGACAAAACTACAATTATATTTTACTTTTCTGAGGGGAGCTCAATCTCTGTGATTTAGCAGGTAAAATTCTATTTAGCACCTAGCCTTGAATCATAAACATCTCCTTTAGTGTGTGTGTAAGCATGTGCATAAATCTGGGTTTCAGAAAGTCCAACAAGGCTGTAGTAGGAAAGCAAGCATGACTGGAAAAATCTGTCCAGGAAGCTAGGAACAAATATATATAAATACTTATATAAAGAAGTATTCTGCCTCCAGGCACTTGAAAGACAATAATTAAGGGCATAGCTTCATTACAGAATTAATTTGGTTGATCAGCACCCATCTTTAAGCACACAAATTAGCTTAACTTATTTTAAAGCAGCCATACAGCAAAACCATGTGCGAGTTACTGTGCCCTCACTGATGCTGCGTTCACTTGTCTGTGTTGTTCGGATTTCTAGTTGAGATAGCTTTGTTTACTTGAAATGGCTTTGTGCGGATGGGAGCCGATTTAGGGCACTTACAGAAGTTACATTTTTTGTGCAATGAGGCCCCTGAAAGCCTCTACAGCTGTAATGTAACAAATGTACACAGCCGAAGAGTGCTTTTAAAATGGCCAATCATGTGAAAATGTAATCCTTGTCAGATGAAGTATCAGATGGGGCGCTCTAAGGCAGCGCACCTTAGGGACCCATGTACAGGTTCCCTGTGAGGGATAATTTTGGGTGATTCCACCCACATCCCATTTGGTTTTGCAGGGCTGACCTGATGCTCGAGCTGGCAAGCACCAGCCCAGCTACACCCCCATGTCTGTTCCAGAGAGAAGACAGTCTCCTCCCTACCCTGTGGGGGAGGAAGGGGAAGCAGGGGCTTGGGGGGAGCTAGGCTGGGCTCACAAGGCATGGGGACTCTGTTTCACACACCCCCAACACACACACACACACACACCAGCTCCAGGCATGACTGCCTCTGCTACTGTCAAGACACTTGTACAGGGCAAAACATAGGGCAGGGGAAGGGAGCCCCTCTGCCACGCAGGCCCCATTTGGCTCCCCACAAGACCCCAGCAGGGGTAGCTGAGGAGGGAGAGGGGGGGCTACACATGGCAGGTGAGGGCTGCATCCTTCCCCCCCTACCTCCCCCAGCCACTGCTGACAGTTGTTATCTGGCAGGGCAGGGGGCTAGGGAGAGGGACAGTTTGGCAGCCTTCTGGCCAGGTCTGGTGCAGGCAGGCTCTGAGTCCCCTACACCCTGTTGGGTTCAATGGTGCTCTAACTCATGGCACTTTGTGCAAAGCAGCATGAGTTAGAGTGCCTCCCAGATAGGCTGCCTGTGCTTGTGTACATACCCTTAGAGACAGCAGTCAAGTAGGAGCCCAAAATAATTCTGCAGTGAACCTATAGCCACAGCCACAAAACGTAGAGGTATGACATGAGCATTATTTTCATTTTAGAGGCAGTTAAATTGACGCACAGAGAAGTTAAATGGCCTGCCCAGGAGCACCCAGCTGCTAAGCAGTGCAGGATTTCAAGCAGTAACTGATACAGGACATTCATCCACTGCCCACCATCACTGCAAGCACAAAACATTCTTTGCTGTTTGTTTCCAGCAACATCCAGAAACAGCTGCTTGGGAACAACGTAGCACCAGGGCACTGACATGGTTACTGCTAACAAGCATTGACTGTACTGCACTTAACATTGCGTGGGTATCAGAGGTGAGGCTGCAATACATTACCTGAAGGAGCAGGTCCCCTTCAGAGAATGCTTCTCCATTGATCTGCAGATTAGTCTGTCCAGTTCCGCCTGGTGCCCCAGTCTGCTCAGTCATGGAGCTGCCATTGTTCTTTGCAGTGGCTGTAAGGTAAAAGGCTGAGTGATCAGTGTGAAAGTGGATATCGAGTCAACACACTCCTGCCATTCATCTTGGTTTTCCAATTAGTTGGTGTCCAATTCTCATTCAAACAAACAGGATATATCTGAAACAGGAAGGTGAATGTAGTTGAACAACATAAAAATAAAGATGAAATGAGATGAAATCTGCATGCAGTTGAAAAATTAGATCTGAAGCTCAGGAGAAACGTGATGTAGGTAATTTTTGTTCTCTACCTACTCAGAGGGATGCACAGACAACCATCTGTGGTGCTGTAGCTCCAACTTGTGACTCTTCTAAGGTACAAAGACATAAGGTACTTTCCCTCCCCTCTATTTCTCATGTTTAGGTACCTCTCACCCTGCCAAGTTCAGACAAGTTCTGAAGCTCAGAAGTCAAAATACAATGAGAGAGGTGGGGCTGCCAGGACTTTCTACCTGGACTTGGAATAGGAAGTACCAGAAATCACACCAAATACCTGGAACTATACAACTTGGCAGGTTCAGGTGGCTAGTATTAGAGCCACATAGGTATTGCTGAAGACCTGAATAGGATCTCCCAGATAGTCAAGCACTTTCTCCTTACCACAAACACACAAGGGGTTGTCACGCAGAATCAGACCCATAATCCGTCTAACCCAAAATTGTGTTTCTGACAGCAGCCAGCGCCAGCTGCTTTAGAAAAGGGATGAGGAACTGTATAGGCCAATCTCACCTAGTCTCTTCAGCTGAAATACTGACCTAACTGTTGAAGCAGAGGGTTGATTATCCTTAAGGTTTGGGATTTTTTTTTATAATAGTGGACATTCTTTGTAGACATGTAAATGCAAATCCTTTCTAGAAACCTGTTGAGATTTTCTTACCATTAGCAACATGACCTGCAAATTCAGATTTGTCATTAGTCTCACATCAGAAGGCTTTGAGGTTCAGAACTGACCCCAGATTTTGAAATTTTAGATATCAAAAAACAAAAGAAATCAGAAATAATAGTAATGAAGCTGTGAATTTCTTGTTCTGCCTCTCACTTTTTTGGCTAACTAAAGAACTGGTCTGCATTTATTAAGTTTTAAATGTTATCTACATTTTGAATAACTATGATGATTTTTTTTTCATTTTTTGCCGCTTCTCTCCTTTTTTCATCTAGTTGCAGTCTGCATCCCAGATTAAAATTGCTGCATACCACGCCACGAAGGACCCTACAGCATGCAAACTGCACAGATTTCTGAGTAGCTATATTGCTCCTAAGCACTAAAAGCCACCATCTTAAAAACCTCTTGGGACACAGGGTTATTTACCACCCACCATTTCACCTACATTCTTAACAGAAGGCTTTCTGCTCCCAGAGACACTTCTGAGGGCAGCTGGTATAATGAACACCATTCAGACAGAGACCCGAGACTTGCAAGTTGGACCTTTATTTTCCCACTATGGGACTGCAAGTAGGTGAAAAAAGGCAACTCCTTCCTTTTTAAGAACTTCACTACCTTCAGCACAAATTACAAGGTGCTTTTCTTTGTCTTCACCTTCTAACATAATACATACTAACATAGGGTACCTATACACGAGCAGCGAGGCTACGCCAACGCACAGTAATGACAATGCGTCAGAGCAGACTCAATTAATCATGCTAATTACCGTGCTCTAGCAGACTCCAGTGTCTTGCGTATCAGCATCCCTGCACTTAAAAATGGCAGTGGGGATGCTTTAACTAAAGCTCATTGAAGGAGCTGATACACAAGACGCTCCGGATGCTGTAATTAGAGAGGCTCTCAGAGTCACTTTGATTAAAGTCCTCCATTCCCCTCCATCTCGAACATGTGTATAAATGCCCATACAGACTGAAAAACAAACAAGCCAATTGACCCTATAATAGCAATAGTCCATTGTATGCACGTAGCTGCCTGAGGGGCAGGTGAAAAAATAAACACCAGGTAAAAGGCATTAGTCACTTCATTACATGCACTATTGGATGCTATCCAAATGCCATGATGATGCAATGGGATACGAAACTATAAAGACTCATGCTGGGAAGACAAAAAACTTTTCTTTATTACCACCCTGGACTGAGGATGGATGAAAGAAGGATTTGTTTAAAAAAAAAAAAAAGAGGCACATTATTTCTATTTGTGAAGTTCTTTTAAGGCTTGTCATTTTCACAGGTTCATCAGCACAACCCATTTTCCCTATTTTCTTCAGTCTCACCGCTCCATTAATAGACTATACTCCATGGAGGTATGGTCCTTTATCATCAGTCTTCTCACACCATCAAAACAGAAATGGGCAGCTTTATGGACTGAGGTCTTCAGGTCTGATCTCCCCTGCCAAAATTTGGTTGCATGTGTGGGAAGTGATGAAAAATGAGGCCCAATAAGCATCCCAAATGTAGAAGAAACCTTTGGACTTTGATTATGTGGTGTCTTAACTCTTTATTAGAGATCTGTCAAGAATAATCTTGTTCCCAGGGAAAAACTGAAAACCAAAAAGCATCAATTCAAAGTCGTGCTGCATTACGTCACGCGAACTGTAGTTCAAGAACCTCATACTCCTTTTTTCTCTCTCTCAGCCATCTTTCCTCTTCCCTCTTGGTGAAGCAAGGGGATGCTTCTTCTCATAATGCTCCCTAGTTATTGTGCATCTTCCTGGATGTAGTCTGCTTAGAGGCTTCTGTAGAACTTCTGTTGAATTCCAGACACACACTTCCAGTTTTGAACATTCAACTGTTCATTTTTCAATAGACAGAAGGCACTTTTTGCATACAAACAAAACATTTTGTTTAGTAAAAAATCCAATTTTCCATCCAAAACAGCTTTGATGAAAAAAATGTCAATCACCCTGTTGTGTATACTTTCCACAGAAATAATGGCAGCATGGCTGGCTTTTTCCTTGCATATCAGCAAAATCTCAAAGATGACATTCCTGCCATTTATTTTGCTCTGCCTGGCAACAGTCTCTCCCCACCCCCTATCCTCCCCCACTTATAGCTTACACACAAAACCAGCCAGACCAGTAACCTCCAACACAGTAAAACATGGCTAAGCCTCCTCTTGTAGACTGAAGTACAAGAGATCTGAAATAATAAAAAAATAAGAACAGTGCTTTGTACTTAGAAAGCACCTTTTACTCCAGGAGATCAAAGACTTCTCCAAGTTCTAATTAACAACATCCCTCAGAGGCATAAGTTACAGAAATGTATTATGTTCACCTTGCAAAAGAAACAACTCACAAAACTATGACAACTCTCCGGCCTGACACAGCTATTTCCATCCCACATTTTTTTTTTAGTAATAGTCTCTTCCTTCCATGACAAGCCATACAAAAGAATGAAGCCTAAATGGACTGAAGCCTTCAGTACCTAAATGATTTGTTCATGGTCATGCCACAAATAAATGGAGCCCTGAAGCTTACACTCCCAGCTCACTGCTGTAACCAATGAACCAAACAAGAGCCTGACAAAGGCCAAAAGTGGGGGGAGTGAAGAAATTAACTGGGGAATGAATCCATCTATTCATTGACCAAAAATGACCAAGCCCTGTTTTCCACACTTCTATAGGCACAACGTGTGTGTGCACAAAGATGTAACTAGTCATCGACCCTGACCACACATATGTTCCATTCCAAATTCAGCCAGTTGCGAGTCATTTGTTGGGCGATGTTGGGCCAGATTCAATTATCTAGAGCTTCCTTCTGGAAGCCAAAACCAAAGAAAAAAAAAAAAGAAAAAAGAAAGAAAACCCTTAAACACCACCAGTTTGAACTGTTGCCCAGAAATATGAAAAAACAAATTACGGTCTCTGGGTGCCTTGATAAGCAGTACTTCCCACTCAAAACCAATGAGTCCGAAGGTTTTTAAACTACGGCGAAAAGGGAACAAAGAACACACATAGGAAAGCCACCAGTTAATAAACCAGAAGCAGACCCGATTCCACCTCTCAGGTTGTTAAGCCAGTCCTCCTCTCACAGTTGGAAATGCATTCCAAGCACTGCCTGCATCTTTTGTATCATCCACCACTGCCCCCCATTTACAGTTTGTTATCTAAGGTTGCCAGAGTTCAAAAAATTTGGCAGGTCCCTCTTTGTACAATGAAGGGACATGTTCCTTTGGGGGCTCCACCATCTATTCCAGGGGTGGGCAAAATGCAGCCCATGGGCCAGATGCAGCCCGCCAGGCCATTCTATCCAGCCTGCAGGGCTCCTAAAAAATTTAGAAAATTTATATTTATCTGCCCCTAGCTGCCCATCATGAGGCCCTCGATGGCTTGTCAAAACTCAGCAAGTGGCCCTGTGCCCGAAATAATTGCCCACCTCTGATCTATTTCATAGATGAAGTGGGACTGCCCTACCTTAAACATTTTCATGGACTGCTCTAACAGTACGTACGCCTACTTCACTGATCTTCATTTTATGCTGAAAAATTCACCCAGAATGAAATTCCCAGAATGGATTTAAAAAACGGGCAAAAATATTACCCAGGGATCTCTCATAACCTAAGGTATTACTGAATATAATAAGTAGAAAAGACAGACAGGAATGTACTGACCAAAATAATGCTTCAGTGCTGGGCTGTCCAACTCATGACCTATGGGTTCCCACCTGGCCAACAAGCTGTCTGCTGCTACCAGGGTCTCCATGCTCTCTCTCCTTCCTCCCAAATCCTGTCCCAAGAAGTTGGGACAGGGCAGCACAGCCCATGAAAGCCCAGAAAACCTGCGTAACCCATGTGGCAGGGGTGGAAGGAGCCTGCACAACCCCCAGCTGCTCAGAGGTTGGACCATCTGCTTTAGCGTTTCAATTTTCTACACCCACTGGTGTCCAAAACATCCCTGAGCTAGAGTACAATGTTATATGATCCAGGTCTGACCCCATATACCCTGCCCTAGCCCAGTTTGCTGCCTGCAATGAGATATTTGCAAGGGAAAGCTCTTTACAGACACAGCTGGTTGGAAACTGTCTAACAGAACAAAGTTTCATCAAAAAATGCCAATTAGTTGAACCTGAAACAGCTGTTTGAAACTGCATCCAGTCTAAGATGTTTGAAAAAATCTAAGGAAGGTTTGAAGCATTGCTAAAAAAAGATGGGATCTCTGAGCCTGGGATAGACATGCCAGCCTGAGTTTCCTGCATCTGCTCAGTAAACCTAACGCTTTAAGTAATATTAGCGTAGAAACAAACAAGAGAATAAATATCATGGAGCAGCTACATGGTCCAAAAAATTCCTGTTTCCTTGGAAATTTAAAACTTTTGGGGAGTTGCTCTGATTTGGAATACACCTGCAATTCACAAAAGGAAGTTGCCTGTGAACTAGAAGAACTACTTTTGGCCAGCTCTATTCATGGTAATCCTATATTATGTATAGATCAAGAAATTCTCCTCTAGTCCCATACAGTACCCTCTATAGTCCTTACATGCCTAATATGGATTGGAATCTACTCTAATATGTTCAAATTCCTATATGGGGCTCTGCTAAGGTAAATACCTCAAGAACTACAGAAACAGATCTACTGAATGTCTAACCATACTCAGATCAGATTAACAACAGTCTTGAAAACCTCTTTGTTACCAACTCAGTACTAAATAAAAGAAAAAATATATTGTAAGTTGATCACATTATTAAAGAGCAATAAATGCTCTCCCTGACTTTGGGGGTGGGAAGGGATTTACGCCCGTGTCAAGTTACAAAACTAGATACATAAAGAGTGTGCCTTTGTGTTCTCTGGCCCTGGAATGAGTTTTCCACCCCCTCCCCATAGATGCCTTTGCTGAGTGAGAGAGTGGGGAGGGATTTCTTGGTGTTTTTCTAGCTCCTTCTGCTCTTTGAAGTTGAATCCCTCAGGGGTATTTCAGAGTTGAAGTCCCTACCTATGTCAGTTCCAAGGGGTTCAGGCTGATTAAACAGACTTATCTCTCAAGAAAGTGAAGTCTCATTCTTGAAGGTGTAACATTAGCACTTTGTGGAACTGGATGCCTCTGGGCATTGCTAATGAGCCGCAAAGCCTCTCTCCTTTGGTCAAAAGTGAGATGAGAACCCCGCTCAGGAGGGTTATGATATTCTTTCCATTCAGAGAATGTGCAGTAGCCTCTATGAAGGCTGAATCTGACAGGTGTCAGTCCAGGCTTCTGCAATACAAACTCATCCCCTAATTGGGGCTGTCCAACTTGTAAGTGCTTAGGAGCCACAAGGGTTGCACCCCTGAGCCCCGCCCCACTGCACTGTGCCATGGACTCCCCAGGTGCCATGGCCTGTACTGCCCCAGCCCCTAGGACAGGAGCAGGAGGAAAAAGCTCGTGGAGGGGGAGGAGCTTAGAGACCCCAGCTGCAGCAGCAGCAGCTAGAGAGGTAAAGGGATCACCAGCCAGGCAGGAGCCAGGGGCCGTACATTAGCCTCTTGCATGCTGCATACAGCCCTGTGGACCATCCGTGATGTAGTCCTGCCCTAACTGAAGGGCTCTACACAGCAGCCAAAAACTGCATGGACTGTTGAAAACGAGCTACTCTGACCCCGAGACAAACTCTATTCCAACCCTACCTCTAGATCTCTGCTAGTATATGCTGGTAGGGCAGAGAAACTTGCACTGCTACTGCCAGGCAGATAAACAGACAGCTCCATCAGTAGTCCTCCATGACTAGCTGACTTTTTGGGTTGCTTGCTTTGCCCCCTTCCCGCAAATTCATTTTACATTGACCTGAAATGAAAAACAATTTTTTTTAGTGAACCAAAAAATTAAAAATAATAATTTTGGCTCAGAGGAAATATTATTTCCTTTCAATTTCATTTTAGGAGGTCCTTTTAGTAGCTTATATTAAATGATATTGAAATACATTTGGAAATGAAAAGTTATTTTGAATTAAAACATCCAAATGTTTCATTTACATAATACTGAAAAAAAACTTTAATTTTTTTAAACTATTTTATTTTTTCCAGCTGAAATGATTCCATGAATTTGCCACAAATTTTCAAACTTTTTCAGTTTACAAATTTGCATTTCCAAAATAGTTTCAACGGAAAATGTTACCCATTGCTTTCACTGGCATTCAGTCCACACATATTGCATCTGAAACTGGAACATTCATTTATAGAAACACCAGCAACCATACATATTTCACTCATTGAATAATTTGCATATAATAACATAAAGGAGCTGTACATACATATTGGCAGCTCTGTTCACACTCATCTTCAAATGAGCATGGCTTAATTAAAGGGAGAGCTTGTATAGCAAATTACACAGAATTAGCTTTCATCTCCATCTTCAGAATAGA
The DNA here is from genome assembly GCF_030867095.1 of Alligator mississippiensis. Lineage (NCBI taxonomy): Eukaryota > Metazoa > Chordata > Crocodylia > Alligatoridae > Alligator > Alligator mississippiensis. The sequence goes on from NC_081827.1 coordinate 181,700,073, forward strand.
TGCACTACTTCCTGGGGACCTGCCAGAGCAGTATGACAGCAGGTGCCCTGGACAGATGCATTAGCAATATAACAATAGGTTCCTGCAGCAGGCTTTAACAGATTATAGACCACAAGGTTAAGGCAAAAGCTGGCCAATAATGGTGATATGCACTTGGTGTTAGTAGCAGAAAGTTAGAACAGTTTCAGATTAGATCACTGTCCCTGATGAAGTGAGCACGAGTTCATGAATGCTTATGCTATATATATATATATGTGTGTGTGTGTGTATAATCACCGGTGACGCGTAGGGGATGCACACGGGTGCACATGCACCCCGAGTGTGTTGGTATACCCCCTGCGAAAAGGCACCATCGGCAGGCAGACACCACTCACCACCACCACCATCCCACCCCCACAGTCCACAATTGCCGCTGGCTGCTGCCGGCAGCGTCTGCAGGTGGTCACACCCCTCCACCCACCCACTGCTGACAGTGCCATGGCCGCCCGCAGGAGTTCCCTGCTTGCAGCTGCCATGCTCCCACCGCCAACAGCGCTGCCACCTGCAAGAGCTTGCCATGCCCCCCCAACCTCCAGGGGCATGTGGCATTCATACATGTGTATATACCTATACACATATACATACACACATATGTATACATACATGATTTAGTTAGTTTATAAGGTGCACAACTAGATCATTGCAATCTTGCCATGGCCCAGATTTCCACAAAATGAAAATGGGGTGAAGAAACAGATCAATTATTTTCTGACACTAACACCCACCCAAAACCAAAGATTACAATTAAAAAAAACCAACCCAAACATCATGAGATTACAGGCACGTGCTATTCTGGATCCTTTGCCACAGAATACAAAAGGTGCAGCAGAAGTAAAAAGGGCTTGAGAGTTTTGCTAGAGAAACTCACGTGACAACCAGAATGCTACCAGGATTTCTCCCCTGAGATGGGAGATGCTGGATTCATTGGCCAGCCATTCCCCATGTTTGCTGCACATTTTCACAGTGTCAATCTAAGCTCCTTCTCTTTCCTGATAATCCCTTATGTTTAAAAAATCATATTCCATATTCACAAGATCATAGCAGTGTTTGTAGTCAGGGAGAGAGAGGAGGGCAGGCCTATAAGATCACATTACTACTTCTATTATGTCAGTGCTTGGGAGCTTAAATTAAAGATCAGAGCCCCAGTGCACAGGCATTGTATAAGCAAGTTCATAACCTTCATGTCTAGAAATCAGGACACATGAGGGAAGGTAGAAGAGTTGGGAATATTTAGTTTATACAAGACAAGACAAAGGAAACATTTCATAACAGTTTTCAAACTGCAAAAGAGTTACCCAAAAGAGGATGGTGATCACTTATTCTCTAAGGCTAGGAACAGAAATTACACATAAACTAGTATAAGTAATCAGAAATTGGTTCAAATCTGTAACACAACAGGAGTTCAGTGCACATTAAGGCTAGGGACAGAAGTTACACATAAACTGGTTTAAGTAATCAGAAACTGGTTTAAACCTGTAACAGAACACAAGTTCAGTGAACATAAACCAGTTGCAAAATGGCTGAAACTAGTTTAAGATAAATCTGGTTGAATGTAGTATCAGATTTAACTGATTTAAGTCAAACCACTTTATGAAACTTTTGTCCAAGACCCCTTTCTGGTTGAAGTTAAGTCAAAGTCCCCCAGCATTAAGGTTACCATATTTCCAGTTCCAAAAAAGAAGTATGTTCTCCCCACCTCCCCTGCCCTGCTGCAGCCCCGGCACCCAGACAGCTTCCCCCAGAGCTGGCAGTCACCCCACCCCTCCACACCCATCCCCTTCACACACATACACATGTATGTGAGTGCCCGCCCCACTCCACAACCCCCCAGACAGTCCCCAAGCCCCTGCCCTCCAACACCCACCCACCACAGACTTACCTGCATCCAGTGGCCAGAGCTGCTCCCACACTCTGCCTGACTGCATGCTGGCCACGTGCATGTGTGCCCTGCCTCCAATCACCCTCCCCCCACCCCCCAAGCAGCTCCTTGCTAGGGCAATCCGGGAAAACCATGAAGCTGAGCTGACTAAATACTAGACATTTGATCATATGTAAAAAAAAAAAAAAAAGCTCAGAGAGAGATCAGAGGATCCAAAAAGAGGACATGCCCAGAAAAAACCGGATGTATGGTAACCCTACCCAGCATGCCAGCTCACTGTCCCCTCCAGACAAATTCCAGCTGGGGTCTGGGGCCAAGGAAGGGGGTTAAACTCCCCTTCCCCCAAGTATGGAGCTGCCCTGCTGGCTTACTTATTGCTGACTGCGACTGTGAACTACAAATCCGAGAGGCACCTGGAAGAGGAAGGCTGCAGAGTTCTGCTGCTGTGATTGCAGGCTTCAAATCCCAGAGACCTCATGGGCAACAGGAAGAGAAAGTGAACACACAGTTCATGCTGGCTAATTGCCAGAGAGCTGTGCTCTAGAACCCCCAGCTTCTGGCTTGAGCCACTGCAGGCATGTGGCTGCATTTCCTAAATCAAATGTGCATGTCTGTTCATTTACTTATTGGTTCAATCTTTGCAGTTTAGACTAAACTGCAAAGACTAAATCAATTCAGTCTCGGGCTGCTGCTGTGATTGTGGACTGCAAATCTCAAAGGCAACAGGAAGAGGGGACAGCAGGAAGAGAAAGCAAACACTCAGCATAGCTGTGTTTATAATTCTTCAGTTTATAGTTCTTCAGAGAAATAGCTATTCTTGTTCAAGCTTTTATGAATTCAATCCCACTACCTTTTTACCTACCTTCCCCCCTTCCTCAGCCTGGCAGCCTCCCTCATTTCCTCCCCCTGTCCAGGCAGAGCATGAGCTAGGGCCTGGCCTTGCCCCCTCCACTCCAGCAATGTGGGGGGAGTCTTGGAGGACTTCTCTCTTCCCTTCCCTTTGGCAGTGGCTGGCAGGCGTGCTCTAGTGCCCCCAGGCTTCTGGCTTGAGCCACTGCAGGCACATGGCTGCATTTCCTCAAACAAAAGTGATTGTCTGCTCATTTGCTTATTGGTTCAATCTTTGCAGCTTAGATTAACCTGCAAAGACTGAATCAATTCAGCCTCAGTCTTTTTGACTGTCTGCACTTAGCCTAACTGCTTTCAAAATTGCTGAAACTGGTTTAAGATATCCCTGGATGGATATAATATCAGACAACTGATTTAGGTTAAATCCATTTATTGAACTTCTATCCCAGATCCTCTCTAGATTCAAGTTAACGCACAGTCCCCCATCATCCCAAGATGCTTTTCATCTCCCCCATAAACTCCTGCAGTGGGGGTAGACTAGCCTTGACCCAAGCTGTCTGCTCCAGCTGAGCAGGGAGGTGTGCTCTATCACCCCCCAGTTGCTGGCCTAGACCACTGCAAGCATGTGGCTGCATTTCCTGAATCAAAAATGTATGTCTGTTCACTTGCTTATCATTTCAACCTACACAGCTTAGACTAAGCTGCAAAGATTGAATCAATTCAGCGTTAGCCTAGGGGATCCTGTTAGAATAGAAGTTGTTATGGACTTAAATTGCAACATGAGAGATTTAGGCTATAATGTTCTTCCTAATATCTAACAAAAAGGGAGGTTAAACACTGGAACAGATTACTTGGAGAAGATGTACAATCTCTATCACTGGAGGTATTTAAAAGCACAGGTGAGACAAACGTTTGTCTGGAAAGATTTGTACAAAGCATGGGAATGAGAGGCATGGTGTAGATAATCCCAAGAAAGATAATGATTACAGGCAATTTAAAAGGAAACATTTTACACAGCTACAAAGGGCTACAAGCAGGCTCCAAGGTAGATGAAAGTTCAGCTTTACAAAGGATTCTGATACTTTTCAATCTGACATCACAACAGTTTAAAACAAAGTAAAATTTGCAAAATTCTCTGAAGGAAAATTTGAAAATGTATGGTATTGGTTCAGTCTTAAATTTTTGGCTCTTTAAAAAGTATTATACAATATTGCATAAAAAGCAAAAACATTTGAAACAAAGTCATTTCAAAATGAAAAATCAAGATGTTTCCTTCCAAGAATGTTGAAATGAAAAGTTGACATGTGCTATTTTCTTATCACTGGATCTCTCAAGGTTTGGTTGTCACCCCCATGCATATTGACCACCCAAAGCAGCCACTGAAGAAAGCTGCAGAAGAAACATAAGAGAAGCAGACAAGCCAACATGAATCCCTCCATCCCAGCCAGCCTCTAATCTTTGGTGACGTGCAATTGGCTAGCTTCTCTCTCATGTATTATTCTGTACCACACTCTTATTCAGCATATGGTTGTGATAAGCAAGGATCAAACATCAATGGAGGGCTGTTATGGAATTAGTACCAGAAAGGGAAAGAAAACAAGAGACTGAAGTGGAATTTGCAGAAAGTTCACCAGTGCCACAAAACCCTGCTGACAGGAACAAATTCCTGAGGGCCTGCTATTCTGGGAGCTCAGAAAATTCATGCAACAAACTGAAATAACAAAACTTCCTTGTAGAACAGCTCATATATGGCATTCAAGTGTCCTCATTCAGACTGAGTAAGTTTTAAGTAGCAAACTCCTTACAACCCATCTCCCAGGTTTAGGTTTTCTAGTAATGCACATATTGCCATCCCTAGTAAAACGTGAATCTCTGTGTTATGACTTTAATAACTTGACTAGCTATAAGTAAAAATAAGCAGCTAGAGTTTCACGTTAAGCCATTTCACATTTAAATGCACCAGTTCCTGTGCAGGCATTACAGAATCCTTTGACTGACAAATACAGCTCTAGCAATTCTAGACTTCAAGTCTCAGGAAAGGATTAGCTCTTAATACCCAGCTCAAAAGTTTCCTCAGTTCTCTGTACAGGCTCAGCCTGTCTGTATTTTGAATCTTACAGTTTCTGAATTTCTTAGAAGTGCCAGGACCATGAAGTCTACAGTCCTGCACTTCTCAGCCCAGACTGTGAATACTCCATTCAGGTTTATATTCAAGTCCTCTGAATGGAAATAAGCACCTGTTCAGCTGAGTCTTGTCCAGTACAAGAATTTTCCACCATTCTCCTACCATTAGTGCAACCTCACTGTTGTTTGTGATGACAGCAATGATTTTACTGCCATGTTGGTCTATACCTTCTCGAAGTAGACAGAGATGAAACAGAGGGTGGCTAGTCTACACTGCAAATAGCTAGTCACTTTGCTCAGGCATTTCTTTTCTGGCTGAGAAGTATTTTAACACTTATTTTGCCATGACCAGTGCTTTAACTTGTTGCATCAGTTTTGTTCACTATTATACCCAGGCACCTAGGTCTGGTGATGTCAGCATCTTAAATACATTTAAATAACATATTGAAGGAATCCTACCACACTACAAAACCTACACTATCACTGACTCAGTCAAACTGATGCCATATTGCTCACGAGTGATCAATGGAGACCACTTTAGAATTGATCCTCCCCCAGTAATTCTGCTACAATCCCAAACTATGGCCACCACAGGACCGTAAAGTCCAGTGATAATAAAACCTTCTCTGCGTGAGGTGACTGTTTTAGCTTTGAGCTGGCAGGACACATAAGAGTAGCCCTGAAGCCACACTTCCTCTAGAATTGCTGCAACACTGTTACCTCATCATGGAAGTGGAATTACAAGTCAGAATGTAAATTATTCAGTGGCCTAGGGTTGAAGATTAACTATGAAGAACCACCTTCAATTGAGCTACCCTGGCCCACGTGTGTAGTGACTGAAGCAAAGCAGTGGTAGCAGCCAATAAGGGTAACCATCAAAAAGGCCTTTTGGCCTCCAAATAATTCAGACTAATTCCTTTGCGCACCTGCAGGTACACCTGATAATTGAGGAATATGCATCCTCAGCCAACATCTCTGTTCCACTGACCCTCCAGCCCAACAGCTGCTTCTGAAAAGCTCTGTTTAAAGCAGCACTTCTGTATCACCTGTTACAGGGTTTATTTCATCAGTCAGAAATGGCCAGATGATCGCTAAAGGCAGTTGAAAGCTTGATCTAGGATTTATAGAGGGTTCTGCAATTTTTCCTCAGGGCAGCGTGAAACAGAAACCCACAGTATTCTGTACAGTACAAGCAAGGTTGAAAGCATTCTACTGAGGGAGGGAAAAAACCCCATTCATCCTGATGAGAGGCCTTCCAGGCAAGCTGCATCACAGCTGAGCACCTGGGTGCTGTCAAAACCCAGTTCAAACACAGAAGTACATTTTGAATGGAACAGAGAAGAGGTTACATTAAACAGCTACTGCCTGGTTCTCTGTTTCCTCCCATTCCTCTTTAGTGTCCTGCCTCCTTCAGTCCCCTGCTACAAGGATTCAATCTCACAGTCCCAAGACCCAAAAGGACAGTGAAGCATTTAAAGCCACTGGCCCATTACCTTCCTGCACTGGGGCAGCAGAAAATAATCCCAGATATTTATTGTCTCAGCATATACATATTTTTAGTAGAGATGAGAGAAGCCAGGTAGGACAACACATACATAAAATCAACAAGAAAAGTCTGTCTTCACTCCCAAGGCCAGGACTTCCCATTAGTCAGATTTCTAGGTCAGAAAGCTTCATTATGATAGGAAAGTAGGGCTGGAAGGGATCTCACAAGGTCATCTAGGGCACTAACACAAGTGACATTTTGTCATGCAATTGGCCCCCTGGAACACTCTACAACTGTGCCCTTACAGACGTGCGTGGCTGTAGACCACTTTAAAAGATCCTGCAACAATCTTAATCCTCATTACATGAGTGTTCAGGTGAAGGTGCTCCAAAGTTTAACAGGGAGCTTTCATAGATTTCATAGACATTAGGGCTGGAAGGGACCTCGGAAGATCATCGAGTCCAGCCCCCTGCCCAAAGGGCAGGAAGTCAGCTGGGGTCATAGGATCCCAGCAAGATAAGCATCCAGTTTCATCTTGAAGGTGTTCAATGAAGGCGCTTGAACAACCTCCGGCGGCAGGCTGTTCCAGACCTTGGGGGCTCGGACAGTAAAGAAATTCTTCCTTATGTCCAGCCTGAAACGATCTTGTAGTAGTTTGTGACCATTTGACCTCGTCATTTCTTGGGGCGCTCTGGTGAACAAACGTTCCCCCAGATACTGGTGGTCACCCCTGATAAACTTGTAGGTGGCCATCAGATCACCCCTGACCCTGCGTTTTTCCAGGCTAAAGAGCCCCAGGGCTCTCAGCCTGTCATCATAGGGTTTGCTTCCCTGACCTCTGATCATGCAGGTGGCTCTTCTCTGGACTCTCTCAAGCTTCTCCACATCCTTTTTGAAATGTGGAGCCCAAAACTGGACGCAGTACTCCAGCTGCGGCCTCACTAAGGCCGAGTACAGGGGGAGAATGACGTCCCGGGATTTGCTTGAGAAGCATCTATGGATGCAAGCCAGCGTTTTGGTCGCTTTACTAGCCGCAGCATCGCATTGCAGGCTCATGTTCATCTTGTGGTCAATGATGACCCCCAAGTCTCTTTCTTCCATAGTGCTAGCCAACATAGTACTGCCGAGCCTATAAGGATGCTGCGGGTTTTTCTTCCCAAGGTGGAGAACCTTGCATTTATCGGCGTTGAACACCATCAGATTCTCGTCCGGCCACTTGCTGAGCCTGTCCAGGTCAGCCTGGATCATCCGCCTGTCTTCTGGCGTGGATGCTTTGCCCCAAAGTTTGGTGTCATCTGCGAACTTGGCCAGTCCGCTTCTGACTCCAGTGTCCACATCATTAATGAAGATGTTGAACAGTATGGGTCCAAGGACAGAGCCCTGGGGGACCCCACTGGTCACAGGACACCACGATGAGTGACTTCCATCAATTACTACCCTCTGGGTCCGACCCCAGAGCCAATTTTCCAGCCAGTGGATCGTGGAGGACCCAAGGCGACAATTGGTCAGTTTCTCCAAGAGACAATCATGGGACACCAGATCGAAGGCTTTTTTGAAGTCAAGATATATGACATCAATCTCTTCTCCCTTGTCCAGGTGATAGGTCACCTGGTCGTAGAAGGAAATGAGATTGGTCAAGCAAGACCTACCCGCAACAAACCCGTGCTGGCTATCCCTTAAGATGTTGGCGTCGGCCAGTCCATTAAGGATGGCCTCCTTAATAAACTTTTCTAAGATCTTCCCTGGGATAGAAGTCAGGCTGATGGGCCTATAGTTAGCCGGATCCACTTTCCTCCCTTTCTTGAAGATAGGCACCACATTGGCCTTCTTCCAGTCTTCGGGCACTACACCAGAGCGCCAAGAGTTTTCAAAGATCCGCGCTAGAGGCTGGGCTATGATGCTCACCAGCTCCTTGAGTACCCTGGGGTGAAGATTGTCAGGGCCGGCTGACTTGAAGGTATCCAGCTTCTCAAGATGTTCCTTCACGAAGTCAGCATTAATGGAGGGCAGAGGATCACCCTTGCCCGGACTTCCCGGCCCTGTAGCGGGCATGGGCGTCCCATGGGGCTGATGAAAGACTGATGCAAAGTACCTATTCAATAGGTTGGCTTTTTCCTGGGTGTCAGTTGTCAGTTGCCCCATCTGGTTCAGCAGGGGTCCAACATTGCCCCTGCTTTTCAGTTGCAGCCTTGGCTTTCCTGGTCAGCTCCCTATAGGACCGGACCAGTGCAGAATAATCCTCCTTGGAGGTGACTCCCATCCTCCATCCTTTGTAGGCCTTTCTTTTTAGCCTCAGGAGGTCTGCTAGGTCCCTGGAGAGCCAGGGGGGCTGCTGTGCCCTCTTGCTGCCTTTCCTCCGAGATGGAATAGACTTAGTTTGTGCATGGAGGATCGCTCCCTTGAGGAGCAACCACTCTTCTTGAACTCCCCTCTCCCTGTGGTCACAGTCCCTTAGGGCCTCACTGACAAGCCTCCTGAGCTTGTCAAAGTCGGCTTTCCTGAAGTCAAGGACTTCCATGTTGCTCACTGACTTGCCAGCTTTTTGGCGGATGGTGAAGGTGATCAGCTCGTGGTCGCTGTCACTCAGCTTCCCATCGATCACTAGGTCGCCGACTAGGTCATCCCCAGTAGCCAGTACCAGGTCGAGCAGCGCTTTGCCTCTCGTTGGCCCATAGACTTCTTGAGTCAGGTAGAGGTCATCCACGCACGAGAGGAAGCTCTGCGACCGCTCAGATTTTGCTGAGCGATCCTCCCACGAGATGCCTGGGTAATTGAAGTCACCCATGACAACCATGGTCCTGGAGCAAGCTGCCTCAGCCAGTTCCTGGGCAAACTCCTGGTCAAGCTCAGGACTTTGGGTGGGAGGTCTGTAATAGACTCCCACCATTGTGTCCCCTGTGCCATGTTCCCCACGGATTTTAACCCAGAGGGTCTCCAGCCGTCCACCCTGGTAGCCAATATCGGCTTGCAGGGACACGTAGCTTTCCTTAACATAGAGAGCTACACCCCCGCCCCTTTTCTCTACACGATCCCTCCTGTACAGGGTATAGCCATCTATACCCGTGGTCCAGTCATGGGTGGAGTCCCACCAGGTCTCCGTTATCCCTATGACATCGTAATTGTTTGCACTGAGCAGGACGATGAGCTCCTCCTGCTTATTCCCCAAGCTCCTGGCATTAGTGTACAGGCAGGCAAGTGCTCCCTGGGGGGCTCCTTCCTTGCCCACAGATTTTACCAGGGCTGGGGCTGGGGTGGGCTCCCTTGAGTGCCGTGATCCGCTGGCTTTGCAAGGATTGCTCAGCGGGCCAGCAGTGGTGGTAGTCCCCACATCCCCTAACGGGCTTAGTTTAAAGCCCGGTGGAGCAGGTCAGCCCATCTGGCTGAGAAGAGCCTCCTCCCTAGGGGAGAGAGGTGGAGACCATCTCTTCCCAGCAGCTCTCTGCCTCTCTCGCCAAAGAGCAGGCTGTGGTCATGAAAGCCAAAGCCTTCCTGACGACACCAGTGCTGCAGTCTTTGGTTGACCACATAGATCCTCCTGTCCCTTCTCAGCCCATAGCCTGAGACTGGGAGGATCGACGAGAACACCACCTGTGCCCCCAGACCCTTAAGCCCCGCTCCCAGATCCCTGTAGTGCCTCATGACCTGGCTGGGAGTGCTCCGAGCCGTGTCATTGGTGCCCACATGAATAAAGAGCATGGGATAGTGGTCTGTGGGTTTGAGGAGCTTGGGGATCCTCTGCACAATGTCCCGGATGCGGGCCCCTGGGAAGCAGCAGACTTGCCGGGCTAAGGGGTCGGGGTGGCAGATTGGCCCTGGAGATTGGAGCCAGATTGGAGCTGCATGGCCTGCTTTGAGCAAGGGCATGAATGGATGCCAGGGGGGGCATGGTGAGCTCTCGCAGGCAGCAGCGACACTGTTGGCCGCAGGAGCATGGCGGCAGCAAGCAGGGAGCTCCCACAGGTGCTTTTGGCACTGTTGGCAGTGGAGGAGGGGGGTGGCAAGCACCAACCAGCTGTTGGCGGCCACCTGCAGACACCACCAGCAGTATCGTCAGAGGATAGCAGTGATCGCGAACTGCCTGCAGACGCCATTGGCAGTGTCGCCGGGGGGGGGGGGGGGAGGGAGTGACCACCAGCCGCTGACAGTCTGCAGATACCGCCAGCAGTGTTGGTGATGCCTTTTTGCAAGGGGTGCACCGCCACACTCAGGGGGTGCACGTGTACCCATGTGTACCCCCTTTGCGTCACTAATGAGCAAGGGGCACTGGCCTTGGCAGCACCCCTAGTCCAGCCCCTTGCTCAAAGCTGGATCATTCCTGACTAAACCATCCCAGCCAAGTGTCTGTCTAACCTGCTTTTGAAAGTTTCCAAGCACGGAGAATCCACAACTTCTCTAGGTAGCCTGATCCAGTGCCTGACCACTCTCATAGTCAGGATATTTCCCCTAATCTCTTGTCAGAAGAGCAGCAAGCAAACAGAAAGTCCAGAACTTGATTTCAATAGCCTTCACAGGCATCTTAGAAGTTTATATATACGCTGACACTGAACTGCTAATCCTGGAGATGAGTACAATGTATACACACTGTCTACAGAAGTGGTTCTCAAACTTGCTAGACTCCAGGCACCCCTTGCCCGAATGGAGGCACACCTCAGAAAATACCAGCTTAGCTTTCACTTGCATTTTGATACAGAAAAATAATATAGCAATTCTTCTGTTTCAAAGAACTCAGAAAGACCACAGCAGGGCAGAATGTTTTTGACCCTATGGATTCCTATTTGAAAGCTCTGAGTTTATGTTGTAAACCATATTTGCACATCTAATAGTGCAAACTTTGCATGACATGCCACAGCACTCTGGGGTCCCTTAAGATGCTTTCAAGAGTGCTGTGGCACCCTGGTTGAGAATCACTGGTCTACAGCACCCCCCCCCTCATCTGCAGTGCTGAACAATCAGAACAAAGGGCCAAACTTTCTTCTGTCACTGCCCACTAAAGAGAGGTGTCTCCAAACAGCCTCAGCAGAGAAGAATTCATGCCTGCTCTCTATCATGACCTGTTTGTAAAGCAGTTTAAGCTAACAGCTAGTGAGATGGACCCTGAGACACCCTCTTCTATGGGTGGGGGTGGTAGGACTCCCAGCAGTGGGGCCAGGCTCCAGGTTCAGAAGGTTTCTCTTTCCCTAGTGGGTGTTGTGGCAGTTGGGAATCTCCCAAATAAGCTTACTGATCAGGATTTGGGGCTCTCCAAGCTAGTTCTTGTCAGGCTCCGCAGGATTAGGGCTGCTGGAGCAGCCCAAACTAGAATTAGGGTTAGGGTAGAAGCGTGGTCTGGAGAATTCTTTCCAATTGGGCATGCCAGGTCTTCCAGTGCTAAGTTTAGGACACAGGTAGGTAGGGCAGTCCAAGCTAATAGTTAGTAGAAGAGACCTTGAGGGTCCCTCCTAGGATTGAGGGAGGGATTACTCCAAGTTGGGAGAGGTCAGCCTTTGTAGCGGGAAGGTTCCTCTTACTCCAGTGGGTGTTGTGGCAGCTGGAGATCTCCTAGCTACTATTGCTGATTGGGATTAGGAGTTCTCCAAGCCATTTGCTGTGGTCAGGCTACTCGGGTCAGAGCTCCTGGAGCAGCCCAAGTTAGGGTTAGGGTTACAGAATGGGTAAGGTTTGGAGAGGTCTTTCTGGATGACTCACTCCATATGAAATAGAAGAACTATGCCACAGGAAAGAATCGATTTGTATTATTGTGTGAAGCTGAAATCTACACCTTACCGAACTTCAGAATTCTGCACACCTATTTCCAGCTGCCTCTAATTTTCTGTCCTGCTATAAATCACGAGCGTTTTCAAAACAGCAAGAAGGGTACTTGTCACCACTATCTTTCTGACTTGACTGAAAGCAGGAAAGACAAAACATCTCACCAGGTTGCCAACTCAGTTTTGAAAACTCAATTGATTAGGAAAGATAGAGAGAAGCACCTGAATATCTGGTTCAAAAACTCTTTCATTATCCTTATCAGTGTCAGTCACTAAACTAGCCTGCCAGATAACTTAGGATGGACCAGATCAGATTACCTTGTTTCTAACAGAAGGGAAGTGACAAGACCTATCATCGTATGGTTCTACAGTCCTTACCATTACTTGCATATAGCTATAACACTGAAACTTGGACCAGTTGTACAAATTTACTGTTGAACCTTGACTCTATTTGAGGCAAATCCAGTCTACCCCTTGGAGCTCTCAGACTGAAATAATTAACAAAACATATCCTGTTGTTCTGCATGGTTTCCTCATGTCACCAGGAAAAAACAGTTATGGCTGAGCCATGATTTTATGAAAAACACAGTAACCAAAACAAAGAAAAATGTTTGTCAAGCCCCCTATGAATGGAAACCAGGAAGCTGTTCAAACTAGCATGAATTCTCATTCAGAAATTCTCAGAAAGCCATGCTTCCGCTGAGTCACAAAACAAACAGAGCTAAAGGTGAGATGGTTGCGATGCAGTATAGGACTAATAATCTGTTAACTCTTTGAAGAACATGTACCTAGTGTAGTGGCGCATTCTCATCAACAACAGGGTTTGGAAAATATAGTCATTGCTATAAATGCTTGTAAGAATCCCATATAGATTGCTTGCCCACACAAGAAAGATTAAAGTTTTGGTACAAATAAAGAGATTGTCTCTGTGCTGAGTGTGTTCGTCTCTGTTTACGGATTTATGTAGATAGTGTAACCAAATAACTCACAAGAGGATTACACCCAGACTTCATATCCCCAATTTCTCCTCCAGTCAGAACAGACCTACAATGCATTGACATTTCCTTGCATTCAGCAGAGGTATGCCAATTCAAAAAATAACTTTACTTCACTTCAATTTAATGTCCATGAATGTTATCATGACAGAACTTGTTACTTGCTCTAATGCAGGGGTTTTCAACCTTTTTTGAGCAGTGTACCCCCGGCGGCTAGTCAAGGGGGGGAGGTGACAGCAGCTGCACACGAAGCAGCAGTGTGGGGTGGCGGATGGCAGCAGTGGCTACTGCATGCAAGTTTCAAACTCCACCCCCGCAGAGTCCTGCTGCCATAGATTTCACCCCCTGTGTCCACAGAGGGGCGCAGCTGCCCTCACCCAGCACCAGCCCTGCTCCAGTGAGGCGGTGGCGCGGGGTGGTGGCGCCTGCCCACACATACCCCCTGGGACCTTTCAAAGTACCCCCAGGGGTACATGTACTAACACATATTCATGTGAAGGCTAGAAGTGGAATTGATCTGTTCAAGCCATGCACCTGTTTATAGCAGCTTCAGTCATCGCATCAAGGCAAAGGTTGAAAACACCTGCATTAGATCTTTTTTTTTATTAGATCTTTTGAGCATGGTATCCTGCTCCATGCTACCATGCTTCTGGTACCTGAGCTAGTTTATTTAGAAGTACCCAGGTACTTATACACTCAGTCATGCTGGGCAGTGTTGGTATACGCTAAACTCACTAATCATACTATGAGGAATAAACAGCAAATACTCCAACAGCTGCAGATGACAAACAACTGCTGGGCTGAAATGTTTGCATGAGACAGTGGAATAACTCTATGTAATGAACAAATTCATAAACATCTCTTACAAACTCCCCCTCTCTACTTAACAAAGCAGAAAGCAATGGGGCATCCAGCAGGGAGGAGAACAATGGCTCTGCCCTATTTCCCTCTGATCTCTCCGGAGAAGGAGGGATATAAGCACCATCATTTGCAGCCAGTGCTCCTCTGCTATCTATATTAGACACACAAGGCAATCCCTATATGAAAGAATGAATAGACAGCAATTTGACATCACTTCCAGGAATGTACAAAAGTCTGTGGCAGAACACTTTAGCCTCACTGGCTATTCCATCACTGACCTCAGAGTAGCTGTTTTTGAGCAATATTTTAAAAACCAACTCAACACAAAACTGCAGAACAAGAAATCATCTGCAGACTGGATTGTGTTAAGTATGATCTCAACAGAAACTCTGTACTTTTATCTTATTACCTGGAGTAGCTTTTATAACCCTTATGTCCCTCAGTGGGTTGTCTGCTTTCTTTATCCCTTTTGATCTCTTCAACTCATCTTTGCCTCTCTCAGCAGTGACCCTTCCCACACCCTTTTCTTCCCTCCTTCCCCATCTTTTGTATTTAAATTATTTTATTTATTTTTATTTAGTAACCCCTGCTCTCTGCTAGTCCATTCATAGCATTTGATGAAGTAAGTTGCCCCCTGTGAAAGCCTCTCTGAACAAATTAGTCTTGTCACCCTGCCTTCTCCCTGACTTCAGACTAGCATGGCTAACTACTTCTCTCTACTCAATGGACAGAGTGAAATGACTGAAAGGTAAATCACTGCATTTCAATTCAATTTGCAGGTACAGGCAATCAACCATAGCTGTCTTCCTGGGCTTCATTTATAGGCACAGGCTACCTCAAAAGCTTTAATCTGTTACCCAACTCCAATTTTAAGAGAGACTTTCCAACTATGTAGAGACCAGCAACAGCACTGTAATCAGAATGACACTGCCAGAGCAATTCTGCATGCTCTTTCTTTGTAGAAGAGGTCATCAGACTGCAGCTGAAAAGATTTAAATGCCATCTGCACAGAACATGCTTGATGAAGGTGGGGAAACACTAATTGCTAACACCTGATTTCACTTCTGAGCTCCCCCTTAAGAATCACGTGAAGACAGATCCTACAGCAGTAAAAGTCTGGTACAAATAATGGATGCAAGGTGAACCACAGTGAGACTAAGTACAGATGGTCAAAAAACCCAACACTGAATCAATTCAATCTTTGCAGGTAAGTATAAACTGTGCAGATTGAACTGATAAGCAAGTGAACCAGACATTCACTGGGTAATTTCTGTTCCTAGCTTGAAGAGTTTAGAAAAAGAAGTAACTGACATGTCCCCTCTGGAATACTTCATGGAACAGTTATGATCAACTAATAGCTGATATGTGATCAAAAAGGAGTGATAAGAGTGATGTTGTAGCTGTGATTGTCCAGGAATTATGCAAAAGGAAAGGATTTCTTAGGGTGATATCTTTTATTGGATAAACTGCATAGTTGGGGTAGGGTTAGACAAGCTTTCAAATACAAGCCATTTTTTTCACATCTGAGGAGTAAAAGATACTTCAAGTTCCTATTCAGGTCCCACAAATGTTCCAATTCTTCCAAGTTTCTTTGGAAGAATACTTGCCATAAATGCATTTTTGGCATGAATGTCTGGAGGTTTAATTGTAATAGACTTCATACCATTTCAAATATAAAACTGTAAATGCACAATTTACAAAAGTAAATCCTAGTGGACTTTTTCATAATTATTCCTAAACCACTCTGTAGGGGTAGTTACAAGGACCATTTCGTTCTCTTGACCTCTAAAGAAGAGTTGTTGAATTGAAGTTTAGGCCACATTACTGTGATGCTGATATTCTGCTAGATCTGCTGTTTGCTAAAACAGATTAACTGATTATATGACATTTTGGTTTTGCAATTTTCCAGTTGGTAGGCTACCCATAAGTGTTCATGGTCACTTTTTATTTGTTTTAAATTGAAAAGAGGGGAAAAGAAAACCTTCATCCAGTTACAGAACAGAAAAAAAACCTCATAGGCAATGTAGCTAACAGTATGAATTGTACACACCCATGTTCCTTGAAATATTCACAATCTGTGTGATGCACAAAAGAAAGAATGATCTTCTGCAGAAATTCACCAACACCAACATTCACCAACACCAAAACCTGAGAACTGCCCATAAGCAGATCACATAATCCTCTCCCTGTAAGACAGCAAAATTACTCTGGTAAATCATTCACTATAAACTCTTTTCTCAATTCATCCTTTCAAGTGTAGCTAGGAACCTGGCTTCTCTCTTTCTGGGTACTTGACACAATTGGACGTTGTGAGTTTTTAGCAACATAAAAACTGACACTGCAGAAGAGATAATATAGCAATTGGGACCATGCTATATTACAGGGACCAAAGTGCCAATGACCTTTCTCTGCTAGGCTGAACCCCAGTCCTAATGAAGATCATATCCAAAGGACAAACAACTAAGAAAAGTACAGTTAAAAAAAAAGATTGTGTGTTAATGGCACTTGCATTAACTCATGAAGCTATGATTTGGAGTGCAAAAAAGAGAAGGTCTCATAACACGTGGCCCATTCCAGCCTGGCAGAGGAAACCGAATTCTTGCCTAAGATGACTTAACCTACCAAACGGACCATCTCTTCAGACCACACACAGATAGATCTCTGTTAAATGTTAACAAGACCAGTCACAGTTTGGGAATGAGTACAATTTCCTGTCACAATGCAACAAGGGTCTGTGCTTCCCACTAGGCTTATAGCTGAGGAAACATGCACAAGTTCAGCCTGAAAATTTTACTACTTTGCTTTCAATACTCTTTCCCACCAGTCCTTGGAAAAAGTTACAAAAGTTCAGCTGAATTCAATCAAAACTTAAAGTACTGAAAAATGAAGAGGAGGACAAACTGTCCCTAGAGTCCCAGAGTGCGTAATGTATGTGTGAACTGCCTGGGTTCTTTTTTTGGGTGGTTTTAACCATGCCCATTTTCAGCCACTTTCCTCCTTTCCCCCCAAACTTTTGCTACTGCAACAAAACACCTTATTTGCCAGTGTTGAATTCACACAACTTCCATGCACCTCTCTCTCTCACCTCCCTAATGGTCACATTAATGACCCAGGGTTTTCCACAGCACAACACCACAAGAGCTAATTGTTTCGAAGTTGGGAGAATTAAAAATCACTCCCATTATTATAAGGACAAGATTGCTCCCATTACGACAAAAACAAAATAAGCTGCTGAGGTAATGGGGAAGGCTTCTGAGTATATAACCACAGGTACCCAAGAAATACAGAGCTATGCAGCTATTTGAGGCATGCTGGTATTGCCACAGTAACATCAGGATGTAGCAAGTATTCGATGCATTTTTCCCTCCCCTTTCCTCTCCCCCAACTTACCTATTTAGACTTCTTTGGACAAAGGCTGCGCCTTACTAAGTGTTTTACTAAGGGCCAACACAGTGCCTCAACCGCACCTTGGTGTTGACATAAGACAAGTAAATAAATGCAATCGTAATTCATAATCACCTAGCACTTATATTGGGATTTTCTCCTACGGATCTTAAAACATTTGCCAAAGGGAGGTCATAAATACCTAGTTGGTCTAATAAAAGATATCACCTCTTCCACGACTTTTGTTTCCTTTGGCCAAAGGGAAAAATTTGTCCCCCGTTTTACATATAGGAAAACTGGTAGGGCAGGGAGGAACCTGCTTCCGATTGCAGCTATGCCACTGCAAGATTTGCTGCTAAGAGAAACCGTGTCCCCTCTCTCAAGACTATATCAACTAGTATCTCCAGGAACAGACAGGAGGCTTATTTCATACAGAGAACACGTGTTGTTTACAATTTTAGAAATATTAAAGTGAAATCATGCACATAAATGGTGTATTTAAATACATATTCCATTTTTAATAGGACTATGGTGTACAATTTACGGGTGCTGAATGTTACTCTATTTTGAAGAGCTGTTTTGGTCCACGGCAGCTCTCTCAAAGAATGTATATTTGATCTTTTTTGTTTTGGTAAAAACAATATGCGTTAGAAACATGAAGAGCTTTCAGAACATCTCTATTAGGACATACTTTATATAAACCACAAAAAGAGGACTCTCCAACCAACCATTTAAACAAAACCAGTAAAGTTGGTTTGAAGAAACTTAATTGCTTTTTGTAAAGTTTTCTGACTGGATTCCTGAGTTATCTGGTCCATCTATCCACAGTACAAGCCTGAAGCTTGGGCTGAGGTAAGGATCTGAAACAATTAAATGCAAACTAAACAATACTTTACCTTAAGCAGAACTTGACCAGTCTATTAAGGAGATGCAACTGAGAGAACTTTATTACTGTATAAATAATTGTAAAAGGAGAACATCTGAGGCCTCAGGGCTCTTTAATTTATCAGAAAAAGGCATAATGAGATCAGATAGATTCATCTGCCTTCACCTACCAGCTACGCAGGAAATAAGGCAATTTTTGAACACTGAGTATACGTAACCCTTAGTACAATTTACCAAAAAGATGGTGTACTCCCCATTACTTGGGTCTTTAAATCAAGAAAGAATCTCTCTAAAGTTACAGGCTCAACCAACAAGCTAGCCTCATGGTAAAAAAAAAAAAAAAAAAAAAAAAAAGGTATGTTCCTAACTCTGGTCAGCTTGTCTAAATTAGCCACGGCAGGCTAGAACTTCAGCAAGAAGAAGATCCCTGAGGTTTTAATTTGATTTAGCAACTCGAATTCAATCCCATACTCCTCTGTAGGTTTCAACTAGAATTGCTAATTCAAGTTAAAACGCATTACAATTTTAAGATGAGTTATAAGGGTGAAATTATACATTATACTAGACCATACTAAAGGTATTTAAAACATGAGCTTGTTAACTCTGTCCTTGGGCCAACACTACTCAACATCTTCATTAAGGATGTGGACACTGGTATCAAAAGCAGACTGGCCAAATTCTCTGACAACACCAAACTCTGAAGTAAAGTGTCCACACCTGAGGACAGGAGGGCGATCCAAGCTGACCTTGAAGGCTCAGGAAATGGGCAGACGAGAACCTAATGGTGTTTAACACCGAAAAATGCAAGGTTCTCCACCTTGGGAAGAAAAACCCGCAGCATGCTTATAGGTTTGGCAGTGCTATGCTGACTAGCACTACAGATGAAAAGGACTTGGGGGTCATGATTGACCACAAGATGAACGTGAGCCTTCAATATGATGCTGCGGCTAGTAAAGCAAGCAAAATGCTGGCTTGCATCCATAGATGCTTCTCAAGCAAATCCCAGGACGACATTCTCCCGTTGTACTCGGCCTTGGTGAGGCCGCAGCTGGAGTAGTGTGTCTAGTTTTGGGCTCCACAATTCAAAAAGGATGTGGAGGAGCTTGAGAGAGTCCAGAGGAGAGCCACACGCATGATCAAAGGTCAGGAAAACAGACCTTATGATGAGAGGCTGAGAGCTATGCGACTCTTCAGCCTGGAAAAGTGCAGGCTCAGGGGCAATCTGGTGGCCGCCTATAAGTTTACCAGGGGTGCTCACAGGATCTGGGGGAATGTCTGTTCACTAGAGCCCCCAAGGGATGACAAGGTTAAATGGTCACAAACTCCTTCAGGACTGTTTCAGGCTGGACATAAGGAAGAACTTCTTTATAGTCCGAGCCCCCAAGATCTGTAATAGACTGTCACTGGAGGTGATTCAAGCACCTACTTTGAATGCCTTCAAGAGACATTTGGATGCTTATCTTCCTGGGATCCTATGACCCCTGCTGACTTCCTGCCCCTGGGGCAGGAGGCTGGACTCAATGATCTTCCGAGGTCCCTCCCAGCCCTAATGTCTCTGAAATCTATGAAACTTGTGCTAAGCGCCCTCTGAGCATCTCAGTTATGCCACTTCAGGCAAGGGTTAACTCTGGGCTGTGCTACCAAACTCATGTTAGGGTAACTTCAGTCTGCTCCAGAGAGGTAAAATGAACAATTTGCTGTCCTTCTGCATCCCTGAATGCATTGCTCCTAACCCCTGTCCCCTACCTAGATCAAGGATAGAGCCCAGGTATTTGGCTCCTAGCCATGCCCTTGCTCACATGGCAAGTTATAGCTGTGCAGGCACTAAACAGTATCAACCCTTACCATGTAATAGCTCGCAGCATGATCTAATTTTAACACCACCTAACATTAGACAGATTTAGTATGGTTTAAGTGCAATGCATAGCTTCACCCTTAGTCAATTCATATTAGCCAACCTCAGTTACCTTTGCAGTGTAAACATACCTCTAGATTGAGCATCTTACCTTAATGTTTTTGCACTTGTGGCACTTAGGAATTCTCTCCATTTAGAGCCACAGGCAACCTACAGACATTCACCTGCAGCCACCTCTCAAGGGACTGGGATGTCAATGAAGTAGAAGCAGAGAAGGCAAGTTTAGACTTCTAAGACAAAGGACAGCCAGGATGATACAGGCTTTGCTTAATATAATGGTTCAGGTTAATTTTAGTATTCCTAGGTTCTATTCAGAGGAAGTCCCTTGGAAAAAAGTTTTGATGGCAAGACTTTTAAAGACCTAATTAATTCCTTGTGCCTCTAGTAAGCTTACAAAACAGGCGTGTGTAATACAGATTATACAAGAAACTAGGCGGCAGTTGAATTTAAAAATCATTTCCCTCTCCAGCAATCACCAGTTAAAGAGAGAGAGGTGCTCCACTGGAAAGAAAAGAGTGGTTTGAGAAACAATTTTCAGGGCAAACATCAATCTTACAGCTAGCTGGGTAAACCTAGCTTTTCATTTCCTGCAACTCCTGACCCCCATATAAAACAGCACCACAAACCTGCCTATTGTTCTCAAACAGCGAAACTTTCCCTCCTGGCAAGTAGTAGCATGCAGCACATTTCAGCTTCTCCTTTTCCAAAGAATTAAATTCCAGAGGCCCCTGAGGACAAGTATGGGTTCATAGCTCTGTCTAGCCTGCTCTTAAATGTTTTGCCTTCCTTTCATGTTATTTAACCCTTTTGTTTAACCATTTTTTTCCTTTTAATAGTCATTTTTAAAAAACCCAAAAACATGACATTTTGAAGCAAAAGGTCAAAAGTTTTATTTTAAAATGTTGAAACAAAACATTTCAGCATTTCTGAAATGAAACCTTTGAAACTGTCAAAATGAAACTCTTAAACATTTTCAAATCCCCCCGGGTTTTTCTTACCCAGATTTGCAGTTTTTGTCCCCTCAGAAAATCCATTTTCTGATTAATTTACTATTCACCCCCCCCAAAAAAAACCCCACACACAGCTCTACACTGAACAGTGTATAACAAGTGCACTGAACGCATATGGGGCCAGATTCTGATCTCTGTCGCTTTGAATTTCTGTCACTGTAAAGTTAAACACAGGCTGAAAGCTTTTGCAGAGGTTTTCTTAAAAACACAGCAGTTCATCACCCAACAGCCGACTCCCACTGTACTTTGCTCAGATAAGAACGACATCCAAAACCAGCTATTTCCTATCTACAAAGAGGTAGGAGAAAATGTTTAATTTTGTGTCTCCTATAAATGCTTTCAAAATATAGAGACCAACCCTGGGAAATATTGTAAACTTAAAATTTTAAAAGGTACATAAATCAATCAACAGGCTTAAATGCCAAACCAATTACATAGAAAAAAAATTTAAATCCTTCCCTTTTTGCTAAACTATAGCAAATTAATACTTTATTCTCACCTTATTTTCTACTGACTTTACTCATAAAATGGCTGTCCAGGAGCACTTATAGCTTTTAGTTTAGCTTTAAATTTATCACAAACTATAAAAAAATCTGTATAGTCATGGGAACTTTTGGTATATGACCATGCGTCAAGAAACAATGGAAGGGAAAATCAAGGAGAGAACATCAAATCCAAACTGGACGTGCTCATAAACGCAGCAGTAAACTGGAACTGTGTCATCTCATAGATGGTGTAACGGAGGGCAAGGAAACTGTGATCTCTTGTCTGGCAATTATACCGTAAGATCTTTGGGGCGGGAACCATCTTCAACTCCTCTGTGGCCCAGTGGGGTCCTGTGCCATGAGCAAAGCTCAGAACACAAACCATCAGAATGCAAACAACACTACATCAGTGTTTAACGTCTCTCCCATGTAAGTCGAATGCATTGTGATCACTGGACCTGTGTCACTGGAGAGGGAAACAGGTCTGAAATCATGAAGCTGCGCATACCAAAAACCAATCAGGTCCTGTTCTGCACAAAAAATAATGTAACAAAAGCAGACTTTGAAAAAATCTTTGGTCCCCCCACACTTGATCTTTGTGATGGAAACATTCACCGAAAAGATCTTATGACTTCCCAGAGCTTGTTTGTTTCCAATAGACACACACCAGCAATGCAGAGGTATAACAACTCAATCCAAACCCTTTGAGTTGCATCAGAACAGATCAAAAAGATTGCCATTCAAACAGATGGGGACCTCTAACAAGTGTAATTTTTTTTTTTTACTTCATAGACATTAGGGCTGGAAGGGGCCTCATAAGATCATTGGGTCCAGCCCCCTGCCCCAGGGGCAAGAAGTCAGTTAGGGTCAAAGGATCCCAGCAAGATCCGCGTCCAAATGTTTCTTAAAGGAGTCCACAGTAGGTACTTGCACTACTGCTGGGAGGAGTTTGGTCCAGGCCTTGGGGGCTCAGACAGTAAATAAGTTTTTCCTTATGTCCAGCTATGGCAGTGCACTGTAGGTGCCGGCCACTTTAAGGGCCAGAAGACAGCAGCCAGCAGGTGCCTGATGAGGGCAGCCATTTTAGATTCAGGGCTGCCATATAAACAGGGCATTTTGCTGCTGGGAGCCAGACAACAACATTGCCTGGCTGCAAGTATCATCTGGAGGTAAGGGAGGAGCTGTAGGGGATGGTCAGGAGACTCCCAGTCCTGGGTACGACTTAAAACTGCACCCTGCCAGGAGTGGGTGGCCTGGTGGGGCTCTCAGTGGTGCGGGAGCCCCCAGAAAATGCCAGGCCAGTTACCACCCTGATGAAAGGTGGGTCAGGGCGCCTTAACCCCTAACCCCCACAACCGGGTGGGTTACCCCTTTTGGGGTCTGGAAGGTAGACTCCAGAGAGAGAGTGTGAGGCCACAGACTCAAGAACCTGTCTGAACAACCCCTGACTGGCCCGTGCTGGGGCCAGGACCCGAAGGGTCAAAGGGCCGGGGCAGAGGTGGCCCGCTGCGAGGGACGCCCAAGAGCTGCACACCTGGGGTCCCGACTGGCCTGGCAGTGGGCCAGGGCTAGTAGCCAAAGGTCCCGGGGGGGGACCACAGCCGTAAGGGGAAAGCGGCTCAGGGAGCTATGCAGCCGGGAATGAAGACGGCATAGGCCGCCGGAATGGAGGGATCATAGAGGGGTTCTCATCGGAGAAGTCTGGGGCTCAGCGTGGGGCCAATGATTGTAAGAACCAATGGATGCCATCTGCAAGGCTTGGGTTGCCGTGTAGGGGAGGAACGGAGCCGCAGATAGCGCCCCCTGGCTTCGGGGCAAGAAATGGGCAGCCTCCCACTTTATTAACAACAAATAATCAATTAACAACCAGGCGTGGCGGGCGAGAAGGCGGGCGGTTAGCCCAGAAGCAGGTGGGAGGGCCACTGGGAAATCAGCCCCGAGAAGGCCCCCCCGTTACACCAGCCTAAAACGGTCTTGCAGGAGTTTGTGACCTCGGACCTTAAATTAATTCTGTGAACAATTTAACACAGATCATTCCTGGTGTTTTTAATACAAGGAGGCTCTGTTCTGATTCAAAACAATAGGTGGTGGGGGAAACAAAATTAATTTAAAGTAGCTTGAAAAATCTCATCATCACCAGAAAAATCTTAGAGGCAACCTATCAGAGTGCTTCACGGCCACAGAACACAACCATTGTACTTCCTAACAAGGCTGTCTTGATCAACTAATCTCTCAGGGAGCGTGGGATTTGGGGGTTAAGCTGTGTGGCATCAAAGTTACAGTTCACCAGAATCAGCTAGAAGCAGCAGCCCCCTTGAATAAGCATCATAATCCCATGGGTCTCCTTTCTGATCTCTTTACAGCACATGTGTGTGCACACACAGACACAGCCTTCTGTTGTTACTGGGGCTGTGGGAGAAGAATTTAAATATGAAAAGAATTACTGGCCCACTAAAGATTTAAGCATTATACAGTAGCACCAAGACATGCACACCTTCTTGGTTTGTCATTAATGAATTTCTTGTTTCTAGTGTCAAGTGGAATTTGTTTATTCCATAGCTAATTGTTGTCTGATTCCCATCCTGTTTTCAATAATTTCACCCCTTTAAAATCAATTCCATGATTAAAATATTCTATTGCTTGATAAAAATCCTCCCTAGTTTTCTGCTACCATGGAGGTCTGGGGTATATACAGAAACCACAAAGCTACAATGCTGGCACTCAGTGCTTGGGAGAGGTCAGGATTGGAAGGTTATAACCAGTAGCATAAATAAAAGGGAGGCAACTGGGGCACCACAGTGTTTGGGGGCAGAAGGGGCACAAAAATAACAGCAGCCACACTGATGGCTTGGGCACAAAATTGCCCAATTATGCCTCTAGTTATGGCAGCTGATGGTCAAGTCTAAGCGCTTCACCTCAGCAATTGTAAAGCTGATGATAAAATCTGAGAGCAATTCCTGAAAGTCTATGGGAGCTTTACCTTCTAGCAATGTGCTTTGGTTAAAGATATCTTTTGTGAGTACCAACTCCATCCAATAGGGAACTGAAAGGCAAGGCAGTGCAAAATCTCATCAGTAGGACTTTAACTGGAAGATAGTTTAGAGGAGATGAGCCTCTGAAGTGAAGGATTACAAACACCTAGGCTAAGTACAAACAGTCAAAAAGCCTGAGGCTGAATCAATTCAATCTTCCCAAGTCAGTTTAAAATGTGTAGATTGAACCGATAACAGTACTGGCATGACAACAACTGGAAAAACACAATCCTCCTGGCACAGATAACACAATTGTCTATGTGCTAAGAATGCCTTCACTGGAGGAAAGGGTGTTAGTCTCTCCGCTCTCATTTTCTCTATATAGCAGGTAGGAAATTAAGACAACCAATATTTCCTGATGAAACAGGGACCTTGCCAATTATATATTAGCCAAATGGATAAAGTAGCTTAACAGTCCCAATTCTTGCTTATAATAATAACAATTAGGTTTCTTGCCTCATCACTGCTTGTAAGGGTACTGTGTTTCTGGCCTTGGCCCAAGGTTTAAAAAAAAAAAAAAAAAAAAAAGTAAAGTACAGTATAGTCCAACTCCCATGGGTATTTCATTCACCAGATTAACCAAACATCCTTTTTTTTTTCTAAAAACTTACATTTTTAGGTGCAGATATTTCTGATGTTAATGTTAAAATCAACATGATCCCATTTCCCACACCTCAGTAGCCTAATTCTGTTCCAGCTGAAGCCAACTGTAAAACTCCAAAAAAGCTTCCATTTACCACAGGTAAATACTTTCAAAATGCCCCAGCCTTATGTTCATCTTTTGCAGTCACATTCCTCTGGCATTTTAACATGTCTTAGGGAAGAGAAAAGTTGACTTTTCACTTTGTTCTAAAACTGAAAGTGGTGCAAGGCCTCAAAACATTTCAGCTAACTGAAAAACCAGCTGAGATGCAGAGCTTGCACTACAGGGCAGCACAGCATAACACTGTACATACAAAGGGATTCCTGAATTCAAAGGTGTGCAGTATATGCTAGTTTGCATTGTATTTATGACAACACACAACGATACAAAATATAACCTATATTAAAATGATACAGTATGTACCCCAAAGTACAAAGTTGAATATTCATCTTTAATTTGTTGAATTTTCTCATTAATTATAATGTTTATGCTGTTGTACCTACCAGATACCAACCAAGTTGGGACCCTTCTACTAGGTGCTTTGCAAACTGGAAAAATGACTGTCCCTGGTCCAAAGAGCTTACCCTTTAACAAACTATAACATGTGGGAAAGCTTTCCTCTTCCCTTTGAATTCAGACCCACCCAGAACAAGGACTGTTTCTGTTCAAATCTAAGAGTCTGTCAGGGTCAGGAATTACCACCATGATAACCCAAGGCGAAGTGGCTGATGTAATGTAGGATCCCACATTTCCATGGACTCTGACTAGTGTGCACTGTTCCTGGATGAACAAGTTGTCTTTACATTGGCACTGCTTCCGACTACAAATCTTCCACCTTTTACCTTAGGGCTTGTATAGATTAATAAATCCACCAAAAACTATGCGAAAACCTCACCAGATTCCTCACTGGGTCAGCACATGGGGTTAGCTCCTGAACACTTGGATCAGGCCTCATGTGCCCAGATCAAGCCTTTGGGTTCTGTACTGCCTTGGCCTGGTCCTGCACACCCGATCCAGTGCCCAGGGGCACACTATCTGCAAGGCTCCCCATGGGTCCAAAATTCTGACAGCAGGGGAGTGGCAATTCATGCTGCTACTGCTCCCCCACCAACAAAGTTATGGATCTGTGGGAAGCCCAGCTGGCTAAATGACATAACTGAGCACCCCTGTCCTACATGAACATCAAATTTTTAGACATTATGATCAATATCTGGAATGGCACACTAGAAACTACTATGTACAAAAAACTCACGGACCACCATACTTACGTCCACAAGACCAGCAATCATCCCAAGCAAAACAAAAAAGCTGTAATCTACAGCCAAACCCTTAGATACCACTGCATGAGATCAGAGGAGAACGCTCGTGATGCCTACCTGGCCAGCCTAAAATCTGCCTTTATACAACAAGGACACTCCAGTAGAGAAACATACTATATCCTTGAAAGAGCTGGTCAAATACCCCACAATAACCTACCACAATACAAAAAGAACCCCCCTGTGACTGGAAATGCCTGGTACCTTCCACCCCACACTAGAATGGATTAAAAGGGCCATCAAACAACTACAGCCTATGCTCAACAAAGATTGGACCTTCGCAGAAATACTCCCAGCTCCTCTGGCTTTCAAACAACTCCCTTACTTCACCCAACTCCCCACTGTTCAACAGACATCAAATGGAACACAACCTTGCCTTAACAATAGATGCCTAACCTCTCAACACATCTTCACTGTTACTACAAGCAACATCCCCCACAACAAACCCATCAGAATCCACAGATCCTACACGTCTTTCTCAAAAACTGATCCAGTGCACTAAATGCCCTCATGGGCTAAGTACAGACAGTCAAAAAGGCTGAGGCTGAATTGATTCAGTCTTTGCTGTTTAGTCTAAGCTGCAGAGACTGAACCGATAAGCAAATGAAAACACATTCACTTTTGATTGAGGAAATGAGCCACATGCCTTCAATGGCTCAAGCCGGAAGCCAGGGAGAGGTGGGGCGAGTGCACTAGAGCACACCTGCCAGCCAAAGCCAAAGGCAAAGGAAGAGGAAAAAACCCTCCAAGACTTTTTCCCCCTCCCTGCTAGAGCAGAGGGGGTATGGCCAGGCCCTAGCCCATGCTCTGCCTGGGCAGGGGGGAAAGGTAGTGGTACTAAATTCATAAAAGCTTGGAGAAAGAACTATTCTTGTTAAAAAAAACTATAAATACAGCACGGGCAGTGTGTTCACTTACTGTTCCTGCTGCCTCCAAGGTCTCTGGGATTTGCAGTCCAGAATCAAAGCAGCAGGACTGTGCAGGGTTGCTCATCACTTCCTCTTCCTGCTTCCAGGTGCCTCTGGGATTTGTAGTTCACAGTCACAGCCAGCGCTAAGTAAGCTGGCAGGGCAGTCTGTACTCAGGAGAAGGTGCGTTTAACCCCCCTTCCTGGCCCCAGCCCCCAGCTGGGGTTTGCCTGGGGGCAGAGGGAGCAGTGAGCCAGCCCTCACTGCTCCAGCTAGGGAACAAGAGGGGCAGGGCCAGTCCTGTTCTCTGGAGCAGACAGCACAGCACAGCCCAGGGCTTCAGAGCACGCTGGGATGCTGGGGGACTCTGATTTAACTTAAACCAGGAAGGGCTCTGGCACAGAAATTTCACAAAATGGTTTCGCCTAAATCAGTTAAGTCTGATACTACATTTAACCAGGTTTATCTTAACCCAGTTTCAGCCATTTTGAAACTGGTTTATTTGCACTGAACTTCTGTTCTGTTACAGGTTTAAAACAGCTTCTGATCACTTAAACCGGTTAATGTATAACGTCTATCTTTAGCCATGGTAACTATGTGAGTAAAACTAAACAGCAACTATGCACCAAAATGATACACCAGAATGACCTCTCACAGAAAAAACAATGAGGGACAGAAACACATACACATCAGTTGGAGCCTATTTTTCATAGAACAGACATTCCCTTTCTGACCTCACTATCCTCATGCTCAAGGGAAATGTACCAAACACCTTTAAAAGGTAAGCTTGGGAACTGAAATTCATAGCTGACTGGACACAAACAACCAAGGACTGAACATCAATATGAATTTTAGGACACACTATAATTTATTTGAATCCTAAAATTCTTCCTACACACTACAGGTGATAATGACTCTCCTCCTTTTTGATATGTTTTGATCTGTCAGTAATCAAACTTCTTTTTGTCTTCTAATTGTTTGTTTGCTACCCCTGAGAGTTTCTCCCCCTTCCAATTCCACAGCTTTACCCACTGTTCCTAACAATAGCTCTGCTTGCTTCCTTCCTCCCACCTGGTGACGAATAACTTGCTTTCAAAAGCTTGTCTACCTTTATCCATACCATGCAGCCAGTACAACAAAAGATATCACCGCAAAAAATCCTTACCTCTCACATAATTCCTGGATCATCACAGCTACAACATCACCCTCACACTGCTAAAATCATCTGGCAACTTAACTTTGGATCTCCTGTGACTGAGGACAATTATGGTAATTACAGCACTAAGAGCATGAAGTTATAGCAATCACACAAAGAAACAGGCAATTTAATGTCATAACAGGCTTGGTTACTAGTGTTTAAGGAGATCTGTGCACCTTACAGAAATCAAGAAACAAGGAAGAAGTGTGTTTTGGTTAAGATACCTCTGAGTAGGAAGGGGTACTACTTTAGTTAATCAGTCACATTAATTGGAGCTGCTAGAAAATGACATTTAGGGTGTAATTCATTATGGGATTAGCTAAGGATAATTACTGGATGTAAGCAATATTGCTTTAAATGGAGTATCTACTTTGAGTGCTCAAAAGGAAACAAACAAAGATTACTTCCTTTGGTGACAACCACGGTACTGGTGCATGTGTGCGCATGTTTAGTACTATACTAAACACAGTAAAAGAACTGCAGGTCTGCTTCTTTCCCTCTTGGATCTTAAAATGATTTGCTCCCATATTAGAAAACTTAGAACAACATCCCCTTTTGTGGAGGCCTGTTTATTAACTCTTTTGCATAATACAATAGTCTTTCAGTCCCTCAAATCCATTTAGTCTCCTACAGACCTGGGTACTAATTGAGACTGGACTTCCAGCCCTGAGATAGGACAGCTCAGCTGCTGTCACCCTCCTAATGCTCTCTCCTTCCCAGGGCTTGTTCTGCTTGGCTGGTAAGGAGAGAAGTCTTGACCTGCCCTGCCAGGTTCTTGGTACTGGGATTAGAGCAGGTAGGAAATGTTCTGTCAGAATTTTTCCTTACAGGAGATGTAAGGTTGCCAACTCTGACTGAAGCTATTCCAGGAGATTTTTGTTTCCAACATGATGTAATGTCATGAATTGTACTGTTCAGCCCATTCACAATATCAGTCTCCCAGACTGCTTTCAGTAGTCACTGGGAGATCGATACCGATTCCGGTAGACTCCCGGGCAATCCAGGAGGGCTGGCCCTAAGGAGATGTGGTCCAGGCAGGGAACCAAACCCATGAAAGAGAATGGAGACACAGGCACCTGAAGTACAATTCCTGTGAGGTAGCTTAGGAGCATTCCTGAATCAAAATATTTTTGTTTAGGCAAAATTTTTCATTCTTCCACATTCCACAGAAAATTTGGGGGGATTGATTTTCAGGGGGAAAAAAAAAGCAATTTTCTGTAAAACATTTGGATTAAAATGACCTTTTTTTTTTTTGTTTTAACTGAAGTCTTCCACGAAGAAAAGAAACACAACAGCTGTAATCAAGATAGAGCGAGGGTGCTCAGATGTATCTTTAGGCTCATAGGGCTCCCCAAGGGGCTAAAGTTTAGCAAGAGAGGATCAATGGCTGCATTAACTGCTGCTCCCCTGACTAAATTTCTGGACCTATAGGATGCTCTGCAGGCCAGATAACTTGGCTCTACATGCCAGACTGTGCCAGGGCACAGCCAGATCTAGGCATATGGGACTGTAACATGGTGCAGCTAACCCCAGGCAGAATCCAGCCTGTGGACCAACCCTGCACCATTCATCCAGCCGGTGGGGCCAGAAGGTTGGGTGTCACTGTGACAGCGTAGTCTCTCTCTTCACAACATGCTCTATGGTTAGCTATGCCATATTGCTTGCTTCCCAAGCCAGTATTAGAGAAATACTGGCCAATCTGGAGATTAGCTACTGGACAAGATGGGCCACAGGTCTGATCCACTCAGGCTGTTCCTACTTTAGTGCAGTGCAAAGAGAAAAGAGCAAGGTAAGCTAGGGAGACGAATTAAAAACCTGTACGAAAGACCCAACTGCCAAAAGAAGATTGCTTTAAAGATTTTTTAAAAAGTCACTGCAGAAAAGGTGGTATTTTTAGCTACATCTCAAGAACTTCCCAAGTTCTCTACAAGGAGCTAAAAACTGATCCCATATAAACAGGAAACGTCAACTTGTTTTCTGTACATTAAAGTTGAAATACATAAATAGATAAACTGAAGCAAAGCAGATGTTCCCACCCTGGAGGAATCATAGCTGACAGGCACTACCTTCTCTGCCTCAAAATACAATTATTGTTTTTTTCTTATTCTACAGTACCCACAAGTACAGTCATTGTCCACCAAAGAACTTGAAATCTTGGGTCCTAATCCTACAGCAAAATAGTTTTCCTTCTTAATATTTATAATGCTCCTGAACTGGGCACCTCTGAAATAGAAATGAATACTGAAAGTGACTTGTGGCACAGACCATTTTGCATTTGAAGAGTGCCTAGCATACCAATGTCCTAGTCTTGGGGGCTATCACAATTATACTAACTATATTTGTGACAAAGCTTCTTCTTTCAGCCCTTTCTCTAATCTAACAATTACAAGATATGGAAAGCACCAGTCCAAACAGTCCCCTTTAAGTAGAATACATAATCTGCTTCTTCAGTCATTGCAAACACATCAACAGGAGGATCCTAGGCCCTTGAAAAGCTGTCCTGAATATGGTGCAGCAAAGCACAGGTAGGAAACAGTTAGCGACTTAAAACAAGGCTGTAGTTTTTCATCTAGTCAGCTTTATACATGCCCATATCCATATCATCTACATCTATAGAGAAGCGAAAACAATTTTAATTAGATGAACACAATACATTTGTCCATAGTAGAAGAGTTAAGGTGTCCCTTCCATCATATGCTTCAAAAGAAAGAAAGAACTGAATTTTCTTGAATTCAGTTCCTTCTATTTTATTTTAATGGGTAGAAGCTTGCTGCTGAAGCATTTCCTGCACGATGGAGTGATAAGCCCACGTGGCCCAAGTTGGAACACAAGAATGAATGGAGAAGGGTCTTGAGAAATGTGGGAAGTATCCTCCTCATAGTTAAATTTCAATTGCAAGAACTCTGAAAAGAAATGCTTTCCTTCCTTTTTGCTTTTGTGAGCTGTCAGCTACCACTACTGGCCCTAAACAGCCATCATACATTCATTTTTTAGGGCTGCCAAACAGAGCCTTTGCTTGTAAACTAAGTTCATGCACCACATTTTCATCTCAATGGACAGCATTCCTCATGAAACAAGGAAGATAAAAACATGTTGTTGATGGTCTTGAGTAATAAACATATTTTCTTGACCCAAATATTTTGTGCTTTGTGTAGTGACATTGCCAGCTCTTGTGGTTTTGCCACAAGACTTATGGTATTTGATATTTTTCTTATAACCCATTTTGCATATTTATTATATGAGAATTTCAACTTTTATTTAAAAACAGGGTTCTTGCCCTCATGGTTGGAGAGAAAAGGCTTGGAAACATGAACCCTAAATGTTCCAGAAACCAAATAAAAATATTTCAATTTTAAGGTTTTAAAGGCAACCTCAGGAGATGCAGAGAAATCTGACTTGAGGGGGTAGGGTGTGTTATGACTGGGCCTGGAGATCCTACTTTTGACAAAAGACTAGATGTTTTGAAGAGAGCCCGGGGCTCCAATTTTAAGTGCTCAGCACTGGGGGCAAGGGAATGTGGACCCATTACATAAGAATTTTATGAATTTCATGCAATTTACTAACTGGCATAGACTATCCAGCTATATTAGGGTTAATGGATATTTATTCTACACTTGTATTGCTTAAATTTATTGGGTGCTGGTGCCAAGAAGAATAATAGCAGCCACATAAGAACACTACTAAACCATATATTTGAAAGATAATAAGGAAGGAAAAAATGCTTTAGCCTACTTAGTTTATAATAGACATCACCTGGGGACAGCAGCCCAAAGTAAAGTGTGAGAGCCAGAGAATCACAGGATTTTATCTTGTGGTCTGAGACATGGAGGAAGTTGTCCTTAAGAAGTCCAAGATGCAGGTAGCCTATCTTACTCAGTATCCAGAATGGCAGCCAAATTTTTCAAAGGATTCACAACCTGCTGCATACCCAATTTACCGATATTCTTTGGAAATTTGGCCACCAGCTTAATTTCCCATCTGGATTTTAAGACTGCAGCAGCCTTGCTCTGGAGGCTGAGCTTTCCGTTCCCAAAACAGGAAACATTTTTTTAATCATCTTTGGGAGAAAGAGGGAAGACAGCTATACTCTCACAATCACCATTAGGGGGAACTCTTTCTTCTTAATTAACACTGATGTCATGATGCCCCATTCAGATCCCTAGTGCAGGGGTGGGCAAAATGCGGCCCAGCAACTGGATGCAGCCCGCCAAGTCATTCTATCCAGCCCGCGGGGCCCCTAAAGATTTAGAACGTTAATATTTTTCTGCTCCTGGCTGCCTATCATGCGGCCCTTGTTGGTTTGCCAAAACTCAGTAAGTGGCCCTCCATCCAAAATAATTGCCCACCCCTGCCCTAGTAGATCTCGGGTCCACTGTGATCAGCACTGTGGAAACATAATGTATATGCTCCACATTTTAAAAAGGAGATGGAGAAGTTAGAGAGGGTTCAGACATTGACAACAAAGATGATAAAGGGCTTGGAAAGCAAGTCATCCAAGGAGAGGCTGAAGGAGCTAGGCATGTTCAGCTTGCAGTAAAGGTGCTCAAGAGGGGATACAATATCAGTCTTCAAATACTTGAAAGGTTGCCATAAAGAAGAGGGAAAGCACCTTTTCTCTCCAGATGCAGAAAAGAGAACACAGACCAACGGTTTGAAGTTGCAGCAAAGTAAGTTTAGATTGGATATTTAGAAAATCTTCTTTAGTGTTAGAACATTGGAATAGACTTCCTAGGGAAGTTGTGGACTCTCCATCACTGGAGGTGCTCAAAAAGCCACTGGTCAGGGATGATCTAGGCATAGATATGCCTATGTTCTGCTATAGGCATTTCCCATGCTTCTGAGCTTTTCTGGTTCCCCCCACCTTTTTCTGCTACATATGCCATGGTGTTTTTAAGCCTTCCTTACAGGCATCGGGTGTTGGCTACAGCCAAGGCTGGGGATTTGACTAAGGTATGCCAATACTCCTGCTGGGACCAAAGCTGGAGGCTCCTGGCTAGATGGTCTTGTCCCTCTCCTCAGGGTCAAATTGATCACCATATCTGGAGTCAGGAAGGAATTTTACCCTGTGGTCAGACTGGTATGAACTGTGGGGTTTGTTGCCTTCATCTACAGTGGGGGAGGTGGCTCTCTACCTGGGATCTCTTGAGTGAATATTAACAAACTTTTATAGCAGCAGGACATTGGCTGCCATAGTTCCCCTGCTTTATCTGTTACAAGTTGTGTTGTGTCAGGGTTGACACCAGCCCTATGAATAGTTAGAATATGGATTGCATAGGATGTCTTGGACAGGGATGATCCTGCCTCAGACAGGGGGCTGGAATAGCCATACTAGTCCCTTCCAGCCATACTTCACTATGATTCTATGACACATAGAGCTTATAGTAGTTGCTAGTGCTATTGGAGCTACACTTCTGAGTGGGGAAAAATTACAGATAAGAGTTCCTTCCTGCCAGTAAGGACTCAGCCATTATGGTGCAACTAGCAAAGCAATATACATGCTGCTTTGAAGGCAGAGGGTGAGAAGTGATACTACATAATGTCTTATTTACATTACTTCCTAAACACCCTTATCCAATTGCTCTAGGTGCTTAAACAGCTGTAAAGAAATCACAGCACAGATCATGTAAATAAGCCAATCCCTATCCAAACTAATTCCATAACAAAAATCCAGCTGTTTAGCCAGAGCAGTGCAATAAACAAATACCTCAGCTTGCTACAAAACCCAATTTAACTCCCCACTTTTCATTTTCCAGGGTGCAGAAAATACCTGCATGGAATTAGAAGCCCAAATGGCTTCTCAAATGGCTTCTTAAACCACACAGATGCTTACCCCCACAGTTTCAACTGTGAAAAAGCTATGGCAGACAAGAGTTGATTTTCCTTTCTTACCCTTCAGAATCAGCTCCTGGAGGATTCCCCCTACCTCAGATTAAAATCACATTTTAGACTTAGTGACTTCATCTCCTGCCCTAACTTCCTAAAATTAAAATCAAAACTGGAGTAAAACTTTACAAGTGGTAAACACAGCAATCCCAAGAGTTCTTTGCAAAAGCTTCAAAAGAAAACATCTGGGAACTAGTGTGCGATAAGAATCATAGCATGATAATAGGGCATTTCTTGAGCCCTCACTTCTTAATGAGTGGCAAACTCTGTGATTTTAAAGCCAAAGGCAAAAATGAGAGCAAATTCCCTAAACATTACATCCTGGTTGTCTGGCTATATGAGGTTTAAGCTCACAGCTACATTTGTCTCTGCTATGACCTTTACAAAGAATGGTTTTGAAGTTTGGGCAGCTTCAAGGGAACTCCATTTGGTATTCAAGTTCCAGACATTGTTTGCCAATCAGATTAAATTATTATTCCCATTCTAAAATGCTCATCATAGCAGGGGCTTGTTTGCAGGGCATAAAAAAGACAACAGTTTTTGTTATAATTCTTCCCCTTTATGTATATCCAGTGGTTCAAATTCTTAAAATTCCACTTCAAGTCCTGTGCTATTTGTAATTTTTTCTTAAACCCTCAGCTTTTGGAGTCATGTTATTTTGGAAGAAAACCAACTTGCAAATGAAAGTTTGAAAACACAAACCAGTAAGCCTAAAAAAGCAGAAGATAAGAATCTCTCATGATTCTGGAGGACTGACTTCTGCTGGTGTAGGTCATACTGCATAGCCATATATATTAACACTTTCAGCTCCTTTTACTCAATTCTGTTAAAAGTTTATGGAAGTTTCTGTACACAGACAGAGAAAATATTGAGATCTTTATCTGAGGAAAAGAAAGCAGTTGTTTTGTTCCATGTTTTGCTCGCTGATTAGATGATTTCAAAACATAGCAAGCATCATCCCACCTACACACACCCTACAGATACTGGTATGCCTCTGTAATTAAGAGATGATGAGCATTAAACAGCCTGGGCCAACATGTGTCCTCCTGGACTGAATTAAATTGCTGGAACACAGCAGAAATAGGTCCATGGGGCTATAGGTCCACAGCAGAAATAGGTCCACATCACCCAGGCAAGGAGCTCTCTCCAAATTGTAGTCTCAGCCATCAGGTTTCAACTTCCCGATTTACTGTTTTCCTTGAAAAAAAGACAGGCTGCTCCCAATTCCCAGAGACTCCGAATGGCAAGGTCATGTGTTTATTCCATTTTAAGTTCCATTAAACAGACACAAATCCTCTAAACAATGGTTTCTTCCTTCTCTGTTGCCATATATGACATTTAAGGTTACAGTAACAAGCAACTCAGCTGATAAGGGAACTATAGGCCATCCTACTCTGGAACAGATTCCAAAGCTGTCCTGTACCACGTGGCCTGTAACATCCAGCATCCCTGGTTTGGACCTGATCCAAATTTTTCTGGGAGACATGGAAATAAATATTCTAGGCTTCATTTTATCCAGCACCATGGATTAAACAAAAGACCTCTGAAGCCTGAAAGCACAAGCTTCAGCAAACCCAGTGTGGGTCATATGCAGACAAGGATCTGAAACAAACATTGATTAATGGATTAGATTGCAACCTACAGCCCACTGGCTGGATCCAGGCCATGAAACCATTTTATCTAACCTGCAGAGCTACAGGCAGATTTTGCAGTGCTTCAAGAGCAGGGGGCTTCATCCATGCAGCACCTGGGTGGCAAGGAGAAGCAGCAGTGGCAATACAGGGAAGGGAGCAGTAACTGTGGCTGTAGCAGCAGTCGCATGGGCTGAGGAGGAAGCACCCCATGTTCAGAACTTGTTCTCCACTCCAAAACGTTGCCAATCCCTGGATTAGATGAACTTTCCTGCATTTGTTGCACCTAGTAATACAACTCTGGAGCGCATCCAGTTTCACCAATTATAACATCATGCATCGAGGAGATGAATAAATTGGTTGTATTTTGGTTACAGTAAACTCACTGGGGCACACTGGACAGAACCCCCTTTCCTAGCCACATTTCTGGCACTTGCACATAGGTTGCGGTTCTATTACCCCGAACTCTGGACATGCAATCCTGCCTATACAGATTGATCATGTACAGTGGGCAGCATACTGGTCTGGCAGTTATCGGGCTACCGCCCCTACCCTGGGAAGGAAGCCCCAGCTCATGGGGACCTGATCAGGTCCCCTACTTTGTGTCCCCCCCCCACTCCCAACCCCAGTTGACTCCACTAGTGGACCCACCCATGCCCTGCTATTTGACCAGCTGGCACGTGCTCTGCAAGATGTTTGTATGGGTTGCACCCCTGGGGGTGGGAAGGTCACACACCTGGGAGCAGAAGGGGGAGCTGGCTTGGTGCCAGAACTACCCCCTGGGCAGTATAGTTCAGGGGGTGGAAAGTTTGTCCACAGAACAGGAGGGTAAAGTGAGGGGACACAGCATCCTGAGATACTGGAGGACTGCAACTTGGGCAACTCCTATGCAAGGAGTGGCCACACATTAATGGAAAACGAGTTGGGTAACAGAGATTAGAGATAAAGCTGTCCTGGAATGGTGTAACTTTAAGATACCTAAGGTGTACTTAAAACTAGTTTCAGGTGTTAATGTTTGGACAATCCAGGGGTTAAAAGCTCCAGGAGCTACCTAAAATTAATGTGTAACAAGGCCCCCTCTATGCGATTTGAACCTGTAGCATTCTCACGTCCCAGCACAGTGCTCTAACCACCAGACCACAGGTCAGGCATTTGCCAGGCCACTCTCCTGCACTCCTCCTGAACGTGAGATACTCTACCTTGAATTTACCATTCATTGGATAGAGAGGATGGAAAGCAGTGAAGAAGTTTCTATCTTGTGGAAGAGCAAGGGTACAGACTAGAACCCAAAACCTGCTCCTTTTAACAGCAGCATCCAACTCACTAAACCACATACTCTAGCTTGTAGTCTTCTTCCTGACCCCATATATCACCCTTTCTTGGCTATCTAGCACTGGGAAAGGGTCTATGTAATTAATATCTCTGGTACAGTGGTTAGAACACTGTGCTGGGAAATCAGAGATGCAGGATATCAACATTCTTTCTTTATTCAATTTAAATGCACAGCAAGCTTGGGCCTAAAATCATCCAGTGGGAAGGCAAGTACAGCACAGCTGATACTGTTGCATAGTTTTTTGACAGAGCTCTTTGTTTGATCATTTTCCAGGCTATTGATGCCATATAGCAGGGGTGGGCAAAATATGGCCCACAGACTAGATCCAGTCCACCAGGCCATTCTATCCGGCCTGTGGGGCCCCTAAGAAGTTTCAAAAATTAATATTTATCTAGTCCTGGCTGCCCGTCAGAGATGACAGGAGCCAGGGGCTGTAGGACCCAGGGGAAGCCAGCAGGAGTCGAGAGAAAGGGCAGCCTGACCCCGCCCCTGGCCCAGGAGCTTCTGGCTGCAAGCTGCTTTCTCTGCACACCCCTGCCTCCAGCATCACGTGGCCTCTTGCTGCATCACTGGACTGCAGGAACACAGGGCCGTGCCAGTACCCCAGGGCCAGGAGCGGGGAGGGGAGGGGGGGGTGTATATGTGTGGCTGTGCAATGAGGGAGGGTGAGACAAAGACAGAGGTAGAGAGAACAATAAGGGAAGGAGAAAGAGAGAGTAGTGAGCAAAGCATACAGAGTGTGTGTGTGTGTGATGAGAAAGATAGAGGGAGAGTGTGCATGTGCATGTAGGGTGAGTCCCACAAGCACCCCTCCACCATATATATGCACCCACACACACCCCTCGCACTGCCATACACGCAGTCCCCCCACACCCACACCCCTTCACACATCCCAGCCACCCTCCCCCAACACATCCCCCACAAACCCCATACCCACCAACACCCTACATATCCACACACACCCACATGCTCCCACACCACACAAAACCCTCCCACACACACCCACATCCTGCAGTCAGAGCCTACTGAAACGGAATGAGCTAGTTCACACCTCAGAAATATTATTTCAGCCTCCTTGTATTGATTATGCTTGCTCTGGGTTTTGAAGTATAACCAAGGATTCTCGGCAGCTATAACAGCTGAAGACTGGTTTACTAATTTTTAAGGAAGCAAAGACTCAGGCAAACAAGTGAAAGGACAGTTAGCCTTTTCCAGAAAAGTTGTTTGAGTCCCTCTACTTTACCAAATCCTATACCAGTGATTCTCAATCAGGGTGCTGCTGAATTCATAGTGTGTTGAAAACATTCTGTCTACTTGTGGTCTTTCTGAGTTCTTTCAAGAGAAAATTATTCTTTATTTTTCTGTAGTCAAAAAGGGAGTGAAAGCTAAGACTTGGCATTTTCTGAGGGGTGCCTTGAGTCTAGCAAAGGACATCCTGAGTTGAAAAAGATCAGAAACACTGTCCTACTCTATGAAATAGCTCTGTAAGTGATCTACTGCTGAGTTCCTAATAAGTTAGCTCTTCTGTTACTACATATAACTATCTGAACTCCTGAATCACCATGGGATTTCAGCCTTCTCTTGAATTTTACATAAAAAGATACTGTCACCTACAATTCTGAGCACTCCCTTTCTACCTGGCTTGTCCTTCTTCACTACAAGTTTAACATAAGTTGCATATTTGCTTACATCCAGACCAGCTACTGGCTGAAGATTTAAAGTCAAATTCCTTTCCTTCCTCTTCCTCGCCACCCCCACCAGTCCCCCATGCCCCAACCCTAACCTCTTTATACCATGAGTCAAACCCTTACACTTTTGCAGACAGTACAGAAATCTGAGCTTCCTCCATTTTCTGTGAGTTGTATGCCTAACAAGTGGGCAAAAGCTACCCTGACAGCATTATAGACTTAAGTGAGACAGCCTGTGTTTTACAAATTTCAAGGAGAAGCACCAAATTAAAACTGAAATCATTACAGAAGAGTCCTGGGATGCTCTAGTTACAGCCCTGATAGATTTTTATTGATTTGGAGTTTTCTTTCCCTCCTAAATACTTTGGCACCAGACCAAGCTGCTAGTTTTATGTCGCAGAGGTGGGGACTTGGCAGCAGTTAAAACAGAAGGGCTGGGCGGCATCCTCCATCTGCTTTCATGCCATATGGTCTTTAAACCACACAAATGACATCTCTTAGAACAAGTGACAGTCTTCTGGCTTTGGTCCAATAGGTACTAGGAAGGACAGGATTTATAAACTATTAAATCATCTGAAACTATATTGGCTAGAGCATAGTATGTCTTCCACTGCATTTTTCATCTATTTTTCTTTTAAACCTAGAACCATCCAGGCAAGAGCAGATCCTTGCATTTGAAAAGGTGGGTGCAGATGGTGTGGTACCTCAACACACAAAACACAATATACATTTTTCCTACAGTTATAAAGAAACTAGGGCTAAGTTTAGACACTCAAAAAGCCTGAGGCAGAATTAATTCAATCCATGAAGCTTTCTCTAAGCTGTGTAGATTGGACCATTAATGAACAGAGTACATGTTCACTCTGCAGTTAGCCAAGGAGGGGTGCTCAAGCACACCTCCCAGCTCTGCCAAGCTGCAAATGCCTCAGCTCCACACTCTTGCCAGCCCCTCACCTGTCAGCTGGGGGGGGGGGAGAGGGGGAAGGGGTAATGGACCCCCACTCCAGCCCCCCCAGCTGCAGTCTGCACAGTCAAGAGCAGGAAGCCCCCACAGCTGACAGGCAGGGGGTTGGTAAGGGGCTGGGGCATATGCAGCCTAGCAGAGCTGTGCTGCAAGGGAGAAAATCCCTGCCTTGGAAACTCTGCCCTCCATCCACTGGGAAGACCCGGGCTGGGTGGGGAGCTGGGGACAGGGTGGGAGGTCCGTTCCCCCTCTTGCCCACCCGCATGCTGCTGCTAGGGAGGCTGCCTCAGCCCTGTGACAGCCAGGGGCACAGCAGCTTGGCTCAGCTACAGACAACTGGGGTGGAAGCTACTTCCCCCAATCTGCAAAGGAGTAGTGGGGGTGCTGCAATGCATCCTGGGATGCCAGGGACTGAGACCTAACTTGTGTTGGGAGGGTATTTGGCCCAGAAGTTCAATAGACTGGTTTAACCAAAGTCAGTTAAGTCTGATACTACATCCATCAAAGTCTATCTTAAACCTGTTTTGGCCCTTTTGAAACCAGTCTTTGTAAACTGAACTTGTGTTCTGTCACAGGTTTAAACCATTTTCTGATCACTTATATTGGTTTATGTATAATGTCTGCCTCTATCCTAGAAGCTTTACTAACATGCTAGGGGCCTAAGGCAAAATTATTCAGTTAGAATTGAAGCAAAAACAAATATAACTTTAAAAGGAATGTGCATTAATTTACCATTCATATGTTATGTATAAAAACACAAGAAGCTATGGAAAAAATAATCAAAAGATGTTGTTTCATTCATGCTGTAGTCATCAGAATGAAATGTACATCTCTTTCAAATTCATAAAACAAAACCTAGGCTTTTTGAGTGTCTTAACAGCTCATCTAATGATTGACTGCACATTATTTCCACACATCAGGTTTTCAGCTAGTGGTAAAAGTAGTCAGGGCTGTGAAATAGGAGCTATTTTACCAGGAACAGCTATTTACCAGGACAGGAAAATTACAAAAGAAAGGTTAGCATGACTGGAAAAATATTAAGAGTTTTAAAAAAGGAGGAAAGGCCATTAATACCTGTGGAAAGAAGATTCAGAATGAATCAGGTAGATTATGATGGGCCATGATATCACTCCCTCAGTGCTGCCAGAATAGAAATGCTGCTGTCATTGTCAGGCAGTTGGTTTTAAACTTTAGGTGGACCAGGAATAAAAGGAGGGGTGCAACTGCACCACTGCACACCCCTGTCCCGAGTCCATCACTGAATCTAGCAGAGAAGCCTGAAGCTTGGCCTGTCATCGTAATTCTAGCAGATGTGCATTTTTTCCAAGATGGCAGGAACTACTGCAAATTTCACAACAGAATTTCTGGTGTGTCTACAATGTAGAAATGGTGCATCCCTACCTGTCTGTGCCTCTCCTTTGTTCTTCCTATGCAAACAGCCATGGCAGGTCAAAGCTGCATCTGAGTCATTTATACTAACCAAGGAGACTTCAGATGTGGGAATTCTGAAAACTAACTAACTGTAGTAAAACATTTCTTTTTAACCACCTCTCTCAACACATACAGCCATTCCTACTAAGGGTAAAGATCAATGAAATGTTTATGTTGTTTTAAGTGACTTCAAAATCTGCTGGGGGAAAAAAAACCCCTGTAGTTAGAGGATGCACAGCCCTTAACAAGTATAACTCCACCCAGTCCATAGCAAATTTGCCCCAGGATGAATCGGAGCTAAATCTATACTGATAAAGTATACAAAGATATAGGACATGCCTGTCAGCATCCAAAGATGCCCACCAAAGTGGCAGGAACTTCATAAAAACCTTCATAGAATCTATAGTGCTTCTCCAGACTCTACAGCTGAATAGGATTTGTAATTCCCATTCCTTAAGACAAGGAAAGGCTGCACAGTGTAGACTCTACAGTAACTGAGGCCAGCAAGCTGCACCAGCCCCACGCCTCCTACCCACCCTGTAGCCCTGTAGCCCAGGGACCGCTCCACCCACAGGCAGCTCACCCTCCCCTCCCCTCCCCGCCAGAGAGGCAGGTAGGGTGTGTGCACAACACAGGGGTTTAATCAGCCCTAAATTGAAGTGGTGTTTTATAAAACCAACCGCTTTAATTTAGGGCCCCTGTTTCATCTACACACATCCTTGGACTGAAGTGGGAATCCAGTACCGTCAGAGCAACTCTTATAGAGCAGGTGTCTATATCACAGAAATAACAACTAAAGTTAGTAGGCAAGAGAAAGAAAGTATGGATCTGGTGGGTAAGCACTAAGATTCAAGAGAGCAAATTCTGATTCCCTGTTGTGCCACATGCTTCCTGTATCACCTTAGGCAAGACACTTAATCTCTCATATCTCTCAACCCACTCTCTTTAAATAGGGAGACAAGGAGGCATTCTTTATCCAGTGCATATTTCTACCATGACAGAATAAATACAGTATGGGGAAAGAAACAGTCATCAGCTTCCATGGCTATTACCCCTGCAAATACTAAAATCCACATTAAGGGCCACCCCCCCACCCCATTTATTCTGTCCTGTATCCATTTCCATACTGCATTCTGCTAGCACCTTTTTGTTTAAAAAAAAATCAGAAAGGCTCTCCCTTTCCCCACAGTACTGTGGATGCACACAGGCACCTATTTGACTCAATTATAGTTCCAGGAGCCAAGAAATCAGAATCCTGATCGCTCACTTTTGAAACAGGGAAAGGAAGAGACATCTGTCCTCCCATGCATACCACGATCAAAGTACTTGTGATTAGTTACCTTTGCATAAACAGGCCAAAAGCATTACTGGCTGCTGAAAATGCCTAATAGGCAGGGTATTCATGAAGGGCACTTTCATATAGAAAAACAA
The DNA here is from genome assembly GCF_030867095.1 of Alligator mississippiensis. Taxonomy (NCBI): domain Eukaryota; kingdom Metazoa; phylum Chordata; order Crocodylia; family Alligatoridae; genus Alligator; species Alligator mississippiensis. The sequence goes on from NC_081827.1 coordinate 181,743,190, forward strand.
AGTAGGTGCATCTACACGTTCATTAATGCGCTTTTGCTACTGCACATTAAGTTTAATACCTCTAATATGAGGTACTACGTAAAGGTGCATTAGGGTGCCCTAATGCGCAGTAGCAAAAGTGAATACCATTTTAGTGATGCTTAGTGAGCAGTAGACTAATTCTATTAGCACTGTCTTTGACGTGACGCTTTAATGTGTAGAAGAATAGGCTACTGCGCATTAAAGTGCACATGTAGATACCCAGTGAGAACACTGGACTGGTACTTAGGAGATCAGGATTCTAATCTCATCTTGACCTGCTGAGGGCACTTGGACAAGTCACCACCCTTTCATGTGCCTCATTTTCCCCCCATCTGCAAAATGGGGATGATGATACCAATCTCCTTTGTAAAGTGATCTGAGATCTGTGGGTGAAGAATGCTAGATAAGATTATATCATATAATTATTCTTTTCTTCTGGCTTAGCTTGGGTCTGTGAAGTACGGAGTGCTTGGCCTACCAACTTTTGTATTACAGTTTCATAGTAGCTAGGGTCAGGATGGACCTGAACAGATCATCTAGCCTTACCCCCTGCCACAGGCAGGAATGAATGCTGGGTTCACAAGACCCCAGACAGGTGATCGTCCAACCTTCTCTTGAATTTGCCCAAGGCAGTGACGAGGACCACTTCCCTGGGAAGTTGGTTCCAGATTTTCACCACCCTAACTGTAAAATATTGCCTTCTGATCTCTAACCTAAACCTATTCTCCACCAGCTTATTGCCATTGTTCCTTGTCACCCCAGGTGGTGCTGGGGAGAAAAGTGCTCTACCTATTTGCTGATGATCTCCCCTGATGAGCTTGTAGGCAGCCACCAGGTCCCCTCTCAGCATCCTCTTGCTGAGGCTGAACAGGTTCAGGTCCCTCAGTCTCTCCTCATAGGGCCTGTCCTGCTACCCTCTCACCAAGCGGGTGGCCCTCCTCTGAACCCTCTCCAGGCTGGTCACATCCCTTTTGAAGTGCAGTTCCCAGAACTGGATGCAGTACTCCAACTGCGGCCTGACCAAAGTCGCATAGCGGGGGAGTATCACCTCTCTGGACCGGCTTGAGATACACCTTTGGATGCACAACAAGGTATGGCTGGCCTTGCTGGCTTCGGTCTGGCATAGGTGGCTCATGTTCATCTAGGAGTCAAGAATGACTCCAAGATCCCTTTCTGCCTCTGTGCTTTCAAGAAGGGAACTCCCCAGTCTGTATGTATGCTGTGGATTCCTTCTCCCAAGGTGCAGCACCCTACATTTGTCTACATTGAACCCCCTCCTATTCTCATCTGCCCACTTTTGTAGTCTGTCTAAATCTAGTTGCAGCCTCTCTCTCCCTTCAAGTGTGTCCACCTCGCCCCACATCTTAGTGTCATCAGCAAACTTGGACAGTATGCTTTCCACCCCCTCGTCCAAGTCACTGATGAAGATATTAAACCACGCGGGCCCGAGGACCGAGCCCTGGGGTACCCCACTGCTCACATCTCACCAGGTGTACAACCCGTCCACCACTACTCTCTGGGTGCGCCCCATCAGCCAATTTTTTACCCATCCAACTGTGCAGGCATCAATGCCACAGTCACTTAATTTATTGATGAGGATAGGGCGAGAGACAATGTCAAAGGCCTTCTTAAAGTCTAGAAAGACTACGTCCACAGCGACACCATCATCCAAGGATTTAGTTACTTGGTCATAAAAGGCAATCCGGTTGGTCAGGCAGGACCTACCTTTGATGTACCCATGCTGATTGCCCCTGAGCATGATCTCCCCTGCAGGCCCCCCACAGATGTGCTCCTTGATGATTCTCTCCAAGATCTTCCCAAGCACCAAGGTGAGGCTTATAGGCCTATAGTTACTTGGGTCCTCCTTCCTCCCCTTCTTGAAAATTGGGACCACATTAGCCAGTTTCCAGTCCCCTGGCACCTGGCCAGATGACTGCAAATGCTCATACAGCCGGGCCAAAGGCTCCGCGATGACCCCTGACAGCTCCCTCAACACCCTCGGGTGGAGGGCGTCTGGACCTGCAGATTTAAAAATGCCTAGCTCTTCCAGAAGATCCCTAACTACATCTGCACTGACTGAAGGCCTGACAGAGCTATCCCCAAGATTGTCCCTACCTCTGGTAGGTAGGATGTCCCGGTCCCTGTTCAAGAAAACAGAGGCAAAGAAACTGTTAAAAATATCAGCTCTCTCATCTGGCATAGCCACAAGATTACCGTTTGCATCTTGCAGGGGCCCTACATTGCCTGGTGTCCTCTTCTTGTTCCCTATGTACTTGAAAAAGGATTTTTTGTTGTCCTTAATCCTGGACGCTAGCCTGAGTTCCGTCTCTGCCTTGGCCTTCCTAATAGCCCTCCTACACTCCCGGGCCGAGGAGGAGTACTCCTCCTTGGTGACTCCTCTCCCTTCCACTGGTTGTACGCCCCGCTTTTAGTCCTCAGGCATTCCTGAATACCCTTGCTGAGCCAAGGGGGTTTCTAAACACTCTTACCCCACTTGCTTCTCTCGGGGACTTTTATCTTTTGGGCCTAGAGGATCGCCCCCTTAAGGTATGACCATCCCTTGTGGACTCCCATCTCCTCTACCTTCTGGGCCCTTAGTGCCTCCCCCACTAGTCTCCTAAGCTCATTGAAGTTGGCCCTTCTGAAGTCAAAGGCTTTAGCCTTGGTGTAAGCCCTTGACGCCCTGCGTTGGATAGTGAAATCCAGCAGGTGATGATCGCTATTGCCCAGATGGTCAAGGACCTGCAGTTCCCTCACCAGGTCATCCCCCATGGCCAGGATCAGGTCCAGCAAGGCGTTACCCCTAGTGGGGCTGTGCACTTTCTGGATAAGGTGAAGGTCCTGTAATACAGCCAGGAACCTATGTGAGCGGTCAGACCCGGCTGTCTGCTCCTCCCAGCAAATGTCTGGGTAGTTTAGGTCACCCATGACAATAACATCCCTTGACCTAACCACCTCCATAAGCTGACTGGAGAAGTCCTGGTCCAGCTCTTCCCCCTGGTTGGGTGGTCTGTAGTAGACACCCGCTGTAAGGTTCCATTCACCACACCCCCCCTTGTACTTTGACCCATAGTGTCTCTGCCTGACCCTCCTCTAATTAGTTGTATGATGATAGAGAGATGGTGTCTCATGCAAAATGAGTTCAGCTCTGAATTTCATATTTTTAGAGATTTGTTCAACAAAGCATGTAAACAGCAGGCTTACATCTCATTCACTTGAGCACACACTTACGCGATTTGCTGAAACAGGGATGGACTTAAGGATAAACTTAAATGCTTTGTTTTACTGATTGGGACCTAATTTAAACACACAAAAGTTGGGTGTTAAAGTGGTAGAATTCCCTTAGCATGAAAACTTGGGGCAAGAGAGAAAAAAAAAGCCTTTGCATTTGAGAGGAATATGCTCTGAACTACCCAATTTACTGCTTAGTCCACTGGTTTTTACCTCATTATAACTATGTAACTTCTTACATTTTTGGCAGCCTTTTTTAACCAGAGAGAGTTGAGATGTGTGTCTTGTTTTATATTAAAAGCTATGGATGCCTTCGTATCTCTGGGGTGACTTTCACTAATGTAGAAAGTTACTGCCCCACTAGGTTTGTAAAGACAAATAGGTCATTAAAAAGTCAAGAAAAGACTTTCTAGGCAAAAACAAAGCCTATAAATTGTTATTCCCCTACACCATTTTGAAAAAAAAAGGAAGCAATAAAAGCCCTAGTATTTAGATACGATCTTCCTCTAAAGGATGGGTTGATTTTTGACGAATACAGACCACTAGTCATCTGCCCTCAAATCCTGCCTCTACACGTCTGCTCTTCCTCATTACAGACACAACCAAGCTAAACTTTTGCTAACAGAGGGTAAGACTTCAGGGTTTGCCACCTCCCTCCTCACCAGCCCTTGTACCAAATATGGGTCTGCCAAGGACTGTCCTGGCTAACCGCATTACTCAGAGATGCTTAGTCATCCTTGCTGCCACTGACCAAATTAAGCTTAATGGATATAAGACAGCTGTAAATGGCATAAGAACATCTGCATGAGGGTTTACACTGGTTTAACTAGTTCTATTAAAAAAGTGATCTAGTTAAATCTGTGCAAATTCTGTGTCTAAACTAAGACTTAAATGCCAGGTAAGGGCTGGTGAGGTAGGTGGAAGTTTGTCAAAATATTAGAGCTTAGTTACACAACACAGTAGTGTCTGTGTATCACCCGTGGGTTTTGTATACCCATGTAAGTCACATCAGCGTCTGGATTAGACAAGACAAGTAGTTCTCCTGAAATAGCTGCTACACAGGCCCTATCCTGTTGTGGCAACAGGTGTTATGTTTGCAGGTGGGAAGGGGGATGGACTTGCGCTGGTTTTACTGGTATCACCAGCTTGTTTGTATTGAGCTAACAACTAACATTAGATAGAAGCAAACCAAGAACATCCAAAAAAGGCAGTGTTCCCCTTGACTTTTCCTTGAGATAGCCCTATAATCGGCTTCTAGTAAGTACAGTGGTATAGAGCTGTATGTGGTGCATCCCACTCCCTTTTTTTACACTATATATGTCATATGTAAATGTGTGTCATATGTTCAAACCTCTAGAGTGTTTTGAAACCTAAACTACTTACACTTCAGATAGACCTCATCAGAAGTGACCCTCCACAGATGAGGCTTGTGGGAATCAATAACAAGATTAATGGGCATTGTATCAGACACTAGAACAACATCAGAAGCTGCTATAGGATACGGTGAAAAATGTAAAACTAAAGTCTGTTTTTCTTGGATCCTGACCAACATAAATCTCTTGCTAAGGCATACTACAGTTGTAAGGGAACACATTTTTGAAGCAGTTAGACCCATTTTGTCTGACAGCTATGCTTCATTCTTCTCAGAACTGAGAAGCTACTCCAAAGTGGTGAAGTACCATGAATATATAAGCACCCCTTTATAGCTTTTCAGGTACCGTACCTGCCTTGGCATTTCACACAGACAAACAGCTGTTCATGCCTGAAGTATACTCTCCACTCTTCAAGAGGATTACACCTTTCAGTATGAAATCTTGTGCACTGACAATTAAGAGAATCCCAGTCAGTAAAACCCAAGACTCCTGGCTCTAGTGGAGTTCTTTCATGGGATCTCACATGTATGCCTTTTACAGTTTTTCTTTGGTATGAAAACAACAGGTATAAAATCCATCACCTAATAGAAAACATTTAGTGGTCATGCCACCTATGTCAAGTCCACAGCATGAAGTACTACAAAGTTGTCATTCTCAATTAGAGGGCTCTATAAGCCTTCTTTCCAGCTCATTTTAGTTTTATAATGAGTCATATTTTTAGTGATATTACAAAAATAACAATATAAATATCCGTAACACATGCTGAAATTAGCTCATGCTTCATAATCCCCTCCAAATACGAGGCAAAATGAACAATGTCTACTTCTTCAAAACAAAAATGCAATATAAATGAATATTCATATTCAGTCTCGCAGACAAACCAATGGAAATGCCATAAAAAGATCATTCGCACTACATATCTCAAAACTATTACCCATGCCCTAAATAGTATGAGACTAGCAAGTTCTCTTTTTACAAAAGCCACACAAACAAAGTCATGGGATTTTTGAAGTATTCATTTCAATAAAAAGTTAAACTGTGGTCTATAAAATAGAGATCCTTCTCCAGTGAATACTGTAAGTTTGTGGTAGATTCTGTGATAGATACTTTGGAAACCTAGAGCATTCAAAAACTATGATACCTAGATATGACAGATCCTATAGATACACTGAACATTCAAGAACTACTGTATCAATGTTATAAATGTTAGGACTGGCAAGAATTCCTTTGGGTGATATCTTTTATTGGATCAACTGTATAGCTGGTGTACACATAAGCAAGCTTTTGGTATCATGGTACCATTCCTCAGGCCTCTGGAAGAGAAGCAAACACAGCAGAGCCAAGTTGCAGATGGAATGAGGGCATGCCGTCTGTGCAAAACAAAAACAGAATACAAGAGAACTATCAGGTAGCCCTGATGTCAATATGTAATTTTTTTTTCAGTGCTCATTCATTTAGGTGCATAGTTTTTGCTTGGTTTCACCCACATGGTTGCCATGAGGGCATTTGGTGCTCTGGATGAGGTATACTACATTTTGGAATAGACCTGTATTATCCACGGATCCTAATGGTTTTCTGGTGGGGAGTGTTGACTGTTGTGCTGTGTTTGCTTCTCTCCCAAAGGCCTGAGATAGACATAGGCAAGATTTTGTGTATTCCAACCATGTAGTTGGTCTAATAAAAGAGAGAACCTGCAGGAATTCCTGCCTCTCATATGTTTCCTGAGCCAATTGCAGCAACATCATCACCTCAACACTTCGAAAACATAAATGTTATGATCATTCACAAGCCGATAAAAACATATGTTTTTCACTAAATAGGTTAGATAAGGGATGTTTCCTGAAAGAATTAGATTTACTGGAGAGTAAAGAATGCAAATTTCCAGTACCTAATTAAAGCAGGCATGCAGCACTTTCAAGCCTAGATGCCTGGGGGAACAGCATACGCTGGTTTTACTGGTTGAGGATGCAAACATAAAAACCCTGAAAAGACAAGATAGTAGTACTGATTTAAGGCTGATTTCTTGTGTACTTGATCTAGGAACTGACACAAGACAGTGACTAAGGCCATGTCTATGCAAAAAAATGTCACCACCAGAATTTTTGCTCATTTATAGTCTCTGATATTGCTACATCACTGGACCACGTGCACACCAGGCTGCTTTTGTTAGCACCACTGTCCTCACTACAAGAGGCTGTATCAGCAGAAGACATGGTGCATCACGAACAAGGGCTCAGGGTTTACAGTTGCCAACAGTGCTAGGTTACTAGAATGCATCCACACTGATATTTTGCTAGTGGCAGGCTTGGATTATTCAGCTTCATTTTTATTTAACAGGCAAAAAGGTTGGGTTTTGCCAGCTTACATCAAATTCATGAATGGGTGCGTGTAAACCTCTAACAACAAACTTTTTCTTGTGATCCTAGTCAAAGAGGCCCTGCAGGAGAGCCTGAAAAATCTTCAGTCCTACCAGACTCCCCATGAAGAAGTTCAGTGACTGTCTGAAAAGAAAAGCTATCTGTTGCTTTATGACAGGTTCTCTCTGCAATGCTTTTGCTCTAACTACTGCTTTCGTTTGTGAATGATAGCTGGTCAGTGAATAACCCTGTCTGTTCTCCTCGGCGTGTCCACACTTGCATTTACACCTGCTTAAATGTCCTGCACAGTAAGCAGGAATAGACATCCCCTGGGCGTCTACACATGCAGGCGTTAAAGTGTGTTACTGTTGTGTGTGGACTGACTTGGAACTAAAGTTAGTCCCAAATCAGTCCACACACACAGCGTTACTGTGCAGAAAGGCGTCTATGTATGCGTTGCTGCGCAGTAACTAGTCAGGCATAAATAAGTTACCTGCATGATGCAGGTATCAAATTTACACTCAAGTTGACATAAGTTGCCATATTTACTTCACAGTATGGGTGTGCACATGTAGACACATACCTGTACTGCACAGTAATTTTAGTATTACGCAGTAAATGTGCATGTGCAGAGGCGCTCCCTGGGAAACAACAAGATTGTACAAGCTGAAGTAAAGCCAGCCCTGCTGTGGTGATCCCAGTCACAAGCAGGAAGGTGTGCTAACAAAGGTACATGGACACAACTGCACTCTACAGCACAGACACTCTGTATGCTTACCTGGAGGATGAGAAACATGGGTTCTCTCCCTAACAGAAGTGACTGCTTGGACCTCAGCTACATATGCTTATTGGGTAAGCAAAACTGACCCAAGAACTGTGATGATGCCAAAACTTATTTCTGTCATCTAGACACGATCAAAGAACAGGAGTGGGGGAAAACTATGCATTTGCCCCCAAATTCACCTTCCCTCCACCCCTTTTCTTTAACTGGTCAATTTAAGCTATTTTCATCAGTGATATAGCTGGCTGAAAAGTGACAGGGATTTGAGAAAATGAAATATTCCTGACTTTTTTTCAAAATTTTGAAAATAAAAATATTTTGAGCCATGACTAAATTTATCAACTTGAACAAACTTTATATCCCTATTGAGTTTTATTAAAACTTTTTCAGTGAGGCTGAAGTCCTTGGTATTGCAAAATAACACTGATCCTGATTGTTTGATGTGATTTTAAAAAAGAGGTGAAGGAAAACTATCAGAAAGAATAAACAAAACGTGGAGGAAGAGGTGTCAGAGAAACAGCACAGGGAGGCTTAATAAAATTGGATTTCACAGACAGTATTCTGGCAGGAGCTTTTCAATATTGGCTCCAAAAGTTTGTAGGTATATAACGATGCTTAGCCTATACTGGTTTCCAGAGTATATTGTCCATCTTTGGACTGTTATGGTTAGAAGCACAAGTGAGCTGTATCACATTCTTATAAAACTACAGTCAGAATCCTTGTCACAGTGAACAGATAACCAGCGCCTTTTTAAGTAGCTGGTTACAACACTGTACACTGGCTTCCCTTTTATTAGTCCTTTTATTGCTACCGACTCTCCACAGCCGCACCAGACATGTGCGTCATCAACCCAAGGAATGTTGAACTGTGAGAGCAAATAAGAGCTGTGACTGGCTGAGTCTAGTGACAAGGGACCAATATGAGATGCGGTGGAAGCAAGAGCAAGAAATCTAATTAAAATGAATTAAATAACCTGTCTATAGGGAAAGTCTGTCACTATCTTCCATCAGTTACTGGACAGCTTGAGCTCAGATGAATGAGGTTTTGTATATCTTTATACATTTTGCCTATCTGGTGCAACAATGGATGTTGTTATCCACATAAACGTCCAGTTGTTTGAAAGTCTGCTGAGTTCTAGGCAGCAGTGGTAGCTTATGGCAGGGAATTCCACAGGATAATTGACATTCATTGTGTAGGGTGGTTTACACAGAGATGATCCTGCCTTCAGCAAGAGGCTGGACTAGAAGACCTTCTGAGGTCCTTTCCAGCCCTACTTTTCTATAATTCGAAGATGCACAGGCATTCTACCAAAATCTCTAAGTCACTAAGACTACATGAAACATGGGCAGGCTTCAACAGGGCTTCATCTGTCCATAGGGATTTGTTAGTGTGTGGGAATCAAGCACTTTGAGAACTGCACAGGGCAGATCTTCTGTGCTGTGGTTTGATCCCTTTTTTTTTTTTTAATTAAGAAAGCAGCCTCTTTGAAGAAAAACAGGGGTGGGTTCACTGGGTGATTGAAGAGTCAGAAGGTTTATAAGAAATAAAAAAGACTTTTTCAAGCAAACAGAAAGAGCAAAGCCCTCCGGGAAAGGCAGTTCTACTTTCATCTTCTTGGCAGTTAGTTTTGCTTTAAGTGACAGATTGATATTGTTCAACTGAAGGTCTCTGAAAACTGATCCCTGTATAATTAAGATCAGTGCACATCGATGCGATACCCGCAACCAAACAACGTTGAAGGTCTTGTGTACTGCCCACAAACTGCACATTAATTTTCAAAGTGGAAATAAAGACTGTGCTGCAGCACAGGTTAGTTTGCATTGGTTAGTAGGGTAATACAGATATTTCAATTGGGACTAGAAGTTGGGGGGTGGAATTAGGTACTCAGATTCAATGTCAGTGGGCAGTGACTGGCTAAATACCTCAGGTTTCTGGGCCTATTCCAGGCTTTAAACAAGAGTTTGTGCCCTCTCCCCCATCACAAAACAATAACCTATTATTTGTACCTCTTTGCCTTATACCTGAATACCAGAAGAAGAGGGCTGCAGATGATCAAAAGATGAAATGAAATCCTGGGAAGCGCATCCATTGTATGGGGCCCTGTTAAATTGTGCAGCCTCTGCCCACATGCAGGGGACTCCTAGCTCAACAAGGTCCAAACACTAGCGTTAGGGTTTGCATCTCATGGAAGGTAGTGAAATTACCTTACACCTAAACATAGTCATTACACCACCTCACCTGAGAGTCTGCTCATTTGCTGTCATGAAGGCTAGTACAGAAATTAAAATGGATTTCTTATTTTATTCTGCTACAAGCTTCTGTACACAGAGATAAGTTTTGCATACTGAGATCAGTCAAACAAGTCTGTAGTTGTCTGCATCAGTTTTTCCTCCCTTCCTCTTAAATACAGACCTTGCATAGAATCCTAGATCCTATATTCTCCAATCCAAATCTAGGAAGATAAGTTTCCCCGTGATGACACAGACTCTGGGAGTGTTCTTTGTCTACTAGCATTACAGACGTCTCTACCCATACCCAGATGCAGCCTCTCTCTATAACAGACTTCAGTCACTCTCTTACCATCCTTCACTGATTTTGATAGAACCAGTCTGTTTTATTCATGCATCCCTCTCTACATGCTTATAAGCTTTCCAATTGCTATTGCACAAGGTTAGGCCACCACTGTTTCCTTTCTTCTTATCGTCCTTGAAATATAGATATCCTTCAATCCCTGATTTCCAGTCACGACTGCAATTCTGGTTCAGTTGACATGATTTCATGTGTCTGATTATCCATATAGTATCCATCTTCACATCCAGCACCACAAGTTCAAACTCCTCCATTTAGTTGCACAGGCTTCTTGCATTTGTATACAAACATGTTAGTTACTTCTTACTAACCATGCCTCCTTCCCTACCTGAACAATCCTTTCATTAACAGTACTGCATTCCTGGCTTCTCTTTTCATCAGCCTTAGTACTAGTTTTTTCTTACTGTCCATTTTCCTACCCTATGATCTTCCTTTATCCTGCTTAGTACTCTTGTTTACCAGATTTTTCTCTTCCCGTGTACTAAATCCAAGAGTGGAGCTTATACAACTCTCTCTCTTCATTCCTTTGTTTAAAAGCTCTTCTTCTGAGTTGGCTGTCAGTGCTGAGCCTCTGGGAAGGCAAGGGGCAGCAGTAACTTGATAACTTTTTGGTGAGATACTTGACCCAAACTAAAGCTGAGACTTTCAAGCTTGTCTAGGGAACTGGAACTAGGGTTGCCAACCCTCCAGGATTGCCTGCAATGTCCAGGAATTAGATATAAATCTCCAGGAGACTGCTGAAAGTCACCCAAGAGATAAATGATAGGGCATTCATTAAAATATATATTAAATGATTAATCCAATTTATACAGTAGTCCAGTGGATTTTTAACATGTAATAGTAATGCGTGTTTGTTTTCCTGATGTAAAATCGAGGCACTGCAATCTGTAACAGATATATACAAGCACGCGGGCACGTTCGCATTGTGTGTCACGGGCATGTTGGTGTTCTGGAAACATCCCAGAAATAGATTCGGAGTTGGCAAGCCTAACTGGAACCCTTGTTCATTTCTAAAGGAATTAGGTGTCCAGATGTCACGGGAAGCTTTGCAACTCTCATTTGAAATGTTTAATACCTTTGCCCCTCCCACTATAAGCCCCCTGCTGTAAAGATACACATATGATATACAATAGTCTAGTCTAGTTAGCAGGTCTGCCGGGGGCAGGGGGCAACTGGAAAAATTTGCCCCAGGCCTCTGCAAAGCAAGGGCTCCCTGCCTCAGCTCCTGTGTGTATTGTTGGCCCCTGCCCTGCAACATTGCTCACCAGCATTCTTGATATTTTGTTTTCATAAAAAAGAGGAAATTGGTGTATTAGAGTGTAAGAGGACACTGAATCATTCTCAACATGTCATTGTGACATTATTGGACCCGTCCCTGACCATGAAGTAAATATTATACATAGCTGTGTGTGAAATAGTTGCTAATTTGAAGCTTAAGTGATTGTTGCATTGATGTCTGAGGGGGAGTCTAAACCAATCATGGTAAGGTAACATCTTTCTTCATCTCTGGGCAGCAATAGAGACAAGACTGATCAAGCAGGCTTATGATTTGGCCTAGCCTAGGGCCTAGGCCAAGTAGCCCTGGTTATAGAGTCTGTTGTGAGGACAGAAGAAACAGGGATAGTTTAAGGAAGGATCAGTGGCAGAGCAGGGCTGTTGTCACAGAAAGACCTCCAGGGGAAAGAGTTCAAGTCTTGAGTGAATGTAAGCTCTGTGGGTTCTTAAGGGCCAAAGTCAAAAATGAATTTGCAAGAATATAATAATTAAAAAGATATATATTGTTTTCTATTGTTTTATATTTGCCAAGGAAAATAACAACATTAGACATAACACATATTCAGGTTCATATATTTTCCCACTTCAAAAAGTACTTAAATGCAAAGTGACTATATATAGGATCACATTCTACCCTAGAGCATGATGGCTGCGGGTTATTCCTTTCTACTGCACTGTTCATCAGTAAATACAATCAAGAGCTGAACAACCACCTTGAAACTGTTACGGAGCATCGAATGGCTGGGGAGAGAATGTAAGCACACTACATATCCTGGCGTAGTCAGAATGAGTATTTGGAGGCGTGTGCCAAGAAAAATTGTACTAAATATGATTCTTGAGGAGGTGAGAAATGCTCGCTACTATGGAATCATCGTAGATGGGACACCTAATCTCTCGCATACTGAGCACTCGGTTTGTATCATGAGATATGTACATGAAAAAGATGGAAAATGAGATGTGGAGGAATGATTTCTGAAAATGGTGGCTTGCAATAAAAAGAAAGGAGCAGACATTGTGGAGCAGATAAAGAAAATACTGGTGGAGTGTAAGGTAGATTTGCAGAACTGTAGAAGCCAAGGGTACGACAATGCTTCAAATATGTCTGGGAAATACAAGGGCATGAAAACTAGGATACAGGATGAAAATCCTCAGGCATTGTTTTCACCCTGCAGTGCACACACTCTAAACCTGTGTGGTACCCATGCCATGGAGAAGAGCCCTAAAGTGAAAACATATTTCAGAAATGTACAGAAGCGGTACACTGTATTTTCATGCAGTCCTGCAAGATGGAAAATTCCTCAGGAAACTGCAGGACTCTCTCTTCACTCCGTGTCAACAACTAGATGGAGCTGGAGAATTGATGCTATTCGCTGTCATATTGAATGTAATATTTGAATGTTTGTAATAGTTGCCCATTAGCCAGTTTAGGAAAAAGACAAGATTCATCTTCTTACCTAGGCCATTGTTTTGGCCTACGTGCGGAAGGTCCTGACTTTGCTCAAAGTTTTAACTCTTGAATTTTATCTTTAGAGGCCTTTAACAAAGTTGACATAAAAATGACCCTTAAGCAAACATCCCACATTCCGGGAAATCAAACCCTAGGAGCCTTTGAAAAGATTGGAAAGAAAGGAAATTCCCCAAAGTAATTAAATGATCAACAAAAGAAACTGAACCCAGTAGAAATCTGTTAAGAAAGATCCAAGCCCAAATTTGGGAGTAGTGACAGGTTTGGGTAGGAAGGGCCCAAGACGACAACTTGCCCCATAAAAACTGTAACCTACTGTCTCAATTTGGAGGTAACCTCGCTTGCAGAACATCAAAGGAAGAATCACAAGTGTAGGCCGGATCAGACTGATCGCCTGAACCACCCTCTCCGTGAACACGAACCTCTTAGTTCGCGCTGAAGCCGCAGAGCGCCCGAAAGGGACTGAAGGAAGGGGACTTAGTCCTATCAGTATTGAGGCCAGCCCATTGAACCATACTACTGAGGCCAACCCATTAAATTGTACTACTGAGGAACGAAAGCATATCTAGGTGTTTGGCTTCTCGGAATTCTAGGATTGTAAGTATATTATGAAAATAATAGTATTGATTCAAATTTAACTTTTAGTTGTAATTGTAGTTGTTTTTGTAATACTAATTCTTATAGCATTGTTTGGGAAGGAAGTGCATTTGGAGCATTGTTTCTGATATATGTAGTTATTGTGCTCTTAATGTTTGTGGTATTTCTTAAAGCTAAGCAGTGTTATATGCGTAGCAAAGAAATTTAAAATAAAATTGTGTTGTATGAATTAAGTGTGCAATCATTGTGAAATTGTGCAAGTAGCTAAAAATTTCCCCAGCCAGTGCATCAAACGAATCAGTAAATTGTGTGGGATTTTCTCTATTCCATAATCCACTAGAGACATTCGCTCCCTCATAAAAAAAAATACTAAAGGGATGCTGGATTCTCTCTCCAAAATTCAAGAAGAATTGGACTTGACAGCAGAAACCCAGGCTGATGTTTCAGGTCCCATTGAGTGGATGCAATCCTTTGAGTTCATTCTTCTGACTACGGTGTGGTACAAGATATTACAGTCCATCAATATCCGAAGCAAGCTTGTCCAAGAATCCAAGCTCACCATGGAAGGGGTGTAACGTGTCAAGAGCCTTCTGGAAGAAATTCAGCAGTTGAATGATTCCTGGCCAAGTCTTCTCACAGAAGCTAAGGTCATTGCTGAGGGGCTAGGTATCACCACCGAATTTAAGACAACACACAGAAGAATCTGAAGGACGAAGCATTTCCACAATGAGCCAGCCAATACAGAACATACAATCTCTTCCCCTGAAGATAAATTCAATTTTGAAGTGTTCAACATAACCATGGATATGCTCCTCTCAGATCTCCAAAGCCTAGCTGAGACCATGGGGAAACTCTCAAGCTTGTTCTCACTCATACTTCATCCTTTGCAACAGCTGGTGGATCAAGAAATTGTGAAGTTTGCAGAGTCTTTGTCCACCATATGCCCATGAGATGTGAACAAGGATGAGTTGCAAGAAGAACTTTGCTTGTTTTACAAAATCGGGAAAGACTCAGATTTGTGCATCTCTGGAGGAGCCATGGGCACTGTACTTGAGCTTCTCAACCAGATTTATGGTAAAGGTGTAGAATCTGTGTTCCCCCAGATATGCATTTGCTTGAGAATGCTCATTGCCTTGCCAGTCTCTGTTGCATCCAGGGAATGCACTTTTAGTAAGCTTAAGATTATTAAGCACTACCTGCGGTCAGCAATCGGGGAGAACAGGCTGAACCATTTGATCATGCTCTCAGTGGAGAATGCACTTGCAAAGCAAATAAATGACAATGATGTAATTGATAACTTTGCATCCATGAAGGCAAGAAAGAAATACTTTATTTAAACTTTCCTCTTCTCATTTTGTTCCTAAGTTCCTAACTTTGTAGCATAAGTTTAATAAATGTTTCACTTGCAAACTGTTAATGTCATTTTGTTTTAGTAATCTGCCTCCAAGGTAAATTCTCTCTGCCTAGCCCTCCTTGCTATGGGAACAGGTGGGGAAAGCCAACTTGTTCCCACTTCCCCGGGCAAAGGAAGGACAAGCCACATGTGAGAATTCTCACATGTGATGCGTGTCCAAGAATTCTCGCACGTGGTCCCCCAGCTTTGTATACACAAACATGGGTCCTTGTAGGGGACAGTGGTGGGGTCCCCAACATCACATCTGTAGGCCCCATAAACCCTCTGGGCGGCCTCGCTAGTCAGGCAGGCATATACAATTATCATCTCACCAAAAAACAAAAAAAGCTTTCTAAGTATAAAAAGGGCAATGAATCACTGGAATAGACTACCTGGGAGACTGTGGGAATCTCCTTTGCTGGAGGTTTTAAGAATGGGTTAGGTAACACCTGTCAGGGTTGCTCTGAGTATCCTTGATTCTGCCTTAGAACCAAGGGATGGATTAAGTGGGCTCTTGTTAACCCTTTCATCCCTACTTTTCTGACTTTTCTATATCCCAAGGAGTCCACCTTAAGAAATCAATGCTTTTGCTTTGATAGTCCAGCCCAGAAATGTCTTCCCCTTGCTTGAAACACCAAGTCATTCTTTGATTAGCAGATGCCCACTCATAGCAGTTAACACAGAGAAACATTTAAACACACATACAGGATTCAGGAGACTTGGAAGGAACGTAACAAGTACTTTGCCTTCCACACACATTGCCTTTGCTCATCAAAATGTAAACACCTTTCTTAACATGGCTCAGCCAGCCCACTTGGTCAATACAGAAGTCATTGAGAAGAAGGCCCACAAAGAGAAGCAGGAGAAGCTGCCTCTGTCCCCTTTTTACAGCCTTCTCCTTCATAGCATATCTTTTTCCGTCTCTGCTCTGAGTTACAACAGTTTCTCTTATCTAACAGTCACTGCTTTGCAGCACTGATATAACTGCTTTCACAACCAGATTACGAAAATAATAAAGGACAGCCTTTATTTGCACTACAGCCTGGTTCTTGGCACCGGAGTTCATATCCTATTGGCAGGTAAAACAGCAGGATGATTCATATGTGTATGTGGTAACTGCCTTTTCTGTAGGATTAAACCAATGAGCTGATGCCTGTATCCATCATGCTGAGAGACTGTTTTTTTCACATGCGTGCTTCAGCCCAGATAACTTGGCAGCATCTAGTATGTCCCATTATACTAACAGGGAAGGGCCTTAGGGGTTTTTGGTTATATTTTTTCCCAATGCCAACAATGAAAAAACAATGCAATTCTTTGGCATGCCCTATGCTTACAATAAGGAAAGAAACATGTTCTTTTCTGTAAGGCACTGGAGTGGGACTGAAGATGTGGCTTCAGTTCCCATTTTACCACAGACTTCTTGCACGGCCACAGACAAGACACTTAATCACCCTTGCTCCTAAATCACCATCTGTAAAGCAAGGAAAATACTTCCCTGTAGCTCAGGAATCCTGTAAGGATTCACTTACAGTTCGGAGGAGCTCAAAACACTATGGTTACAAGGGCCAGATTATCTAGCTAAATTGAATAGAGCATATTTCTTTGAGATGAGTCGCTTTCAATCCATCTTTCTCATATAAATGAAGCCTCTTCCAAACCCAAGAAGAGCACCAAAGACTTAACATCAAGAGAGAATTCTTTGGCCCTCATCTGCTAGGCCAAAGAATGGGGCTGACATTTCCCAAAGGTATTATAAATTCCAGGATGGCCAGAATTCAGACTTACCCTAGTGAGACATAAGTCCCCACAGACCTCCCAGTCCACCCAACAATCTGTGTGTGGATGAAAAAGTATGATAACAAACACAGATCAGAGGAAATCTGAATCTAGACGTTTTAGTGTAGTCTTGCAGAATGTCGTAACATATTATCTTGGTTGTGATAAAGGCACATTGTCTTTAGATCATCCCTTTTTGTTCTCTACTACAACCAGCTCCAGGATATTGCAATCTGCCTAATGCACACATTGTACATAAAATCACCAGTGCAACATCAACAAGCAAAAATGTGTGCCAGATTACAACACAGATTACCCACATAAAAGCTTTCTTGGAAGATGTGGGAGTGGTAGTCATTGAAGTTATCATCAAGTGGCACGGGTAAAAAGATACTAGGAATAATAAACATCACTGGCCCTTCCCTGTGTCCGAGTCTTGCCAGAGATGTTCCCCGGGAAAGTCCACTCCCATAAGCATGTGGATAAGAAGAATCCAGAGCATGATCCAACTCTGCTTAGTAGTGTGCACCTTGGTCAAAACTCCAGGGACCTGGCTTTTAAGTGCATGCTCTCTCTTCTCCATTATGAATAATTAAAGTGTTAAACCTGGGTATGTAAATCCAGTAGCAGCATCTCAGGAGTAAAACTGGATTTAATAATAGTTATCACAAAAAAATACAAGTAAATTCTCACCCCAGTCCAAATCCCAATACAAATCACCTAGACACACAAAAAGCCACCTCTTGTTCTAATAGGATGAAACAGCATTGAACAAATAAAAGGAGAGGTTCCACACCCATGTATGTGGTAGAGGGTAGCTGTGCTACCCCAGAAAGGAATTAGACTTCCCTCCAGCTCTGATGACAGAACAGCAAAGAGGAAGATTGTAACAAGCCCTATCAAGGAGTTTCAGACTTGCTATATGTAGGATGACTGACAGGGACTCCTGCTCTTTGTTGCATCCCACACCAGAATTTGCAGCTTCCAGTGGGCCAGGATGCCTCCTTGGGTTGAAAAACTGCTGTCGTGGCTCTCTCCCCACTTTCCCTCAGTGGAAGGACTAGGGCCCAGCATGGGTACCGCCTTGGCTACCTGAACTGAAGGACAAGGCCCTGGCCAGCCTGCAGGTCCTACAGAGCAGGCAGGCCTCTCTGGGCAGTGCATACACAGGTGCTGCCTTGGCCACTCAGGGGCACTCCTTGGCATTATCTTTCAGTGTAAATAGAGGCAGGGACATAGGGTCTTTCTGTTATTTCCCTGCTATGGCTCTTGTGAATTTAATGCTGTGTTTGTTGGTGAGAGGAGGAGCATTTATGCATTTTAGGGCAGTGTTTCTCAACCCGTGGGTCACGACCTAAAAGTGGGTCACAAGAATATGAAAGGGTGGTGGACACACTTTAAAAATGGATCAACAAACTTAAAGTGGATTCTCCTTTAAAGGAGAAAACTGTGGTTTTCCCTTGCAGGCCGGAAGAGTTCCAACCTGTAGGGGGCTGCTTGCCCTGTCCCCATCCCCTCCCCCATGCCACACAAACTCCCCCTGCCCCACACACTGGGGGGCTGGGACCTGGGGGCAAAGAGTCAGGAATGAGGGGCACCAGCAGGGCCAGGGGCTGTTTTCTATTTAAACTATTTACTGGGTCAGGACTGGCCACCAATGTTTACAAATGGGTCCCGGTACAAAAAAGGTGGACCCTTTATCTATACAAAATAGGGAGACAGGCTTTGAAGGGACATGGGGGAGGGAGGAGAGATCTCCCCTGGCTGTGAGCCAGGGGAGTTTGAGTTGGTGGGCATAATGGGGATGGGGAAGCAATGAGAAGAGGTTTGCTCTATCTAAAGGAGAATGGGAGTTGGGGAGCATGGCTGGGGTGGGACAGAGTGCATGCTCTCCTGGGTGGCAGGCAGGGAAGTGGGGGTGGATGGGGTAGAGTGGGATAGAGTTCTAAAGTTATGGTGTGCCATTTGGACAGTGTCTTGTTGTTTCTTACCTTATGGGTTGTTTGCCTTCTGTAAGCTGCCCTAAGCCTTTCAGGGTAGGGCGAGACATAAATCTAAATAATAATAAAAACAGTGGGCAAGGAAGCACTTTTCTTCTTTCACAAGTTAGGGATGAACCAGTAATTCCTAAGATGCCTAAAACAAATGAGGTCACAAGTGATTTAGGAATTGTCCCAGACTGAAATACAAGCCTACTGGCTGCAAACAACATAGTGACTAACCCAAGGCAAAAACAGAATGCAGTACCCACCCTAAATCTGATATCTGTATCAGCACAGGCTGTCATTGCATCCAACATATTTGCCTTCTGATGTTCATTTTCAGCTCTGTTGACCTAGCTTTGTAAATCAGAGTCTGAAGCATATTAATTAAAAGCAAGCTCCCTTTGGGCCTTGTCACACTGGACCCTTAGCACATGTTTTACCCAAGACGTAGTAAGCATTGCCGTGGCATATTAGAAGTTAGAAGATGTTCTGAACAATCATACATTCATGCTTACTATGATCTCAGAGCAGCTGTATCACCCATTCCCTGCCTCCAGATACTGATCTCAGCAACGGGCACTGCAACTCAAACATCTGCTTATGAGAACATGCAACCCCCATGTCCAGAGCCCATGTGCTCCCTGCAGTGTACCCCAGCACTGCCCAGCCCAGGAATGCCTACCCCTGGCACACCAGGTTGAGCCAGGTCTCTGTTGGCTGCAGGCAAAGGGAGGCATGAGGAGTTGAGCCCAAGAGGGAATGCCACTCCTGCTGCTGGACCTGTGCATCAAGTCAAGTTTCTGCTGCTGGCAGAGGGAGACACCAGGGCCAGTTTAAGACTCTGGTGTGGTGCCAGGGCTGGGAATGACAGTTGGCAAACTGTGTTCATATCTCCATGGAGCAATCCGATGAGTAGATGAACATGTGTTACTTTATATAATCTGGAGATACTCCTCCCATGAAAAGCCCTGTCTTTGCTATGATACAATCACACTTAGCACGTTTTACTGCTTGAACATGAAGATGCTTATGTTGTAAATGCAGTTAACACATCCTAAGTGTAATGTACAGCCAGGCTTTGAATTACACTTTGACTCTTGGGGGCTTCTGCAAAAAAAAAAAAAAAAAAATTAAACTGGTTCATTGATTAACAAGTCTACCTAAGTGAAGAAGCAATCCAATTGGACACCCCCCTTCCCCCCAGGTTATGATTTTCAAATCTTAGAGGGGCTCTCATCTCTTATGGGGGGGGCTCACCCCTCCCGCCCCCTCCCACCTCCCGAGCTTCCCCTTAATTCACACCCTGCATACAACATGCCTCTTTGTCTCACACAACTCCTTTCTTTCAGATCACAGTTGCTACTTTTCGATTTTTTCATTTCCTGATTTATGACTGACTCACATAGATTCTACATACTAACAGCATCTGATGAAGTCAGCTTGGGATTTATATTATTTAGTTAGTCTATGAAGGTACATATCTACTCTGCCTTCATACAGATTCTAGTTATACACTGTGGTCCTATGCACTATACCTTACAGAGCCAATTTAACTCCCAGCTAGACAACTAAGTGATCCAGAAAAGCAATAACTTCTCAAATAACAGCATGCACACAATGCCACCAGAAAAAATATTTCTAACTGCAAAGGGCCTCCTGGATTAATTTCTAGTCATGTTACCCTCTCAAACTCACAGAAGCAGTCCCCGTCTACTTCCTTTCATCTCTCTAAGGACTTTTATGCAGCAACAAGGCTCCCCAGCAGTCTTATTGTGTGTATGCTGAAAGGACCTTAAAACTGGGCACTGACAGAAGCACATGGAAATATTATCAACAGGCTGTGAGGTTTGTTTGGGTTCTTTTGGTGAGGGGAGGTTCGGATTGGGATGATTCATGAAAAGTGCAAAACCTGAACCCTCACCATGTGAACCTTTCCTTTCTGGTAGAAGAACCATACTGCACCAATGACCCTTTCCTATGAGGCTGAAGAACTAAAAGTTTCAGGGATGTATGATGTGATGTTAGGATCAGCTAGAGAACTGAGTTGAAGGCAAGAGGGCAAAGGGGGAAGCCAGCTTTATCCAAGTAACACAAAGCAGGCATCAGGTGGATGCTTATCAGGGTTCCTACTGAAAAAGAGACACGTGAGCAGAGGCTGGGTTTTGCCACAAAGGAAAGAGGTCAGAGGCTCCAGACAGGTGGTTTTCTCCGTGAAAGGAATCTGCCTTTACAGAATCTGTCAGGGAGCAAAGAAACCACCAATGTATTTTTACAAAAGGATGGGGAAAGGCTTTGCAAATGATGTTTTACAAGAAAAAGAAATCAACAACAGAAATATTTTCATGCTCTTTTCTCCTTTCCTTTCAGAAAATGCAATCATTGCCCTGCCCAGCCAAAAAAAAAAGGGCCAAAAGTTATTCTGAGAATCTCCAAGAAAGGCTCCAGCTACTTGGAACAACGTGCCAACAACAAGCCCAGTCCAGAATTCAATCTCTTGTGCTCTTTAATTCACAGTTTTAATCATGGTTGCACCTCCCAACCCCTGTTCAGCTAGAAAGATGTGCCATTTGGCATATTTCATTTCTACTGCTCTTAAAATAAACAAAAAAAACCCCTCATACATGTGTCCTTTCCTCTTGGAAAGTGGAAATCATTTGTAGTTAGCTCTTGCCAATGGATCATCAAGAAAATGGCAGCATTACACCACAAATAACTCTTAGCTTGGAGTATAGCACTGACATTTGAGCAATTTAAATCAGGTGGCCATGCTTATACCATAACGTTGATCATATTAATGGCCTTGATGATAACTGGAGCTCAGCAAAATTTTTTTGGAGGAGCATTTATTCACCTAAAAAATTCAGTTTAGGAGCAGTCAAAGCCATTTAAGAATTTCAGTTAAATTTAGTGAATAGTATTAGCTGAAGCAAGGCAGAAAAACAACTTGGAAAGATTAAAAAAAAAAATTCTAAACCTGTTCGATTTTGAGTGCTAAATTCACAATGAGACTTAGATGCCATTTGCAAAAATCAAGGAGGAGGAGCTGACAGCCTTCTACTCTATGGTCCCTCTCCTGAAAGACCCAACCTCAAGGTCCTAACCTGAATCAGTCAGTGGTCTCTCATATATCAGTAGAGTACCCCTACTCATGGGGCTAAAATGCTACCTCCTCTCCCAAGGTCTACAACTGACATTTTAAGTCCTAAAACTTTTTTTTTTTTAATTTGCCCACTAAACCAAAAGACCAGTTAGTAACACAGCCTTTTTTATAACATTCCTCAAGAGCATCAAACCAGTTCAAGCTTTGAACTGAAGCTGGCACCAAAGAGTGCTTTAATTACACTCTTAAACCAGGCTGCTAGCTTGGAATTTAGTAGATAACCCAAGGTGATTTAATTTTATCTACATCTTAAGTTTGTCAGAATAGGACACTCTATATTTTTAATAAGGTTCTCCCCCAAAACCGGTCCCTGAAGTGTAGATGGGGCTGAAGAGAAACATGGAACTACAATCCATGTAAACAGGAACAAGGGGTGTGTATCCACATGAGACGCTTCTGTGGAGTTGCCCAATTAGCTCCACAGTAAAGCATCACCAGTCTACATAAGCAGTGTTATTAGGCCAGAGTATTAACTCCACCATAGGTTAATACTGCCAGATACAAGTACTATCCTACAGCAGAATTATTTATTCCACCACAACAGGTGTGTAGACACTGACTGGGGCACAAAATGCTGGCAGACTGACCCCCCCCCCCCCAAGTCCCCTGCCAGCTAGGGCTGTGCCACCCTGACTTAATGTGCTGTGGTCTTGGGCGCATGTGTAAATGCTGCGCCTGAAAGCAATAAACTCCAGCCCAAACTATGCCAGAGTTTATTGTGTTGTATTAATATTCACATGCAGATGCACTCAGGGTGCCTGTAGCAGAGGACAGCTCAAAGGGCAAAACTGTGAACTAGGTGGTTCTTAGATAAATCCAATGAACTGTAAATGAAAAGCAACTGTAGTAAGTTTCTAAATGGGAAGGGTGAGAAAGGGTAATGCAAATGAAAACTAAGAGCCCCCAAATGAAGAGATGGATAAGCAAGGTGAGGAGCAGAAGATGAACTTCTAAGTCAGGGGTAAGCAACAGCTCAAAGCAGGAATTAGACATGTATTTACAAGCAATGAGATGCTTTCGTGGTATGGTATGAATCTCAGGGTTGGGAAATAGCATTAGAATGGATCAGCTGGACAAGAATGCTGATGCGATGGGAGGAGGGGCAGAAACTGTGAGAAGTTTAATTTTTTTTAATGTAAATACTTGAAATACATTGACAAGCTCTCTAGTTGATCAAAACATTAAAATTACGCAAAACGGTCCCCACTTTTTCTCTTCTGGATTTTAAAACGTCAAAACTCGACACTATCAAAACTCTACATTCCAAAAATTTCAAACAGCTTTTTGAGGCAGCAAGATGGTCACTGAATTGGAGTCACTGGACTGATGCAAGAGGTCAGGTTGTAATGGTCCCTTTAAACCTGAAATTATACATTAATCTGTTATTTTAATTATGTTTATTTATCATCTATATTAAAGATAGCACCTAGGGGCACTGACAGACATGAAAAAAACCAAGATAAAACAGCATGTTACCAGAAGAGGGAACACGTTAGTTTGACCTGGCTCCCTAGCATCTGTACAGATTGGGCACTTCAGCTGGGCTTTTTGGCATTTTTATCTAAAGCGGATTCAATCAGCTATTAGATAAAAGTGCCAAAAAGTCCTGCTAAAATGTGCAATCTATACAGATGTTGGGCGAGCCGAGTTAAACTAATGTGATGCCTCTTCTGGGCACGTGTGCGCTCAAGGTGAAAGTAAAGCACTGCTTGTTTGTTTTTTGTCACATCTGTAAGCAGCATAGGAATGCTAGAAGCACCCCAGTCCTGGACTGGGACTTCCAGTGTGCTTAGCACTGTACATGGAGGGCAAAAAGGAGAAAAGAACACATCCCCCTTGCTCCATTTCTTTAAAACAAGAGTCTTTGGGGCAAATCCTCAAGTAGAATAAACTGCCTTAGCCTCTCTGAAGCTAGTTACTGACTTCAATGCACCTTTGACATTTTACATCATGCCTCTGTATCTTAACTGTCTGATACAGAATATTGCATGTGCTATCTGAAAACACCACAAAGCAAAACGGGAGAGAAAAAGGACTTAACATAACCAATACCGCAACCATCTCAGAAGCTCCGTTTAACTTAACCTGTATAATAAAGGAACACTGCTGGAATGAGCCTAACATGCATTGGGAATGCAGCGCCAGACAGTGTTTCAAAAGTTTTTACAGAATGAGCTTTCTTGTGAAAGACTGGCCCAGAAAGCACATTTTCAGTGCATGACAAAGAGCATGTTTGCCAGATCAACAGCCTGTTGCTATGTAATTATCTAAAGGCTATATAGCATTATGCAGATTAGGTTTAGTGCCTGCTTCCTGGGCTAAGTACAAACAGTCAAAAAGCCTGAGGTTGAATCAATTCAAAATACGCTGCTTCCTCTAAGCTGCATAGGTTGAACGGATAACCAACTGAACCGACGTTTGGTTTTTAATTGGGAAAAGCAGGGGGAAATCTTCACTCACTCGGGCCGGGGGGGTGGGGGGGGAATGGCACCAGAGCACGTCTCCCAGCCTGTTGGCTATTGCCAGCCCAGCCAAGTGTCCCCAGCCCCATGCTGTCCCCCCACAGGGGGTTCAGGAGCCCTGTGTCTGGGGGCTGGCCCACATTGGGGGAGCCTCCCCCATTGGTTTCGCCCAGCCTGCATTCCCAAGCCCTGGCAGCCCTAAGGAGCTGAGGAGAATCCCCCTCACCCCCCCCCTCCCTTCCCAGATGCTGGTTGCTTCAGTGGCTGCTACAGGAGGGAGGGAGAAGAAGTCCTCCCTGGTTGGGTGCCTGCCCATGCAGCCCAGCATGGGGGCACTGGGGAGCCCCTGCCTTGTGGGGCTTCCCCTCCACCCCAGCCCAGGGCAGCCCCAGGGAGCTGAAGGGGATTCTTTCCCTCCATAATCCCTTGCCTTAGCTGCTGTGAGTCTCAGGGATAGCTCAAGGAGTGAAGGGAAATTCCCCTGATCCCCTGCATTAGTTTTGCCTCAAACCCACAGCAGCTAAGGCAAAACCAGCTGCGGACAAACAGGAGAATTTCCCTCTGCTCCCCGAAGCGGCCTGAAACTGGCAGGGGCTAGGGCAAGGTTTGGGAGGGGAAGAATTCCCTTGGCTCCCTTGGGCTGCGGGGGGCCCCCTAAAGGCAGGGGCAGGCACCCAGCTCAGAGGACTTCTTCTCCTTCCTTTCTGTGGCAGCCACTGAAGCAATGAGCAGCTGGGAAAGGGGAGGGGAGAGGGCTACCATAGAGGCTTTCCCTCCCCGCCACCTGCTGTATAGGGTCTGGGGGTCTGTTCCCCCATTCCTATGGGCAGATGGACACAGACAGGAAGCAGACTAAGGAGCAGAGGGGCAAAGCAGTCCCTGCTCTACTGGAGCAGACAGCATAGTCCAGGGCTGCAAAGCATCCTGGGATGCTGGTGGACTGAGTTAACTTGAACAAGGAAGGGATCTGGGACAGAAGTTCCATAACCCAGTTTGACCTAAATCAGTTAAGTCTGATACTACATCCAACCAGGCTTACCTTAACCTGATTTTGGTCATTTTGAAAGCGGTTTATGTGCACTGAGCTTCTGTTCTGTTACAGGTTTAGGCCAGTTTCCAATCACTTAAACCGGTGTATGTATAACTTCTGTCCCTGGCCTCAGATGAGCAGGTGATAGTTCCATTTAGAAGTTTATCTGATCAGAATCATGCTTGTTTGCTACCTGATTAGGGTTTAGAAAAATATCTGGTTCTTGGGAAGGTTAACAGGGAATGTCAGGATTTAGAAAACAGTCAGTCTGATCCTAGATATGGATTTGGCAATCTGTCCCTGGTACCCTAGAGAGCTTCACAGCTCAGCTCATACTTATTGTCTCGGACAGACAGAGCCGACTCGAGGTGATTTAATAATTAATCGTTCGTTGGGCGGGCTGGTGAATAGAGAGGCGGACAAAGCTTAATGGTTGCAAAACTTTACTTACGCCGCTAGTAGCTGCGACGCAGATGGTCCAGTCGTCTGAACAACTGTACTAGTTGTTCCAGCTGGCAGGGCTCAGGCCAGTTCGTCCATCCACAAATCAAGCCGGTGGGGAAAGGGTACGTCTGGGATTGCACTCGGCGACGGGGAGAAGAATCGATAGGTGATCTGTCTATCGATCAGCTCAGCCGTAAGTCAGGTCTCTTTTTAGAAGCACTCTGCAGCATGCTCAAAGTTCTCCGACTTGGGCAGAAGTCGCGTGAAATTTTAAACGGCTAGCAAGCCAATTACTAGCCGCCATGTAGGAATAATTTAGAACTGGCCAATAGCGGGGCACAAATTTGCATCCGAATGGCGGGAACTCTCTTGCACCAGGGTTTTTCTGTTGCAACAGAAAACTTTTGCTTTGCAAGAGGCTCTCATGTGGCGGGAAAATTCCATCGTGCGGAGGCACCAAAATCACTGGGTTGTGACACTTATGAGGGACAGAGCTCTTCAAAGCTCATTACAGTTGATCTTGCACACACAAACTTGAGGGTACATGCTATCTGGGGTTTTAAAAGGAGAGTCTAAACACACCTAACACCCAGCTTCTTCCTCTTGTTTCCTGTATCAGAGAGAAGAAAGGTTTGCTGGATTCCGTTCTGCCTCTCCCCATTAGGACTGCTGTTTCAACAGAGCAGAACTCCAGACTGAGTGTTCTTTACTTCTGCATTGCTGCGTGTGTCATGACAGGGCTGGCTAATCAGTCACTAGCTATACTTGACTAGAAAAAGGAGTACTATACTCTTTCTAGTACTATACTCTCTCTTCCCCTAAGATAGTCACTAACTAGAGAGGGAGACCACAGATCACAACAATATTAAAAATCCCTTCTTAGGTTGGTAAAAACAAACCTTTCGCACTACTGCATATGCATTCATATTCCATCAGCATCTTATTCCTTTCAACTTGTTGAACATTGTCATTGGCAAGAGTTTTACTCTCCACAGCCATATTAGGGGAAAAAGATTTGGGTCAAACCAGTATAAAAATGTTTTTTTGTTTTTTTGTTGTTTTTTTCCAGAAAAAGAAAAAAATTATACAAATCTATTCCAGGAAGGCCTGAAATGTTTTGTTCCACTTGAAATAAAATGTCCATCTTCCCTCCTTCCCCCCACCAAAAATGCCAAAATTAAATACTTGTGACTCCTCTCAAAACATGTTTCAGTGAATTTACTATTCACCAAAAACACAAACACCATCCGATTCTGCCTAAGGCCTGAACTGCAGAAGTATCAACTATGTACAACTTCACTAAAAGTGAAAGAAAGTCTGGGAGCACATCAAACAAAAGCAGATGCAATTCTATTTAGTAGGCATTAAGCATGTAGTTAGTCAGTGGTAGCAGAAATGGGACTAAAGTGAAGCTCTCCCACCTCCAAGTCCATGACTCCTCCAAACATACTCTATCAATTCCAGCAGGTTCTAATAATGCAGCATCCATCATAAACCTGCAAGAGACAGTCCTGACATTCTCACATCACAGATGAGCCACAGCCAGTTAAAGGGTCCTTCTTAAAATAATTTCAGACCTGATGGAGAAATATGACCACATGAATGTGCAAGTGCATGATATCAATGCGCATCATAACTATGTGATGCAACCCTGTTTTGGGAACATGAAACAATCTTTCTGCAGAGAACACAGCAATTCTACTCTGAGGAGCAGAAATTCCAGCATCTCTCCACAGCCAAACATATAACTACAAAGCACAAAACTGTCTGTACAGTAACTCAGACGAATTCTCTATTGCAAAAGAAGTGATGAGTGGGCAAGAGAATTGGTTCCTACCTTTGGTAGTTTAAATGGAGAGATCTCCTACTGATTTAGACAATGGAAATATTAAAGATTTACAGATCATGCTTACTAAAACTTTCCCGGTTAGAAAATCATCTTGCTACATCTAAATTCTTGTAGTGCACCTCTCATATCAGGGGAGTGGTTTACATAGTTGTTCATAAAATGTAGATATAAAAATGTCTGTTTCTTCTTTCCTGGTCTAGTCCAAGGGCCTAGAAAATTAAACCAAAGAAAGAAATTGTACGTTTTTTTTCTAAGACCAATTCAGTAAAGGATACAGAGCAATCCCACAAAAGAGAAACAGTTCCAAGGTTACAAAACACTGCACTATAACCTCAGTCTATTTTTCCATTCTCTTTGTGACAGTCTACAGACTTATGTGACATGGAAACAGGATGTAATTTGTTTTCAATTGGGCCCTTTATAACAACATGGTAATTCAACATAGACCAAACTAGCTGTAATGATCTTGTCCAGAACTGGTTTGGGATTTCTCTTCCTGCACAAAATTTTAACTTTTCATCAATAAAACAGAAATGGAATTTATTTTCTTTCTGGGTGAAATAATCAGATGGTTTTAATTTTCCAGTGAAATAACCATGTTATCATGGAAAATGTCTGTTTCCCTTGAAAACTCTCACTTAGCTGGAATTCAATTTTCCATTAAAAAAACTACTTTGACAGGAAATTATCAGCTATTCCTAGCCAGGATATGAATAAAGGATTACAAGTCATTCTGCTGGTTTTCAAATCAAAATGGATTCCAACACAGCTCTCCCAAAGTCCTAGTGAAAAATGACAATTTGTTTTGAAGTAGGCCACTCACGCACGCAGTTACCATCCTATAAAACATCCTTCTACCTGACCACGATTTAGAACTACAGAACCTTACACTTAAGGGAGACAAGTCCTAAGCAAACTTTACAACATACCATATATCACAATAATGTATGCACATAGAGGAAGGCTTTTCAGGATCACTCAGCACTGCTCCCATTGGCCTGCTCCCATGACAGTCAGTGCTTGAACTGCAACATCAATGAGGAGCAGATCTAAGCCAAAGTTTAAATATAAAAGGAATATTTTTACAACATATTAAGGAGTTCAAGTTAGAGAAGGGCCATGACTAAATCACCCTTGCTCTTCCTAAGTTTTGACATCATTATCATCTCAGATACATAAACAGGACTAGATGCTTTACTGCACATTGCTTTACTTTACTACACATTGGTTTGCTTGTGCTTTGTCAAGTTAGATGCGAGGACAAAACATCATTCT
Organism: Alligator mississippiensis; assembly: GCF_030867095.1. Classification (NCBI taxonomy): domain Eukaryota; kingdom Metazoa; phylum Chordata; order Crocodylia; family Alligatoridae; genus Alligator; species Alligator mississippiensis. Next base: position 181,772,253 of record NC_081827.1, read on the forward strand.
ATGTGCACACCCCCATCAAGAGTACAGGGAATGCAACAGGAGCATGCCTCTCCCTGCTACCACCGTCTGACTGCCATTTCCCCCTCCAGTGAAAATGGCACCTAAGTGTCCTGCTTATTAAACTGTTTACATCAACATATGCTCACAGTGCTCCCCCTCCACCCAAATTTTCCCCACAAGAACTGCAAGCTAGAACTCAGTCCACTTAACCTCATTGTGATTACCAATGCATGAAAAGTGGGGACTTGAACTTCCCTGGTTTACTGGTTGCAGTGATCCAGCTCAGTTCAATTTTTAAAGGAGGGAAAGAAGTGAGGAAAGAGACAAGGAAGAGGCAAGGTGAGCTGGGTTCTGGCGGGAAACGTTTAGGAAGCTCATTTTGAGCATATGTTGATGTAAATTATCGCTGTAAATAGTTTCATAAGCATGACAGATGGTAGTAACGGTGGGATCTCAAGAGTGCCTACCCAGTATTATGGCTGAGAATTCAGCATACAAGCAGCTTTCCAAGACAAGGGTTGCAGAATTGTACCATGAATGTGGTATAACCTTTGAAAGGGCAAAGAAGACTACGTAAGTCTCAAAGCCAGAGGCTTGGGCCTTGTGAAGCCATGCCGGGGCTGGCTTCAGGGGGGTTTCTCAGGAAAGCGAGACAAAATAACTGTTTCTTGGGGAGTCCCACAGCAGAGCTCTCCCCCCTGCTCCCAGAAGCAATTCTGATTTCAGGGCAATGGTCTGTCCTTCCTTATAGCTCCTTTTCTAATCCTCAGTGGTATCTCACTCTGGTACAAGTTTAATTCAGAAATGTGATGCTAACCAGCACAGAGGAAGACAAGAGGACAATACATGAACTCCTCCAAACACCATAGGGCCAGGAAGGCCTTCCAGTTTCAACAGAGCAGCCCATGTGAAATATCCAGTCTGACACTTACCCACAAAATAGCTTTTCACCTTCAGGTACCCCACAATGAGACGAAGGATGGAGAGTTTATCCAGCCTTGCCTGAACATCCTCAGGGAAGGGCAGCAAACTGGTCAGTTTGTTCAGTTCCTGGTTAAGACGGTCCCGATGCCGTTTGGATGGGTTAGACTTCACACCTTCAGGAGGTGGCAGCTTGGGGCTAGCAAAGGAGAGAAGAATATAAATAAAAAGGGAGCAAACAGAGAAAGAGCTACATTCTTTGCTGCTAGCTCGTTTCCAAACACCATTTGAGCTTCAATATAATTGCAAAAACAGACTTGGCCATCTGTTTCAAGAAAACAAGGTGTAATGGCAGAAAGAGATGGTGTAGTTCATACTGTAGGACCAAGTCCTGATCTGGGTCCTACACACAGTTTTGCCATAGACCCTTGGCAAGCTTGCTTTTATAAAAAGGTATTGGGAAGTTGTTTTCCAAGGTAGGTTTCAGTCATGAACACCACACCTCATAAAGGGGTCTCCCAAGGCACCAGTAAATATTGGGGGGGAGGGGGGGGGTCTTCTCATCTGAAGGAAAGGGTTCAAACTCATGACGACATGCCTAAGAAAGACTTCACCACAAAGATTGTACTGAGCACAAGATGGGCAGGTAACCACCAAACATGAGAACCTCCAGTTGGCAGCAGCAAAAGCGGTCAAAGCAGGGACTTCTGCACACAGGAGAACAGGGTAAAATGGAGCCTGGCTAGGACAACATCTCCCACCATCCTGCTGAACCCAATTTGGATCAAGGAGATCCCAGCCACACGCTTAAATAGTAGGACTCATGCAATGCCTCCTGCTTTCCTCTCCCTTTGTCATGGGGTCTTGGGGAAGATTCCAGAGAAAAGTCTGCCAGAGACTCCAGCTCACAAGAGCAGAAGCAACCCAATCAGTGCTTTAGGGCACTAAGAGACTTTGCAACACTTTTTACTGGACTTGCTCTGCCCCATACTAATAGGCTGTTTACTCGACAGCTTCTGGTCCCCTACCCTGTCACCCTCACTGGCTTCCCTTTTGTTTCCATTTAGCTAATACCCTCTTAATTAAAGCCAGAAAAAATAATGGCACTAACATGGTACTTGTTGTCATCACACAGTTGACTATGCTGGTGGGCTCTGCCCATTCCTCATTGAGTCTGTTTTGCCTATTTAGATGGTAAGCTTGGAGGGCAGACCGTCTCTTAGTCTATGTACAGACAGTGTCTTGTTCTTGGGTGGGCTGTTGGCACTACTGCGGCAACAAGAATAAAGATCCAAGACGCTTATATTTGAACAACTCTTTAAACAATGAACTCCACTAAAACGAAGTTCAACATCTTGGAGCTAGACAGGCAGACTATAAAAAATGAATGCCCCTTTCTTAACATCCTTTATATCTTACAAGCACTGAAGATCTTCTGACAATAAAGCCGCATGCAAGTCAACAGAAGCACTTGTGCATTAAGGAGTAATGCACAAGTGCTACTCATGCTATTCAGCATGAGTAAAGGCACTAGAGTTTAAGTAAGTAACACTAACCACAAGTATTTTATAAATCATAAGTGTGTCTTAAAGATCAGGAGATATTTTTATATTAGAATTTGGGGGGGGGGAAAACACAAGGAGTGGAGTAAGCACAACTGTATTTGCCTTCTAGTTCCTGAATCTTTAGGATGCATTTGGCTCACATTTTCAAGCTAGCATACCAATACAGGACTGATGTTCCTAGACAGTACCACAATACAAATGCATAACAAAAAAAATCATAATGTTATGCTTAAAAAGCTGAGGTTTCTACATAATCATGTGCCTTCCAGAGTAAATGCTTTAAAAAAAAAACCCTACATATATCAAGAACTTGCAGTACTGAAGTGTGAAGGAATAGGTAACAGATACTGCCCACAGGTAAAATCCTGGTCCCACTACATTCAGTGAGAGTTTTGTTACCAATTTCACTGGGGCCAGGATTTTACCCTACTATTCACTGGACTGGGTTTCCTGGCTGACTAATGATTTTTTGGTTTTCAAAAGGAGATTGGAGCCTGGCACTCCCACAGACACATAACCTCCCTCTATTAGATAATCTTCGGGATGGCTCAACTCATATTGTTTTAATGTGTTTTATCCCATTGGAAACTCAGCATACCTCAGTCAGTCCTGCAGGTACCCTTGCTGTCTTATGTGGTTTCAGCCAACAAGATCTGCCAGTATATAAAGGCAATTTATTAATTTTTAATCTAATATTATTGCCAAGTGTCAGTGGGCAGTAGTGATTCTATGAATGAGGGGGAAATCTGTGTTAAATGTGACACAATGAGGCAACTGGTGGATCTCCATTTCAGCAAGTAACTGAAAATACTTCTAAGTAAAAACAGAAAATTATGGCAATATCCATGAAAAATTCTATTTATGTCCTGCTTTGTAATGATAGCCTCTGGAAATATATACCCTACTTCTCACAGAGGCTGAATACAGTCACTGCCAGACTTGCCTGTACATGCTATGTATAACAGATTGGCAGCAGTAGTTTCATGTATTCCACATGAGAGGCTGCCTAAACACTTCTAAAATCATGTGGACATCCTTTGAAAGAAAAAAGTGAAAGATATTTTAATTAGAAGATTAAGTGCGTCATAATTAAGCGTACTTCAGAGAATCCATCACGTCCACTGAAGAATCTGTTCGCTTAATCTCAGTAGAGATGGGAATAAGAGACACAAAAAATGCACTATAATATTTTTTACCCCAGCCTTTTAGTTAGGAGTGATAAAAAAAATACTCCAAATTTAGTACATGGAACATGATTTTTGTTTCCCTGTTACTCAAAAATAACCTAGAAGAATCCAGAAAGAAGAAAAAAACAAGGAAAAAATAGTATTTTATCATGTAAAAATAAAAGAAAACCACTATTACTAGACCATATTCTCTTTAAATGATATCTTCACATGGGATGTATGAATGGGTTGCTTTATATTATATGGTATAGTCACTAGATATGTTAGCTATATAGAGGGCCAAGTATCTAGTGAACATGGGAGTCAAGAATCAAACAGCAGAAACCTGCTTAAGTCAATAGTTTATCACCATCTTCTTTAATAGTTGCTTCCAAAACTAGAAGATCAGTGATTCCAAGTCTCTTAAGAGCTGCCATACTGGGTTAGACCAACGGTTCATCTAGCCCAGTATCCCAATCCCGATGGTGGCAGAAATGAACGTTCCTGGAAGAGGTGGATAGACTAGAGCGATCTGTTCATTACCCTCCCTGGTATCCACTATCTCAAGACAACAAAATTGTTCCATGGGTGAACACTACTTAAGTGAAAGATAGATTGGTTCCTGTCCCCCACCTCCCAACACCACCCATTTCTTCTTAAATGGAGCCAGAAACTAGCTTACAGACATACAATGAAGTTATGCTTCCACATGGACTACAATTTCTAAAAAAGCAAGAAAAAGTATACTTCCCATTTAAAAAAAAAAAAAATGTTGCTTCTTCCCCAGACCTGAAGAATGCCACTTTATACTCAAAAACTTGTCTCACAGCTCTCTCAACTATCAAGTTGGCCCAATAAAAGATACTAATCATTTTAAAGAAAAACACAAACCTTGCTTCTCACATAGTTCCTGGAACATCATGGCTACTACAATACTCTGGCCCTATTAATTCAGGTTAGACATGAAAAAAATACCCTTACATGAGGCCTGCTCCTCAATTAAGACAAAAGAAACTGATTATTTTTCATTCATAGCTGAAGTTCCTTCCAGGAGACATGGCCTAAAAGGAAATGGACTGCAGTAATCAAAACTCTATCCTTAGAAACAATAATGCATCAAATACATCAAAACAGCAGGAATCTTTTGGTGGCTCTGCTACCCTGCGTGAAAGTGAAAAACCTCTTGAAAAATCCAGACAAAGTGACAGGGGCCTGACTGGTAGCCCAGCCTGGGCTAATTGCCTAGTGGGGCACACCTGCCTGGAGTTTTGACTGGCAGCCCTAACCCAGCTAATAACTCCAGCTGGTCACATCTGGGCCTCTGGAATGGCTGGGAGAGCAGCTTTTCCCTTTATCTCCAGCTGTAGCAACACACTCCAGGCAGCAGACAGTTCTGACCAAGATGAGCCTCTGTATTCCTGTGCTCTCTGGCTTTCCTGCTTACTGACCCTGCTGTGCCCTGTTCTTGGACTTCAGCTTGTGGGCGTTTCCTTGAATCTGGCACCTTGACACACGATTCCCAGGCACTGACCCTGACCATGTTTTGGACTCTGTCTCTGGATTTCTCTCTGGTCCCTGAACCTTGACCCAGTTCACTTCCCTGAACCGTGACCCAGTCAGTATTTTGGCCTCTGTCCTAGGGTTTCCCCCTTGGACCTGGGAGCTTGGTTCCCAACCCTGACTCAGCCCATGTTTTAGACTACATCTCTGGCTCCCGCCTTCCCTCACTGACCTAACCACTAGGAAAGTTTGCCTACAACCCCACACCATTGCACAAAACTTGAGAATGCTCTGGAGAGGAATCTGTTGCAAAGTCATCAAGATACAGGGAAGCATAAGAAAGAGAAAACAAAACTTAACTTAGGGCAAAGGCTTAAGATGACGACCTCTACAAGAACTCCCACATTACTGTGTCAGGTTCAATATCCAAAGTGCTTCAAGGTTGCACTTAATGGATTAGAAGATTGTGTACAGGGGCTGGATGCAGATGAATTTGCAACTGCCACATGGATATAGGAATTTGAAAGGTGGGGGAGCATGAAGTGGAAAGCTCACTGGCGTAGGAGAGAGACCAGTGGCAGAGATCAGAGCTCTCAGTGGCAAAGAGCTCCCTGCACATACACTACGCAGATGAATGAGTTGACGGAGTGACAATATCACTGCATTCCCCCCACCCCAACCTTGATCAGCCACTAGGCACTGTGAAAATCTTAAGAGAAGGAACAGGGATTCAGCTTAGCTGGATGGCTTACTGTGAAGCAATTTACAGTATACTCCAATGAGGTTCCTTGGTTATCAATTCTAAAAGCTTCACAGCCCCTTTGCAGACTGTCCTGCTTTATGTCCATAACACTTGTCTGCTCCTAGTGGTGGAAGGATAGGTCAGGTCAAAGCCTGCTTGCCCTCTTTGCTGATGTGAGATGTGGACACCTCCAGGTAAGGTGAGCTCCTTTCAGAAAGGGCACCAAACAAGTCACATGGTAACTTGTATTTACTGTCAGGTGGTCCAGAATTTTGAGCCAGCAGCCTTAGGGAAGAGAGAATATTATTCTTAATAAATTGCCAGTCCCCAGACACAACTAGTCAGTCCTCTTGGGATTTGATTTCCACAGCCTGCTCAAACTTGAAAATTTAGATTCAAAGAGGAGTTTAATACACCAGCCTATCTGTTCTGAACCTGATTTAGTTAAACAGCTACTCATTTTTCTGAAACCCAATCCTTGCATCATCTGTTCCTGCACAAAAACAACTCATTCTAAGCCTACGATACTTTTCGGATCTGATTCTCGATCGCTAGGGACCTACCAAATTCATAATTGCACGATTTTTGTGGAAACTATGAATTCGAATGGGGGCCACAAAAAAAATGGTAGGCTCATTGCAAAAAACAAACAAACAAAAAACTTACCTGCAAGCAGAGAAAAAGGTGAGAAGCCATGTAGTCTTGGGTGTGGGAAGTGGGGAGGTGGCAGGAAGGGCAGGGGACCAATGGCAAAAGACACAGGCAGGGGGGAGGGCAAAGGGCAAAAGTTAGGGTGGGGGAAAGCATGGTGGGCAGGGAGGCTGCACAAGCGGCTGGACTGTGGTCATGGGCAGACAGCCCTAAGACTGAAAGTGGCTGCAACGGGGTCTGCGGACTCCCGGCACAGGTCGTTGCACATGTGCACCTACTGCTGGCAACAAGCAATGCCAGGGTTCTGCAGACCCTGGTGCAGACACATTTAGCCTTCTGGCTGCTCACCACAACCAGCCCAGGACCATGGTTCAGCTTGAGCATGGCCCTAAACTGTAGTTTAATTACCCTGATTAAGTCTGGGGAGCCATTAATCCATGCTTAATAATGTATGGATTAATGGTTTAAGCAGGGTAATTAAGCCATGATTTTGGGTCATCTGGCAATCTGCAGGGAGGGGCAGGACTGCCGGGGCCCCTCAGCCAGAGGCATGGGGGGACCTGTCTCACACAGCCCACATGAGGATCTATCCATGAAATCAGCTGGCCACCTCCTCATGTTAGGTAGACCCCTTACCCATTGCTCTCCCCTTCTTGCAGTGCAGCTTAGAAAGAGCAGAAGTGACTTGCCTTAAGATGTAAAGAAACATTCATGTCTGATACCTGCCAGCCTCTTACTACACTATATTGTATACCCTAATAAAAGATGTCTAAATCTTGGAAGAGCTTGTCTAAATGTATTCCAACCATGCAGCTAGTGCAATAAAAGCTCTCACCCTCAAAAAACCTTGCCCCTCTCATTATTCCTGGACCATCATGATTACATCACTCTAACACTACCATATCCCCTTCAGTAACTCCCTAAGAAAGTGCTAAATTGCTTTCAAACTGCCCTATTTGACTCAAAGTTATAAAACAGCAGCCACTTTTGGAGGAAAACAAAACTAACTCTCATCATAGAATCACTGCCATGAAGAGAGACAGTAACATCAGGTTACACTTAAAGGTTTTGCAACCTATTAGACTCCCACTTCTCATTACATGCATGAATGTAAGCACTGCAGGTTGCATAAGAGTGCTATCACACATCACAGGTAAACAACCACTGAACGTAAGTTCCCGGTAATTCTGAAAAAAGGATCAGTGATAGAATCAAGAAACCAAGATCATCCTTCAAACTATGCTGCTTTCCTGTGGTACCTCTCCCTCAACACCTGCCAACAGCCCCTGGGTAGTTAGCCCTTTGCTTTATAAAGAAAACTGTACAGTCATCCTGAATAAAATGTTCCCACCTCCCCCCTTTCTCCAAATTAAGAGCAAAACAAAACAAAACAGCACAAAACAACTCATCCTGCTTGCTGAGCCTAACAAGTAAATAAATACGAGGGCTGACTATGGCCTTGAGCACAGAATTTATTAATTCTGAGATGACACAGAGTCGTGTGTGGTCCTGCTGTCCAGAAAAAGTTTCAGGACTGGAGTCTAAACACTCAAGAAGGGCAAAATGGGATGTTCTTTCCTAATTCTGTGCCGCTTCCTTGATTTTTTTTAAAAGCAAGTAAACAAATGAAAACAAATCATCAAAGCATCCAGCCTGAACCCTGCCAGCTTACAAAGACCAGCAAAAGTTCCCTGCCTCACACATTTCCACTTTAGTAAGCCTCTCCTCACAGCATGCCCCTTGCAATCAAAACACCAGCGTTATTTCAGATCAGGCTGGGAGGGAAAGTGGATTCCAAAGCCAAGTGCTATTCATGCACTAAGTAGTGAGATCACTTGCACCCATCTATATAGTATTGGTTAGCAATACGGAGCTTTTGATCCAATCAGTATTGCTGCAACAGTGGAACAGATGCACATACATAAATGACATTCTTACCTCCTGGCACTATACTCCAGCCAGGATAATTGTCTCCCGATTCCCCTAGCCCCCCCAATCACAGTCCCTTAAGAGGGGCAGTTCTGAAACACTTTTGTTTTAACACGGAATCGCTATGTGGAAAAGGCTGAGAACCACTCGTGTAAATGTATTTGACCCACTTTATTATAGTCTTTTTCTAGTCACCCTATCTACTAGTGCTCTGAACAGTCCCGTGGCCGAGCAGCGCACGCATCACAGTGACACGTGCCCCGATAGCCACTGTACCTCTTTCATGTATATTCCTTGTAATGTCTCAGCATGCGATTTCTTAAATTCTATATATTTCATTCCAATTTGCCTGCTCTCAGTGTTGTTCATCTCCCATGCCCTTCCCTAGGGCAGAGGCTGGAAAGCCGAAAAAGTTGGGCAGGGGCTGGAAAGCTGACAAGGCCGAAAACGTTCTTTGGGTAAATGTGGTCTCTTTTATTAGACTAAGTAAACAGTTTAGTTGGTCTAATAAAAGATATTGGATTTACCCAAAGAACCTTTTCTGTTTATCTCCTTCAGCCAACAAGGCTACAACCAATGCCCCCAGGACAAGAATGGTGTTTAATGGGGCCCCACTTGCAGGACAGCCTGAGAGCAGCTCACAGGGGCATCACTGCCAAACTACTTTGATCCAAAGCTGCAAACTTCCATGAGGAACTTCTCATTTCATTGGAGACTTCAGGAAAGGGGAAGCTTACTCGAGAAAGAAAGAAGAGGGAGGAAGGGGGAATATTCCCTCCCGAACAAGGAAACAACTCTGGCTCTTTCCTGGGAGCTGAGCTGAGAAGGCAGCAAACTTGATTAACCTGAACTTTGTGCCTGGCTTCGACCAACACAGGGTAGCAGAGGGAGGAGGCAAGGCAGAAATCGTACCCATAGCAATGCATGTTTCTTTGGGATCCTGTCACAAGCATTCACGGCTGGGGCAGGTGCTTTAGAAGTTAGAGAGCCAAAGGCAGTCAGGGACCTGCCAGGCTTGGAGGGGAGAAGTCATAGTTTCATAGTCCTTTGGAGATCTTGGAGATCTCTGAGATCTGATCTCATAGAAGAAACTGGGGGATTGGAAGACACCCCTACAAACACCCAGAGACAGGAGACAACCTGCGTGTGTCAAAAAGGGCTAGATCCAGGGGAGAGAGAAAGCACTCCGGACCCAACCTTTATAGCAAAGCGAGGCTGGAAGTGCTGAGCCCTGCCTGCCTTCAGGCAGACCCCAGCCCACCTGCAACGTGTAGGCACCTACAGAGATCTGCTGCGTGTGTGTGTGTGTGTGTGTGTGTCTCCAAACCCAAGGGTGGGGGGGGGTGTGTGTGTGTGTCTCCAAGCCCAAGTGCATGCGTGCGTTTGTGTATGTGTGTGTGGCTCCAATCCCGAGTGTGCACGCACGAGTGAGAAGGGCTCCACGCCCGCGTGTGTGTTGCACGCACCTTTTCTGCACCGGCTTCTTCCTCCTCTTCACGGCGTAGCCGCCCCCCGCGGGCAACATTGCGGCGCAGCCGGCGCTCCGTCCGTCGGTCCGGCCGGGCTAGTGGCACGGGGCGGGCGGCACGAAGCGGCGGAGCCCGGCCCGGCCGCGCGGCCCCTCCGCAGCCATGGAGCCTCCCCCGCCCACGGGCGGCCCTGCAGGGGGCGGGGGCCGGGGCCGGACCCGACCCGGGCTGTCCCGGGACAGGGGCGAGCAGCGCAGCCGGCGCCCAGCGGGAGAAGGAGCCGCTCGGCAGGTGCCTCCCGCCGCCCCCGGCCCGGCCCGGCCCCGCTCCCTCCCCGTCGGCCCGGCGCCGGCCGCCCCGCTGGAAAGCCGAAGGCAGGTGAGAGCCTCCTGCGGCTGCAGGCTCCCGAGGGCAGCGCAGGGAAACACCCCACCCCGGAAATCCCTGGCCACTGGAGGAGATGTTTAAGGTGGATCAGGAAGCTGACGCCGGGGCCCCGTGTCTTTCCCCGCCACCTACCTGCCTTTCTACCTGCCTGTGGCCGGCCCTGGTTGCCCTCGCCTCCACTCAGGGAATTTACCAGGACGAGAGAGGCCGAATCACAGAAAAGGGGCAAAGAAATGTCCCCGCCAACCCTCCAGCCCTGCCGCCTTCCTCGGGCAGCCTCCAGCTCCGCTCGCCTGGGCGGCCCGGACGGTTCTGTGCCCTCAGTGGCACCTGATCCATCCCAGCACGGCCCCGGGGGGACAATGTGGGCAAGGGGCTGACCTGGTGACTTTTCTCCTCCATCCCAAGTGCCCGGCAGGGATCCCGGTTTTCTTTAATTAAAAAAAAAAATTCCCAGTTTTCAGTTGTAAAGTTTTTCCGTGATTAAAATGAAACGCCATTAATATATCGATCTAGATATAGTGGTGTTTCATTTTAATTGCAGAAGAATGTGGATTTGAGGTTGCTTTCTTTCAACCGAAAATTGCGAATTTTTTTTAAATCGGAGAAAACCTGAAGTGCCAGCTCATTTGATGCCAGTGTAATAGGCAGTGCGCTGTAAAGAAGGAAACACAGGGCCATAGTCGCAGGCCCTTCTGCATCCACATGCACCCCTGCCCTACTCTCTCACCCTGCACTCTGCCTTCCACTTGGAGGCAAAAGGAGCTGGAGTGGAAATGGGTGCTAAAAGGAGGAGGAATTGCCATCCCAACCTACTGCACCTGCCTATGGTCTGAAAGAGGGGCAGCCTCTCTGCACAAGGGTGTCTGGCTCCTGGATCATGGTAAATACTGCTCCTCGAAGCACATGCCTAACTGGGGGGATTGGGAAATAACAGGTAAGGATACAATTTTTATTGATGACTTGTAATATGTCAGTTCCTAGAAGGCTCCCCTGAGATTAGACCCCTCTGGTGGTAGGTGCTGCACAGGCACAGGTCCTGCGCCAAACAAAACAGACCAGACAGAAAAATGTTGGGATAGAAAACAGAAGTTTCCCAAGATCTAATATACCAAGAACACCTGAAATATTAGTGAAGAGGTTCCCAAACTTTTCATTATTGCATACCCCCTTCCAGATTTACCAGCTGCCAGCATACGTACAGTTATATATTTAACCCTATAAATGCCAATTATTATTGTTATAATAAAAATTAAATCTGACATTACACAAGTTCTCCTGCGTAGCCTCCAGAGATGTCAGGGTATGTGTACCACAGTTTGGGACTCCTGTGTTAATGGCAGAGCTAGGTATTGTACCCAGGTCTCTTGAGTCCTCACCCACAGCCCCATCTATACCATCAAACCATTTTCCCCTAACTCACGGATTTAAAAGAAAAAAAACCATTTATTACTGCAGAATGGTATTTTTGCATATAGCAGCCATTTCCATTTAAAGTATCAAGGCTGTGTGTGACAAATAACTATAAACATACATAGACAGTGCAACGTTTAATATCACGGGAAGGAGTCAGATCCTGCCTGAGCAGTGCTCTTTTTGTTTATAGAGCCTGAATTTCATACAGCCTGAACTTATATGGAGCCCTTCTCTGAAATACCACTTGAATATGGCACTGGGTGATTCCACATTTGGTGCCAATGATTCCCAGATCAAACTCTGACTTTGCAAGTGAAGAGTTGCTTCCGGGTTATTTTCAGTTGCGAGGCACGCAAGGTATCACAGAGGTTTTTTCTGGCTTATAAATCATCACCAGCAATAGGCATCTGTAAAATTAAAACTTCATATGTGTACCTAGGCCAACATAATCACCTTTATTGGGGTCATTCTGGCTTCATTTTAGATGCGATTTGAAGACAAGAAAGTTGCACACATGGTCTGCCACTCAGTTAACTAATATTCCTCCTTACAGCTATAGTGTAAGAGGTCCAGCTTCCTTTCCCAAAGCTGTCCTAAGGCTGAGCAGCAAACACTTACTTAATCAGGAGGAATTTCGCAGGAAATATCAAGAGTGCAGATCTTTATGAGGAAGCACAAGGGGCATCTCCCCCACCCCCTGCCACCAGTCACAAGACAGTCTGTATACAATACCAGTCATTTACATGGTAGCGATCATTCGCTGAAATGGCTTCTCTTTTTTTATTTATATTTCCCATCAAGTGCCTTTCTGACATTTCTGTTCTATGTATTTCTGCAATAGATCATGCCTCAACCCAAGCAAGATTCTGCTTAACTCTCTTTAATACAAATAGGGAGTTCATGTTTCAGAGTGTTGATCTCTCTCCAACACTTACAGCTATCAACATTCTAAAAAAGCATCTTCAACAAGAGAGAGTGGCTTTTTTTTTTAAGAAGCCAAAAACCAAAAGAAGGCTGGAAGAAAGCTGCTATTGTATTCTCCCCATCTTATTTCACAGCAGAAAGGAAAAGGGGGACAATACACATCTTCCTTTCTCTCTTAGCAGACGGTTATGAGGGAAGACTTCTCCCCCCAACCAGATAATCTGGAAGGTGAGCATCCAGGAGATGGGCACCTGTTCTAATGGACTATGATCATGTAATGAGGACTATCAATAAAAATTTGTAATAATAACAATAACAATTAAATATGATGTGCAATGGCTTTTGTTTGCTAGTCTCTTCTCTTTTCAATAGGATATAGGTTCATTGGCCAGAAGAAACCATCTAAGTCATCAAGTCCTGCTTTTGACCACAGGCACTACCTTGTATAATTCCTTTTGTAGGTATATTTAGCTTTATCTTAAAAGCAATACAGTTTGTTCTTACTCTTACTTCTGTTGAAAAGTTTTTTTTCAGAACCTCATTGCTGTAGTGATTAGGAATCTTCTTGTAATGCCCAGTTTAAATTTATTCATGACCAATTTATACTCACTGCTCTACAGCCAGCATTGTTCTTTATCTTAAATTGTTCGTTTTCCTCCCTCGTATGTACTCCCTTGATATACTTATAAACAAGTCACATGGACACATCAAAGCCTTAATTTTACTAGGCTAAACATGCACAGTTTTTCTTGTCTTTTCTTGTCAGGTAGAGTTCACCATTCCGCCAATCATCCAAGTAAGTCCACATTTGCTCCTGTTCCAGTTTCAATTTATCTTTCGTGAATAAAGAAGAACAAAATTGTACTTAATGTTCCAGTTGTGGTCTCACCAGGGGCTCAAACAATGACATTAATTCTTTTCTAGCTATATCGGAAAAACTTCTAATACACGCTAGGATAACATTCACCTTTTTACAGCAGCATCACACTGATGGTTCATAGTCATCCTATGATCAACAAGCTCACAGTTCTTCTCCACCTCTGCTGTTTCCAGTTGATGAGCTTGTAGATTATAGTAGAAGATACTTAGTATATTACTGAATTGTGTCCCATTTCTTTATTTTTTTCTCTGCTCTTGAACAAAGGAAAGTTCAATGAAACTGAAAAAGAACAAATTCAAAGCTGCTCAGAGAAAGTACTTTTCTGACATGACATTTATTAGATAGCGAATATTGTTGTCCCAGGACACCTAAGGGTGCCTACAGACATTCGGGGCCCCACTCCAACTCATGGCACTTTACGTGAAGCGCGCTGAGTTACAGCCCCCTCCTCCCTTCCCTGCAACCCAACAGACATTTGCCTTGGGGTGCAAGGGTGAGAGAATCAAGCCTGCCCATACTGGCCCTGGCCTATATATGGGGAGGCTGCTGAACTGCCCCTCTTCCCAGCCCTGCCCCTCCCCAAGCTCTGGGGCTTTCAGTGGGGGAGGGAGGAGGAAGGGAGCAGCATGGAGCTGCTAGCTGGGCTTTGCCAGTCCTGAGCTGGAAGGAAGTGGAATGGAGCCCCCTTGCTTTGCAGGCTTCCCCAACAGCTACCCCAGCTGGGGTATTGCAAAGAGCTGGACCAGGCCCATGAGGTGGCACGGGGGGGCTCTGTTTCACCCCCTCCTCCCCAGACAGTGTCATTGTCAGTCATCGGGGGGGCACTGGCCCCATTGGGGGAGCACGTGCACCCTCATGCACTCCCTAACAGTCGCCTATGAGGCTGGGCAAAGCAACTGCTGCTGCCAGTCTCAAGAGGCCCAGCTGGAGCTGGGGTGTGGGGGTGAGGTGGAACGGAGTCCCCTCACCTCACAGGCCCAGCCTGGGTCCCCCCAATACCCCAGCTGGGGTATCTGGGGGAGGAGGGGCTGCTAGGCAAGGAAGCTCTGTTCTACTCCTTCCCTCCTTTCAGCTCAGGCCAGGCAAAGCTCAGCTGGCAGCTCTATGCTGCTCCCTTCCTCCTCCCTCCCCTACACCAGCCCAGCCCTGCCTCTCCATGAAAAATTAAACCTGCAAGGGAATGCAAATTTCCTAAAGCGCTCTGCTTTACAGCACCTTAATCTAATACCTAATTTGATGAGGGTTAATTTTTCACATAATTGGCCTTTTTAAAGGCACTCTGCAGCAGCGCATGTGTGGTATGTCACAGCTGTCATGCACTTTCAGGAGCCCAGCTTCATGAAAAATATAACTTGTGTAAGCACCCTAAGAGACCAAGTGATTACCAAGAACCGTTTGTGTTTAGCACCATCCTTTTTGTCTTTTTTCCATATTTCCCAACCTACCAGGATCCCTCCAGACTTCCAGATCACAAGAGCCTTCCCCTTTTCTACCCATCTTATCTGTCTATTCAATATAAAGATACTCTGAGTCATTTCCTCTGCCCCAGGCCAGTACTGGCAAAATCAGCTACCTGCCCTGTTGCAGAATAAAAAACAGGAGATTGATATTAAAAGCAATAAAAGACACAAGGAGCTGACTGGAGAAGCAGAATGGATATATGGCAGAACTGGTCCTGTTCATTCACTCCACTCCCAGTCACAATCCACCTCTAAACTCACTGACCTTCACACACACCCAAGACACCAGCTAATTATGACCTGCAAGATGCTTCAGGTCTGTCTACTATCATACAGGTTTTATAACAGGGGAACACAGACCAACCCCCTGTAAGAGATTTCCAAATGGCAGTACCTCATAGTCCCCTTTCCAAGAGCAGCAGTGGAAGCCTTTGCACTTGAGGTGAATGAGTAAGCCCTCCATTACCAGTATGAGGATCCATGTCACCTACAGGGTTTGGCTGGAAAAACTAACCACATCCAAACTGTTTAGCAAAGGAAAATTAGAGTTTTCACTCAGTAGGTGCATTTCTTTTGAGATAAAAAAATGCCTGCTTTGTACGGAAAATTTTGGTTTTTCTTCAAAAAAACTCAATACCCACTAGAGCAATTTTTATTTGAATGTGCTGCTCTGGTGCCTCATGGGAGCTCTAGTTCTGTGGCTTCCTCTCCCTATTGTTGGTAATGGGCCAGGCTGACTTACATGTCTTATGATGCAATGCACCTTTGCTAAGATGGGTATCCTGATCCATAATGAAAGGTGTAGTCTGAGAAAGACACCTAGCCCATGGAGAAGAATGGGAGTAGAATGTACCTGAACTGTTAGTTTCAGGAGGCCCCATGCCAGCATCTCCAAATTGAAATAGTTTGACATTCACATTTTAGCTGACAAACAGAATTGTTTCAGTGGAAGTTTTAAATTACAGATACTTATTTTTGTCCTTGCCAACATTTACTTCAGAATAAACCCCTAGGTTCCTGCCTGTCCTAATAATACGTCTTTGAGAGTTGTGATTCTGGTGTATTATAAGGAACTGTGGAACCGTACGAGGAACTATATAAGGAAATAGGACTTACACACCCTCCTGGCTCAAGTCCATGAAAAGATAACCTGTTACCTCTTGTTTTGCATTTCCTTGTAATTCTACCTGATGTTTACAGCTCCCTGTGCTCTTTCCCAGACCCACCTTCCCCCACTGTTGTAGAGCTGGGCAGAAAAAGGTCAAACAATAATTAATAGAAATAGACACCAGTATTCAAATAAAATGACTGTGCACACTGAGGGAAAAGAGTATGTTGGAAAGAATATAGAAGCAGATGCTTACTGCTTCTAACAAGGTCACTTTAATACCATAGCCCTGCCCTTTTTCTTTCCCCTCTAGCATTTGTCATGCTCACTTGTTGAGGCTTGTCTTAAATCAGGCCTGCAACAGTCCTTCTGGCCTTGGCTTAACTAGGCAACAGTTGTGGTTGGCCTCATGTTAGCTCTTTTGACTTGGTTCCTCATATAGACAGTTAAACACCTGTTAAAGCGTAAGGTTGACCTCAGCTGGGAAACAGGGGATCCTAGGGATCCCAGCATGACTGGTTAATACATTTTAACGGCTGTTTCCACTAGGACATCAGTCGCAACTGATGTTGTTTTAGGCAACGCGATGTCAGCCAAGACCCCTTTTCTTAACCAGGAAGGAAGAACTGATTTAATTTTCAGGGCCCTTATGATAATCTAATTTGACCTATAATTTCACTGAGTGAGTCCTGCCTTGAACACCTTTCATGTAAACTAAGAGTGCCTTTGTGTAAGCCATACACCTTACTTCACTAACTAACCCTGCCCTAAGAATTAACATAGGGAATTAATGTGGAATAGCTAGCAGGTAGGGTAGAAAATGACTATGAATTGAATACCTTTAGACTGGAAAACAGAAAAAGGATTCTAGCCACCAAAACAGTGGGCTCTAGAAGAGCCTTCCAGTAGGCGTTTTGTCTCCACTATTCCAAACTCATTTTATGAAGCTCTATCTGTTTACGGAAGGGGTTACATGACGTGATTGCCTGTGACTGAACTAAATGACCAGTCCTTTGTTTTTTCCTGCCAGGGTCGCTTCCCCTTAGTTACTGTGGGTCTCTGTTCCTCAAAAGCTAAAACAGAGGTAATAGTATTTCTCCATCTTACAGTAAAATTGTAAAGAAATATACAAAGAACAAAAGATTAGAAATCATTCAACTTCTACCATGAGGGTAACCATATCGGGGGGGGGGGGGGGGGGGGGGAATAGCAACTCATCTGCTTTTCAGAGGACTCCAGTATGCCGGTGCTGTTACTAGGACAAGAACTGGGTTTCTAAAGATGGAAATTAAGATGCCAAGGTTAGTCAAATCAGATCTCATATTTCAAATAAAGGTGTGCCACCTCCAGGGAGAAGGAAGCCATTGTCATTCTCTTTCCACATCCTTTACATACAGTGTCTGTTGTGGTAGGTCTTCTTTTCAGTCTGAAACATCAGGGATTTGGCCAGAGGCAAGATTCCCAACTGGATGCACAAAATCTTCTGTCCTCAAGAATGGGTGAACCACTTCTTGTTGATATAGGGCAAAATCTAGTGCTAAGTCAACAAGCTAAGGAAAAGGAAATAGAAGGACTTGCACATTGTACCAGTCTAAAAGGTAACATTTGCCCTGAAGGAAACATGGATTTAGCTGGTACCACCCTTCCTTTTCCTTCTATCCATGTTTTAAGATGCATTTCCTCCTGAACAGTTCAGAATCTCTTTTGCTTCACCTGTCAGTGAAGCTGTGATATCAGAACTGGCTGCAGTTTTAGGCAAAGTCAGGGGATTCTTCACTGATTGGTTTATGCATGATCTCTTGAGCAGTGAGCTACTCCACAATCTAGGAGTAACTGAACTTTGTAATCACATCAGCATGACCATCTGCTCCTTAGTTACTGTGAGGATGTCCACAGTTACGATGTCTCTTTCTGTGATCTGGCTATGTATGAATGAGTAGCTATGTGCTAAAGCATCCTCTGGTTCTAATGCAATCTAACAGAAGTTTCACATGGTTAAAAATGTTGTTATTCCTAGGCTCTTCTTGGCTTCATAGGGAAAAATCTCTGTTCTGTGTAATTATAGAAGTAATAAAATAATTAAACCCTGGTGAATTATTACCATACATATTCCACTAGGGGGAGATTTTATTTCTGTATCAACACACTGGTATTAGTGGATAGATGATTTTAAAAAATGGCAAACTTAAATAATAAGCAATATGAAACCAACATTAGCAAGGGAAAATTTTAGGATGGATAGCTGAATATTGCTCCTGTACCTATGCAAGATTGAATCCTTAAAATAGAAACAGAAATGTGTGTCAGAGATCCTGTTTGTTATCATAAGTGTAGGAAGGATGGTGTGGCTCGGTCTTCTCGGTCTGGCAATATTTTAAATAAAATTTAAACTTTTTCAAATTCTTCTTTACATTTACCACAAGAATAAAAAACTTTGTAAGTGATAATTTCCAGTCATTTGTGTGTGTGTGTTTTGCAAGGCTAAATTAAAGTGCTTTAAACCTGAAGGCTTGAGGTAAGCAGGGAGTAAAATTTCACTTGCTTCATAAAAATATTTTCAGGGCCTCGTGATGCCTCTCAGAGATCACAACCCTGGAGACATAACAGGGCAGCAGCATAGCTGGGAAGTTTTGCTCCCTGGGCAGAGATGATGCATAAGGCAGCAGCTGGATCACTGCTTCAGCTGCAAATTTTATGCTCCCAACAAGTTAGTGCTCAGAGGCTGATGCCCCACTCACGCATGCTTAGTTACACTACTGTAACAGATCAGCTCTGTGCCCTGGGCAATGGCAGCACTCAAGGGAATGACGGTGGCTATTATTTTATACTTCCCACTCCAAGTTGGTGCCCAAGGCTGCTACTCCAGTTTCTTCCACTTGGTTACTCTACTGCACAACCTGCTTGTTGAAAAAAATAAATGCCCTCATGGACAGGGAACTGGACGGAGTCCAAGGAGACCCAAGTTCAGTACTCAGTGCGGCCACAGACCTCCTGTCAAGCCTTTTAATCAAGTCTATGCCTCAGTCCCCACAGATATTGTTCCAGTGGTCATTATAATAACTGAGGATAAAAGCAACCAATGAGTATTAGACACTATCATATGTTATATAAATTTACCTCAATCGATGGAAGTGATAATTAGACCAAAAATAAATAACCATTATGTGATTGCAATTTATTGCAACGTTTTTCTCAGTTATGAATGTGAAAAGAGCCTCTGCAACAAAAAATAGCAAAATAAGTTACAGAAAACATTATTAAACAGAAATCTGAAGCTAGCCAGGAATTGGAATTGCTATTCAATAAGAAATTCTAACGTTTCCAAAAAAATGTTGAGTTAGAAAAAGAAGACAAAATGTCAAGCTTCCTAAAAAATAAGAATTCTTAAATATGTTAGTTCTTCATCAAATAGTTTTGTTTGAATTATGCCATTTTGATGCATTTATACTTGCATTTAACTATTAAATATAGTATATATCTCAAAAACACTAAATATATCATATTAATTTATATTACATAAACATCTAAACAATTTGCTTTAAATGTTTCTGTATAAAAAGATCATCAAATTTAATACAGCCTTCCAAAATGTTTCAGTGTCAATAAAATTGTATTTTTCAATTCATGTTCTGTTATCAGTAAAGCAGATTAAGAAAATGCTTCACACAACTTTTTATGTTTAAAAAATATTTCCATCTTCTGTCATTGTCTAAAAACAAGGGTAAATTAACAGAGGAGACAATGAAACTTTCTGTAGACAAAGCATTGTCAAATGCACCAAGTAAATCAATCGAAAAAGATGAAGTATGTTATGCTGTTATTAGGGACTACAAGGTTTGTCTATAATAATAGTAGGGGGGATTCAGAGAAGTGTGATTTTAAGCTCAGCGTCTTATAAAGAAAAGCATGTAAATATTTCTACTAAGGCCATGTATAGACATACAGTTTCTCTTAGGAGAGTTGCTATTCTCCTGGTAGAAACTATGAGTGTACAACAGCTCAGGATTTTTCTTCCAGAGCAAAAATGGTCATTCCAAAATTAAAATAACCTGGGAACAACCAGGGTTAAATTACTCCCAGGAGAATTTCTCCTGGGTAAGCTAATGACTGTACATATTTCCTTCTGAGAGAAGTTGCAGGATGCTTTGCCTCCTCTCCCTCCACCAAAACAGTGCATCACTCAGGCTGGACTCTACTGCTCCAGCTGAGCAGAGCAGAACACATCCCCTTTAGAGTCCCCACTTTGTGCTTTAGGGAGACACAGGCTAATCCTGAGCCAGTCAGGGTGCCCTGTTTATGGGGTGCCCTATTTACTGCTGCCATCTGTCTCTAGGTAGACTGAGGAAGCCCACAGAGCATGCTAAGGTGTGTGCACAGAGGCCCCCTGGCTATACAGCATCAGATTGGCAAGCTCTCTGCTCTTCAAGGTCTCAGCATTCAGATGTCTGTTCAGGGATTTCCAGGTAACTTCTCAGCAGGAAAACAAATCCAGAAGTCTCTCAGATCATTTGGGTGTATGTACAGAGCCTAAGTCTATTTGTATTCCAAAAGTGTACTATACTATATGGGAAAGATAAATCAGAAATAAAAGATATGAAATAAAGATGGGTCAATTACTAATTATTGTTTATATACTAGGAGTGCTTTGATATGCATAAGAACCTGTGTAGATTAGATGCTACAGCTGAGACGGGAATACCAGTGCGATGTGCAGCAACAGCAAGACAGTCCCTGCCCTGCGTAGTTGGTAAGCTAATCAGACAGGTCTAACTGAGGGAGGGGAAACAAAGGCACAGAGATGTGAAGCAATGCTCTTAGTCACACAGCCTACTACTGACAGAGCCGGGAATAGAACAAGTCTCTTGATGTCACCCACTTCAGCATCCCTTGAATCATACTACCTCCAAATCTGCATAGCAATATTAACACTTGGATAACAGGAGAAAAGATCCCAATCATCCTCTCAATCTTCCTTTTTCCATGACACAAAAGACACAAACTGAACTGTCCCTGCAGGACACAGGGTGGGTGGCTTTCTACAGAACAGAATCCTCATCATAGTGGCTTACTCTATTTGGGAGCAAGAGTTATCCTACCAGCAGGCAATTTTCAAGAGAGATACTTCCTTTAAAAACAAACAAAAAAAAAAGGCAAAGAATTTAATCCATACCTCTTGCTCTAAGGCAGGATTTAAGATGATTCTCTACAGATTTAGTTAACATATACATACCATTTTCAAAGAAGGAGATTCCACAAGTACCTAGTGCATTTGTTCCAGTACTTCTCTACCCTTACAGTGAGAAAGACTATCGTAGAGTGACAAGGTGTTAAAGGGAAAAGAAGTTGAGAATGAAAAAGGAAGATAAAAAAAAGAAAAAAAACAGCATTCTTCATTCCTAAGAAACCCAGAGGTTTTTTTTAAAGCTGTCGGTAGATTCTGAGATAATTCTTCCGAAGAAATGCAGTTAGCAGTTGTCAAGAGCAGAACAAAAGCAGCTACTGCTATCAGAATAATCTCAACAAACATGTTTGGGGGCAGATGAGTTCATGTCAGAGTTCCATGAAAATTTTGTTAATACATTAGTTTATGACCCTGCTAGACTCCCCATTGGGATCCTAAGAATCAGTAGTTTAGCTAAGCCACAAACATTGTAAATTAGGTAGCAAGAGATAAAGACTGGGCCCAGCTTTGTTTGGGAGACTGAACTCCAGTATTTCTCTCCAATGAGGAAGAAAACTGCAACAAGCTTAGCCCAGCATGAATTAATATTGTCATCAGTTGGGATTTTCAGAAGGTCCCAAGAGCACTGTGTATGGAAGTCTCGCTGAGCTATGGGAGGTGGTTAAACCAAGGGGTGCTCAAACCTGTGGGCCAGATTTGGCTTACCAAGCTCCCCACAGGTAGAGAAATTTGGCAATGGGGAAGAAGTGGCATTTTAATTGAGCTCCTAAGCATTTAAATTCCAACTGCTCTCCCACCACCAAATTTGCAACCCTGGCGCCAGATGACTACAGACAGCCCTTGTAGCCAGTCAGCGGCAAGGGGCAGGAATACTAGGGCCCCTCAGCCACAAGCAGGGGAGCAGGAGGCTGCCAAGATAAGGCCACAAAAATAGTGGCTGGCCCTGTGATCTCCCTGTGAAATTGAATGGCTACCTTAAATTGGGTAGACCCCTGTGGATGACATAGCTGTGTCTTTAGGGCCAGGACCGTGGTCACAATCTGGCACAGGGCCTGATCTGTTGCATGGGGCTGAGGCCAGAGCTGGGGCCTGTTCTAGGGTGTGGCTATGCACCAGCCTGACCTCTTACATCAGGTTGGGATCCAGCCTGCAGACTGACCCCATACCACTCATGTGGGCCATGGGGCTGAAAGGTTGGACACCACTGGTCAAAGCCATAGGTTGGAGCAAGGTGCCCAGTTCCCATCAACTTGGCCCCTACCTTTGACTTGTAATTTTGAGACTCCCTTATTCACGCCCAACTCCCTTACACCTGTCTGATAATTTCCATGAGCCTTGAGCAATAGGATAAGTTGACTAGGATACCCAAATGGGAAGGGAGTTCCTGTGGTTTGAGTGCTATCCATGAGACTTAGAAGACTTCAGTTCAGCCCCCTGCTCTGCTGCAGATAACTTGTGAGACCATGGGTTACTTGTTTTACCATTATGCCCCAAGGTGCCCCTCTAAAATGGAGGTTACACAACATCTATGCCTTAATAAGTGTTGTGAGACAAAGAGATTGAGAGATGCTTGGGTACCATGGTGATGGAGACCACAGAAGTAACCAAGATAAACATAAATAGAAGACCTGTTTCACAGACAAGAAGAGCTCTACTATATTTCTTATAACATATTCACTTTTTCTTTATGAATTATGTATGTATTCTTGACTGAAATACGCTTTGCTGAGAAATTGAAGTTAACCATGTCTTTCCTTGCCTCTTTTGTTCTTGGCAAACTTTGAATGTTCCTACTTGCAATCTTTACAGAACTGGACAATATGCATTAAGCAAAACTCTCTACAAAGAAGAAAGATTTCAAGTGGATGCAGTTTAAAAGATGGTAATTTCCTGTGTGCCCATCGAGAAAAGCCATGGCACTAGGGACAGCCAAAGGGAAAAGCTCATGACCAGCAAGATGCTGTCTGAGAAGGATCTTTCATAAGATAAATGCAGCATTAACACTGCTGCTGCTGTTATTGTTCCAACTACAGCAGAATCTAGGAACTCAGATTAAGAACAAGCCCTCACTGTGCAAGGCACTGTACAACCATAGTACAAGCATCCTTCTTACAATTGGAAAAAAAGAACCCTATCTTACAGTCTATATAGAAAACAGAGATAACTGGTGAAATGTGAGAAAGAGGGGTGACGTGGCCTGGCGAAGGCTATTCAGCAGGTGAGTAGCAAAGCAGGAATGGAATCCTGGTCTTCTGGCCACCAGTCCCCACTGTCTCCATCTAAAACACTTCCTTTTGCATAGTCTTGCAATCTCCTGCTATATGTAAGGAACCCTATACAAAGTGAGCCCATACATGAGACAAGTGATATTTCACCACGTTCAGGAAGTTTACCCAAATGAAAGTACCTGTGTCCTGTCCTAGATCAGTGATGCTCAACCTGTTCAGCCCTGCGGGCCCAATGAATAGCATAGAGTCAGTCCGCGGGCTAGATCCTACACACAGTTGGTCCGTAGGCTTGATACAGCATAGGGTTGGTGTGCAGGGTCTGCCTGCAGGTGTGATCTAGTGCATCACCCCTGTGAGCTGGATTCAGCCATGGAGCAACCCCACAGTCTGGCCCAACCCTGTGCACCAGTGAAATCTGGTGCATGGGACCACATCATTCAGTCTGTGGGGCTCCTCATGGGTCCAGAAATTTGGTAATGGGGGAGCAGTGACAGTGTGAATTACCATAGCTTTGGGCTCGCCCATGACAATTACTGCTGCCACTGCTTTCCCACTGCCAAATTTCTGGTCCCATGGGGAGCCCCAAAGGCTGGATGACATGGCTCCATGGACCAGGTCTGGTACAAGGGCCATAGATGGAGAACCATGGTCCTAGATGTCTTTAAGTGCATGTTTTCTTTGTAATGGCATTCTTTTATAAGGAGGAGGGTCAAAGGAGGTTGTTGATCTCCAATTGGCTGCCTTTGGCCAATGTCACAAACAGCTGGTTTTCCATGAAGTTCAATCTCTACTGGTAGCAGATACTTTGTTTGTGCTTGAGTGACAAAGGGACATCACAAGACAGTTGTTACATAAGCAGAGCGATGCAGGAGCTGATGAGAGAAGGACTGCTCTCTACATCCTCAGTGGATTCCAGGAAGATTTTGCATTTCTTCCTTCTCCATTCATATGAAAACAAGTAAATGGTGCTAATACATTAGTGTTATTGGTATATAGTTTTCTAATTTGCAAATTGCTCTAGAAACAAAGAGGCAGGATCTGTGTAACATGCTCTCAGATGAATAAGTCATGAGACTCATTCACCACTGCACAATTGAAGACTAACATATGCTTCTATGTTGCTAGGCAGATCAAACCTTGAAGTTAAAAACAGCAGTTCTTGAACTACTTTAGGCCACTTAGTAAAGGCTGTTTGTTTCCCCAAAAAAATAACTTGCCAACAATTTCATCCCAATACTCATTTCAACGTACTGCTAGGGCACACCCATAATCCAAGGGTTTTAATGCCTGAATTTTCCTTAGGGAAGAAATCCTTGTAATAAGTACCAAGTACTGTGTGTTAGAGGCTGAACTCCACTCAGAGATGAAACCACTGCTGCATTCCCTCTTAGATGGGGACTCTTAGATGGGGACTCTGGATAACTGAGAATTGCTGTGCGTCATAAGAATAATACGTGAGGTGTGATTAGTCCAAAGCCAATAGACTACAGGAGGAAACATTCCTAATATCTTCTATTCATTGGTTTGCCTGCGTCATTGGCAGCCCAGGAGGTAAGCAAATTCATGATTCCTTCATTTTGTACCAACATTTGCCCAGAGATAGTTCTAGTCATAATTTGTCTAAGTGAGATTTTAAAGGTCCATAGGCCTTGTGCTGGGCTGAATTTCACTCTCACACTAAAAAGAACTGGGGCAGCCACAGTAGTAATAGAATTATAATGGATCAGGTTGCCACAGAATGTGGAAAGATGCAGAAGAAAGCTGTTAAGCCGTTTAGGGCATGGTTTGTTATTTCAGCCTCTTGTAGGCTCCAGATGTGAAGTCTCAAGGAAAAATAGGGAAGGAGAACCTGACTGAAGAGCTATTTTTTCTTCCTTCCTTCTTTCAACAGCACTTGCCTTATTGACACCCCACTTGATATTTGGCATTTTCCTTAATCTCCAGCTCAAAGAGTAATGTGGTTACATGAGACTCTTATGATTTATTTGTAATACGTTTCTGCCCACCATAGTGGTAGATAAACGCTTGATAACATGACCACAGAACATTCTAAAAGTCTCAGAAACAAGAGGACAAAGGCATTTACTAGCTTTAAAATCTCTACTGTTTAAGCCAATCTCATGATTTCTGTGACTCATAACTCATGAACTTTAAATACTTAGGGTCAGCCATGCTTCTTTGGGTAGATGTGTTATCTTTTATTAGACCACCTGAGTAGCTGGAAAAAAGTTCTTTGCAAGTTTCTGGGCACAAACGCCCTTCTTCAGGCATTGGAAGTCTGCTGTTCTGAGATATCCACGGATCAACCGTATTGCTTTAGCTTCTGCTACCTGTGATTAAAACAGTCTTACCTCAAGGTGACATTTGTTGGCAGTTTTATCTGAAA
Source organism: Alligator mississippiensis (assembly GCF_030867095.1). Taxonomy (NCBI): domain Eukaryota; kingdom Metazoa; phylum Chordata; order Crocodylia; family Alligatoridae; genus Alligator; species Alligator mississippiensis. Next base: position 181,798,167 of record NC_081827.1, read on the forward strand.
GAAGAAAAAACTGTACTTACTGACAAAAGTTAAGCTCCATTTTAGTCCAAGTAAGGGGCAGGGACCGTCATGAGATGTGCTTTTTATGCCTTTACACAGCACCATCTGGCGATAGGCATGCAGCACCACAAGGAAAGCAACCCCACAGCTTTCAAGTCAAGTAGTTTGGCTTGCTCTGATTCTGTTGGCTTGTTTTGGGATGGTTTGTGGGCAGTTTCTTCCTGGTCAGGAGCTGAAAAGGGTTAGAGAAGGAAAGGGAAAATATATATGCACATATAAATGAGAGAAGGAAAAATCAACCCCCTACTCCCAGTAAAATGTAGAGGAAAAAAAAGTCCTTTTTTCCCCCTGCTAGATCACTGAGCAGGAACTAGCTGTTCTCCTAAACAAAGTGCCAAGTATGACAGAGGGGATGCTGGTTCTTGTTTCAACCAGGTGGTATCTGGCTGCCAGAAATTCTAGCTGTGTCAGTACCTACTCTAGCACTGTTTGTCATGACCCATAAGCCAACTGTCACCACCCAAAAAGCACAGAAGACATTTTCTGTAAACTTCTATCATCCATCAAGAACAATTCAACAAAGAAATCCACTCCTGAAGCTGTCTTGAAGTGATTTCTTTTTCCACGTCATAACAGACAATGTTTTCCACTCTGCTGTCTCCCAGCTTACCTTGTGGCTCAATTTTTCCTAGAATAGAGCTGCTTATCAGACACTAAGTTGTTCACTAAGATATATAGCAACAAGCAAAAACACTTATTAGAAGCAACCCTTTCTTGTTAGCATATATACTCCCTTAAGTTGCTAAAGAATTCTTGGCTTATGAAGAGTTGCATAAGCAAATATTTTTACAATAAAATATGCCCTGATTCAAAACAGAGGTGTTAGAAGTTGAAAGGAGAACAATGTATGTCACAGTCTTAGTTAGAAAACAAGGAGACTTTTATGATAATGCACTGGGAAAGGTCCAAGCCAAAATCAAGTAGTTGGGAGGTGATATAAAGTACAAGCTAAGTAGCTCAGGGGTACAAGCCACACATGTTCCATTACACAGTTTCTTTCCATGAATATTCCATGTTGTCCATATTTTTTCTTCCACCATTGTGGGATTCTGGGGCCTGCCTAAGACAACCAATGTGAATCTCCAGGGATGGATAAGCCCTTAGCAGCTGATCAAATGGACTAAAAACAAAAGTGCAAAGAAAAGTATGCTTGAAAATAAACAAAGGGAAATAAAGCTGTTTGGGCAGAAGTAATGCTCCCCATTATGAAACTGGCATGGTTGGCATGGTTCTGCTCAGCAACAGCCATAAAGGTGTTCTAAACTCTTCATAGGCAAACCTGCCCCCACTGAAATCTCTTTCATAAGTAGATGAATTAGTCAACTCTATCAAGGCCTCAGCGTGGCCCAGTAGGCAGGCTACCAGATAGAAAACTGGAAATGAGTGGTTCTGTTCCCAGCTCTATTGTGTAACCATTGAAGTCACTTCCTACCTCTGTCTCCTCCTCCCTTTGTAAAGAGCTTTGTGATCTACAGAACAAAAGAGCAAAGTATTATCTTGCATTAGGGCCATTATTTCTCCCATTCTCATCAGTATTAATTGTAATGACGCACTGTATTAGATTAAAATTGATACTAAACACATGGATCCAAAGTTTAGTTTATACTTCCTTATTCTGGCCAAGAAGATCAGCCCATAAACTTTCCATTGTTCACTGGAGTTTTGAAGACCTGTCATGTACTGAGTGGGTTCTTCCAGAGGTAGACCATGGTGCATCATGAGAGACAAAACCCATCTGAGGATTATGGGAGAAGAATGGGGGTGTGGGACATTCTACTACAATTCCCATTAACCACTCAAGTGAACACAGGGTAACAGTGAGCTGATCTAGCCCAAAACAAAATTCCAATCAGGAAAAAAAAGTCAAGAAAATTGAATTACAATACATGTAGAACATGCTTTGGCATACCACACACACAAAAAAAAAAAAAAAGATGATGGAAATTCCCAACTGGGCTGGCCTGTTGTGCCAACTGTTTTTTCCTTTTGCTTCCCCATCTGTCCATATCTTTCTGAGACTCATTGGCTCCATAATAACAACAATAATAATTTAACATTGATGTAAATTAAAAAGGTACAGACTGCTGGCTTGTCTCTTAAGGTATGTTTATACCATCTCTGCAGTGTTCCTAGGAGTGCCACTTTCAGACATGTCCTGCCCAGTCACAACTGCTCTGAATATGCCGATCTTGGAAATGAGGCAGTGAAACTGCACTCTGGACCCCACCCACTGCTGCTCTCATGCACATTGGAAACAGAGTTTCAGGGGTAATGACAGGGGATTCCCTTGGAGCAAATTCATCCCCTCAAACCTAGGATTGGCATGTGCAGGGCATATGCAGAACTGGAGCAGGAAGGTGGGTGATTCTTAGAAACCTATAGCAGAACCTCCCTTTGAGCCTCAGTTCTAGAATAATAGAGGTAATGAACCAGTTCATCACTGGTCAGTCAACATAGCACAAGGGTGGGCAATTATTTCGGGCGGAGGACCGCTTACTGAGTTTTGGCAAGCCATCAAAGGCCACATGACACGCAGCCAGGGGCAGTTAAATATTAATTTTCTAAATTTTTTAGGGGCCTCACAGGCCAGACAGAATGGCCTGGTGGGGAGCATTTTGCCCACCCCTTACATAACACTATCAATCTCAGTGGAGCTATGCCAATTTAGACTAGCCATGGTTTTGTCTCAACATGGTTCCATAACCTTATGTCTACTCTTTGCCAAAACTTTTAATTAAAAAAAGAGCCCCACATTAATTCTTTGCCTTTGGTACAGTGTCCTCTAATTTCCTTTATGCCTTCAGGATTTTGACACTAGGGCTAGAAAGGACCACATGAGATCATTGGGTCCAGCCCCCAAAATTATCCCAACCAGTTGATTTAATTTTGAATTATCCCAACCAGTTGTTTCCTAGTTATTTGTAATGATGAAGCAGAACAATTCTCTTTCTGCACTGATACAACTATATCTCCTTCTGGAAATGCCACAGTGAAACTGTCCTTCTGCTTTGAATTTCTCTCATCACTTGAATCCCAATGTGTTTTGATATTGCAGCCAAATTCTCTTGCTTTGAACTTAGACAGCTGCAGAGCTCCAGAACTGGCTAAGCAAGTTTCTTTTCAGGTAATTGTAGTTCTCAGGTCATAATGACTCTACCTAGCTATATTGATAACCCTACCTCAAGCAGTTACAAAGTATTGCAACATTGGAATTTAGTTATGCTTTTCATCCTTGCCAGCCAGGTAATTTACACTGGAATCTCCATCTCGTTCCCATACATGTGGTAGATCCTCTGCTGCTTTAACTGAAGTTGATGCAGCTAAACTGACCAACATCTGCTGACAATTTGGTTCTATGTATTTCACTTTGGACATATATTCTTTTCTCTTAGAGAAGTTCTTATTCCGGTCTTGTGCTCTTTGAGGGAGTTGACTCTTTATCATTTGCAATCCCTTTAGTATTTCTGAACTATCGGTATGCTAGCAGAGTAAGGCAACCAAAACAACTCCGGGTCTCAAGGTGTAGAAACACCTTGAAAAGTCACATTTCCAAAAGAGAGATGCGTCACTCCTGCCTTCCAGGATCTCAAAAGCATCTACAAATATCAATAAGCTAAGTTGTACAACACTTATACAAGGCAAGCATCTCTTGATCCTTAGTGGCTGCAGCTGTCGTGCTGTCACTGTGGGTCTATTTCAATATAATCAACCATACATTTTAAACAGCAGACTCTGGAGAAAGCATTGGAGATACCTGATAGACTTTTGGAGAGTGCAAGATCGTGATCAAGTACAAGATGAAGTCCCAATCTCTGCCAGCTTACTTTGGCCTCACCTGTGCTTTACTCTTTTGGTTCTTGGTCCTGTGCAAAGAAAGGCAGGGTATATGGCATACTAAAAGAGTCAATGGGCTGTCTAGGCTTGGAAAAAGCCAATGGCAGGTTGATGATCATTGGCCTATCACATTTCCTCACTTGCCGTTTGCCCCCAAATAAGACACATACCTTGTTTTGGGAAGGCAGAATAAAGAAGGGGAAAGTTTTTCAGTCATGACTGAAATTGAGAGCAGAGAATCCTGCCTGCAGTGGTTGTGGCTGAGAGAAGATTAACACACCAACTCTGACCTGGAAGGGTGAACTTCACCCCTTCTTTTTCTGGGATGGCAGAGGCAGAAGCCATCCTGCAGTAATGTTTCCTTGCCTTTGTACTTCCATGCTTCTAATTCAGCAGAGAAAAAAGTCAGTTTCCCACTTAAAAACACACATCCCAATTTTGGAGGGCTGATTTTTGTGGAAAAGATGTGTGTGGTATGCACGCAAGTCTGGTAATTGTGCAAGACTCTGCTATGGTGAGATGGAGAGGGCATCTTCCTGGCTGGTGATCTGCAGTGATCCTGGGAGTTAAGGTCCAGTTAAAAATTCTTTCAAGTACATAAGAACAGAGGACCCTGAAGCCCATTTTCAAAATGGACATAGGTACTTAGACCCAGATCCTTGAAGATATTTGGGCATCAAACTTCTGTGGGCCTTTGGAAGTTAATTTTAATTGGAAAAAAAAAACAGTCAGTGGGACTCAAGTCATGTGCAATTTTACCCCGAGCCTAACCTGGAAACTTTCAGCTAGATAATTCCTAAGAACATTCCTAAGTTTAGGCAAGTGTACAGGAAAGCTAGATGCTAAGACTAGAGATGTACATGTATGATAAAGGCAGACAAGGTTTTTTCAGTAAATCTGATATCTTTTATTAGACCAACTCAAAAATGTTGTATGATACATGTATTGCAGAGAAGTACATGCATTGACTATGTAGTCCCCCTATACGACTTCTTTCTGTGCCATGATTGCAGGTAAATCCCCACAACAGAGACATGAGTTTAAGCCAAACTCTGGATTCATGGGAAAGGCTACACTTAGTTGACCCAGCTGCAAATGGGAGCTGTTAATTCAGGCACAGGAGTCAAAATTAGAGGAATGGTGCTAGCCCTGTTACTTCTTTGCATGGCATGGGCTGCAGAAACAGGCATGCCTTAACCATGTTAGCCTTAAGGATTGTTGGGTTTGGAAAGACTTTTGAATTTCTGCACTGCTACAGTAGTATAGAGGCATCAGTGCAAGAGTCATGACTTAGGACTATGAAATCAAGATCCTGATCCACAGCCCATTGAATTAAATTGTTTATACTGAACAAGAAGTATAAATAGTCTGGCCATAATGAAAACTCTCAGCACACTAGCTGTCTAACAAAGCCCCTGCTCACCCTGGCTCCCAATTCGTTGCAAGCCCTCAGCTCCTTCTTGTTCCCAAACATAGCAAGATCCTAGACAGTAGCACAGCCAACTTGCTGCAGAGCTCCTCTCACTCCCACACCTAGGGGCTGCAGGTCCAGGTTAAGTACTTTAGCGCAAGCCCTGACTTACATGCAGCTCCAGCTCCGCCTACTTTCTGTCAGGTGACTTACAGAAGTGCTCTTGTCCTTTTGTACTACTGCTATGCCACCAGCACAGCAATAGTCACTCTTAGCTTCTAGCTGCCCTTTACTTGTCCCTCCAAGCCCTGTCTACTGCTTTTTCCTCTGAAAATAATAAGAGCTCCAGGCTTCCTGTTACAGTTATTTTAAACTTCTTCGTGGTGTGTAGGGTGGGGATGGAGAGTTCATCACAGAAATGAGGGGAAGGGATGTTGCATTGCTCACATAGCCATTATTGACCATTGCTGTTGTGATTGGCATGGACTGTGTTCTCAGTAATTACAAGGCCATAGGACCCCCAGTTATCCATGGACACTTCTATCATAAAGTGTAGACACAACCTGATAGATGAAATCCTAGCTGTACTGAAAACAGGGCAGAATTTCCATTGACTTCACTGCAATCAAGATGTTACACTGTATTTCTACGATCAAGATGTTACACTGCATTTCAGTGTAATATGCCTTTCAGGCCTTTGCTATATGGAAGCAAACAGAATAGAATGCAAGCACATTTACCATTCCTCCAGTTTATGGGTCACCTTGGAAATAGCACAGACCATGCTAAAATTACACATTACACACAACAAAAAAGGGCAACATTTTCTTTAATAAAACAAATTGATCAATAACATTACCCAAGCTCCTCTATGTTTCACAGCAGAGTACTCAGCAATTGGAGCAGAAGCAACTGCATTCTTTTCTTGGCTGTTATTTCAGCTTGTCATAGAAGAGGATATTGCTGGGAAAACAACTCATCAAGGTTTCTCAATTAATTTTACCATTTTTCTTTTTATGAATTGGGTGCAACTGCAAAACTGAGTCAAAATAAATGTTTACAGAAATCATTCCTGGTCTCTGCGCTATTTGCAAAATGTACAAGTGCTCAATGCTTGACATTCGAACAATGCTGATTTTATAAACAGGCCACATCATTGTTTTTGGGGGTTTTTTTCCCAGAGACTCATGCTTATTAAGCAACATGCATTTTCAGATTCAAAACAAATTTCCTCTGAATACTTAGCATTTTTGCCATATCTGCAAATATTCCTGCTGGTTAACTTGTTCATTAAAATAGTCCCCAAAGGAGCTGAAGTCAGTGCCCAGCAATCTTTAACAAGTCACAGGCTGGAACAACCCAACTCCAGTTTGATACAGGCTGAGTGGCTCCAGTGGCATGTCAGTGACAGGGGCTTTGCCTTTGCTCATGCTGGGGCCAGGTAGCTAGGAGCTGCACCTGTGCTGCTGCCAATTCCCCCAACCTCCTACTCTCAAACTGTGGTGCAGGTGTAGCTTCTAGGCCAGAGGCGGGTCAGAACCGACCCACCAGTCCATTGTATCCAGCCTGTAGGGCCCCTAGAAATTTTAGAAAATTAATTTTTATCTACCTCTAGCTGCCTGTCAAAGATGACAGGTACCTAGCCGCAGCAGGAACCAGTGGGTGCCTGTGGTAGGACCCAGCAGCTGAGCAGCAAGCCAGCCCAGCTCCACCCCGCCCCCAACCCCCTCCTGCCCTCAGCCCCCAACCAGAAGCCTCTGCAGCTTCTGGCCTTGGGACCCTGGAGCTGTTACCTGCCACCCTTCCGTCCAAGTGGAAAGTAAGGTAAGACTGGATGGAGGGGTGGGGGGAACCACTGCGACCAGCCCAGCATCCAGGAGCCCTGTGGTGCTTCCCAGGCCAGGCTGGAGCCAGAATAAGAAGCAGAGGGTGGAGGGAAACAGCAGCAGTGGGGGGCCACAGGGAGGGGCAAGGGCTGCAGGGAGTGGCGCGGGAAGTGGTGGGGTCCTAGGGGAACAGCGCGGGAAGGGTGGCAGCTGAGGGAAGTGGTGGGGGCTACAGCAAGCAGTGGGAGCTGCAGGGGGTGGCATGGCAGTGGGGGGAGCCACGGGGAGTAGCAGGGGCTGCAGGGAGTGGTGCAGTGAGCAGCTGGGGCCACAGGCAGTAGTATGGGAAGTGGTGGTGCATGCAGGGAGTGGTAGGGACTGCAGGGAGCAGCATGGGGAGCAGCAGGGGCCACGGGGAGCACTGCAGCAAGTGGCAGCAGCTGAGGGAAGTGGTGGGGGCCACGGTGAGTGGCAAGACCTGTGGGGAGTGGCACAGAAACCAGTGGGGGCCACAGGAAGTGGTGCAGCAGCGAGTGGGGGGGCACGGCAAACGGCAGGGACTGCAGGGAGTAGTGTGGAAGTGGTGGCAGCTGAGGGAAGTGGTGGGGTCCATGGCAAGTGGCATGGTGGCAGGGGAGTCACGGGGAGCAGCAGGGGCCGCAGGGAGTGGCACGGTGAGTGGCAGGGGCTGCAGGGAGCAGCAGGGGAAGTGGTGCAGCTGAGGGAAGTGGTGGGGGCCACAGCGAGTGACACAGGCCATGGCGAGTGGCGTAGTGGCAGAGGGGCTGCGGGGAGCGGCAGGGGCTGTGGGAAATGGCACGGTGAGTGGTGAGGACACGGGGAGTAGAAGCCAAGCGTGTGGGAGGGAATGCAGGGAAACAATGGTGGCAGGGGGCGTGCAGAGCCTGTGCTGGTGCTCTGGGATTGGCAGGAACCCAGGGTGGCACAGCAGGAGTCCAGAGCCTGGGCATGGGGTCTGCTAGAACCATACGTGATGGAGCCAGTAGCCCAGCCTGTCTCTCTCTCTCTCCCACCCCACCCACCATAACCCCACCTCAACCACATACCCTACACCCCTCCACACCCACCCACCATGCCCATACTCACACCCCACCACACACACCCCACCACATACACCCCATTACTTCTCACACACACCACACAGTAGGACTGTATTTTGAGCTATTATGCAGTCACCTCTAGACACACTTTGTAAACACATAAATCAGTACAAAATATTTTTAAATAAAATAAAAAAGATATAATAGATGTGGGGGGTTGTATATAATTTGGGTTTTTTTTTCCTGGTTTCAAGATTGCAGTGCCCTTTCTCCCAAAAGGAGTACTCCAGGGCAAGGGAAGGGACTTCCAATGGCAAAAGTCAAGCGTTGAGGGCAGGACTTCTGGCTCCAATATGGTGACTGGGGACGGGCAACTGTCAAGGGTTGCGGCTACCCATGTGGCCCTCAACAGCTCTCCAAAACTTGGTAAGTGGCCCTCCACCTGAAATAATTGCCTGCCCCTTTTCTAGCCAGTGGGAAGCTGTACGAGAGCCAGGCAGCTGCAAGCTGTGTTGTCACTGCTGCTGCTTCTCCCCACCCTTCCCCATGCATCTCAGCTGCAGTGAGGCTCCACACCAGTGAGAAGAGGTATCCATGTCACAGCCAGGCAGCAGGGGGCTGCAGGAAGCAGCAGTGTGGGTGCAGTTTCCAGCTGTCCAGTTCTAGCACATGTCCTTGCTGCCTGACCCAGGCACAAACACAGACACAGGCAAAGTCTTCCATCTCCTCAGACTGGATCCAGTGGCTTCACAGGCCGGATCCATCCCAGTATGTTGCTGACCCCTGGTTTAAGTGATTTTGAGTAGGTCTATGCTGTCTGGTAGGTCTATGCTGAGTAGGTCTGTGCTCCTGGCATGGTCTAGCAGAGCTGCTCCTGAATGAACCTTACCCACCCACTTCTGCTTACACTCTTGAAACCCAGAAATGCAACCCCCCCGCAGTCACTCTCAAGAGCTTGGTCTCCGAGCTGCTTGAGAATGGCTGCTGGAGTGACCCCAGGCTGGTCTCACGGGCACGTTGCCAGGTTTGGAACATGTGAGTGGGCACAGGTGTGCCAGGGTATGTTTGAGGCATCCCTGCTGGGACACAGTGTAGACCTAAACGTAGTGTAACAAAATATTAATGGATGTTTTTTGCTGTTGTAGGTTCAAAAAAGAAATCAAGGCCTGTTGGTCTGCTACCTGAAACACTGGGCCCTTGCATAACCCCCAAGGAATCATTTAGCTCTTTCCATGGTAACTGAATATAGTACCTGTGTGTGCACATGTCAGTATCAACAGAACAATGTGCATAACAATACTGAAAGAGGTGCACACAACAGAGGACTGCAATTCAGGAACAGCTGATTAGGAAATGATATTGAAACAAAGGCTTAAGTAGTTGCCTTATGTTCTTTCCACGCACTCTATTTGTCAGCAACGTGGCGAATAGCACAATGACTCACAAGGGGTGTGTTTTGAAAACAGGAAGAATGGCTAGGATAGCTTTCAGAGAAGTAAGAATTAATGAATACTCCACCCCATGCCACTGGGATCTTAAAAGCCCAGTGGAATCTTCCAGCTGATTTTAATACGTGCTTAATCAGGTCCCAGCTATAATGTTAAGTTCAGTGTCTTGCTCCTGTTATATGCTTTAATATCAACTGCTTGCAAGCACCTTTCTTCTGCCTATAAGGGTTTCAGTATTTCACAACCAAAACCTTCCTGTATAGTGGAGAACACTTTTTAGAAGTATCAGCCTAGCACCAGGACCCTTCTATTAGGGTAGGCATGTTGAAGGTGTCTGCACCCACCTTCTTCCTCTTGTAGAACGGCACATTACAACTTGAAGATATCAAACTCTGAGATCCTCTTTACCCACAAAGCCGTAGGGAAATACCTCTAGGTTCCATGTCCTGTTGCCTCCAGCTGTTCTATGAATGGCAACTCCACAGGTGTCTACTCCTCACCTGACTGCCTGCAGCACCCTGGAGGCTTCTAGACAGGAAGGGCACGGCCAGAACAGAATGGGCTCTGGTAACTTCTGCCAGATGGTACAAAACACAGGGGGCAATTTGTGTCCATGTCATTAAAAAGCTATTTCATTTTGGTATAATAACATAGGCTTTATGTTGGTTTACCAGCGTGCAGCATCAGGCCCCTGGGCTGTAGAACTTTTCTCTATGCAGCAGACATAAACAGACCCATTCATGTGACACTGAGTTCCTGAAGGCCTGGCAGAGAAGTCATTGGGTCGTGCTATATATACTGGGTACCGAGAATTGGCCAGTTCTTTGTAGTGTAGTGCAGGGAATCCAATGCAGCCCGCATACCCAATGTAAAGCCTCCTTTGTCAGATGCTAGTCATTACAGGGTGCATCTACACACGCTTCTTTTAAGTGGGCTTAGCCTTAAAATCACCATTTTTAAGGTGCATTAAGGGTTTGTGTCTACACGTGCAAGCCCTTAATGCACCTTAAAAATGGCGATTTAAGGCCATATAAGCCTATATTTGATACCTGCATAAAGCAGGTATCAAATTTAGGCAAGAATAGCTAAGTTGCATTAGTGCACGTGTAGATGCGCTAATGAGACTTGGCTATTTGCTCCTAAATTTAATGTGCCTTAATGCACAGTAGCGCATTCACATGTAGACATGCGCTTAAATCGCCTTAATGTGCCTTTGCTAAAGGCTCATTAAGTTTAGGTGTGCATAAATATACATGTAGACATGTCCACAGAGAACTTTCCCAGCATCCTTTTGGGACTGGAGTCCTGGAGCACACACTGGATTGAAACATGAGGAAGAATGCTCCATGAATCCGGAAAGGGAGCTTTCATTGCTCCCCTACACTATAAAGAAAGCTGTTCAACTGATAAGTTTTATTTAGTTGTGGTCTTGTCTTATTTGTACAGAGTCCACTGGGAATACAGGAAGTCTGTTTTTGCAGTGACCTGGTATTAGGAAATGCCTCCTTTCCTTTAGGAATAGCCAGCACCATCTAGTGATGAAAACTTGCAATGCCTGTGGGAAAATAAGGAATGGCTACAAATGAAGTTTCTCCAAAAGGGCAGGTAAGTAATGAATGTGCCTGGGTTTCCAACACAAGAGACCCAAAGTAGGTATTTTTTCACTTAGAAAATACAAGAGTACTCCTGTGACTTTATTTTACTTTCATTTCAAGAAAAGTCAAGTCCACCTTTAAAAAGATCTTGCAGACACAGAGATGTACCAGCAAAGGCCAGTAACTGGGGAGAGCCTCACAGGATATAGCTTTGCTTATCTTCAAGTACATTTTCAAATATTCTCCTGTTAAATTTGACTTCCCTGTGTTTCCTGCAGCACCTTGCTTTGTTCACCATAGTTTTCCCTCACTAAAGATAAATTAGTGCTCAGAAACAAGAAACAGATTTTCACGCATTGCTCCAGCCTTCTTGTTCAGCTCTTGAGTTTTACAAGGTATAAACACAACCTTTTGGTTTTCCTGTAGAGATCACAATAGTTGTGTTAGTATCCATGCAAGTGAAAAGTGTATTGGCTTTTTTGTTGACAAACTGTTTATTGTGGATGTCTGCAAAGAACAGTAAAACTAATTTTCAAGCTCATGACTCAGAGTAAAGAAGCATGGTTTGCTAGTTAATTATTAACCTCTAAAATAACTTAGGGATGTGGAGGTTGTCTCACTCAGTCTCTAAATCAAATTTGAATGCCTTGAAGAGAGTTTTAGCTTAAATGCAAAATAAAGACTTAATGCAAGAACCACTTGTTTTAATTTTCTGGATTTTATTATTAGGAGGTCAGTCTATAAGATCAGAATGGTTCTTTTTAGTCTTAAAATCTATGAGCACTGGATTAAAGTTCCCCCATTGATTTGTCATGTCTAATATTTGGCATTTGTATGCTGGAAAGCCAGTCCTCTCTACACACCTATTGGGTAGGTTAATATCACTACCACATTTGCTGAGGGACAGTGAGGCTGATGTGTTACATGACATGCTCAAGGTTACATAGAAAGTCAATTTCAGAACCAGAGGTTCATCTTTCACATCCATCCTATACACTAAAACAGAAAAACTGATGTTAGTGAACTTAGAGAATGACTGAGCTCTCCACAGAGACAGCTTTGTTCATCCTCAAGTGCATTTTCAAGTGCTCTTCTGTCAAATTCTCCTGTCAAACTGTAATATGAGATAAAGATCAAATTAAATGAGTTTAAAATTCACCTCTATTTAAAGATGAATGTATCTACTTAGCAAATGCCTGATCTTTTGGTATTGCTTGAGCAAAATCAGATTGTTTATAACCTAGAGCAGTCAGACTTTGAGAAGTTGATGTGAGTGACCTCCAGTGGTGAAAACAATTGAAAGCTTCATGAGATTTAATATTGAGGTCGTGTAAAAGTGATGTTATAGCTGTGATGGTCCAGAAATAATGTGAGGGGAAAGGATTAGGGCAATATTTTCAAATACAAGCTTTATCAGGTCACCTTTTCCATTTGGCATTTGTATGCTGAAAAGTCAGTCCTCTCTACATCCCAAGGCTGCAACTGAACTCCAGCTAGCTTTGAGCATCAAGGACAATAAAAAGTCCTTTTTCAAATATGTGGGGAGCTGGAGGAAAAGCAGGGGCAACATTGGACCCCTGCTGAACCAGATGGGGCAACTGACAACTGACGCCCAGGAAAAAGCCAACCTATTAAATAGGTACTTTGCGTCAGTCTTTCATCAGCCCCATGGGACGCCCATGCCCGCTACAGGGCCGGGAAGTCTGGGTGAGGGTGATCCTCTGCCCTCCATTAATGCTGACTTTCTGAAGGAACATCTTGAGAAGCTGGATACCTTCAAGTCAGCCGGCCCTGACAATCTTCACCCCAGGGTACTCAAGGAGCTGGCAAACATCATAGCCCAGCCTCTAGCACGGATCTTTGAAAACTCTTGGTGCTCTGGTGTAGTGCTCGAAGACTGGAAGAAGGCCAATGTGGTGCCTATCTTCAAGAAAGGGAGGAAAGTGGATCCAGCTAACTATAGGCCCATCAGCCTGACTTCTATCCCGGGGAAGATCTTAGAAAAGTTTATTAAAGAGGCCATCCTTAATGGACTGGCCGACGTCAACGTCTTAAGGGATAGCCAGCACGGGTTTGTTGCGGGTAGGTCTTGCTTGACCAATCTCATTTCCTTCTACGACCAGGTGACCTATCACCTGGACAAGGGAGAAGAGATTGATGTCATATATCTTGACTTCAAAAAAGCCTTCGATCTGGTGTCCCATGATCGCCTCTTGGAGAAACTGGCCAATTGTCGCCTTGGGTCCTCCACGATCCACTGGCTGGAAAATTGGCTCTGGGGTCGGACCCAGAGGGTAGTAATTGATGGAAGTCACTCATCGTGGTGTCCTGTGACCAGTGGGGGAACGTTTGTTCACCAGAGCGCCCCAAGGGATGACGAGGTTGAATGGTCACAAACTACTTCAAGATCGTTTCAGGCTGGACATAAGGAAGAATTTCTTTACTGTCCGAGCCCCCAAGGTCTGGAACAGCCTGCCACCGGAGGTTGTTCAAGCACCTTCATTGAACACCTTCAAGATGAAACTGGATGCTTATCTTGCTGGGATTCTATGACCCCAGCTGACTTCCTGCCCTTTGGGCGGGGGGCTGGACTCGATGATCTTCCGAGGTCCCTTCCAGCCCTAATGTCTATGAAATGTATAAAATCCCCACCAGGTAAGTCACCTGATGAAGAATGTCATAATTTTGAAAGTTTGGGGAAGTTGGTCCAATAAAAGCTATTACCCTTAGAAATCCTTGCCTCTCATTTAATATTTAAGATAGTGTTTCTTAGACTGGCTTAAGCCTGGTCTGGAGGGTATCTGGCAGGCTTCTAGAGGGTATGCAAAAAGAAGGAATGGGAAAGCAGAAGAATGGAAAGGGGAAATGTAATTGGAGAAAAAGGAATAAAAAGAAAGAAGTGAGGAAAATATCTACAGTTTCTTCTGTAGTTGTAGAGGTTCCAATGTGAGAACTGACATATAGTGTTAGTTTTCTTGATATTTATAATGCACAGTCATAGGGGTACAGACTTAGGAAGGGGCATGTGACCCCCAAAAGTCACAGAGCCATGGCTCCATATCAAGAACAGTAACTAAGCTAGGATTTGTGAGTCTGAGAAAGGGATTCACAAAAATTTAAAAGCAATTGTTAGCACTGTTAGTTTAAGAGCCTGTTCCCCAGAAGTACTGGGCACCCTTACCTCCATTCACTATAATGTGCCACACACACAAGTGCTGCAAGTGCACTTGCAAAAGATAAGGAAATTGTTTTTTTATTCATCACACTGGGTTTAATGATGTAAGTCAGGGTTAGAAGAGGTCACACCCCTGTCACTTGGCAGGAGATCAACCTCTATTCACTTCAGTAGCTGAGGTTACAGCTTAATGAAAACCAAATGCAAAGAAACCAAGCCCATGACCCAGCCCAAATAAGCACATTTAGGCTGAAGGTCAAGATAAATGGCCTGAGTCCCCTGATATGCGAGAGAATTCTGCTGCAAATTGGCAGGGGTTGTTGCAGGGGAGAGGGGAGGCAATAGCTAAGGCTATGATTTTGGCACAGTAAATTTAAATGAATTTAATGGTAGGGGTGCAGGGAAAAAAAAGCAACATTCATGGGTAGGTTACTGAGCATGCTGGCTTTGTGCTTACAACAACTACACAGCATACAGCCTCTGGGTTTGGAGCTAGCACATAGAGAAAGCATCTCTGTGTATCACTGCCTTGCATCACATACCAGGGGCAGGCAAAGTCCAGCCTGTGGGCTGAATCTGGCCCGTGGCAGACTCCATTTCCCAGCAGAGCCTGTGGCAGTGGCTCATTCTGGCTGCTGCCACCAGACCCAGCCTCGCTGCCTGGGCGCCCGGGCTCATCTGCCCTAAACCGACCACTGAGGGTGGGACCCACGCAGGCAGGGCACGTAGCTGGTGACTAGGATGGGGCCACGGCCACAAGTGAGATAGGCGGGCGGGCTGGGTTAGGGAGACCCCAGGATCTTTGGGTGGACAGCATGGGGCTGGGGCCAGCACTGGGGAAGAGCTGTGATCCACTGCCTGCACGCCCCTGCGATGAGCTCCAGTTCCGTGGGTAGGGGCATGCAGGGAGCAGACTGTGGCTCTGCCCCAGCCCCATGCTGTCACCGCCCCAGGATCCTGGCCATGGCCCTGGAGCAACTCCATGCCCAGCCATGCGACCTGCCTGTGCCACTTCCAGCCAGTCTCCATGAAGACCTCTAGAGCATGGGGCCATGATAGCTTAGGGCCATGACAGCACAGGGACATAACAGTGTGGGGCCGGGATAGGCCAGGCTGGGGCAGAATTCCAGTTCTGCAGCCCCATGCTGTCACGGGCCTGTGCTACTGGGGTCTCCATGGGGAATGGTGCAGGCAGGGACTGCTGGGGAATTGATTTTGGCCACCGGCTGGATCCACCATTTTGCCCATCCCGCCATAGACCATACATACCATAGACACTGAGTCATGCAGGGCATGTGCTCAGCCTAAGGAACTTTATTAAGGAAAGTGTAAAGGCCTCCAAAGTTTCCAGTGCCTAGGAGGACCAGCAGAGGCCCAATGCTACACTCCATCTAAGTCCTTTGGTATACGTGGGCTCCATCCTCTGCCCAAAAATGTAAATGGGGTGGAATCCCATTGACTGCGTTGGGCACTGAATCAAGGAGTTTGCTGTCATTGGTGCAATTCAATCTCTTCTCAAAAGCCTTACTTTCTCAATGTTAAGAGTTTCAGAGAACTGTTGCAGCATCAACCCTGTATTCAGGAATGTATTCCGCTTTTGCAGTTCTGTGCAATTTGTGCTGAGAATCACATTTTGGAAAAATACTTCCTTTCCTTTCCTTTCTGCCATGACCCTTCACTAGTTCTGGCTACCACTGTTTATTGGAAACAAATCATGTCTTCCATTTGTTTACTCCTGTCTCCTGTCTGTGCTTTGGTATGCCTTTATAATTCTAGGCACTTCATTTCTTTCATTGCTTGCTTATGCTTCCATATGGGAAGCAGATTTTTCATTAACCCTGCTAATATCCAAAGTTCTTTGCAAAGTCAGAACTATTTTGATTCATGAACTTGGTTTGACCTGGCTATGATTTATACTACAAGCAATTCAGTCTCCAATTATTCCATTTGTTAAGTGCTCAGAATTCATGTGATAAATCATGTTACATATGTCTGCAATAACACTCTACTGGCTCATCCAGCAGCTGGTTGTTTGGAAGCTCCTTATCTTTCCCAAGTGACTTTCTTGTGTGGTCACAGAATTCCCAAGTGACTTTGCCTAGTGCTTATTCCTGACGGTATCCAGTTTTCCAGTATCTCCAGCTCTGCTGCAAAATTTCAGCCCTTTCCCTACAGTATTTCTATTCCTATCACTGGGCGTGTCTACACATGCATTCACTGGACAGTAACTTTCTGCGCAATAAGTTACTATGCAGTAAGCGGCGTTTATGCCAGTGTCTACATGTACAGGTGTTACAGCACAGTAATGCTGTGTGTGGACTAATTTGGGACTAAAGTAGTAGACTACTAAAGTAGTCCCAAGTCAGTCCACACAAACAGGGTTACTGCATAATGAGGCATCTAAGTCTACACCTGCCTCACTGTGCCGTACCTACTTGAGCATAAGTTTTGCTACCTGCATCATGCAGGTAGCAAATTTACACCCAAATTGGCATAAGCTGCCATAGTTACTGCACAGTACAGATGCACATGTGTAGATGCATGCCTGTACTGTGCAGTAATTTTCACAGTAATGGTGCACGTGTAGACGCACCCACTTTCTTTCAGGAAAATATGAAACCACTGCAACCCTATCTTATAGTTGTGCTAGGTTCCCTTTCAGACTCAAGGATTTAAGTCTTTATTCTGGTCACATGACAAGATCTGGATTACAAAAATTTATGTTCCTGTCTTGTGGGAGGAGATGGCATCTCCCTGCTCCAGTGGCTTCTGTTACCCAGATTACAGGTCATCTTGTGGGCTGGCTACTAATAAGAGTCAGAAACAGGTCTACAACCTGAACTTTTATTTGCTTACACTTTAAAACCACAAAACAAAATATTTATCCCAAAGTCTATCTGACTACCTGTGACAACACAACACAAATTCTCATGTATACCAGCCAGGGAGACTCTAGAGTTGGGAGTAGGGTGGCACACAGATCGGCAGCAGGCCATCCTGAATTTGTTGAGTTTTCCAAATATCCCTCCAGCCTATACCACATATTTATAGATGCCTGGTTCTACTATTCTAATAAATTATCTCAGATTGATTTATTTACATTTCTTTCTTTCACTGAAACTTTTGGAACTGGACTGAAGCAGATCTCTTGTGGACTTGGAAGGTGTCAATTAGTTGGGATTTATATCCGTGAGAAAATTAAAAGGATGTTTTTCAATCTCCTTTCCTTTTGCAATGTGGAATACTTTTCAAAGCTGTCTTGTTTTTTCTTTACCTGAGTTTATGGTCTTCTCTAACAAGGCTGTTTTGTTTTTACTAATTTTCTAAGCATCTTAACAAAAATATCTATTATAACAAAATAAAATCTGATACATGTGGTTACATCAATCGCTACTACTATCACTTGAATAGAAAGTTATAATATAGTATATTTAATGTTTGATGCTCCCTTATAATTTCTACTTTCAGGCCTTGAGCTCTCATGACTAGTTTAGTTAGATATGTGGATGGCTTCCTTTACTTTGCTGTCCAAGCTAGCTGTCATATTTGCAAAGATGCATGCTACAGTCACTCAGAAACAGGCTTTAGCCACCCTTCTGCAGGTTGGTTTAAGCCTCTTGAAAATGGCCAAGGCTGGCACCGTTACCATTACAGCTGCCACTGAATTCAGTTGAAGAAAGGGGTGCTGAGCACTTCTGAAAAATAGTTGAGCTGTAAATTGCCACTAACAACAACCATGGGCAAGAATCCTCCTAATAGTGCCTTGAGGCCACTTTCATATGTCAAACTTGGAACTGAAGACTTAACAAATGTTTTTGAAATTTGAGCTGTTAGTTAGCACTGTCTATGCACATGAATGCCTGGGGTAGGTTACTTGCCAAGTATCTGAGCCGCCATCTGCCCAGATCAACGCACATATTGACATAAGGTAACCACTGAGTATCTGAGGTTGGGAAGAAGTTCCGACAATAGGTATATTAATCCATGACTGTCCCCTGGGGGATGGCTAGACCCCTTTCTTCAGGTCAAGTATTGTCACCAGACATTTTCAAAGACAAAATACTTTGCAAAACAGATGGGTGATACAACCCAGCAGGGTAATTCCAGTGTTTGCAGAGCGGGGTAGATGCAGTACACATACTTGTTGATCACTTAGAACCTGCCCTTTTATTAATCCTCCCGTTCATGCCTACTAATTTCTCACATTGTGGCTTCAACTGGCCACTCCATCTTCCACTTTGTAGGACCACTAGAATCCCTTGATTCATTAGAGCCTGTCATCAAAATCCAGAGGAAACTAAAATGGAATATCAGGAGTAGACAGTGCTTAGAACTGTAGCTAGAGAAAACTCTTTACAAACTGAACTACTTGTTTACAGAGTATGTCAGATAGTTTGGATTTAGATTCTCTTATAATTGGAAAAATCAGAATAGATTCTATATATTATCTGGTGTTCAAGTAAAGCCAGGGGGGCTTTCTTCAGTCAGTTCCAGTTAATATCACCCATGAAAATCAATTCCTACAGGATTTATTCAGTCTAAGCTGCAGTCACTGAAGACAACAGTAACCAAAAGAGTGGCTGGAATTGCTTGGCACTCTATATAGCACTTCTATTGCAAAGGAGCCAAATCAAGAATGAACAAAACTCCATTCATCTAAATGCCTGGAGTGTCATGTGCTGTTTATCAATTATCCCTATTGCTGTAAAGATGGAAGATTGGGGAGTAACACCCATGTGCATTAGAAAGCAACTTTTTGTTCTGTTTATACCAAGAAAACTCCTCACTATGGCTGATCCTTAGCAGCACCTAGCAATGCTATGCAATACATGAGAACAGGAAAAAAGTGTTATATGGGTAGGGAGACACTAAACACTAAAAATAGTCATAAAATTACCCATATTAGTATTAGGGAGACACATCTCACCCACAAAAAAACCCTCAAAAGGTATAAATAATACTATTTAAAACTAAGGACCAGGTACTGCCCTTCAATATTTGTATGTAACTCCTACTGAAGATGGCATTGCATTTCAAAGTGAAGACTAGAGTGTATTGTAAGAAAAGGTTTAGACTGAGAACAAGAGTAAGTCAATGACAAATGCAAAAAATGTGGTCTTATTATTAACAACAAATTATAATTAATTTCAGCCTTTCTTCATTGGAAAATTATGAGAATGCTATAGATTTAAGGCTGCTGATACGACTGGCACAGTTTCAATAGGCAGCCTGCAATATGGTAGTTCATACCTCTTTTGGGTGCCCTATTTTTACAGAGATATTTGCAGCCACTGAAATCCAAGGTTTCTTTAATCTTTTTGAGTCATCCACCTGATGCCTGTTCTTAAGAGGCAGCACCAGCATACTGGCTGCATCCTTCACATCTTATCACGTCAGTTAATGTAAAGAGACATGACAGACAGACACAACATGACTTATGTTAGGTTATATTATGTCATAGAAACAAACCCAGAGATAAATGGTTAATCTATAATGAAAGAGACTTGTTTTCAGAAAACTAAGTAATCTAAACTATTTGCAGTGTGATCCACAGCCGCACAGCCAATGCTCCTTGTTGACTTCTTCGGGTTTTAAACTACGTTTTGGGGGGATGTGGAAATTATAGGTGTTTCACAGTAAAGAGTATCAAAAATGTTTTCATGGTTTCACAGACCAATTGACGCAACCCCAACATTTAGAGGATACTCTCTTGCTTATAGTATTGTAGCAATATAATTTATCCTTATAATCAACATAATTCATATGGTCTGCTAGTACACAAAAACTTGCAAATATTGCCATTTTCTAAATTGGGGGGATGAATGAAAATTATCTTACTATGACTGTAGAAACATGAGAGGAGATTTTGCATTGCAACTGGGTGTGCTAACAGTCAGATGTTCCAAGATATGTGTTTCTGATGAAATATGTAAAATACTTAAAGACAGGTTGGTTTATGATGAGCGTATTATTTGTGAGTATTGAAAACTTAAGTGAATTATACCCGTCATCCCATGTAAGGCTTGAGAAACCCTATGTATCACACAAACATTTTTTCCGTCTTTATCACCATGAAGTAGTCTTCTACCAGGGAAAGAGTGAGAACTCCATCTCACTCCGCTCTTCGCTGCCTCAGTTTCAGGTCTACAGAATCACAGTCATCTGGTTTGGCATCCTAAATTTCTTCCAGGTTTGGGCTAGGATATCCACTGCTTGAAAAGGAATATGGTAGCACTTGTATCTGACATACTAGAAAAAGTGGTGCAGGTAAAGAATGCAAAGGTGAGGTGACCAAGAGAAAGCAATGAGCTAGTAATTGACTTTTATAGCAACATTTAGAAAAGCTATTAATATAGAAAGATTATGTTTGTCAGGACATAGCAGCAACTCAGACAGCAATCAGAAGGCAGGGTAGACATACCTCTATAGACTAACTAAATTAAAGAGAGAGAGAGAGAGAGAGAGAGAGAGAGAGTACTAGCTTTCATTGAACCCAAGTTGATGATCATCAGATGCTGTAAACGGCAGCATAGAGCACAGTAAAAACTAAGGTTCGTGATTTGAATACAATAGGTGGGAAAGCAGTTTCTGAGACACAGGAGGAAAAGTGGGAGACAGCATTTTAGCTGTGTGGAGGGGCTGGAGAGGCTGTCTCTTAGAAATGCAATATAGAAGAATCTGCAGTAGGTAGATGTAACCTGGATGTGGGGATTTAGGGGTGGTACTCAAAACATTTTAGACTTGAGGTACCCATCCCTTGTTAGACGTGAGGCGCCCCTCAGATAAATTTTGCTTTCACTCGGTTTTGCCTACAGAAAAACCAGGGCTCCATCCTCCCTGCACAGCGGTCTTGGAGACCCCTCTGGGGTTTTCTTGTGCGCCACAGGGAGGCTTTTGCACATTGGTGCCACCAGTACACAGCATCCTTAGAAGCGTGTAGAGCGCTCCCAGGTGGTGGGACTCCCAGCTGAGGAGCAGCAACCTGGAGAGGTGCAGCAAGGTCGCCGCTTGGCCAGGAGGAGAACGAGAAAGGAGACGTAGCTGTGTCTGGTTTGATTTGAACTTTATGGACTAACTAAGTAGATAAACACACCCATGCACATATATACAGGGAGTTGTATACACATACATACGTATATGTACATATAGATGTACGTGTCCACGCCTGTATATAGCAGTCCTTCCTGAGCCGAAGCAACGCCTGGGGGCGGAGCCTGTGCGGAAGGCAGTCCCGGTCCCGCGCTCCGAGCAGGCGTTTCGCGCGGCCTCCTATGTTCTCTGTCCTCTGACGTCTTCCGCTGCGACGGAGCTCGAGTTAGGCCCCCTTCCCTTCTGGCTTCGGGGTCCTTCCTCTGCCGGGGTCGCAGGCGAGGTGATTCTTCTGCTGTGGCTGCTATGTCCTTGCGCTTGGTTAGGCTCGGGCTAGCGAGCGCTGCAGCCACTTGGCGCCGCCCCGGCCCCGGTGTCCTCTGCGCGGTGAGCGACGGCCGACGGAGCTGCAGCTCCTCTGTCGGGCCACATAAGTGCCTGGTCGGCCCCGGGGGGCGGTTCCACTGTGCAAGGCACTGGGGGGGATGGGACGGACGGTTCCACTGTGCAGGACGGAAGGGATTTCCACTGTGTAAGGCACTGGGGTAGGGGGGGGACGGTTCCACTGTGCAGGCTGGGGGCAGTTCCACTGCGTAAGATGGGGGGGCACAGTGGGACGGATGGTTCCACTGTGCAGGGCACTGGAGCAGAAGATGATGCATCCCACACCCTTGTACCTGCCCTTGGCTGCGGTGAGTGTTGCAATGTTAGCAACAGGCAGACAAGATGGGGATGGCATCATGTTTTGTACTTCAGCTCGGTGTGTCCCTATCGGCTGTGCCCGCACGCCGATGGTTCCCAACCTTTTTGCGCTTAAGGCAGCGCTCACTGGAGTCAGCACCCCTCCATTGCGTCTGTGACAAGAGTGGGCCCCCCCCCCCCCCATTTCAAAAACAGCTCACCTCCTTGCAGAGTGGCTGGTCAGTGGGGGAAAGCCTGAGCCTGCACTTATTTGCTTAATTTATCCGTTTATCCTTCCATGCCCTTCAAAGGATCCAGTGGCGTCCTGGGGTTCCCAGCACCCTGGTTGGGAATCGCTGGTGTAAACAGGGGGTGCTGCCTTAGGTCCATTTCTTGGTGTCAAGAACTGCAACAACAACAACAAAAAGAAAGAACTTGCATGACAGATGGTAACAAATTACAAGACAGAAACCAAACCCTGCACAAATGTGCCTCTACACCTTTGCAGTCAAAATGGGCTACAGTTTCTTTTACAGAGCTCTTGCAGCTCAAGTGTTACAAGGAACTTTGCATCTAGATGGCTACCTCGAAACGATAGGCTCAGATAGCCCTGTTAACTTCTTAAGTCCAGCACTGAACTTAGCGTTTAGGATGCTTTTCTCAAACTTTGACAGCCCAATGGGGCAAAACAGCTTCAGTTTTAATCTAACAAGATCAGTCTCTGTTATCTTGATTTATGAACTTAGTGCCTGAATAAGTTACTTAACACTTTTGATTCGTGTGGGTTTTGTTGTTTTTTTTAAATCCACAACTAGTTTGGTGGTTGTTTTTTTTACAGGCAAGACTACATGCAAGCTCCCAGCGGACTTTGAAATATGGTCTTGTGGCTTTTTGGCTGGGAGAGAGAACTACTAAAAGATTTAATGAACGTAGCAAAATTTTTACTGTGGATGGCAACTTATCATGTGGGAAGGGAAAACTTGCAAAACAAATAGCAGAGAAGTTGGGTATGTCTCTCTCTCTCTCTCTCTCTCTCTCTTTTGGTCCCATTTAATAATTGAAAATAATAACATTATTATCACTTTGTTCAGATAGGCCACTGGCTTGTTGATACCTGTAGTGTGGCATGGCTAACAGTTGTTTGACTACCAGTGAGAACATAAGTGGCAGGCTGTGGAATTTCTGGGTGTCAGATTTGGGTATATTATATATAGGGTAACGGCAGGAGTGATGGTTTTGGTGTGGGAAGTCATGGTTCAGGTTAAGTCAGTAGGTGTTTTCTCCAGTTGTAAAATCATAGAGAAGTAGGATGGAAGGACCTCAAAGTCATCTAGTCCAACCCCTTGCCTGAGGTAGGGTCATGCCTATCCAATTTATGGGCTCCCAAGGGAGGTGGTGCTCTCCCCTACCCTGGGGGTCTTCAAGAGGAGGTTGGATATGCATCTAGCTGGGGTCATCTGAACCCAGCATTCTTTCCTGCCTATGCAGGGTGTCGGACTCGATGATCTATTGAGGTCCCTTCCGACCCTAACATCTGTGAATCTATGAAACCATCTTATACAAACCTCAAAAACTACTCAGTCCACACTCACACAAGACATAATACCCTAATCTGCCAGAGGTAAACAGGGACCACAGTTTCCAACTTTCTAGTGGTATTAAATTTGTTTATATACATTCAGGAGATCCCAGCAAGAGGGCCATGTCCCTGGTACAGAAGTAGGCAAACACCCCAGAGTCCGTACTAATCGGACATTGGGCAAAATCCCTTCCTGACCCCATACGCGGCAATTACAAAGAGGCCAGGATTTCAGTGCCTTAGATATCTGGGTAGTACTGCTATATGAAGAACATTCTCATAGCATCAGGAGAAAATTAGGAAAATGGTGGCTGGGAGATGAGAGCTGTTCAGAGGAATGATTTTTTGTTTGGAAAGAGGAAGAAATTGATAAACGTGCCTGCTAATTACGTTGTGTCAACTTAATGATGATGTGATATTGTTTGGAAAGCACTTTTAGTAATTGTGTTCTTATTGTCTATGGAGATTAATGTTACACATACACCAGTTCAATTTGAGCAGCATAGTTTATTTTTTACAATTAAAATGAGAAATAGGAAATGTCCAGTTTAACTAAACCAAGCACAACCTTACCTTGATTCTTGTTTTTTTCCCCCCTCAGGAATGGTTTACTTTCCAGAAGCAGATATCCATTATGCGGACAGGATCACAGGAGATGGAGCATTAATGGATGAGAAATTTAACGCCTCCTGTAATATGGAGAGATTCTACAATGATCCTAAATCTCCTGATGGACATTCATATCGCCTACAAGCTTGGTTGTTTGGTAACCGTGTTCTACAGTATTCTAATGCGCTGGAGCTTCTGCTGAGTACAGGTTAGGGTTTTATGTCAAGAAGTTTCATTTCTAAATTAATTGGAGAACTTGGGTTCTAGAGTTATTTAAATGAGTAAGCTGGCCCTTTTAAGAGTATAGCTCTCAGTTCTTTGAAATAATAAGTCATTCCATTAGCTTTGAATATTCTCTTTAGAAAAGAGTGTATGTGAGAGACACCTTCTGAGTTAAGAACAGGACAATACTTTTATTGTTAAAAGAACATTGTTCAGTATATAACAATACTTTTCCTTTGTGCCCAGCTAAAGAGAACACATGGAAATGACAAACTTTGTTAACTCTTTCATGGTGAGGCTCGAGTTACATCAGTAATAACTCAGATCAGCTTGACAGAGAATCTTTAAAAAAAACAAAACACTTAGAAATATTAATGTAGCCTCAAAAATATGCAACTCCTCATACTTGTACTCTGAAAGTGACCGGTAAAATGTCATTGTAGGAGTTATGCTTTTAACTCCCTGAACTTAAGGTTAATTTTGAGAAGTTTAGAAATTAGAAAAAATATCCCTTTTTATGTCCAATCCTGAAAGCTTAAACTGGCACCTGGAAGTCCATTTGTTGTTATTTCTGGTTTATACATCACCAAGAAGACATATTGTGATGATGTAAATCTGAAAAAAAGGTCTTTCAGGTTTTCTTCAGTAAAGGAAAAAAAAGTTAGTAAGATTCCCAGTTATGCATCCCCACTTCTATAAAAAGAAGGCAGGAGACCATTTAACTTGTGAAAATGGCATGAATAATTTGTCAAACCCTGTAGAAATCATATTAAAGGCACTAACTAAGCTGATTTGAGTGTCTTCTTTTTCTTGTGGAAGCATCTTTCTCAGCTGTTCATGCTTTGCTCTGATACTTTACCTTGTTACTTGCCTCTAATACCCTTGAAATTGTCAGTTCTGTGACCATTCTCTATCAGTTGTGATGGGCTGGAAGGATTAAGCACTCATCTTGTGTGTTGAGCAGTGTTCTGATTTGCTAAGAGTGGTTTTTCATTCTCTTGTTTGGCTTATATTCACTGCATAACTTCTTAAGGCAACTTTACTGTGGTTTCTGGGTGGCCTTTCTTTACATAGCTTTCCTATAGGGTGGCCAACATAGAGGACATTCCGGTTTTCTGCTACTCTGTACTCTATTAATGCAAAACCCGACACCTTTACGTCCTCTATTTTTCTTGAAAAGGAAGGACAACTAGATTGTCCTCTATGATGGCCCCCCTATTATAGGTAAAAGGCAGTCTCCTCACCTTCTTCACCTAAACCCAACTGTCTTTTGAAAATTGATACCAGACCAAATCTCCTGAGTTTAAAAATGTCCCAAGAGGCACATCATCAAAGACTGTTAAAGCATTGTTGGCGATGGACATGGTATGAGGACTTGAATAGAATAGACAGGCACTGCCAGTCTTCCTGAAGATGAATGCTTGCTTGAACATGTGCCTGGTATTATGCTGAGGAGTGAAGCAGTTTTTTTCTTTGGGGAGAGATTTACTTGCTCAGAGAAGTGTCCCAAGACTGTAATCATAGGAGCATCACTATTGCCTTCTGGCTGTGACTCAAAGCTGTTGTAGTAAACATTTTATAGAGTGTTTTGTGACTAAAATCTTTTTTTAACCACAGGACAAGGTGTAGTGATGGAACGCTCTGTCTACAGCGACTTCGTGTTCATGGATGCAATATTTAAACAAGGCTATGTCCACAAACGATGTAAGTCCTTCTGTGCAAAAAGAAATTTAATTTGTAATGTGGTCACCAAGGATTATGACATCCAGGTGGGCAGACTTGCTATCCTTTCAGCTGTTTCTAATGTCTGAATGTGCTTTTTAAATCTGTGGGCCATCTTCCTGGGTCTGTTCTTTAATGAATGTTCTCCAGCCTCTATCAGCCCCTCTTCTTCCCAGCTTCAATTCTAAAATAAAACTAATTTTAATGCAAGTTGCAGGCATTGGTAGTGTTTCCTCCTCCTGATGGTGGATCTTGCAGTTTTCCCCGTTAACTGAGCTTTTGCTGGTTTTATGGGGCTCTTCTAGTCATGGCTTGATTCCTAATCTCCCTCCTAGCTTCAGTTGGAAGGGCAGGAGTCTAAGATGTTAGGCCCCATTCCTCGTAAAGGACCCAACCACTTATGATAGTGTCAATTAAAGGTATGATTAAGAAAAAAAGTGTTAAAAGTAGTTTTTTTAATTGCCTGATCCTTTGAAACTATAGTGCATATTCTTCCATCTTTCTGTTCTTTTCCCCACAGTTTCACCATATCTGTGTAACTTGATTTTGTGTTTTGTCAGTTTTTTATTTATCGTCAGGTTTTTTTGTGGGGTGTGTTTTTTTTGTTGTTGTTGGTTTTTTTTACTCCTTTCTAGATTCAGTGACACCACAATCTTTTTTTCTTAACACAATGTACTGCTGTGGAAATAATCACTGAGTAAATCTGTCAGAGGGGTAGATTAGCTAACAGCAGCAGTGTGGTGACATGCAAGCAGAAGTAATATGCAGTGGGTTATTAAAGCCGTGCTTCGATAGGCCATTGATAGACTGTCTTTCTCTTGCCTACCAGTCACCAAGTTGGTTCTGTTACCTAATCCACTCCCTTTGGCAGATTTAGTTAGTGATTATTTCCATATTTAAGGATAAATTTGGGGAGTTTTGAGCTCCCAGTGCTATTCTAGTACACTGTGTAGACAGTGGTGCATCTGGGCCCAGCTCTCTGCCTCTGATTTTCTGAGTTATCTGAGCCATGCAGGAAATTAGTTGAGATTAAAGACCATGCAAGCTCTAGGAGGGAGTTCACAGGCTATTATTAGGTTCATAAGGGAACCACTTTTATGCATAGGGATGAGCCCATAGAAGATGCCAAGGTTCCTGGGCTTTCTTTTTATGATCAAAACAAGTACAGAAGTGTAATCAAAACAAGTCATTAAAATGTACTAAGCTAAGATTACAGAAGTGAAAAAGAAAATCGCGCTTTACTTTCGGTTCAACACACCCCCACAGCAAGCACAGTGCGTACCCAGAAGAGGCATCACATTAGTTTGACCTGGCTTGCCCAATGTCTGTATTGATTAGGGTGCTTTAGTGAGGCTTTTTGGCCCTTTTATTTAAGAGCTGACTGAATCTGAAGATGATTAGGTTTCTGCTAGCTGGAATAGAATTGGGCCCAGTGAGCTCACGTTTTGGTACCCTGAGATGCTCAGCTTCTCTGCAGTTTTTCTGTTCCTTTGAGATGTGTTTTTTTGTTTTGGTTTAGTTTGGTTTTTTTTAATGGCTTTCCCTTGAATTACCTTGTTGCTTGGAAAACAGAAGTAACAGCCATCTGTGCTAGTCACTGAAGAAATGATTTCTTCCTTTATTTTTGTTTTTCAGGTGTTGCTCATTACAATGAAATGAGGATGCACAGTATCTATGAGTTCTTGCCACCTCACTTAGTGATTTACATTGATTCACCTGTTTCAGAGGTACAGAAGAGACTTCAGGAAGAAGGGGAGGTAATTTCATCTTTAAACAACATTGCTTCAAATTAAGATTTTGATGTCATTCACAAGACCCTGTATATATCAGGCATCCTAAAAGAGTTGTATTGGCCAGCTCCCATTGGAAATTAGTCTTGTATCACGTTCCACACTTCTCTGAGTGCCATAAGCCCCAACAGGCTCCCTATGGGGTTCTGTATTCCTTGGCTGATAGTTTATAGAATGCAGTTACTCAGCATGACAGTACATGGGGTGCTGAAAATTTATAGCTAGTATAAAGTGAATTGAGCTCAATGTTAGGAGAATTGGTTAATTCTTTCATGTTTGGATCAATAAAAACTTTAATTTTAAACTTATGTGAAGCTTCCATTGAGTCTTCCAAGGGGCACTTCCGCTAGTCAAACCTAACTCATTAAAAGTCTGAGCCAAGTCTCTGGGCACCCTGCAAGTTTGTAACACAAAACATTTCCCCTTCTCTAAAATCCTGGTGCCTGAACACTCTAGTTGATGGAGTGAGGATGAGCAGGCTAAAATGTTGTGTTAGTTTCAGCAGAGTGATGCTCATCAAAGAAAGGTTAATTTGAAAATGGGAAGCAGAAGAATAGTATTCTACAAAATACAAAAGGTTTTACTTTTCTTAGACCTCCCTGCAGAGTAGACAAACAGTTGTCAAGGATAGTTTAGACAGGGATGATCCTGCCTTCAGTTATTCTGTGATTCTCTGATTCCGAGATGGATTGCTTGGTAGTAGTACCTTATTGTGCTATTTTAATATCATAAAATGTCTCCTCAGGCTATTGAGACTATGACTGTACATGCATATTTTTTAGACCAACAAAGTATTATTTTATGCAGCATCAGTAACATGTTGCATAAAATAATACTCCTTTAACCAGGGAAAAGCTTTACATCCTTTGGCATTATTATATAATAAGAATCCTCCTAGGGTGCTTCAGAAGGCTTAATGGGGATCTAGCAATATCTTCTCCTTCTTCATTTTGGCAGAGAGAACTGATGTCTTTTGACCTGGTGTCCTCTTCATTCTGGCCCAACTGTTCATGCAGCCATACTCTTTATGGGCAGAGGTGCTGAAGAGTAAATGTGAACATTTAAAATATTTTATTTTTAAATTTTAAATGTGAAAATACAGCATTTGTTTGTTGAAGAATACCAGAAACCGCTGCCAATCTTCTCTAATTCATAGCTTGTAGTTAGCATTGACTGTGTAGTGATAAGAAAGAGGTTGTTGAATACATGTCTGCATCTGCTTAACAAACTAAGGAGCTTGCTCCTCCCTGGTGCAAAATATTTATGAAGTGCAGTTGAGGACATTTAGTGTCTTAAGAGGATTAGGTTGGCAGGGATAGGGAAGGAGCAGAATAGATTTGCTTCAAAAGAAAATGGGAAATGTGATTAGCTTTGGGATCGAATTGACAGCAGGTGAAACTTTTTCTCCTTCGGGGCAGATAAAAAGGAGGAGATCTATTGGCACTCTAATGCTATTTAAGAGTACAGTAGTTGATCTCTAGAGTTGATGGCTAACTATTTGACAGTAGATTTGATGTCCACTTAAGGTTACTGGAAAGAATGGTTAGGTTCTGATGGAGTGCATTGTTGCTCAAGTATCTTTTTGAAAGTCAGAATACTATTTGGGCTGCCCACCCTTATCATTAACTAACTCAAACCTCAAGAGGAGAAATGGTATAGTTGACCCCCTGCTGGAAGGGTAGATATCATCTGGGAAAATAAGGCTTACATCCCATATAAAAATTCCTTGAATGTACAGGTGAGCAGGATTAATCCTTTGTTTGAAAACTAATCTTTGCGAGGCCTGCTTTATTTTGTTTCTTGGTGGTTGTTGGTTTTTGGTTGGTTTTTTTGGGGGTGGGGATAACTGTGTTTACATGTGTTCAGTAAAATATCTTTTCTTCATGTCAGCTTAGTAGAAAAGTCTAACTTCGAGTGTACTTCATTAAAATGCTCTCATGCAGACATGTTTGCACACTAGGAGGGTCTTCCTCGCATGTAGTTATTAAAATAATTTGCAAAACAAAAGTTTGTGGAGCTGCCTAAAGAACACGGTGAAACATTTATAATAGAAAACTGACACCCACTCTGTTAATGCCGTATACAGTAATCCCAAATGTTCCATGCGTTAATCACAATATTGAAGCCTTCCTAAATGCATGTGGGTCTCGGTGAATGTTTGTATTAATCTAAGAGCTGTGCTATAACAGATGGCATGGTGGCAATGACTTCTGCTTACCCTTTTTGGAATCTGTATCAGTCTGAGAAGAAAACAAACATGTTTCACAGCATTTTTTTGTCATCTTTGTGTTTAGCCATATGAAAAAAAGGTGTCTGCTGCGTACCTCCAGGACATTGAAGATAGTTACAAGAAAAAGTTCCTGCCAGAGATGAGGTTAGCAGCCCAAACCATTTTATATGACAGAAATGTTGGGGGAACTGTTTATTCACATAGTCCTAAGAACATTGCAAATATGTATATGGAAAAATCTTCCTTTTGTAGTATGTTAAACTGAGTGTTGTATAGTATGAACATGTGCAGCTGTTTCATGTTGTAATGCTCAACGTTTCCTATACAGCTATCCTTCATGTCAAAGAATTTTAACTACAGTAAAAGCTGTGTTAACCGGCAGTTTAGTAACTGGCACACTCTACTAACTGGAATTTCTGGCTGCGCTGTGGGGAGGGAAGCTTGCACACAGAGGTAACCGGCAGTTTTAGATTACCGCAACCCCCTATTCCCCACTCATGCCGGATAACAGCTTTTTCTATGCTATAGTCAGAGTATTGGAAACCTTAGCGATACTAAGGTTCAGCTAAAAAACTTCCAGGTGCTGTGAGTTTTCTGAAAGCATTTCTTCTAATGCAGAATACTGGTCTTCTGAATTTTTAAGTCCATTTGGTTTTGTTCTTCAGACCTATCTAGTTGGTAATTGCTGAACTTCTGCTTGTAGAAACACTGACTATATTACAAGCTTGTGGACTCAGATCCATATTTTCCATCCTAGGATCTCTAAAGGTTATAATTAATCTTACAAATTTGTTTTCTGTTACAGAAGCATTATCTCATCTTGCATCACAAAAATCTCCTCACATTCAAAGGGCATATCAATGTTAAATTAAAAAAAAATCCCAACACTGTAGATTACTATTCTGTTTGCTCTGCTGGATGGTATTTGCTTACTTCCATTTAATGGTGCAGTGCAGTGCTGGGCATTCATGTCTTCATTGCCCCTTTTGTTAGCAAGATGCAGGTGGCTAGTTCTGGTGAAGAGCGCACTTTCTTACAGTTGAGTTGAGTTGGCTTCCTGGGGGCAGGAGGGAGGGATCAAAGTGATGGAGGGCTTCAGTGCGAGCTGAGGAGAAAGAGTCTGATAGATACTCACGTTCAAATTTATTTGGAGAATCAGCACTTTTTTTTTCTGCTCAATCTTTGCAGTTATTGGACCATTAGTCTGCTCTTTTGATAGCTGGTAGTGAAAGGGTGGGAGGGAGAAGTATGGTTGCCTATTTTTTCACTTGCTCCTCTTCCTTTTACTGCCACCTCTTCTCCACCCCCCCCCCCCCCCCCGCGCGATCTCATGTGGCAGCCACATCTGACTAGGTAGGAAGATCACTTTCCTAGTTGACTTGTTTGGCCTTTGAATAACATTAGTTACTTCCTCCCTTTTAAGATGCTGCTGTGCTCTTTTCAGCAGCAGTTGCTGGTGTGATCAGCAAACACCTTTGGGCTAGTATATGCTGGTTAGCTGGGAGGCAGGAACCTAGAAACTGAATTTGAGAGATGGCTCCACGCAGTACCAGGGAGACTGTTTCAATTTTGACCCCACTCCAGTTTTTGTGGAAGTGACCTGTAACAGTCAAAAGTGCCTTTTGAGGCATGTCATTTCATGACTCTGATCCTTGAAGGGAAACGTTCAAAGGTTGCAAAGCTAACCTTGCTTTGAATTCATATAGTAGCTTAATCACGCAAGGCTTGGTTTGTGCATATAGATGTGTACTGAATCTTATTGACATAAGTGAGGGTAGATTCGAAGGTGTATTGTAATGTGTCCTTCTTCCTTATTTCTTTGCTCCTTCCCCATGCTAACTTGGTGTAATTGTGTTGCCAGCAGTTCAGGTGAACTGTCATACCCTCTTGATGTCTGTTTGTCTTTCATTTGGTGCATGAGATTTTGGTGCAGGGGAAGGTCAGCTGCCTCTCTGGTTAGTGCAGCCACAGTGATTGGTAACTAGTGCATAGCTGTCAGAATAAAGTTGAAGCCAGGCATGGAAGCAAAGAAAGGTGAGAAACCTTCAGACTCCATCTCCCTGAGGGCAGAAATGTCTGATTTCACCATTGCTTAGTCTTTGGATGAAATATAGCCCTTGAAATCTATCATGTTATTTCAGTGAGGTTAAATCCTGGGCTAGCTGGTCCCACTGTATTTTCATCTCTTTCCCTTTGTGTGTGCATGGTCGGGACATTTGATAAGCAAACACCCTCAGGTTGGGATACTCTGCAGAGATTGGGTTCATGGTAGCTTGTCAGGTTGAGGATTGTAGTCAGATCTGAAGGAGGGCATGTCTGTTCCTTTATTTAAAAGGTTTTTTGTGAAAAACAAGTCTTGCATGACAAGTAGACTTAATCAGTGATTTCAGTATTAAAGTTTCTGTATTAGTATCTACTTACTTGCTAGTTCAAACTAGCACACAGAGAGCTTGCTGTAATTCATTAAGTGTGTACAGTTTTTCATCTCTGACAGATTAAGAAATATCAAACTCTTCAATGCCAAAGGCAACTGCATTTCACTCGCTTAGACCTCATTTTCATTATGTATTGCAGTAATTGTCAACCTTTTTAGACTCAGGGCACCCCTCAGAAAATTCCAGCTCCTATCTTTCACTCTTCTTTTTTGACTGGGGTGGCCAACCTGTGGCATGAGCAGTCTGTGTGTGGCGTATGGCAGATTGGGGAAGGGATAGACAGCACGGTGGCAGATAAGGCAGGGCAAAAAAAGCAGAACAAATGACTAGGTGAAGGTAAGGAATTGGAGTGGCACTGAGGGAGCATGTGGGACCTAAATTGCGGCATGCCCTCCCCCTGTTTTTGACTTAGGAAAAATAGTTGGAGAGAACTCAGACCACAACAGGTCAGAGTTTGTTTTTGACACTCCAGTTTCCTGTTTTAAAGCTCTGGTCTTATCTTGTAAATCCTTTGTGGGTGTTAGCACGGTTAGATATGAAAATATTACACATCACCCTTAAAGTTCTTGGGGGCCACAAACCCATGGTTGAGAATCACTGATCTATAGCCTCATTCTTAACATGTAGGTCAAAATACTGTTCAGCATGCAAAACATGAAAACTTGTTGCCTTTTTTGTGGTTTCCTTGAAAATGCTAACAGTGTGGAAGGGAAAGCTCATTTTTCTGCTGTTTAGCTGAATTTCCATTCAGATAGAAGAACCCCATCCTGCTCCATTGTAGCGTCCAAGATTAAATGATTAATCAAGTAATTAAAATTTATGCTTCATGACTTACCTTTCAGAGTCATCTGACTAAAATAGTATGCTGGCTGCTCCATCCTGCAGATGATCATAGCACTCTTCAGCATGCCATCTAATAGTTATTTGAGATGGATATTTCAGTGGGTAGCCCTTTGCCATTTTTAATGGGCCACTTCTATCTGTTTGCTGTGTTACCTCCCTTCCTCCCCCTCCATTGTCTAGTAGCCACAGATTGCATAACATTTGCAATCCTGCTACTGTTGGGCCCTGGTTTCCCTTGAGGGTGGGAAAGGCTGCCAAGTGTCAAGTGGCTTAATGTGTTCTGTTAATACAATTGCCAACTGGAGTCATGCTACTTTGATTTAGTGATGGATGCAATTGAAGATGCAAGGGTTGTGCTGGCTCTGAGAAGAAGTCCCCTTTTGAAATGGAAAGAAGGCAATATTATCTTCCTCCTGTTGTTTGATTGCAGTGAGATTAATGTTAAGAGTTGATGTTTCCAAGATTCTTGGTGCCTTTGTACATTTTTCAACATGAGAACAAAACTGTTAGTCATAATCAGCAAGTCTTTTAAACTGCAGTAGTGCAGTAGCTCCCCACACAAGAACTGGCTGTGTCAGCGAAATGCATTAGAGTCCTTTGTAACCAACCATGTCATATAAACATAACTCTTTCCAAATCTGTTCTGACAGAACACGCTTGCAGTACACTAGGTAGTTGTACTAAGGAAAAACATGGTTTTTGTTGCTGGTTTTGTTTTTTTCATGAAACTGCATAGTTAGGGCAGGTACCAATGTTAGTTGCACACTAGCAAAATCTTAGCTTCAGCTGTACCTGGGTAGTATTGGGTTATTTCTGTCATCTGAATTTTAAAAACTCTTTTCTATCAGGAAAAAATATGTAATAGTACAAGAAGTCCAAGGTGTATTGGGACAGGTCCTTCAAACAACTACTACATAGAATATCTTAGTTTGTCTTAATTCATAGATGTTAGATGTTAGGGTCATAGATTCATAGATGTTAGGGTCGGAAGGGACCTCAATAGATCATCAAGTCCGACCCCCTGCATAAGCAGGAAAGAGTGCTGGGTCTAAATGACCCCAGCTAGATACTCATCTAACCTCGTCTTGAAGACCCCCAGGGTAGGGGAGAGCACCACCTCCCTTGGGAGCCCGTTCCAGACCTTGGCCACTCGAACTGTGAAGAAGTTCTTCCTAATGTCCAGTGTAAATCTGCTCTCTGCTAGCTTGTGGCCATTGTTTCTTGTAACCCCCGGGGGCGCCTTGGTGAATAAATCCTCACCAATTCCCTTCTGTGCCCCCGTGATGAACTTATAGGCAGCCACAAGGTCGCCTCTCAACCTTCTCTTGCGGAGGCTGAAAAGGTCCAGTTTCTCTAGTCTCTCCTCGTAGGGCTTGGTCTGCAGGCCCTTGACCATACGAGTTGCCCTTCGCTGTACCCTCTCCAGGTTATCCGCATCCTTCTTGAAGTGTGGCGCCCAGAATTGCACGCAGTACTCCAACTGCGGTCTGACCAGCGCCCTATAGAGGGGAAGTATCACCTCCCTGGACCTATTTGTCATGCATCTGCTGATGCACGATAAAGTGCCATTGGCTTTTCTGATGGCTTCGTCACACTGCCGGCTCATGTTCAACTTGGAGTCCACTAGGACTCCAAGATCCCTTTCCACCTCCGTGCCACCCAGCAGGTCATTCCCTAGGCTGTAGGTGTGCTGGACATTTTTCCTCCCTAGGTGCAGCACTTTGCATTTCTCCTTGTTGAACTGCATCCTGTTGTTTTCTGCCCACTTGTCCAGCCTATCCAGGTCTGC
Source organism: Alligator mississippiensis (assembly GCF_030867095.1). Taxonomy (NCBI): domain Eukaryota; kingdom Metazoa; phylum Chordata; order Crocodylia; family Alligatoridae; genus Alligator; species Alligator mississippiensis. The sequence continues at coordinate 181,833,566 of NC_081827.1, forward strand.
CTGCAGCTGTTCCCTGCCCTCCGGCGTGTCCACTTCTCCCCATAGCTTTGTGTCATCTGCAAACTTGGACAGAGTACATTTCACTCCCACGTCCAAGTCGCTGATGAAGACATTAAAGAGTATCGGTCCAAGGACCGAACCCTGCGGGACCCCACTGCCCACACCCTTCCAGGTCGAGACCGACCCATCTACCACGACTCTTTGGGTGCGACCCTCTAGCCAATTTGCCACCCACCGGACTGTGCAGTCATCCACATCACAGCCTCTTAATTTGTTCACCAGTATGGGGTGGGATACCGTATCGAAGGCCTTCCTGAAGTCCAGGTATACGACATCCACCCCTCCTCCTGTGTCTAGGTGTTTCGTAACCTGGTCATAGAAAGAGACTAGGTTGGTCAGGCACGATCTGCCCGCCACAAACCCATGCTGGTTTCCCCTCAGCATAATTTGTCCTGCCGGGCTCTCACAAATGTGAGCCTTGATAATTTTTTCAAATACTTTACCAAGGATGGAGGTGAGACTGACCGGCCTATAGTTGCCCGGGTCCTCCTTCCTCCCCTTTTTGAAAATGGGGACCACGTTAGCCCTTTTCCAGTCCTCCGGGACTTGGCCTGTGCGCCACGAGCATTCGAGTATTCCCGCCAGTGGCTCTGCAATGACATCGGCCAGTGCCTTCAGCACCCTCGGATGGAGCCCATCCGGGCCTGCCGACTTAAAGGCATCCAGTTCTTCCAAATGACTCTGCACCACCTCAGGATCTACGCATGGAAGTCTGGCGCCTTGCTGCTGCCTCTCTACAACCCCAGTGAGAGACTTGTCGTGCCCCTCGCTTAGGAACACTGAGGCAAAGAACTCGTTGAGGAGTTCAGCCTTGTCCCCTCTATCTGTCACCAATTGCTTCTGCCCATTTAGCAGGGGTCCTATTCCTCCCTGGGCCTTCCTTTTACTCCCTATGTATCTAAAAAACAATTTCTTGTTGTCCTTTACTTGGGTTGCCATCCTCAGCTCCATGGTAGCTTTGGCCCGCCTAACTGCCTCCCTACAAGCACGAGCAGAGGAGGTATATTCATCTTTAGTGATCTCACGCTGTTTCCACTTTTTATGTGCTCCCCTTTTGGCCCTTAGGCTGCCCTGGATTTCTCTGGTCAGCCATGGAAGCCTCCTGGCCCCTTTCCCTCTTTTTGCCTCGCTCGGGGATCGTCTTGCTTTGTGCCCAAAGGATCGTTTCCTTTAGGCACAGCCACCCTTCTTGGGCACCCATCCCATCAAAACTCCTACTCTGCAGTGCTTCCTTGACTAATCGCCTGAGTGCAATGAGATCAGCTTTCCTAAAGTCTAGCACTTTCACCCTACTAGTTACCTTACCCACTCGCCGTCTTATGTTGAATTCTATCATAAGGTGATCACTGTCTCCCAGATAGCTACCGATTTGGAGGTCCCCTATCATGTCATCTCCCGTTGCCAATACCAGATCCAGTATGGCATTCCCCCTAGTGGGACCATACACCTCCTGTGTCAGGTGGAGGTCCTGTACACAAGTTAGAAACCTGCGTGAGCGATGGGACCTTGCTGTCTGCGTCTCCCAGCAGATGTCCGGGTAGTTTAGGTCCCCCATGACTACCGCCTCTTTAGCTTTTATGGTCTCCGAGAGTTGCCTCAGGAGCCCCGCATCTATTTCTTCCCCTTGGTGTGGGGGTCTGTAACAGACCCCTACCACCAAATCCCTTTCTCCTTGCCCCCCATGTAGCCTAACCCACAATCCTTCTACTTCCTCAGCCTCGGATTCTGTCTTGATGAGGGTTGATGTATATTGCTCACTGACATAAAGTGCAACCCCCCCCCCCCTTTCTTCCCCGACCTGTCCTTTCTGTACAATCTATAGCCCTCAATATGTACCGCCCAGTCATGGGATGAATCCCACCAGGTCTCTGTTAGCCCCACTAAGTCATAGGTGTTTAGTGCAAGCAGGAGCGCTAGTTCATCCTGCTTGTTCCCCATGCTCCTAGCATTAGTATATAGGCACTTGAGCCCTGCGACTGGCGCCTTTGCTGCCCCCCTGCTCCCAGTCCCATGGGGCCCATTGTTTCTTACCTTCTTGTTCCTTACCTGTTCTGTTGTGCTGGCCTCCCCATGGCTTTCAGGTTCCCAATGTTCTCCTTCTTCAGGCTGGGCTGTCCTTGTGGGTGCCACATGGTTTGGTGGTCCACAGCTTCCCCTGCCCTCGTACTCCCCTCCCCCCGACGAGCCTAGTTTAAAGCCCGCCGGAGGAGATCCGCCAACCTAGAAGAAAACACACGCTTACCTTTGGGGGACAGGTGAAGCCCATCCCAGCTGAAGGGAGGTCGGAAGGGACCTCAATAGATCATTGAGTCCGACCCCCTGCATAGGCAGGAAAGAGTGCTGGGTCTAGATGACCCCAGCTAGATGGTTATCTAACCTCCTCTTGAAGACCCCCAGGGTAGGGGAGAGCACCACCTCCCTTGGGAGCCTGTTCCAGACCTTGGCCACTCGAACTGTGAAGAAGTTCTTCCTAATGTCCAGTCTAAATCTGCTGTCTGCTAGCTTGTGGCCATTATTTCTTGTAACCCCCGGGGGCGCCTTGGTGAGTAAATACTCACCAATTCCCTTCTGTGCCCCCGTGATGAACTTATAGGCAGCCACAAGGTCGCCTCTCAACCTTCTCTTGCAGAGGCTGAAAAGGTCCAGTTTCTCTAGTCTCTCCTTGTAGGGCTTGGTCTGCAGGCCCTTAACCATACGAGTGGCCCTTCTCTGGACCCTTTCCAGGTTATCCGCATCCCTCTTGAATTGCGGCGCCCAGAATTGCACGCAGTACTCCAGCTGCGGTCTGACCAGCTCCCGATAGAGGGGAAGTATCACCTTCTTGGACCTATTCGTCATGCATCTGCTGATGCACGATAAAGTGCCATTGGCTTTTCTGATGGCTTCGTCACACTGCCGACTCATGTTCATCTTGGAGTCCACTAGGACTCCAAGATCCCTTTCCACCTCTGTGCCACCCAGCAGGTCATTCCCTAGGCTGTAGGTGTGCTGGACATTTTTCCTCCCTAGGTGCAGCACTTTGCATTTCTCCTTGTTGAACTGCATTCTGTTGTTTTCTGCCCACTTGTCTAACCTGTCCAGGTCTGCTTGCAGCTGTTCCCTGCCCTCCGGCGTGTCCACTTCTCCCCATAGCTTTGTGTCATCTGCAAACTTGGACAGAGTACATTTCACTCCCTCGCCCAAGTTGCTGATGAAGACATTAAAGAGTATCGGTCCAAGGACCGAGCCCTGCGGGACCCCACTGCCCACACCCTTCCAGGTCGAAACCGACCCATCCACCATGACTCTCTGGGTGCGACCCTCCAGCCAATTTGCCACCCACCGGACTGTGTAGTCATCCAAGTCACAGCCTCTTAACTTGTTTACCAGTATGGGGTGGGATACCGTATCGAAGGCCTTCCTGAAGTCTAAGTATATGACATCCACCCCTCCTCCTGTTTCCAGGCATTTCGTAACCTGGTCATAAAAAGAGACTAGATTGGTCAGGCACGATCTGCCTGCCATGAACCCGCGCTGGTTTCCCCTCAGCATACTTTGTCCTGCTGGGCTCTCGCATATGTGAGCCTTGATAATTTTTTCAAAGACTTTGCCAAGGATGGAGGTGAGACTGACTGGCCTATAGTTGCCCAGGTCCTCCTTCCTCCCCTTTTTGAATATGGGGACCACGTTAGCCCTTTTCCAGTCCTCCGGGACTTGGCCCGTGCTCCACGAGCGTTCGAATATTCCCGCCAGTGGCTCTGCAGTGATGTCGGCCAGTGCCTTCAGCACCCTCGGATGGAGCTCATCCGGGCCTGCCGACTTAAAGGCATCCAGTTCTTCCAAGTGACTCTGCACCATCTCAGGGTCTACGCATGGAAGTCTGGCGCCTTGCTGCTGCCTCTCTACAACCCCAGTGAGAGACTTGTCGTGCCCCTTGCTTAGGAACACTGAGGCAAATAACTCGTTGAGGAGTTCAGCCTTGTCCCCCCCTGTCCGTCACCAATTGTTTTTGCCCATTTAGTAGGGATCCTATTCCTCCCTGGGCCTTCCTTTTACTCCCTATATATCTAAAAAACAATTTCTTGTTGTCCTTTACTTGGGATGCCATCCTCAGCTCCGTGGTAGCTTTGGCCTGTCTAGCTGCCTCCCTACAAGCACGAGCAGAGGCGGTGTATTTGTCTTTGGTGATCTCTCCCTGTTTCCACTTTTTATGTGCTCCCCTTTTGGCCCTTAGGCTGCCCTGGATTTCTGCGGTCAGCCAGGGAAGCCTAATTTCTGCGGTCAGCCAGGGAATGTAACAGCTTAACTTTTTTGAGCATTAAAAATTGTGCATGCAAAGACTTTAGGTCTACTGACTTAAAAACTATTATTTCTTCTCTCTGCAGTGAAACTTGTGAGATCTTGCACTACACAACAAGTGAGGCAGAGGACATAGAAAAGGTAACAGCTAGCTGCATTGACTTGATTTAGAAATCACTTAGCATCAGAAGCTGGATTTCCTTATGTGGGTAATCTTAAATTTGAAGTTTAGTTGTGCCTTGGTGTCAAACATGCTGGAATTGCTTTAGTTGGGTATTTTTTTAAGGTTTCAGAAATAAAGGAGTAGCAAGGTATTTCATTGTCTTACTAGATAATTAGTTACTGCATATAATTCCTCCTTCAATGACACAGGCCAGGTTTAAATTTAATGTGCATTAAGCGGGTTTAGGCAGGCGTCTACATATGCAGGCATTAAAGTGCGTTAATGCTGTGTGTGGACTGACTTGGGACTAAAGCTAGTTTTAAGTCAGTCCACACACACAGCGCTAATGCACTTTAATGTGTCTATACACGCATTAATACACTTTAACTATTTGCGCCTATATATGACACCTGCATTTGCAGGTGTCAAATTTAGGTGCAGTTAGTCCAAAACCACCATTTTTAAAGCGCGTTGAGGGTGTGCACGTGTAGGAACATGCCATAACGCACCTTAAATTTAGGCTTATGCGCCTTAAAGTGTCTTGTGTAGATGCATCCTTATTGACATAACTTTGCTGCCAGAGCCCTCTAGTGGAGACATATGGTAAACTAGCAAAAGAGTTCCTATGGCAGGACTGTTCATGTAGATCGGGGAGATAATTAATTTATTTACACTGGCAAAGGAATTCCTTTGCCACTATGAGCTTCATTGCCACTAGTTGCAGTATAGCAATTGTGGCAGTTTTTTATAGTGTAGATTAGCCCACAGATTTTTTGTTTTGCAATTACTCAGCTACAAGTGTTAGTGCAGCTGTGTGAGGCTTCATAGGAAAGGAGGCTGCTAAGATAGTCTGCCTCTCTTTTACTGCTTCTGAGAGGCATTTCAGAGGAATAGAATAGGTCCAAGGTCCTCTTCACCTATATTTCTCCCGCTGGGTTATGCTTTCATTAATAGTGTTAAACATAGTTGCTCCTACTTGTTGCCACTTTTTGCAATGCAGACCTGAAGAATGTTTCTTTAAAAATATATATATCAACTGCGCAGTACAGAAAACTAGTCATTGTTTGGGTTTTTCTCCAGTTGGGGCTCTTGTGCTTTCAACTGATTCTTCATGTAATCCTTAAACTTCTGCATTACTACAAGAAGGTTCTATCAACCCTGTAGCACACGGGTGGGCAAAATATGGCCTGCGGGCTGGTTCCAGCCTGCAGAGGGGCTTTGTCTGGCCTGTGGCGGGTCCCTCAGTCCTGCCTGGCCCAGGCATCATCCCATGGTAGTGCATTGTGCCATCCCATGGTGGCGCATTGTGCCATCCCCTGGGCATGCAGCAGAGCTGGGGCAGCCCCGCATAGACTGCCTTTCTAGGCAGCCCAGGCAGCAGTAGCTGCTGGCCCCAACCCTGCAGTACTGGTGGGGATCCGCATGCAGCCCCAACCCGCCCCATGACTGCTTTGTCACTGTTGGACGATGCCTGGGCGTCCCAGGACATCCCACCCTACCCACAAACCCTGCCCCGCAAATCCCACAGCCACACTCTCCCCCACACACAATCACACACTGCACCCCCCCACGCCCTTCCCCACACGCACCCCCCGCCACACGCACCCATGGATCTCTGTGGGGAGCTCCCCTCACTACTACCCACACACACCTCGCCCCACACCCATCCACACATCCACATCCACACACACATCCCCACAAATGTACCCCCCCACAGGCTCCCCACACCCTTTCTCACACCCTACATACACCCACAGCGCCCCCCAAATCCCACACCTGTCTACACCCCCCACTGTCCCCCGCAATATAAAAGAGTAAGACTTCATTTTGAGATATTATGCAATCACCTTTATATGCACAACAGAAATGCACACAAATCAGGACAAAAAATAATCTTTTTAAATAAAATTAAAATACGTTATTGTGGATGTTAGATTTTTAGTATATAATTTGTGTTTGGGGGGCAGGGGTGGTGGTTCTGGTTCCAAGATGGCAAACCCTCTTCCCAAAAGGAGTATGTAACAGGGGGCTTTCCCAGGGCCGGTCTACCACTGGCCCGCCCACCTGTTTCTGGGCCAACCGCCCACCTCCTCTCCTGCCATGCCTTGTTGTCTCTTAGTTGCTTGTAATAAGGTGGGAGGCTGCCCATTCTTGCCCCGATGCCAGGGGGCGCTATCTGCAGCTCTGTTTCACTCCCAGCAGGGTGCAGTTTTAGGTCATGCCCAGGACCAGGAGCCTCCAAATTATCCCCCTCTAAGCTCCTGCCTTTACCTCCAAGATGTTTCATACAGCCTTTAGGCCAGGCAGTGTTTCTGCCTGCCAGCAGCAAACTGCTCTCTTTATATAGGCGGCCAGAGTTCTAAAATGGCTGCTGCAATCAAGCACCTGCTGGCTGTTTGGCTCAGCCCTTAAAGTGGCAAGCACCAACAGTGACCTGCCACGGAGGAAAGGGCAGGAACTTCCAGTACCAACATGGTGACCAGGGGGCAAGGCACCTGTCAAGCGGTGAGGCTAGCCTTGAGGTCCTTGATAGCTCACCTGAACTCGTGAAGTGGTCCTCCAGCCGAAATAGCAGCCCGCCACTGCTATAGCACCTGGCTGGCTGAATTGTTCAATTGTTTTTGTTTATTGAATTGATTTATGTAATTGTGTCTTGTCCTTCTCTTTTAGGTACTTGAAGATATTGGTTACCTGAAGTTTGATAAGGGGCCTTGGCTTGAACAGGATGATGTTTCTTTCCATCGGCTTAGAATGTTGTAAGTAGAATACCCACCCCTGGCACAAGTAAATAAATAATTCTAGTCCTTGTCAACACTAAAAAGTAACAGTTGCTACCATTTCTTTTAGGTATTCATGTTTGTATTTGAGAGTTGTTGGGTTTATCCATTACATGAGATAAGCAGTGACAGTAAACTTTGCTAACATTTTTAACATTGAACTGGAAGTAAGGAACATGAACCTTAGATGAGCCAGACATTAGATGGTGGTAGCTTTTAATCTCTGTTTATTTCATCCCCATTCAGCCAGAGTCCCATAAATGCATTATCCCACATACAATTCATAATCAGTCCCCTAGCCATGTGACTGTATGGCTGCTTTACAGAAGCTTTGCCATGGTGTGTGGTTCTTTGAACTTTGGGAAGTCATGTTTGATGTGCAATTTTCTCAAATCTGTGTAATTATATGTGTTCTTTAATAGTAACAGTAGTTAGATGAGAGCATAAAGAATTAAACCTAACTACTGCAAAATGTATTTAGCTTCAGTGTACCTTAATTGTACATTTCTGTTAATAAATATCATACTAAAGTTTGCTCTGAGGGGAATGCAGCAGTTTTTATACATGCTGCTGTTCAGACCGTCTCCATCATAAATCATTTTTCATTTTCTCAGCTTTGTATGGTTCACTTCCCTTTCTGCTCTTAGACCTCTCCACTGTTCAGAGAGCAAGTGTCCGGCAAATGAGCTAAAAGAAATGTAGAGATAACAGATAGGTTGTGCCAACTTGGACAGTTGACAGAAACACAATGGCTAAATCCATATTATTTTCCCAGTAAAGAACCTAAATAAAAAGCCTTACTAATTCTAATCCAGGGATTAAAGTATTGCTGTCCTGTGTCATTCACACTCATGTAGTTTGGATAATTTTAAAATATTGCTGTTTCAGGACATTTTTTTAAAGACTCTTGTTTAATTGGATCATTGGAGATAAGATTTGAAGAGAGTCTTACTGAAATAACATCAAATAATCTCTTAGGATACATTGTATATGCACTAAGCTTTTTCTGCTGCAGGAGGCACTGCTGGCAGAGAGTGTGTCTATTTTGTGTTGACACATTCTGTGTACCTGAGGAGAGATCCCTCCAAATATGCAGGGACAGAAACAAGCCTTTTAAGTGTCTTGCCCTTGAATCTTTTGGGACCCCAAAATGCCCTTCTAATACAGGCAGCCGAGCCAACCTGTACACTTCTGTGAGAGTTGTGCTGTAACACAAAGGATAGGTTTTAGGCTCTGTCAGTTGATGAAAAAGGAGATAGTAATTCTAACATTCAGAAATGATGGGAAGATGTGTAAATATAGAAAAGTTGAGAGAACTTACCTGAAAAGAGCAGGGACTAGAATGTTAACTGCAGGAATGTCTAATTTCTGAATGTAGCTGCTAACATGTACGTTTCACAACTTTATGTTGCAAATTGCCTTAGGTACTTGTTCTGTTCTTACTGCACATAGTTTTATTGACTCTAGAGGTAGCAAAGTCCTAATGGACCTCTTCCTTCCAGTACAGGATTGTTCCATTCTGCTCCCCTACCTCCCCTACTCAACGCATCCACCACTGTGATGTTCTTAATGTTGTGGGGTGGGGTTTATGGGGCTTTCTCAGTTTCACCTGGAACATTATTCCTGAGACACACATGCCACAAGTGCCCCAGGCAGCCTCTTGTGTATGACACATAACAGATCAGGGAATAGAAAGCAGATCAGCTGATTGGGCAGGGGAAGGGGATTGCAGTGGTCCTTGGATAGGGCACACTGCTTAATTTATGACCCTGCCTACCTTAAAAGGTTGATCGCCACTGGGCGAAATCATTAGTAAGAATTGTTCTTGATATTGATTTAATTTTTCCCTTTATTTCAGTACCTTTTCTCATTATGGTGATTAATACTATTTTCCTTTTTTCTGCCTTTATTTGCTTATGTTATTTCAAATGCATCCTGAGGTTACAGGGATGCATTTCATTATACAAGGATGACTTTTCATATGTTAAAGGAAGGTTCTCTGTACTCTGTGTCTTCGCTCTTCTAATTTAATGATTTTAAGGTGGTGGTCTTTACTTCCAAAGTCCTTAGTTTTTTTTTTTTTTTACATACTATGCAAATACACAGTGTTTTCCCTTAGTTGGTTGCAGCAGTTAACAAATTCACACTGCACCCAAAGCTCTGCTGATTCATATGTCTTAGTATGGCAAACACCTGTTTACATAATTGTTTAAACTGACTTGCAATGTTTCACTTTCACTGAAAGCGGCGTTGGGTGGAATTTGTCAAATAGAAAAAATACACATTAATACATTTTAGTGCACATTAATACACTATAAAGATACTAACAAAGGTTTATTGTTTATACAAAGTGTAGGAAGAAATTAGAGGAAACCATTCGGACAAGGTAGTGTTTATGTTTTATTGTAAGGCACACCATTAGTGAACTGTAACTCACAATATACAAGGAAGCAAATTACACTGCTAAATATTTAATTCTTTGTTAAACATTGTGTATGAAGAAACATCTTTTTTCCATGGATATTTTCATTCAAGGTTACTTGAATTGCTTTTAATTGTTCTTCATGGCAAACAGCTGTTGCTGTGTTTTCAAGATCTAATCTAACTAGGTACTGACTTAAATTGTTCTGACAACATGGGTTTTGCTGTCCTCTGTATCTTGCTAAAAATACAACCTGCCTTCAAAAGATGACTCTGAGGATGGTTTTTATATTTAGATGTATTACAAATGTTGTGTTTAAATTTCAGAAGCATATGCCCGCAAATGAGAATTCCCTGTCTTTAGCACCACAGGTTTCACCTTTGACACACTGAAGTCCTTGTGCTAAGCTGAAATAAACATACAAACAGAAAAGGTCGTGTTGCAGTATTCAGCCTGAATTCTCTAATGTGCAAATTGTATTCCATAAAATTTAACACCAAGTAAAAGTTGAAAGTTTATGTGCTAACTCATGAGTGATGCACCTCACACCCCTAGGGTTTTATCCTTACCTTTTTTTAAATAAATGCAAAGCAGTTACATTACCAAAACAAAAGGTAATTTGTAAAAGAATTTATGTCAATAACTAAACTACATCACATTTAACAAAGGCATTAATGATGATCTTCAGTTATCTCCCTGGGCCAGTGATATTAAATTCTTCATATCCTCTACCTTATAGCATGTTCCCTCCCCCAGTGCCTGAGAGGAGAAATAGCTCTGGTGAGCCCATACATCACAGGGGCCTCTACTCATTGTTCTCATTTTTTAATGGTTTGGTGCATAAAGGACCTGCTTTTTCTAAAGTGTGCTTATTTGTTTCACAAGTGGGGAAGGCTAGGGATCCGTTTTCAGTGTTTGAGTTCATGCTGCCCCCATGTGACTGTTAGTTCATTTCATGCTGTGGGATAGAATGCAGCATGGAGCATCTGATAATTTCACATCACACTCATTTTCCCTGCCATTCTTCCAGTTTTCATGGGGAGCAGTGCAGTTCATTTACCTCACTTGGGCCTCCATTGTTTTATGCCAGTTGTTTTGGCAGGCATGCCACAAATTAGCTCTCTGCCCCCTACAAGTGCCACTCCAGCCCCCTTCCCCTGCCTGACCCTGCTGCTCTGCTGCCTGCCCTATCTGTCACTGTGCTGCCTGTTCCCTCCCTGATCTCCTGTGTGCCACACACAGAGGCAGCCCATGCCATGTGTGACACCCATGCTGCAGGTAGGCTACCCCTGGTGTAAAAGATACCTGTTCTAGGTTCTAATTTATGGACATAAATAAGAACATAGGGAGGTAGCAGTAAGCTACAATGGTTATAGCAATAGAATGGGAGTCTTGGACTTGGATTCTGTTCTCAGCTTTGATACTGCTAAATAACCCTGGGCAAGTTATGTCCTGAGAGGGGTGGCTACAGGGTGGGCTGTAGCCACCCCAAAATTCGCCGTGGCCACCCCTCCCAGTGCTGCTGCCGCTTACCCCGAGTACAGCCCCAGCTGGTGCAGCCCCTTGTCTTAAGCCTGCAGTGGACAGCTTGCCCTAGCCCCACACACAAATCAGGGGGGGCACGTGGCCCCCATGCTTCCCTGGGTGTGCATGCAGCAGCGGGGAGTCTTGCCCCTTGGACGAGCCATCTGTGGCCCCGTCCAACTCCCACTGGGGTCGCATTCACTGCCCAGGCTGGGCAGCACCAGCCCCTGCCCCACTCCCTCCCTCACTGTGGAGGCCTCCATCTGCCCCCCTCTCTCCTGTCCCTTCCCTCCACAGACTTACCAGCCAGATGCTGCTCTCTAAGCTGCGGGGCTGCATTACTGTAAATTGACTATTAGATCAGTATCAGCAAATACGGCTGGTTAATAATAGCCATTGGTATCGGCCAAAAAATCTTTTATTGGTGCATCCCTACATTTCACTTTTACAAAGAAGCAGGTTAACCACAAAAACAAACTGCATGTAAAATAAAATGAGATTTAAAAAAAAATATTCAAAAAGAAAAAAAACCCAACAACCTTCCTGGTCTTAGGGAAGAGGTGGGGAGGGAATTATTTGAAAAAGAGAAGTCTTGTTGTAAAGAATGCTTGCCAGTATCTCCTGTCTTTGTATTCAGAGGACTTGGTTCAAAACCTATAGTCAATGGGCTATTTCAGTTGATTGGATCTAGCCTGTAGGGAAACCCCAGGTTAAGTGGTGTTTAAAGGGTGTACTTGGTAGCTGTGTTGGTCTGAAACAAAAAGACATACAAAAAACTAGAACACTTGGTTAAAAAATGATACCTTTTATTAGACCAACTGGAAAATGGCAAGAAAATTGTCCTTTTCTGCAAGCTTTCAGGTTCGAAGTCCCTTCGTCAGACTCTGGGAAAAGTGTAGATGGTACAAGATGGCAAGAAGTCCCCATAGGTAGGAAATAGACTTCATTTTTGCACAGAGGGAGCTGAAGATGGAAGGCTGTCCCTCTGGATCCATGAGAGTGTCTTTGTGAGCTGTGTTGAGTAGCACTTTGATGTGTTGATCAGGTAGAATTCCTTCCCTGTCAGATGGCAGGCAGGGGGTAAAAAAAACTTCCTTGTTGTTCTGCAATGAAGTTTAAAATCCAAAATCGGCTAAAATTCGGCATCTTCCATGTTTCAGGGGTGTACTTGGTAGCCAGCTTGGTCTGAGACAAAAAGACACACAAAAAACTAGAACTCTTGGTTCCAAAATGATACCTTTTATTAGTCCAACTGGAAAATGGCAAGAAAATTGTCCTTTTCTGCAAGCTTTTTACCATCTTGTACCGTCTGCACTTGTCCCAGAGCCTGACAAAGGGACTTTGATCCCGAAAGCTTGCAGAAAAGGACAATTTTCTTGCCATTTTCCAGTTGGTCTAATAAAACGTATCATTTTGGAACCAAGGGTTCTAGTTTTTTTGTATGTCTGTGGTGTTTAAAAGGTTTTGTTGCAGGTAGCCAGGCCCTAGGCCTTTTATGTCAGCACTAATTCCTTTAAAAAAAACTCCACTTCAAAATGAGTGGGCATTGAAAGAAGTTCATGGAGCATCAGTGTTACACAATCGTAGTGACATATTTCATTTAATGAGTGGACTGCTGTAACAGTTTCAGCTTCTGCATAGATTTAAGGTCCAGTCCTATGTTGAACATGTTGTTAGAATCCAGTCCTTCAGCTAACACTACTAAAAAGTGACTGCTACAGCTGTGTATTTGAAAGCAGAAAAAAATCAGCAGTTAACTTTCTAACCAAGCTTATAACATGGGAACAGGCATATAATCATGCCTGTTCCCATCACAGATCAAATAGTGCTTTTAAGTGGTTAGCTGTGTTTTGTTTGGTGCCATATGCATGGTATTAGCTGAACTACAGATGCACAGGAAATACTGACTGTATTGTGTTTCTAACCCTATATCATATTAAACTTCTGTTTTGTTAGGCATGTTCACTGCTGCCCCCTTTTCCCGCACCTTTCCCCATGCACAGATACTTTTGATATATCTTATATAAGGTATATCTTGCAGAGGCAAAATTTAGCTTACTATTAATATCACTCATACCTTACAAATTGATATGCATCAACATAGTAGTTTCGTAGTTTCATAGCCCTTCAACATGTATTTTATCTGAAAGTTATTTATTCAAAACCAAGCTAGCAGCCCGATAGCTTTGCTGGAGGAAAAAAACCCCCAAAAAGCTAACTGTTTGTGTCCTTTTAATTGTTTTGCTTGTTAATAAGTATTACTATACCTCAAATCTAATGCAGTATATCCTCCAATATTTTTCTTGCCAGAACATCAGAAACGTTCTTGAGCTTTTACTGAAGGGATGTCAGATTAAGCGTAATTGTTTTGGTTGTTTCATTTCTAACCTAGCTTAGTTTTATTTTGAGTATTGAGGAACTTCCACCGATCTCAGATGCTTCAAAGTTGATTCGTTATGTTTGTTCTTTCACTGTATTTAAGTGACCTCCTAAGAATGCAGGATTCTGTTTGAATGTTAAAATAAGGGTGTGAATTGCACAGGTGATACAGTATAGTGAATGCAGTAAATTGTCTTTTATTTGGGCTTTGCTTCACAGAGGTAGTTTAGCCAATTCAGTTTTACAACTATAAGAAACAAGCACAGTAAGTAAGGAAGAGAACTGTCCAGTACATGTGAATGGACACTTGTACTTAAATGAGTTTTCTTTTATTGCTGTATCAGCAGTCCTTATTTTTTTGGTGCTGATTTGCATAGAGTGTAATGTGTTATCCAAGAGTGACCTGGTATCCATCCTGAGACAGAAAACTTCTGCTGTTATCTCTGATAAAGGAGTGATTCCTACAGGGATATGAGTGGAGAACAGAGATGCCATGCCATCATTTGAAATCTTGCCAACTGGATAATCTGTCTAAAGGGCTGGGGCGTGTTTTCTAGCTTGCCTTGCATCTTAGTCTGATTTCTGCTGGGATCTGTCTGTTACCTCTAGAGTTATTCCTTGCATCTCCGTATGAATTAACTTGGAGTAGATAACTGTTTTTTTGGCATTAAGCCCCGTGGTCTCCCTCCTGCTATTGAATGTAGTTCAGATGCCTTCCTAGGTTGACGAGTAGCTTTGTGTTAGAGAGAGGGTGGGGAATGGAACGGGAAATATTTTTTTTCCTCCAGGCTTGAAGGGGTCATGCTTTAAGCTTTTCTCTAAAATGGTTAAACTAGAAACTTACTTTTGGTCTTGAATAAAAACTGAGATCCTTGGGAGATTTGAGGAGCTGATGCTTTAGCAATTGCAGACATTCAAAACTTGCAATAAAATTAGGAAAGTTGGCAATGCTGTTTCTGCATACAGAGATTTTCAGTACTTTGTTTAAATTTTATCAGCTCTTTCATGCAACTCCATGCCAATGCCATAAGACTTTTACATGGCTATTGGAAATGCCTTTGACAAAAAACTCTGTGAGGAACAGGCATTCCTCTGTTTTGGTCTCAAACTAGAATCAGTTTTTGCTCTCTAAAAACTACCCTGTTAAGCTGATTCCCAAGAGAGAATTTGTTGCAGATGTTTTGACCATCTCTGCTCCAGAACTTGAATATGCATTTAAATTAAAAAAATTCCGCCTGTAATATTTTAAAGCTGATCATTGCTGATTTCTGTTGGGGGAAAAGATCAGCATAGCTCTGCTGGCTCTTGGCAGCAGGTTGACACTGGCATTAATATGAAACACGATGTGTGAAGAAGAGCCTACAAGATTAATTCTTTTGTTAAATAGGAGGGTGATGCAGCATCTTGTGGTAAAGTGTCAGCTGAGCAAAGTACTTAAGCAAGTACTGAAAATTAAACCTAGGCATAGTCCTGTTTAAAAACAATATCCATAGCTTGTTGTCTTGCAAATACCGAATCTGAGGACATAAACATGCAGAGCAATTATATCAATATTGATATAACCTGTCAGGATGCAATAATATCTCTAAAATCATGCAGACATAACAAGTAAAGTAAAACCACTATAGCTTTAACCAGGGCGATAATTAGGGTGATTAGCTAAAGTTACTTTAATACAGGATCATGCAAATAGAACAGTTAGATTGTTGATAGTTGATGCAGTAACCCATTGTTCCCTTTTAAAGTGGTTAAAATGTACATTGGTGGGAGTTGCTAAATGGAAATCGTTGCATAGATGAATGGAAGTGCTGTCTTAACGAAATGCAGATTGTACCTGGTTACTGTGTTGCCAGTGGACTCTCCATGAGCCAGGAGAGAAGCTCTTCATGGGAGAAGTTAAAGGACCAAGTCCATGATGAACACTCTCGTGCCGGGCATGTGGCTTACTTGCAAAACTTAGCAATTTGTGTGTTCCCCTTTCTGCAGCACTGTTATGGAGCAGATTTGGCAGGTGTGAAGGTGCTCTATACTGAACCCACTGAAATTCAAAATCAGAGCAATTGCTGTTTTATTTGACAATTCCAGGCAGCCTACTGCTTTTTACCCACTGTTCCCATCTCTCTTTCATCTTTATTTTTACATTCCTCTCTTAGGGCAGGAGGTTAAGATGCAGGCATGTAGAGGAGTAGTATACATGATATGGCTTCAAGGAAGCCACTTGTTAGGAGGAAGGGCCAAAGAGGGCTCTTCTTAGGAACATAGAACTGAAAAGGGCCCCTCGAGCCATAGTGTCCAGACCCCTTCCTGTTTTACAATAAGCTGCCTGTGCTTGTTTTGGCAGCCTGGCTTCTGTAGTAAGCCCAGGGCTCATTTGCATTTCCAAGGAAACACTTTTTGTCTCTTCCATTTGAGAAGACAGTATGAAGAAAACCAGAAATCAAGAAAGGCTCATATTGCACTTTTGTCAAAGAGTTTGATAGAGCACTTCAGGCACTAGTATCCTATAATAATTTATAGAGGGTTAAGTAAACCTGTACCAGCATCACTCCTTCTGTCCCTTCTGCTGACAGAATCTCTTGGGGGGGGGGGGGGGACACGACAGTGCATTAAGATGAGCAATGTGAACTTCTGCAGAGAATTTCTCTGACATTTCATTCCTATTTAAAAAAAAAGTTTGGTCTTCTCTTTCTTGTCCCCCCATTCCCATATTCCATCTTTACTTTTACATTCCAGATCTTGAAATACAATTTAGGAAGCTGGACCTCACAAAGAGGGAGCTGAAGTCTCAGATGGAATAACAGGTAGAGGTACATTTTAGCTCTCAAAACTGCATTCATATTCATTGTATATTCACTCTTTAGGCCTATCTGTATTGGCTCCCTGCTGAGCTCTGTACTGCTGCTAAGAATTAAAGACCCCATGAACTTGTTTTCACACCAGGTGGTCCAAAGTCCAGCAGGGTAGGCTGAGCAGATGGCTTAGAAGTGGCCTCAGCATGCATCTCAGCAGCATTCTCCATCTTTCCTTCTTGAGAGAGCCTGCAGCTCACCTCCAGGGCATGCACCCAAGGCAGTCCACTCTGTCCAATTGCTAGTCTGGGCGTACAGAGAGCCAGAGCAAGTGGGTGTAGCTCTATTTTTCAAAGATGGTACTAACAGTTTTAGGGGTGTGGTCTAAACGTGTTTTTTTAAGGCTGCGTTTCCCTGTGTGTTTATACAGTACTGAACAAGAGGGGGGCCCAGTTCAGGGGCTTGAGGGCTCTCCAAGAGAGTTTGGTAACACTGCTTTGCACACAATGCAGATTTGCTTCCATGTCTGTATAAATATTTGTACATAAATGCACCATTGAAAATCAGGAACCCAATTGTTAGCATACATCTTTTTTTGTATCATTAACTTTGACATTCTGCTCCATTACAAAATTGTAGTTGATGCATTTTCCATAGACTACATATAGATGGCACTGTTGGTCTATATATAATGCATCTAAAGAGTGCTTTCTAGCAGTTTCTCAAGCTCTTAAAATAAATTGTTGTGGGTTTAATGTGTTTCAGTGCTGGTTTGATGGACTATCATTTGTGGGGCATTGTTTCTTACCACACTGATCATAGCTAACCTGCCACATTAAAATTACAAGGTCACAGCACGCCAGATTCTGTCTGGAAATGTTCAGATAAAAGTAAAAAAGACACTATCAATTTTCAAAGCATTGTTTCTGTCTACAATTCTGTCCTATTTGTTACAAGTAACACTCACAATTAATACAAGCAATACATTTGGGATGGGAATTTTGTGAAGACAAGCAGTATTTTTTTTGGTTTGGTTTGTGTTCAAATGCATACATGGCATTTTTAAATCTTGTGACTGGAAGAGATTGAATTAATAAATGTGTGATCTCTTAACAGAGCAAGAGAGAGTACTGTACAATGCAAAATTTGTTTTAATATGTTGACATATTTTAAAACCATTTAAGTTTAAAATATAGCAATACCAAAAACATGAAAAGTATGGAAACACAGTTACAGCATTCTAAGTCACATTGCCTCTAACCTTTTATACCCTGGAGTAATGCATGTATTTTGGGGATTGGTCTACATTTTAAAGTCTTGTTTTTTGTTTGTTTTTAACCAATGGAAAAATGATGATTAGGTTGAGTTGTTAGGGATCCTGGTTTTCTCTGCTTAAAAAGAGCAAATTCTCTGATTTAATCCCTTCCCCCCCCCCCCCCCGGCAAATTCTCTGATTAACAACCCCCCCCCTCCCCCAAATCCTTGATTTTCCGTGATTAAAATGAAATACCACTCTGTGTGTGTGTGTATAGATACACACACACAGAGTATATGTATGTATATATATTAAACAATAAAAATAGGTTGTATATTATATTTAGATATATTATAATTCTGTCTACCTAGCTATAGATATGTAGATATCTATAGATATGTTGAACAGAACATTTTTTACATATTTACAATTTTTAAAGCTATTTGGAAGCTTACTAGTGCCTCAATCACTGTAATAAAATAAACTCTAAATACCTATACATTTTGGTGATTCATTTTGAGGTTTTATCATGGAAAATAGGAGCTGCCCCTGCCCCCTTTGCTCACCAGGATGTGGGTCCATGGCCAAAGCAGAGCCTGTTTGGGGAGGGGTGGGGGTCGCCTACTGCAGGCTCAGGGCTCCTTGCCCTGCTGCCCTCTCCTGGGGCCTCTGTGGCCCAGCGGACAGGATCTGATGTGGCAGGACAGAGCAGGGGTGGGCGGGAAAGCTCATTGTCACCATGAGCCCCATGCCCTCCCTGGTGAGGTATCCCCTGCCTGCTTGGCAGCAGCAAGGGGCACAACTCTGTGTTGCCACCCCTACAGCTGTTGGGTGAGCACAGGGGTGCCTTGTCAGGGTGGCACAGGGTTTGCGGCAGTGACATGGAGCTTCCCCGTCCTGTTCTGCCCTGCTGCGCCAGCTCCCACCCACTGGGCTGCGGAAGCCCCGGGGGGAGGGCAGCAGTACAGGAAAACTGATCCTGCAGTAGGTAGCCTGCTCCCACACCATGCACAGATGTGGAGGCATGTCTCCTCCATACCTTCCCCCAAGGGAGCGCGTGCAGCGGCGGGGAGCCAGCCCCCCGGCCTCCCAGACGAACCTCCTGCAGCTCTGTCCCACTCTCTGTCCAGGCCCTGTGGCCACACATTCCAGCCCCAAGCCCCATGTACTGCCCCAGCTGGGTAGCAGCCTGCCCAACTCCCACATACCACCCCAGCTTGCCCAGCCCTGCCCAACTCCCTCCCTCCCTCACTATGGGGGCCTTAGTCTCCCCACCAGACGTACCTGTGGGAGTGCTCTCAGCCTGCCTGGCAGCCATGTGCATGTGTACACATGCACATGCCGCCCCCTGCTAATTGCCCTTCTCCCACTTCCCACAGCCCCTAGCAGGCTTTAACTCTGGCAGCCTGTAAGGGGAAACCTACAGTTTCCAGCATTTTTCTCCTTTAAAGGAGAAAATGTGGGTTTTTCTTCTAAAAATGAGAAAATCCAGGTTTTACCACATTTTTCCAGATCCCTGGTTATTAGGTATTTTTCTCTATTTGCCAACATCATTCTGCTGGGAAAACCCCTCATGGGGACCACTGTGAAGGTTACCAGTAGCAGTATAGCTTATTTTGCATGCTAAATAGTAAGCTATAACAACATAAGCATTTTTATACTAGGATAACTATATCTACACTTGGAGGATTTTGCCAAGTTACTGCTATAGACAGAGCTAAAGAAATAAATAATATCTAAGACCTGGTAAAAATACAGTATTTTCATTGATGTAACTATGCTGGTTAGGGGTGTGGATTTTCTTTGTGGAAAGTTACACTGATATAACTCTAGTACAGATGCAGTTCAGTCAGTATAAAAAGTACCTTTGCACTTTTTGTACTGATATATCAACAGCTTTATAAGGTTATACCTCTTTGCATGTAGTAAAAGGAATACCGTACATCAGTGTTGTTGCCTCAGCAATGGGGGAGTTGTACAATTCTAATGATATGTAGTTAAAGCCATAACACTTTTTGGTTTAGACAGCACTGTGGTGAACTTCCAATCATCCATCAGAGAAGGGGGAAGGCTTATTCATAAGGCAGATGCAGTGGTTGAGAATAACATCCTTTACAGGAATGCTCACCTGTAATTGGCCCTAGTCTTCCTGGTTTCTCTGTTCTGCTAGTTTCTAACCCTTGACCTCTGCTCATTCAACAGTAAAGTACTAATACAGTATGGAGGGTGTGTTGCCTCTGCCTCTGTTGTAGTCTCAGATCCTGCCAGCTAAGTTATTTAGAGATGGCTAATAACTGAAGCAGACATTGGTGCCTGGCAACGTACCGTAACACACTTTTGCTAGTTCTTATTCGGTTTGACTGCTTTCTCACTTGTACCATGTTGCCAGGTACATGTAAAAGCCCTTTCAGACAAGACATGATTGGAAAAATGAGTAAGATTTGAACACTGTATATTTGGCCACATAGCTTTCTATATTGGAGGGAAGACTTAATGTAGTTTTCTTAAGCAGTGAATAATATATTAAATAACTTTAAATGCCTTTGGAGGAAATGCACTTCAGATCTGCATACAATGGTCATGTAATTCAGGGCAAAATTTAATCTACATAATCTAAGCAATCTGGAATTTTAAAAAGGAGCCAGTGTGAAACTGCAGTGTTGCGTACAAACTTTGTGGAATGGAGCCATGCATTCATTATTCAAATAACGTCTTAATTTCTGTAAGGATGGAAACCGACTAATATTGATGAGGAAAACATCCCTGTTCAGAAAATGAAATATATCAATTCCTGGACTTGCAAGACATTAAATGAAGAACAAAGCTTCCATCTGTTCTATATTTATCTATTATTGAATTACACCATTGAAAAATGTGCTTTGATAGAGCTACAGCTCCCTTGTGGTAGGTGTATAATTGCTGGAAACCTTAGCATCAGGAATGTGAGTAGCTCTCTATCTGCAAGCAAAGGCTAAAAGGGGTAATGGTTACATTTTAAATGGTATGGCAAGAGTGCAAAGGGAATTGGTTCGTATATATTATATAGTAACTACAAGGGAACCCTAGATCTGCCGAAGTATATTTTAACTGAAAAAACATCTTTTTCTAAATTTGATTTGACCCAGGCAGTGATTGGATGCAGAGGACAGGTAGACATTAGGGCATTTTGCTCTTTTCCAATACGTGTCTGAATTTCAAAGTTGATTGATCTATTTTCCTAAGAGTTGGAGACATAACAGTACTTCTCTTTCTACCTTTAGTGTTGAAAACAAATACCTGGTGTTGGAAGCTACTGCTCTCCCTAACTACATCCCAGAAATCACAATTAGCGGCCAGGAGTTAAATAAACTCTATCACGAGTACAAATCGGTAAGTAACATCGCTCTGGCAAGTATCTATTGATGGGGAAAGTTTGAAGAAAAGAATGGAGAAAAAAAATCCAGACTTATGCATGTGCTTAGAGAGCCAAACCTCATGTATATTGGTAGTCTGCATTAACATTGTGTATGTGGCTGTGTTAGAGCTATGTAGGAATAACTATTATATCATGGACACTATTTTGCATAACTTTCAGATTTTATTAATAAAATCTTGCATCGCTGCTTTGCATTAAAGTCGAGTACCAGTCTAAGAGAGAGACATGTTCCATAAGCTGGCTTTCTGTGCTTTGCTTCTAGATGCAGACTAAAGGGTTTTTTGTTTGTTTCTTTGTTTTTGTTTGTTTGTTGCTTCTTTTTTAATGGTCTTTGTCCTCTGAAATCTAAAATTTATTCTTTAGGTCAAATAGAAAATTGAATGTCCTTTGGGCCGTCTCTTCTTTTTTGATAAAATCATTATAAAATACTTACAAAGAAGTTTTTTGATTTTGTAAAGTAGTCTGAGGGGATGTACCACTTCATTAGTTTTATAAATGTCATTACTTTAAATAAACAGTAGTTGAAAGCCTGTTATGACTGGCACCCCTTGTGGACTCCAAACGGTGTTTTTAAGTAGTTACTTATTTTTCTGGTTTTGGAGATAGTGGCTCAAAATTGGTTTCCTGCTATATAGGGTCAGGCTTTGTAGCATGGTTTCCATGAGGTCTTCTGGGTCTGTGCAGAATTGCACTTTGATCCTTGTATTACAGGTCTACAGCATAGTGCCTTGCAAAACTGGTAGTCGTAACCCTTTATGGTTTAAGCCTGCTGAACACATGACATCTTCATAGATTCATAGATGTTAGGGTCGGAAGGGACCTCAGTAGATCATCGAGTCCGACCCCCTGCATAAGCAGGAAAGAGTGCTGGGTCTAGATGACCCCAGCTAAATGTCTATCTAACCTCCTCTTGAAGACCCCCAGGGTAGGGGAGAGCACCACCTCCCTTGGGAGCCTGTTCCAGACTTTGGCCACTCGAACTGTGAAGAAGTTCTTCCTAATGTCTAGTCTAAATCTGCTCTCTGCTAGCTTGTGGCCATTGTTTCTTGTAACCCCTGGGGCTGCCTCGGTGAATAAATACTCACCAATTCCCTTCTGTGCCCCCCTGATGAACTTATAGGCAGCCACAAGGTCGCCTCTCAACCTTCTCTTTCGGAGACTGAAAAGGTCCAGTTTCTCTAGTCTCTCCTCGTAGGGCTTGGTCTGCAGGCCCTTGACCATACGAGTTGCCCTTCTCTGGACCCTCTCCAGGTTATTCTCATCCTTTTTGAAGTGTGGCGCCCAGAATTGCACGCAGTACTCTTGTTATGTAGCATTCAACTATAAAATTCGGGTATCTTGAACCCATGAATTGACTTCAAACTGTTAAAAAGAAAACATTTACATAATAAATATAGAACTTCCCAAAATACTTTGCATATTCCTCTCCTGTTGTTCCCTTGACAATCAGATATGTATGCAGAGAGAGATGCTTTGGGTTGGGTTTGTGCAATTCTGCCTTTTCTGAGATTTCTAGTAAACATCATTTCAGCTTGTAAATGGGGATTCAGGCAAAGGGTTGGACAAACAGAAAGCTGCTTGCCATGCTTTGAGTTCTCACCTGTTGACTTTGAAAACTCCTTATCAAGTTTGAGGGGGAAAATTGTTATCAGATTTCAACATCCTTGGGTGTCTTTTTGGTATCAGAATGTGAATCTGAAATCTGGTACTCCGACTAAGCATCATTGTTCAAAGGATTTTTTTCGAATTCTTCAGTCAAAAACAGACATCTTCCCCTATGTAAGCAACATACATGTAAGAGTAATGTATTTTGTGTATTTTAATCTGTGCAAAATCAGTCTAGGCTGATTATGCCACTTCTCCCTAAAATAAGTTTTATATACTCCAGTGCATATTGTGGTGGTGAGCAGAACTAATGATGCCACGAAGTTTCCAATTAAAAGTAGCTTCACTACATCATAGTGGGAGCTAGGGATACAAATTATGAAGGCATTTTGTCCCTTACTGCTGTTACTGACACAGTAATCTTTAGCTTTGGCAACACGTAGAGTGGCCCATTTCAGTTGGAATTTGGCTCTCAGAATGAAGTGTGATCCAGTTCCCAGATGCGGTGGAAGGCTATTTGGAAGAACTTGAACATCCACAGAAACCTCTGAGAAAGGGAAGATGGGATCTCAAGTCATTCAGTTCCACTCTGATGCCAGTCAGGAAAAAGAATGTTTCTTTTGGGGCCAAAACACTCCAGATGTATAAGTAGAGAGAGTGTGTGATTTAGACTGCTGCCTTACTTCAGCTTTAGAAAATGATCAGAAAAATCTCACTCAGTTTTTTTGCAGGTATCACTGATACCATTTTTGTTCTTTAATTGTAACTACAGATTGTGATTCAGCAAAGCAATTAAAAGCCTGCTAAATTCTTACTGACTTCAGTGGGAAAGCTTTAAATGTTTTGCTGAATTTGGGCCACCCTTTCGCCCTTGTTTTTTTTTTTTTTGTTCCTCATTTCTTCTTTTCTTACAGACTGAATTGAAATGGTAACAGTCCTTTTCCACTCTGCCAGCCACAGCCACTCAAAACTAGTCTTGGCCAGCTGACAGTCTGATCTTGGACTTCTGGGCTGTTTTTAGTTCTTCCCTGCTTTGCTCCCATCAGTAGGCTGACCAACCAAGCCCTTGCTGCTTTCCCCATCCATTTCCAACTGAAAATTGTTGTCTCTGAGAGAATTCCCCTTCTTCCATCTCGGATCTTTTGCTGCTTCTTAGATAGGAGCTGCAGGAGGTGTTACTTCTGCAGGCAGTCAGCTTGCTCCTTAACTTTGGGTTCTTGTATGGTGCCTTCTCTAGTCACTGGAAAAAAAAATCCCTCTTTGCCAGAGTAGTGTAGAGTTGCTGCCATTGATCATGCATGGTAAGAGTGGAAGGGACACAATTGCATAAAGTAAACTGCCCTTCATGCCTGGGAAGCCCTCTCGGGCATAAGGATAGAGCCAACTCTACCCTGGTTCTTGTGTCCTACTCCTAGTGTTTTAAACTTGAAGATTCTTATTTGTACACCAAATGGGTAGGCTCTGTGCTATATAAGCAAATAACATAGCAAAGGGCAAGTAAGCACTGTGGGCCTCGTCAGTTAATCAATGGAGACTTTATTATAGTTTTGTAACAGAACTGTGCGCTTTAAAGGTACGTGTCCAAAACAAAAAGGTTAGTGGAAACAGACTGATTTGCAAGAGAGTGTGTGAAAGGCTTGCCTCTTCTATCTCCCATAAGGGTTTTGCAACTGAGGGAGAAAGCACAGCAATATTGGAACCAGTCATAATTCCCCAGTTTTCCAAATAGATCACTACCTGTTGGCTGTCCAGCTCAGGTCACACAAATCGTATTGTTTAACAATGGCTGTTAAACAGAAATAATTCTTTATTTAAAGTACTCATTAGTCATGAGGAATTGTGAAAAACACCTTTCTGAGAGAAAGGTTTAAGACACATCTCTTTCTTCTAATAATGAAGCATTAGATTTTTTTAAGACTTATTGAAACTTGCTTTCTTCCTTCCTCTCTCTCTCTCTCTTTATGTTTTAGATTTCCCCTGTAAATATTTACTCTGCTTCTGAGGGAAGACTCTGTTGCATCTTTCTTTTCTGTATATTGCAACAATCTAATGGGATTCAGCATCTTTACTCAGGCTTTCATACCCAATTACCTTATCACCCCCCCCCCCCCCCAAAAGTAACTTCAGAGTAAAGTCCTATAGATCACTAAGATAAGCAAGTTAAATTTTATATCCTTTTTCCAACTATACACAACACTTAGTGGGCAAAGCTTCAAATTCTGTATGCTTCCTGGGAAGCTTGACTACTTAGTCAGGTGTGTACACAGAGGGAAACAAACCAAATGGTTCCATTAAATAGATAGTGTACTTAAATAACACTACTAAACGCTCCCAAACTGAGTTAGAGAGTTCAGCTGCATCCTGCTAGAATTTCTGTTCTCACTATTCTTCCCCCACCCCCTTTTTCCAATGCACATCCTTTGTTCTCAAAGTTAAGTAGATTGTGGCTTGAATGTACATCTGACACAAGTTGCTGTTTCACCTCCACAAAGAGAGCTGGATGATTTGGGAGAGTCCCCTGCCTCCTGTTCCCCCACTGCTGATGAAAGGAACCTTATTCATTGAGTGTTTAAAATATCTTTGATGTTACTGTCAAATGAGAACTTGATGAATAAAAGTAAGTGGGGGGGGGGGGGGGGGGGGAGTGATCACCACAAGCCATACTAGAGCCTATGGCTTGCACTGAAGCACCAGTCAGCTCACTGAATGTTCATTCAGGACACTGAAGGGTGCAGAATCCTTCTTAGTTTAAGTTCACTTGGAACTTCTCTGGAAGAACAGCTTTGAATGAATACGTATACAGCCTAGTACTCTTTATTTTATTTTCTAGAATGTGAATGTAGTACCATTACAATGCAGGGAAGCAAAACTTCCCTTTACAATCCTCCATAAGCCGAAAAAAAAAAAACAGAAGTGCTGCTGTGCTGGATCACACCTGTGGTTCACCTATTCCAGTTTCTTCTAACTCCTCAGATGGCCAGCACCAACTGTTTGAGAAGAGGGCCCAAAGAATGCTGCAACAGAAAGATATGTGATAATTCATCTCCCTCATAAAAGTCTGGCCTGAGTGCAGAGTTTGGCAAAAATCCTGAATCATGAAATCCAATACCTCTTCCAGTTTTTTTTCTTTTTAAGCATTAACTGTCAGAACTCTGGATATTCTTGTTATTGAGTCTCACAGCCAACCTTAACAATTGCAAAATAATTCATACTTTGCAAACAAAAGTGGTTGCAGTGCTACATCAGTGCAAGTCTTTTCATGCTGTCTCTTCAGTCACAGGTAGAGCAATCATATTAACATGGTGCTGTTCCCAGGGTGCTTGACAATGCCACACTAAGGTAGTTACACTTGCCCTGTTCCAGAGACAGTGCTAGGTAACCCCTCTCCTCTCTATTTGCTGTTGTAGCCTACCCACAACATCTCTGGCTTGTCAGTGGATCATAGACCATTGGTTAAGAACTAGTGACTCTGCTCTGCAGGGTACAGAGGCACCAATTTGTGATCTGGATTGGGTATCCTGGGAGGTGTGCTATCTGCCTGGAGCCTGAATTCAGGATGTTGCAGAGACTGCCAAAGCTCATCTGCCCTTCATACCACTACCCTTTTCTGCTTATTCATGTAGGCAATACCAGTACTGCCAGGAATGATACTGAGCAGATCAGAAGCAACTATGAGGCGCTGGGCAGGAAGGTTAAGGAGTTTGGAGCACAAATAGTGTTTTCATTGATCTTCCCCATGGAAGGCAGGGGCCCAGGCAGGGACCATTGTTTCCTAGAAATAAACACATGGCTGAAATGGTGGTATTGACACGACGGCTTCGGACTCCTTGACACCGGGTGGAAGTTCTGAGGAGGAAGACTGCTCTCAAGAGATGGGATCTATCTGACCAGAACTAGAAAGAGTATCTTATGACTGGAATGTCTACATTGAGAGTTATACTTTGTTTCGGAAGGTCAACATTAGGAGAAAAAGTGGTGGTGTTGCCTTGTATGTCAAAAATACATATACTTGTTCCCTGGTTCGGGAGGAAGAAGACAGCAGAGCAGAAAGCATTTGGGTGAAGGTGAAAGATGAATCACTGATATAGTGGTGGGAATTTATTACAGGTCACCAGATGAGGAAGAGGAGATGGATGAGACACTCTTTGAGGAGGTGACAAATATACCCAAAAGCTAATGGAGGGTATTGACGGGAGACTTTAATTTTCTGTATATCTGCTGGAAGAACGTTGCAGCCAAACATAAAATGTCAAGCCGGTTCCTAACTTGTGTGGAGGGCAACTTTCTGTTCCAGAAAGTGGAGAATACAAGTAGGGGATAATATGTCTTGGATCTTGTCCTGACGAACAGGGAAGAACTGCTGGCATATGTGTTGGTAATGGGTATCTTGGGAGGAAGTGATCATGATATAATAGAATTTCAGATTTCGAGACAGGAAAAGCATGAGGTCAGTGAAATTAGGACTCTAGATTTCAAAAGGGCAGATATCAGCCAACTCAAGGAGTTAATGGGTATGGTGCAGTGGGAACACAGACTGAAGGATAAAGGCACCCAGGAGGGCCTGGAGCATCTAAAGGGCACAGTATTGGAAGCTTAGGAAGAAGCTGTCCGGGCACAATGGAAGCGGAATAAGAATGGCAAGAGATCAGTATGGTGGCACAAAGGGCTTCTAGGATGCCTTAAATGCAAAATGAAAGCACACAGGCAATGGAAAAATGGGCAGGTTACTAATGAAGCTTGCCAGGAAATAGCAAGAAGCTGCAGGGACAGAATCAGAAAGGCAAAGATAAAGAATGAGCTGCATTTGGCGAGGGATGTAAAAGACAACAAGCAGAGATTCTATGAGCATTTTGGCCAGAAAAAGGAGACCATGGAGGCTATGGGTCAACTGTTAACTAGCCAGGGAGACCTCTTAACATAAGGTAAGAAGGTGGAACTACTCAACAGGTACTTTGCCTCAGTCTTCACACACAAAAATTAAGCTGCAGCCAGACACCTCATAAGGATTATTTGGAGGACAATCTCAGGAATGAGATAGCAAAAGAACAGAGAGCTTTTGATGGATCTGATTAAATTCAAGTCAACAGGGCCTAATGAACTTCATCTCCGGGTACTAAAGGAACTGGCATAGGAGATCTCAGAATGGCAGGTGGTGTTGAATGGAGGCCCACAGGTGTCTGTCTTGTGCCCACTGCTGTTCAACATGTTTATTAATGATTTGGATGCTGCCATAGGAAGCCACACCCCCCCCCCCCCCCCCCCATGTCGGGAGGTTTTTAAGCCTTCCTCAGAGGCGTAGGGTATTGGCTGCAGCCAAGACTGGGGATTTTGACTGCAGTATGCCTGGGGGGACATAAACCATGTAGATTCCTGACTAGAGAAACTAGACAGCGATTGCCATCTTTTGGGTCAGAAAGAAATTTTATCCCATGAACAGACTAATATGGACCTGTGGGAGACATGGTCCTTTTCTTGGGATCCTTTTAACATATATTAACTTTTACAGCAGCAGGACATTAGCCACCGTGGTCCCCCTGCTTTACTTGTGACAGGTTAGGGTGTTTTGTCTGGTGTTGTGTTAGGGTTGACTCCGTAGTTTGCTAAGAAGTTAAATAATGGATTTGTATTGTATGGCTTGAATAGGGATGATACTGCCACAGGAAGAGGGTTGGACTAGATTGACCTATGGACGTCTCTTCCACCCCTACTTTTCTGCGATTTTTATGAACTACTGCATCTAGTATTATGACTAATATCTGTTTTGTCTTGTTCTCATCCTTCCCCATGGGCCAAGAGTATCATTTGTTTTGATAAGGCTTTTTAAGTATAGAAGTTGTTATGAATTTGTTACAGAAGGCAAGGTCAAAAAAACAGCCTGTACTGAAGTTTGTAATGGCTTCTAGATTTTTAGGGAGTTTATGCCACATTCTTTGAAGGAACTCGAAGAAGGTTCTGTCTTATGATCTCCATGTAGGGACCTACCAAAATCATGGTTTTGTTGATTTTTGCAAAATCTGGCATTGCCTGCAAAATCCATGCGGGGGAGAGAAACTTATTGAAAATAAAATGCTGGTTCCCCAGAAGGAGCCAGAAGTCCCCAGGGCACTGCAACAGCCCACTAGGGCAGAGAAGGGAGAGTGGGTCTGCCCCCTCAAGGGGCTGCTGGCAAGATGGCTGTTGCCCATGCCTCTTGCTGGTGATTGGCTGAAGGGGCTGTCTGTCATGTGGCCCTGCCCCTCTGCAGCAATTGGTGGCAAGGGGTGGTGTCACATGACAGGCATCTCTTGTAGCCAATTAGCTATGGGGCCACCAAGGCCCCTCAACCAATCAGGGGCATTGCAGGGGGGGTGGGGGGAAGGGGGCTGCTTTCTGCCACAGAATGGCAGCTGGGCTCTGCAGTCTGCCCATGAAATTGGCAGGCAGCCACCCCAAATTTGGTAGGTCCCTAGTTCTATGGTCTGTGTTACTTTTTAATGCATTTTCTTGTATCAGTTTTTATCTGTGCATGGGACCAGGGCAGGCTGCTGCTGCAGGCAGGGGCAGGGTGATGCTGGGCTCTCCCCAGCAGGGGGGCTGGGGCAGGTGGCAGTGGTGCTTGGGAAGAGCTTGGCAGAGCCCCAGCCTGCAGTGGCAGCCCGCCCTCACCCCGCACACAGATCCAGGGGCAACCCCCCCCCCATGCCCTCCCGGGGTGTGTATATCAGTGGGAGTTGCCACCCCTCCCCGCGCCCCCCGAACGAGCTGCTTGCAGCTTTGTCCTGTGCCCTGATCTGCCCTGGCTGGGCAGCCCCTTCCCCAACCCCACTCCCCCTTCCACTTCTTCCCTCACTGCAGGGGCCTCAATCTGTGCTCTCCTCCCCCCCCCCCCGTTCCACCACATCAAATTTACCAGCTGAACCCAGCTGCTCTCCACACTGCTGGTTTGTGCTCCCCACCACGTGTGCGCTGCACTGCACCCACACACATGCACAAGGCATTTATTGGCGACATTATCGGCCACATCAGCCAAAAAAAAGCTGGTTGCCGGTGCTGTCAGTTTTCCTCATATCAGTGCTTATCCAATATGGGACCGATGTATTGGTGCACCTCCATCTATCTATCTATACTCACTCACTCACTCCATGTCCAACTGATATATATTTCCAAGTTGCTTTAAAATTGTAACTATATCAATAAAACATTGCGTTCAACTGATATATAAAAAAAAATAAGCAGCTTGGAAGCCTAACAGTGCCTCAGTCATAATAAAATAAATTCTAAATACCTATATATTTGGGGGTTTTTATCATAGAAAATCATACCTTCCCTGCCCCCTTTGCTTACCAGGATGCAGGTCCAGCTGCAGCTGTCTTCCATCCCCCACACTGCTTTGTGGTGCTGAATAGCCCTGATATGCTGGGCCCCTGCCCCTACTCATGCTGTTGCCTCTTGCTCCCAAGCCACAGCCTCCCCCAGCCCTGCCGGTGCCCCTCACTCCTGACCCACTGCCCCCGGGCCCAGTCAGTATCCTCACTCCCCACCCACAGCTCCCCAGCCCTGCCAGTACCCCTCACTGTGAGCCCATAGTGCTCAGAGCCCTGCTGGTGCCTCTTACTCCTGACCCACTGCCCCCCCTGCCCTCAGGCCCCAGCCCCCCAGAGTATAAGGAAGAGGATGGGTATGTGGGGTAGAGAGGGTGTGGGCACAGTGGTGTTGGGGGGGGGACGGACAGGTGACATGTCGGGGGCATGGGGGGCACATGCCGCCCCCCCCCAGGTTTCTGTGCCCACAGCGAGATGCAGGGCTGCAGCTGGGTCGGACCAGCTCTGGAGGAGCCACCTCCACAGCCCTGCAGGTGGGACCCAGCATGGGGGGGAAAGCTGCTCTACCATGACTGCCAAGGTGAGGTGCCCCCTGCCTGCCCGGCAGCAGTGGGGGGCACAACTGTGTGCTGCTGCCATGCCTCACGTTGTGCAGTGCTCCTGCCCACCCTCTGAGCTGCGGAGCCATCTCCAGCCTGCAGCTAGCCTGGACAGGCTGCAGCCCAATGCTTTGCTGTGTGCCCAGATATCTCGGGGGGGGCACTTGCCCTCCCCCTGCCCCTCTGTGCATCGCCTGTGCCTTACTGCCCCCCCCCACACGTGGCCTTTGTCCCTCCCCACCATCCTCCTAATACATCTTCTGTGCCCCTCATCCTCCACCCCATAGACTTACCTGCAGGGAGATGCTCTCCACCACTGCATGGGTGCCACGTGCATGTGTACACATGCACTTGCATGCAATTCCCCCTGCTTCCCACTCCCCCCAGCCCCAAACAGCCCCTTGCAGGCTGGAACTCTGCTAGCCTGCAAGGGGAAACCTGCCGTTTCCTGAGTTTGTCTCATTTAAATAAGAAAATCCGCAATTTTTTGCAGCAAACTGAAAACTCGGATCCCTACTTATAACACTCTTGGTCTACTTTGTCCTATTTATTATTTTCTATACTCTTATTCATATATGTGAACATTGGGATCTAAGAACACATGGTACAAATGTGGCCTGTATGGGCTGTTAATATCGGTCAAAACACCCCTCAAAATCTAAAGAGAAATGTTTATGTAATGAGTGAGTTGTAAATATTGGTTATTAGGAAAACTAGCTGACAAGGAAGTGTCCTCTGCTCTCTCATATCGGATATAAATGAGCCTGAATTGGGTGTGAAGTGCTGCTCTCATTGCAAGGGGATAGATACTGTATCTTGAATGGTAATAGACACACAGTAGACATACAGTCTTCCTTTTCAGAAGCGTAGTGTTTTCAGGATTTCCACACTAATTGTCCATTTAAATTACATATAGCAGTTCTAAAAAGAAAATGTTTTAGCTGCTGGGGTACTAGAATCAGGATGAGCAATGGGGAATGATTGTGTTAGAAATAATAGGTTGAGGTTTAACCTGGTAATAATTCTACAGTGGAGTAATAAATATTTTGGCCTTTGGTCTCAGACTGTAGATCTGTGTGTGTTGGGGGGAAGGGTGGTGGTATTTCCGAGCAAATACTGAGTTATGTATGTTTATAAAAGTTCCCTCCCAAACTAGATGTAGCCATGTATTTTAAAGCACTGCAGCTTTCTGCAGTGTAATTAAGCTGTAAATTGGTCTTCTACTTCAGACTTATCTTTCCAAAATTACAGAGGCCATATACTCTTAGGGTATCTCCTTTCTGCCTTGTCTGTGACTGTATAAAAGACAGCTGCTATGGCAACAGCATTTTCTATTTTCCTTCCTCTGCTATTTTTTTCCCTTTCCTATCTTAAGCTGTTTCCATTTTTCAAGATCCAGGTCTCCTTTCTGGTTTCTTTTCTTTTTTTTTTAATTTTAATGGAGGTGTTTGACAGCTTTAATAGACAACGCTATCTGTTGAAGCTTTCTGTTTTGTGCAATATTTCTTTTTTTATCAGGTTCCAAACTAGAGAAAACATTTTTCACCATCAGGTTCCTTGTTTGTGAACTCATTTAAGCTAATTATATGAAGATGTTTTTAAGGATTTTTCTGATTTTTAAAAGTTGAGTACCTTAAGCAGCTGAAACGAAGAACATTTGTAATGCCACCCCAAGCCATCTCTAAAAGTTACCTGTAGATGGGAAAGAATGAGTGGTTTGCCTTTTGGTCACTTATCTATATAGAGAACCTAAAGGAGGTCAGACTGATCACCATATTTGGGGTCAGGAAGGAATTTTGGTCCATGGTCAGATTAGTAGGAACTGAGGGATTTTGCATTCCTCTCTAGCAGAGGGTATGGATCTCTTGAGCATCCTATTTATATTTCATAGAATCAGGACATTGCCTGCTGTTGCCCTTGCTTTACCAGTGGCAGTTTAGGGTGTTAGGTCTGTCAGGGTTCATGGTAGTCTTACATAGACTTTAGATTATGGATTGCATAGGATGGTCTGGATAGGGATGATCCTCCTGAGGCAGGGAGTTGAACTATATGACCTCTGGAGGTCCCTTCCAGCTGTTCTTCTCTTACGATTCTGTGTACTCTTATGCTGGTGCCAGAGATGTTTTAGCATTCTGGTTATGCCACTGGAGAAGGCTTTTAACTTCCATTTGATTAAACTGTATTGGGAAGATTGTGATTATCTGCAGAAAGGTGCATCTTGGTATTAGTTGTACAGATAACTGATTTTTCAATTTTGTGACCAGCAAAGGGCCCAGGGCACTCTAGCAGGGCTTGTGTAGCTACTGTGACTGGCTGCCCTTTGTCCAGGAGGTGAGGGATTGGGCAAAGTCTTGGAATTGCAGAAAAATGGGGCTTGAGGGCATCTCAGAAAGTCATCTAGTTCTACCCTCCACTTGCAGCAAGGGCCTCTGTGTCTGAGCCATCCCAGACCACTGCTTCTCTGACTGGCATTTCCAAGCTCCCAAAAACAGAGATTCCAGCACCTCCCTCCGTCATCATTAGAAAGTAAGCCAATCCCATAGGGATTTCCCCAAATGGTTTTGATTTTCTCCATAGCCAGTCTGAAGATCTGCAGGCCCAAGGAGACTAAGCAGCCCTGTGCCCTCATGACTTAATCGCAAGAAAACTGTATCCCTACAATGCTCAAAACTGGAAGCAGAACCCAAATGCTATGGCTCCCATACTCCCCAACCCCAGGCAGTTCTGCCTTACAGGCCAAGAGCATGGTTTTTGTCTAAAGTGATCGTAAGGAAGCTGCAACCAGTGCAGAACACAGCAGTCCACCTTCTAGTGGGGATGTGCCACGAGCCGCATCCAGCTTGACTGCACCAGAATCCCGTTGTGATCCTTAAGATCAGCCGAGAGCAAACTCCTACTAGAGCCATCAGTCTACCTGGCAAAAATATGTGGGAGGTCTTTCTCAGCAGTCAGTTGTCTGCTTTGGACCTCTTTACCCCTTGAGGCCTGCCAGAGCCTGAGCCTGGACATGTTTTTGCAAGCGCTTTCTATTTGGGCAGGCGTTCAGCAAGTAAAGCTAGCTGGGATACTGTTTATGAAGCTTTTGTTTCAGATTTGATTCTACTTGTTTTTATGTGTAATTCTGTCTCTTACTATAAGATACCCTGAATCTACATGGAGAAAGGAGGCATATAAATCTAATAAATAAATATTTTACTTCAGTTTAGCAAAGTGTAGGTACTTTTATCAATTCAGTACTCCATGCACAGGCTAAAATGGCCATTGATTTCATCAGTAATTTTACCTTGGTAAGGAAATGCAGATATTTTGAGTTTTAAAATACATATGCTTCAAATAAAGAAAAACATATCTTTGTGCTATAATTTACATTTTTTTTAGCCAGAACAGCAAATACCCCAAAATGTCTCAAAATTAAGCAGAACAATATTTTAAACCCATTTTCAATTTTTGGATTTTTCTTTAAAAAGAGTGATTTTTCTTTAACATCAGTGCTTTAGAAAGAGAGAGACTTTTCTTTAACATCAATTTTTATGGATGTTAACTGATCTTAGCTGTAAACCTCTGCAAATTGTGGCTTCTAATGGTGCAGCAAATAAACCTTAACAAGTAGCAGCGATGGCAGGCGCTGCCACAGTTCTTACTATAAATGGTCAGTAAATGAAAAGGCTTGGATATTGACAAAAGATTCTGTGCTTTGCAGTGAAGTCTTTGCGTGTTTAAGTGTTCTTTGATCAACGTTGTTCAAAATGTGTTATTTATAGACAATTTTTAGCTGTGAACACAGCAGTTGGGGGAAGGAGAGTGGTTATTCTCTTTGGTCCAGAAATGCTGGCAAACAAGACAGGTTCCAAACTCTGTGATGGATTTAGACTCTTTCATATGGTTAATATTCTCCAGAGCTCTGTCTCTGCATGTCTGGTTTGAAGTTATTTTGAGGATCTGTGCAATATTGCCACAGCATACAGCAAACACCTTGCTGAATCTGCTAGCTGCTCTGAAACACATACCTTTTTAAAAAGGCATTTCATCATGTTTATAGTCATAAAATTTCTGTAGCAGTGTTTCATTTAAGTGGGAAGTCATTCTTGCATCTTTTTTTCCCCATTTTCCCTTTTAAAATTTCAGTGGTGTAATTCCTTTCAGCCAATTTCTTTGAGCAGATTGTTTGTTACAGTAATTTGGTTTTACTAGTTTTTCTGCATGCTTTTTAAAGTCTCTTGATTTATCCCTTTTAGCCATATTTGAATTCTCTGCAGTGTTGAGACCCAGGTTTCATCTATCATCCCTTTTTCCATCCCTTCTCATCAGTTATCCCTTTTCATATGGATGGGAAGAGTAAGAGGGAAATGATGACTGCATCCAGTAGTGATTGCTGGAGGACATGCAGAGCTGGAGGGCTTTGTCTCTGCCTGTGCCTGTGCTGGGGTGGGCAGTGAAGAGCTGTGCTAGGGATGGGCATCTGGGTGCCCACATCACCACCCCTCCTCTCCATTCCCCTGGTTTCTGGCTGCAGTGCTGGTGCAGCTTCTAGCCCCTGGGGAGCTGAGCTGGGGCTGGGTAGCTTCTAGGGGGAGCAGACAGAAGCAGTGTCAGTACTGTTCCCCACTGCCTGGAAATTGCAGTTGCATCCCAATTGGGGAGGTTGAGGGAGGAGCTGGGGAGAAGTAGTGGCAGCACCTGGCCCCTGCAAAAGGCAACCCCCGACTCACTGCTATCACACTGCCATAGCCACCCTGCCCACGCTGGACTGCGGGTAGGTTCTTCTGGCTTGTGGTTTATAAAGGTTGCCAGCCCCTGCTCTAATGTGTACCTTGTTCCTGGGCTGCACATCTCATGCC
The DNA here is from genome assembly GCF_030867095.1 of Alligator mississippiensis. Taxonomy (NCBI): domain Eukaryota; kingdom Metazoa; phylum Chordata; order Crocodylia; family Alligatoridae; genus Alligator; species Alligator mississippiensis. The sequence goes on from NC_081827.1 coordinate 181,868,971, forward strand.
AGAAGGTACAAGATGACATGGCATAGTTTCAGCTGTCCTTCACAAGGGATTCCTCAGCTAGCCTTTTAAGTTTCCACAAAACCAATTTAATTGGCTAGATCTGGATCTGAATGTTTACCTCTAACTAGATCTGGAGAAATGTTCTTATTATTTTTCTGCTAGTCAACCAGACCTTCCCTTTTATCTAACTCCAGTCTAACTGAAAGTAGTAAGGTTTCTTCAGCACAGAGCAGTTTCACAAATAAACCATCTGCTTGCTAACTATATGGCATTGGCTTATTTTCTTTGCTGCTCATTGCTATATTGCAGGGGTTTTCAACTGTTTTTAATAAGTGTACCCCCCGGCTGCTGCATGCAAACTCCCTGTACCCTCAGTTGACAACCTCTGCTATATTGTTTGTTGTTCTTATGCAAAGGTTTCAGGAAAAAAAGTGTTGTTAACCTTTCCTCTTCACCTCTATCTAAGACAGGCCTCTGTGTGAGTAGGTAAGGTGTAACTGCTTTCTGGGATCCTAGTTTTAAGTAGGAAGAAGATAATGGAACTGGTAGGCAGAGTTCACTCACACATGTAAAACCTGGAATAGAAGTTGGCAATGTTTTTGGGCAGAGTGCCAAAAACACCTGCAGCCTTGACTTGTAAGATGTTGGCGTGCCAGACGCGGATGACAGGGGCCCAATCCTTGTTGTGGCAGCGTAGCCCTGGCCCCTTCCCCGAGGTGCATGTGCCAGGCAAAATGCTTTTGTGTGCCACGCTGTAGTACATATGCCGGGGGTTTCCTACCCCTGACCTAGAATCTGTATATGGCATAAGAGGAGAAAAATCAACTTACAGCTAAACTGCACTTGCCCACAAGCTGTTTTGGAATTAACAGAGAGCATTCCAACTTTGATTCTAATGCTGAAATGGAAAAAATTCGCTCCTCCCACCTTGTAGAGTCAGCTCTTTTTGTTCTCATATGTGCATCATTTCTTACAACCAGCTAAGGAAAATAATTTTTGAAGTGTACTACTTTTGCAAAAAGTCCCCTTTTGAAATACTCATGTTCCTTTCACTGTTGTAGGTTAGTGCATAACAGCTGCATGACACTGCTTACTAGATATGTAGTTTCATTTGCTCTATTTTCCCTTTTGAATTTTTTAGCAATTTCAAGTGCGTGCCCATAATACATCCCCAATTGCAGATAATCTTGGCTCTGTAGACTAACAAATATTTCTGCCAAGGCTTGCTGTGAGTGACAGAGTATGGATGAATACATATTAAAAAATTGCTTTGATGTACTGTGTATATTTAACAAAAAACACATGGGGAATTTAAATTGGACAATGAAAATGAATTTGAATTTTGTTGGAGGCTTGGTACGCTTTAAAGATTTACCCGAAAACAAAATCATAAAACTCATGTAGTTTCCCAGAGAGCCCCCATTGCTTTAATAATCTGATTATCATCTGGGAATCTCTCTTAAATATCAAAGGGCCAATTAAATGCTGCCTAGAGAAGGCTGGAGAGTGCACTTTTTGTGCTGGAATTAATGGATGCAGGCTGGACGCAGCAGGCTTGATGGCCCGGTAGTTTTCTCTCTGGCCTGCCACTGTAAATTTGTGGTGCAGAGACAGTGTAATCATTTTGTTTCTACCACAAATCTACTCTTTGCTCTGCAGGAATTGCTGTTAACAGGACTGCATGATTGCTCCTGATATTTAGACAAGACATTAAAAGACAACTTTAAATTAAAAACCTTAGAAAAACTGATCAAGAGTGACATACAATGTTTTCTGATGTAGTGGGGTGGTGCCTGTGTACATTCAAAACATGTAAACCTTTTTCTGCTGATTTGATCTACTATGGAAATTGTCTGCTTTCTCATTTTAAATTGAAATGAGGCCATATTTTAATTTAACATTGATATTTCTGTGGCATAAATCATATCCTGCTATAGATCATATTGATATGTAATTGTTCCTTTTTCATATGGGTGTTTTAAATATTACTTTACGCAGACATTTATTCTTTAAAAAAAAGTAATATTAATAGACATTGGCCTTCTGATATTTGTAGGCAACAATCTGTTGGGGAAGAAGGGAAAATGTATGTATATCACTATGGCTGGGCACCTTTGGTGCCTGCCACTTGAAGAGCCTTAAGCAGGCCAAGGAGCAGCTGACAGGTGTGGTGCGGCCTAATGAGGCTGTCACATGACTGTGGGAGGACTTCTGGATTGGAGGATGGGGCTGAGCAGCCTCAATATAAATCCAGGCCCTCAGGGCTGAGCTGGCAGTTGCTGGAGGGAGCCAGAGGGGTAACATTGCCCAGCCGGAGCTGCTGCTCCCAGAACACCTGGAGGGCAGGGCAGGACCTATGGGGATGGAGGAGGTTCCTGGTTCTGGGGCATGACCTAAAACTACAACCTGCTGGGAAGGAGGGTGTGGTGGGGGTACCTGTGCTGGGGTGGTCCCCAGGAAATGCCACACTAGTGCCTCCCTAGTGAAAGGTGAGTATGGGGTGCTGTATAACCACAGCCCCCACAACCTAGTGGGTAGCCCCGTAGAGGGGACATGCGGGGTCCAGGCACATAGACAGACTTCTGAGGCCCCACAGGCATAAGGCCCAGAAAGCCCCAGGGAGGGGGCAGTGTGGTGGTCCCAGCACAGAAATGTGAGGGAACAGCTGAGCAGTAGGCTGCATAGAGTAGGACCCCTATGGGGACCTGAAGGGCTGCGCATAGAAGGCATAGAGTAGGGTCCGCGCAAGTGGGCCTGAAGGGCTGCGCAGCAGCTGCATAGAGTAGAGTCTGTGAGAGGTGCCTGAAGGACTGCACATAGTTTGATAGAGCAATTAGTTTGATAGAGTGAGCCTCAGTGAGGGGGCAAAGTACTTACCCCAGCAAGGGGATAGTGTGAGGCCCCAGTGAGGGGGCATGTGGCCCAAGTAAGTCTCCAGATACCTGAGGCCAAATTTGGGCCAGAGGCTGAGTGCAGCCCAGCAATTGGGCCGGGGAGTTGGGAGTAATTTGGATGCCATCTGTGAGGCATTGGACACGGTAATGGAGAGGTGTATTACACCTTTGGAATCGGGGATTAAATGGGCAGCCTCCTGCCTTAGAAACAACTTATCAATGACATCAAAGGCATGGCAGGCGAGTCAGGTGGGTGGACTGCCCTAGACAGGTGGGTTGTTTGGCATTTTGAAAGGCCCCTGAGATGACCCCCTGTCACAATCACCAATATTAAACTTGTATCTGGTAGCTGAGGGTGTTTTTACATGTGCTCTGGGGGCAGGGCGGCAGCTCTGAGAGCCACTCTAATTAAATCACCCTCAGCATCTCGTGTATCAGCATCCCTGCACGTCAAAATGGCAGGGTGGGTGCTTTAACCAAAGCTCGTTTGACAAGGTTTAGTTAAAGCACCCCGGTCCCCATTTTGAAGTGCAGGGATGCTGATACATGAGATACGGAGGCTGCTGGAGACACGCTAATTAACACGCTTCAGCAGCCTGCCCACATGTCTACAGGCACCCTGACTGTCAGTGCTGACAAGTGCAAAGTAATGCACATGGAGAAAAATAACCACAGGTCTACGTATGCAAGGCTGGGCTCTGAACTAGCTGTTAGGAAAAAGACCTTGGACTCATTATAGATAGTTCTCTAAAAACATCAGTTCAATGTGCAGCATTAACTGAAAAAAAGCCAGTGACATGTTGGGCATCATTAAGAAGGCAATTGAAAACAAAGCAGAAAACAGCATCGTGACACCATATAAATCCATGGTGCACCCACATCTCAGGTAGTGGATTCTCTGCATCTCAAAAAGGATGTAGCAGAATTAGAAAAAATGAACCATTTGTCTGACAATATAACATTCAATATAATACTTCTTACGTTCTTTTCAGTGTTTAGACTTCAAAATAATTTGGTTGTAATTTGACAGTCTTTTAAAAAATCCTTAATCACAGTAGATCTTTAGTCTGTTGGTTTCTTCACTTCTTTATTACTAGCTTACAAAACTGAGGTGCTTTGTATAGTTGATATTAGTTATCTATTTGATCTTGTAGAAATTATTTCCTTTGTCATCTTATTTTTGAAAATAGGAACATGGTAATTTCTGGCATTTTCATATTGCCATTGTTTCCTTCAAGTCATTCTCTCCCTTTTTTCTATTTTTTTAAATACATGAGGCTTAAAGCAGACATTTATTTATCTTTATTTCTACCTTGCCTCTTCTTTCTAAGATATTGTATACACCTAGCAATTTAACAAATAGCTCCTTCATGCCCTGATCCTGGAACTCTGTTTTCACCCACCAGAACAGGATAGCAGGACCAGGACTTTTTTGTGTCCCTGTTAAATATCTGTTTAGACTGTGCCCACACTAGAAACTTTTCCTCAGGTAGTAATGTTGGCCTGTTGTGACTTGTTTTGTAATTTTACCACATTTCTAAACTAACAGAAATCCCTGGAAGGATGCAGTTGTTATACCTGGGAGACATGCTTTTGCTTGTAAGCATGTATTTCTCTTGGGACCGGCTATAAGCTAAAGTACCAGCAAAAGTACTTTGTAGCTGATGTAGGCTGTCTCTACCCTAGGAGGGTTTGCTAGTATATTTAGTACCAGCAGATCTTCCTTTGGTAGATTGAAACTTAGACTAGTTTTTAATCCTTTAAAAATGCCATTACTTGAACAAAAACTTGAGAAGCTTGAAATTAAATTGTTTTTCAATCAGACTTTTCCCCTGAGTAGCCAGGAGTTCTCATGCTTGCTGTACACTGAGGATACAAGCCAGGTGATACCAGCTCTGCTTTCTGTTCATATCCATTGCTTGCCAAAACTGTGTGCGCTCCTTTCCTTCCAAATCCTTATAGGAGGCACTTGGTATAGAACAGCCTTGTGCATCTTGACTCGCTGTACAAGATTGTCAGCAAAAGGATCGTCTTGCTCAGCCCTGCACTTCAGTTTCATATATGCTTGTTTGCACAGAGGCAGCTGATCTTCTGCTTAGCTCCAGCATAGAGCCTACAGCTGCTTCCCTCTGAACTGCCGAATACTAAAACTGTGGTTAATTTCTTTCACTGCATCTCCACTTGCTTCACTTCACTGATAACCCACCTTTCTACTCCCTCTCAGGTTAGGCTTTACCTTATCACTTTTCCTGTATTTCTCTCTCTGTTTGCATCAATTCCTTTGTTTTCCCAAACTGTCATGATGTCAGATGTCATTTCTGGTCACATTCCTTGTCCCTTATAGTCTCTACACCAGTTTAATTCAGATGAGTAACTCTGGTCAGAAGAATCATTAAGCAGAATCACTTTTAAATAGAGATTTTACCAAAATAGTTTAGGAAATTAGATCGTGTGTCCATGGGATCAGGCCTGAAGTGAAAGTGAGATACTTCTTCAGAAATACACTAACTTTTCCTAGAATGTTAAGGGAAAGACTCCTTGAATCTACCCAAAGAAGGTGGTTTTCCATTTAAGAAACCATGTTTATTTAATATAATTCTACTTGAAAATGTGTCAAGTTTTTGTATAAGTAGCATATAGTAACAGGATTCTGAAGTTCCAGTCAAAAGGTGTCACTTTGTTCTTCAAAACTAATTCCTTGAGACCTAACTAAATGGTATGAGGAGTCCTAGTTGTCCTCTGTAAAGTAGGAAATGCAAAGAATAAGGAAAACACTGATCTCTCTCTAGGGTTTTCTGCTTTATTGAATTGATATTCAGCACCTAAAGGCAGAATTTTTAATGAGCTTTAAGTGATCTAACTTAATGTAGTAATTAACTGAATTTTTCATGCATGTGATCTTTCGTATATTTAATATGTAGCATTTTTGGCATTAGCTTATACTGACTGATTCCTTTTCTGTAGCACATGCTGTGATGCAAGCTTTAACTCTTTGGAGCCATTTCTTAAAATATCTTTCTAAAAATCACAGGTAGGTATACAAATTGACTAAGCTGTCAACCTAATAGCCAAAGAGTTTTGGAGTGGGTTCAATTTTTGGCTGCGCAACTCGAGTAAGATTTTTCGGAAAGTGCTGAGCACTCGCCCACTGAAAACTGGTGCTTCAGATGAGCTGATGGATGAACTTCAGGGATGGCCCCGACTGAATGAACTCTTGTGTTTTTTTCCCTAGCTTCCCGGCCACTGTTATGAAAGAGGCTATAACGCTGATATGGGTGACAAGTGGATCTGGCTGAAATGAAGGCTGCCACCCTTTGAAAACCCTCGCACAGTATAACCACAAAACTTGAAGAAGCTGTGTTCAGTGTGCCTGCTCTACATCAATGGGGTACGCGCAGCACAAAAGAAAAGCACGTTATGATTCGAAGTCATGGAATAGCCTCAGAAGAAAGCAAACCACCATATTGTGTATCATAAGAGAACTTCCCATTGTATTCTGTCTAGAATTATCCATAATAATTGTAATAGAAAGTCTATCCAACATAATGGCAACTTCTTAAAATCAGCATGAAACCTGCATTTCTTCAAGACCTGTGGCTTAATACTATTAGGGGTTTTGATTGTTAAACTGAACTTGTGTTAAATAAAACCTGTATACGTTATGACTTCTGGTGCGTGTTTCCCTCATCACATTATATGTGGTTCATTAGCTATGTGATTCTGGTAGAGCTGTATTTTTGCAAATAGGGCTGAAAGGCATTTTTTAGTGGGCATCAGCATCAAAGCAAACAAATAGAGAAGTTGCCAGCAGAAGGGGAAATGAGCATTGAACACATTTAAGCAACAAAATATTTGCACTTAAAACCAAAGACTTCTTAATTGCCAGCAGTTGTACTCATAATTCCTTTTTTGAATAGGAAGCCATAGATCAAAATGCTGGTGCAGTATAAAAGGCAAAGTAAAAGTAATTATTATTTTTATATGTCCCTAAAAATCCAAGAGAGTTCTTTTAAATAAATGATTCATTTGGTTTTAGTTACAATCATAAAAATTAAGCTTCCTGGCATTAGTTCAAGCAGTGCTCTCCAGATTTAGCCTGTAGTAATTCTGTACTTCCAGCAAAGGCCAAGTACTTTAATTATTGAATGAAAGTGTGCCAGGCATTCCAATATTCAGGGCGGTGCTTTTGGTGTAAGCAACCAAGTGTGGCCGCCGACTTTTCCTACAGCAAGACTATTAGGAAAAGACTTATTAAAATGTGTCTTGTGGGCCCAATTAAATGCTGATATAGGCAAAAAAAATTGTTTCCTTTTCTCCTTGGACTAATAAAAATTTTTTTCCAGCCATCCTGAGGCAGAGTGACCCCTTTGTTTACCAAAGAGCTGTCACCTCAGTCCTGCACCATTAAAGCAGACAAGTGTTTGGGACAAACATGGGACCGTATACCAGGATAGCACTCTTATGTTCCAGACCTGCACAAGGCTCAGCAGCACTGCTGCAGTGAGTCACAAGAGGGGTCCAACTCTTACACTGGCACCTAAAGGAGAAACTACTCGTCATTTTCCCCCTGTCAAAATAGGCACATACTGCTCGGAAATCAACCCACTGTCACCTCATGCGAGATGGATAGTTAGGAGACAGAGAGTACAGTGGGGATAGGTGCACTCGTATTACTTTGCCGTAGCGCAGGTGACGTCGGAGTTCCTAAACCATTTCACAAAACAGTGGTTTGTAGGACTTGCTGTCCTGCAAGTTATGGTCCAAGCATGTGGAATGGTGTCAGCAGCACAAAGATAGCCCAGGCACTAGGGGCACCACAACTGCTATCATTGGATGAGTGAGACTTCTCAGATGAGGCAAGTTCTGCTCCAGCACATAACCTGTCCGTGGCTATATGTTGTGTGTTACTGCTTCACGGTAATAGGTTTTTCCCTGCATTCTCACATCCATTGATGATTGGCTATCTGGGTGCTGGATGTTAGAGAGGGATTTAACTCAGACATATGCCTCCTTATCCCAGTAGTAGGTAATCAGTCTTTTTGGCAGGTATGCCACAAGTTAAGCCCCTCCCCATAACCTTTCCCTGAGTGCCACTGATTCTTGCTCCCCAGAGCTATACCTGATAGTTTCTATCCTGTGGCAGAATGGCAGCAGGATAGAGTCTTTGGCCCCATGAAACAGCAGCAGCAGGACACTGCTATGAGAGATGTCACTGTCAAGGGCCAAATTAACTCTTCCCTGGCTTTGGAGATGCTGTATTTTTATGTGGCAAGAAAGAATCCAAAGCTCTTAATTTGGCAGCATCTGCAGGGCCAGGGAAAGGTTAACCCCTGTTTTGTTGCTTTGCATTCTTGGGTTTAAAATGAAAAAGAAAGACAAAAGGATTTCTTGTGACTGTGCTAGTTGTGCATGGGCTCTTTGGCAAGGGAGTCTCAGGGCTATGGGCTTCCGTGTTGCTTATCAGCTGTAATAGCTTTCTTATTTTATGGCCACGGGTGGAACTGGGGTCTGTGTCCTGTGGCAGCCTCTGCTAAGGCACCTAAAGATACTTTTGATGATGGATTTGCCATGTGCCCAGTGACAGCTTCAGGGTCTGCACTTCCCATGGGAGAGATGGAGCAGGGCCCGGGGATGGCACAGCACTCTGGCACAAGCCGGGCTTCATGAAATGGCACCTTCAAAGCCCAGGACATTGACAGGACAACTTGCATCCTTGGGCCACTGCATGCCAAGATGATGCCTGCAGGGAGTTACTGAGGTCCCCTAGAGCAGCCCTTTCTCTCCCTTCACTGGGCAGCCCCCTCAGTGGCAACTCTTAATGGGGTTTCCCCCAGTCACACCCTCAGCCCTCTGCATGATTCCCTGGGGCAGTGGGTGAAGTGCCTGTGAAGGCTGGCTCTGGGGCTGTGCCACTCCATGGTATCCCTGTCTTGAAACTCATGGTGGGGCAGTGACATGGGAATACAGGGTGCAGATGTAACTGGACAGCAGGCTCAATGTGGGGCAGTACCAGGTCATGTGTGCCTACCTGAGGGAGTCCTGCTGTGTTTGTGGGGGCACAGAGGCCTTGGCAAGGGGTAGTGACAGGGCTAGTCTAAATCTGAGCTTCCCAGATTTGGAGCTTGCCGCTGGCATGCAGGTCCTGGTCTGGGATTGCCAGGCGGGGCTGGGCAGGACAGAGGTGTAATGGACAGGTTTTGCACCCTGGGTAAAACCTTTTTGTGCCCTGTAGTTTGGGGTGTTGCTGAATACCAGAGAGCAGGAAGAGGTTAGTCTTACCTGTCCTGGGGCTGCAAAGAACCCAGCTGTGGCTGCAGTTGTCCTGCGTTCAGCCTTTGCAGCTGGGCACCTCCAACTGTGTCTTGCATCCAGCCTGTACAGGCAGAGGGATGTATCCTGTGCATAGCCTCTCTGTGGTCAGGCGCACAGGGTTGCTTCTGTCCAGTCTCTCCAGCACAACCAAGTTCACTGCAGGCAGCTGACCAGGTCAGCAGGGGCAGTGCAGCCCCCACCCTGGTCTTTTCCTCCACTCTTCATTGCCAGCTGCACTAGCCCCTCCTCCCCCTTCCCTGATGCCATCTCCCCTTCACTCCTAAAAGCCTTCACATGCCATGCAGTGGCAGCATGCCCCCTTGTGGCACGTGCAGTGGGTTGGCCACCCCTACCTTACCCTATCATTCTTACTGGATAATTCTTTAGCTCCTGGTGTCTGGCAGCCTGGGGCACTTAGCTTTGCTTACATACAGATCATGAGGCTTTTTATGTTAAGGATATATTTTATTGGCTCTTCTTGATACTCTACAGCAGCCTCTACTGATGGATGGAACAGAGGGCCTGATGGATGGGCCTCATCTGCCAGGCCCTCCATGATTCCTTTTAGTGGACTACCACTGCTTTTATAGGTTAACCCCACAGTTGTGTACTCCCTAGTAACTTCCACCTTTTAGTCATTTACTTGCCAATGTGTGTGCGCATACGTATGCAAGCAGAGCATGAACTCCTCCGCTGCAATGGGAAAGTTCTGTTACTTGTAAAATGGGGAAACAATGTGTTGAATTTTCCAATGTGGGGACTCTGTGTGTGTGTGTGTGTGTGTGTGTGTGTGTGTGTGTGTGTGTGTGTGTGTGTGTGTACATGTGTTGTGGAGTGATAGGAAATAAAATGAGAAATCTTCCACTTAAGATTCCTCCAGCCCTTTTTAACAAAATGTATGTCCCTCAAGCTCTGTTTCAGATGGAAAGAAGGAACACTCCAGTCCGGGAAAAAATGCTCTCTCAATTCGCATTATGACAAAACACAGAGTCAGCATAAACACTGTCTCCATAATTTTAGCCGCCTGCTGCTTCAGGGTTCCCAGGTTTATAAACCAAATATAAGTATAGCAGTATTTCTCTTCCTTGCTCTAACTGGGCACTCATCTGAAGGGAAGTTTCTTACTGGTACTCCTTTCAGAAAAAAACTACTGAACCAATGCTGGAAGCAAATGGATTCTAGTTCTTTCTGAGCAGTTAGTGTGATGACAAAGTTGGCATAAAAAAAAAATCTTTCCAGCCTTTTAGTAGCTTGGAAAAAGGTAAAGAACCTGCAGCCATTACCACAACTTGAATTCAACTCAGTTCTGTGATATCGAGCAAAGGGGTCACCAGCCTATTATGGCCTGCAAAGCTGGAGCATCTGTGATGTTCAGTTGCAAGGGATTCACCTACGCCTCATACCATGTTGCAGCTGGGCAGAGGGGAGAAGCAGCAGTGGCTGGGTCCTACCACCCAGTTATAAGCTGGGCCATTCTGCCATACCACCACAAAACATTGCTGACTACTGATCTAGTGTATATGTAATATAATATCTTGTGTATACTGTCACTGTGCTTTTACCATTCTGAGTGTACATCTGATTGTAGTTCAAGGTCAGCAAGTTGATAGTGTTTTACAAGCCAGCATCATTTACCCCCATTGTATATGTGGGGAAAGGGAGGCACACAGAAGGGATGCAGGAGAGCAAGGAATAGAACCCAGGTCCTCCAACTCTCGGTCCAGTACCCTGGGAGTGGCTGAGACGGCGGTCAAGTGAGAACTGTATGAAATGCTGCAAGTGTGAACTAAGTTGCTGGGTATAATTCTTTGGCTTGTGATGTGCAGGTGGGGGACAAGATGATAATGATGATCCTTTCTTGGCCTTCGTTGCAGTCTTCATTGATGATATTTGGTTTCGGGCTTCAATTAAGCAATCCAATGAGGTTCTTCCCTCCCTGTCTCAAGGTAACTTTTCATGTAAACTGATGATGTGGTTTAGATATTAACCATGCTGCTTTTAAAAAAAAAAGGGGGGGGGGGGCAGGGAGAGAGAATGAAATGAAAAGCTCTTCTGCTGAAATAAAACAGAAGACAAACATGTTGTACTCCAGCCACACACAAAATTAAAATGAATCCCTTCTGTGGAAAAGCTTGCTGAGCAAGTGTAATTTATATCCACAACAAATTCCAGCTGGCTTGGAACGCTATTTACAAAAGAATGGGCAAAAAAGAAACATTTGTGCGTGAGTGAATCTGCAAGTATAGCAGCAGCTGGGCGGGGTGGTATTAACTTGGGAAGTCTGGGCTGAGCCTGTGTTGGTAGGGCCACAAGAATATTGAGGTTCCAGGTCTTAGCTTTTGTCCACTCTAGAAACCTCACAATTGCCATATTTACTCAAATCCAAGGTAAGGATTTTTTTCCCCAATCAAAGTGGGAGAAAAAGCATCATCTTGAATTCAGGTATCAGGCTGGGGCAGGCAGCTGCTGCAGCTCCATCCCTGACCCTGCCCCAGTCCTGGGGCCACAGCTGCCACTTTTGCATAGTCTTAAGGGCGTAGCAGGGCCAGGGCTGGAGCTGTTGCTGTCAATGCTGCTTGGCCCGGGTAGCTCATGAGGCAGGGGCGGGTACATGCAGTGAGGAAACCATGGGGGAGACTGCACAGTGTGGGAGGGTGGGGGATGCGCGAGGGAGTTGGTGGGGAGAGACTTCATAGCTATAGGAGGGCTGCTGTGGCTCTGGCTCTGTCCCCAACTTGGGCCCAAGCTGCTAGTGCTCCCTGCTGTAAGTCAGGGCCAGAGCTGCCACTGCTGCTACCTGGCCAGGGTTGGGGTCACTCTGTTCTCCATGCTCTGGGCTGGAGCTGGGGTTGGGGCTGGGGCTGGAGCCAGAACTGCTGCATAGGGAAGTGGTGGCAGAGTGGAGTAGGCAAGGGGGCTAGGCACCAGGGGAGGCAGTAGTGTGGGGAGGGGGCAAGCACCAAGGAAGTACAGGTGGGCAAGGTGCAGGAATCAGGTCATTTAACCCACCAGTGCCACTTTCCCTGCCATAGCAGTGGGGGGATGAATTTGAGATGACCTTCCATTGCATACATGAAAAATTATAACAAATTTGTATAGAATGTAATTACTGGGGTAAGCGGGGGGTGTCATCTTATGTTCAAAGTTGTCTTAGATTCAGGTAAATACAGTGTGTGGCAGTCTGTCCTTAAGAGAAGCTCAGGGTTAGTGTAGTCTGACCATATTTTATGGGGCAAATTTGAAAAAAGCTGACCTGGATGAGGTGTAGCTATAGATCTGGACAGGAGTCAGGACTCGTTTGTCTTTTCCTGGCCTCCTATTGACCTGGATGTGTTGAAGTTCTCTGAAAGTAAGGCCCTTATTTTCTCTGTCTTGGTTTAATTCTCTCCTGTGTAAAATGGGTAGCAGTATAGCTAATGTTTCCAAAGCACTTAGGTGACGAGTACTAAAGGAGTGCAGCATCCTTCAAGGCTCCCATCCTTAGCTTGTCTTCTAAAAGTATGAGACCTTTCACTAGAACAAGTGACTCATACTATTAAATGCACAAATCAAAAAAGACTAAAGATGTTACTGGTCCGTGAATCTCTCCAGATTATCAGATGAGATCATTTCCAAATGGAGGGGATGGTTCATTCACATAAATTGCTGCCCTTTTTGGCATGAATAGGTTTGTGGCTAAGGATTGCATGGTCTGGAGAAAATGAGCTATGCTCTTTCCTCTAAGACAGCTGTCTCCAAAGCAGGGCACTGGTAGGGCTGTTGACAGAGGAATGTAGTGTTCTTCCTGTCCTGCAGATAAGCAAAGGGCTTTGGCCTTCTGGGTTAAATTCCAGCAGTTTCTATGAGTATTAAATTGCATTTTAACAGGAAAAAATAACAGCAAGGTTTTGCATCTACAGAGTAGTAGAGAAGAAAACTACACTAGAGAAAGGAACAGTGTGCATGAAGCTGATATGGTGCATGCACCATATGTGTGGGGTGTCCACATCCTGAACCTGCTGAACCTGAGTGTACATTCATGCTTGCACTGCAGTGTGTATACCCAGGAATGCAACACTACTTACTTGTTCCCCATTTCCTGCTACAGCTCCCCAAAGCTCCAGTTTGCTTGAGCCTTGTGCTGGGGTGTGGGACAAGAGCACAAAGAAGGTTTGGACCTTTGGGGCTATTCAGCAAGCTCTTTCTGTCCTCACTGGCATGGACCAGCAGTGGTGGGTGGTTAGAGAAGGACCATCCCATGTATAGTCTTGCAAGAATCCCCTTGAACTCCAGGGATGAATGTGGTCTGTGCACTAATGAGAGAATCTATCTGGACATAAATATGAGGCAAGCTATAGAGTGGTTATCAGGCCTGTTAGAGATAATTATGGTGGCTCAGTGGACACAGGCTGTGCTTGCCATAGTTTTAAGTGGTGAGATGAAGGCTGCCATTTCTAGTAGAGTTATGTGCTCAAATCCCTTAAAATTCAATAATATCTAGATGTCCAATTCATAGACTTCTTTGGAAACCCAGGTTAAATGCTGCTTGTACCAGTGTTTTGGCTTCCTGGCTTGAGACCCTTCCTCAATCCTCAGCATTCTCTTGCTTTAAGGATGAACAAACCCTTTCGCCGACAAGCACCCCCGGGCAAGGTGCATAGCTACAGCTATTGCTGTTGCGTCACATACTGATGTCTATCTCGCTAGTGAAATGAGCATGGTCACCCCACTAGGGATCTTTTATTAGAAAAGGAAAGCTCTTCCTCCCACCCACTGCAGTAACTCAGCAAGAACCATGTAGTTTGATCTGTCCCCCTTCGGCCCTGATAAGACATCCGCATTCTTTGCATTGCTGTTAATCAGATAGCATCATTGTGTTTGTTTTGGAGGCAGCTGCGTAGCACGAAATCTGCAGGTTCTGCTTCACTTAAGCTCCTAGCTTAAGTTGTATTTTTCTAAATACATATTTGCAATGAGATCAAAACAAAAGCTTGTCTGCCTGGGCCTTATCTTGGGGTTGCATTAGTTCATCTGCAGCTTGCTGAAGCCTAAATTAAGCTAGTGTATCTGATGGTACAAGCAGTATCCAGGCCCCTGGATGTGCACAAGATCATCTCATCTGTACTACCTTAGAGTGGGTATTGAGCATCTTCAGAGATACCCAGGCTTCCCAACTGGTACTACTATGCACATGCCCTATAAGAGATACAGGGGGCCTCATCATGTGCCTAAGTAAGCTGGTATGTAAACAGCACTGATCTGAAGATAGACTCCCCTACAGCCATGTCATAAAGGGGCCTAAGGCTGCATCTTTTGCCTTTTGCCTGTTGCCATTTCTATGAAGAGTTTGTATTGTACACTTGCATAGAGGATAGATAGATGTGACAATGTACATGGGAGCATACAAGATAACTGCAGGCAGAATCACTGGCAAACAGAATGGAAGTAGGTGAGATCCACAACTTAATTAAACTAATCAAAAGCTTTGTACCAAGTCAAACAGGTTTGAACTGCCCTGGGTTTCCTCCCTCGCTGCCTGCCAAGCTACTCCTGTAGCCCTAAACAAGAGCTATTGCAGTAGGGAGAAAGAAGAGTGGCGACTCGTTATAGAGAGGGTCAGATTTACCTAACTCCCATGACCTTAACGGGTTCATACCTCATACATGTAGATGAAATGCAGCAGTAGATCAAGTCTACAGCTTAAAGATTCAGGTCCTTCCTGTGCTGTATGCCCTTTCTTTAGGTAGACCCAGTTTAAAAAATAGGTTTCTCTTTTTTTATCAAATATTTTGACCTAATGTAACTTCATACCAGCTCCAAAGTTGCCATTGTGTGGGGGGAGATAGTGCATGCAATGAATGAATGAAGAAACGGTTGATAAGTTCATGAAGAATGAATGAAGAAACAGTTGATAAGTTCAGCCAAATCCATCCCTGCAAGAACTTAGCTAAATTTGTGCCATCCATCTGAACAGCTGAGTACATCTTTCACCTTGTCTTGATATTTTATGAGAAAAAGTCTGATTTTTATCATCCTTTTCTAAAGGCAGGAGACAACAAAGAAATAACAGGAGGCATTAACTGCAGAAGTTTTGAGTGTTCAATGAAAGCTAGACTCTATTTATCCCTTGCGAGTCCTTAGTTGTGCTTGGCATCTGTTCTGGAAGGTTGTTTTGCTGAAATGTCTAATGTCAGGGCTTTCTTTGCAGTATGGAAAAGGAAGAGAAAACATGGAACTAGAGCCAGGCCAGGTGGAACTTCTCTCGTTGTCCAGGTCCAAAACTGGTCCAGGTCCAAAAGATTGAATTTTGAATTGCTGACAAAATTTTGAAACAGGGAAAAAAATCTGCAAAACATTGCCTTGTTGTGTTTTTGTTTTATTTTGCTGAAAAAATCTCCAATTTTCAACCTCACTGTTTAAAAATAATTGATTTTTTAAAATAAAAATGGAGTAAGGTATACCTTAAACTTTCCCCTCATTCCCTCCACTTCTTCCCCTATTGGCTCTAATGGGAATTCATAATCCCATCTTTCCTTAACATCCAAGCTACCTTCTTCAAACAAGAGAACATGAAAGCTGCTGCATGCTTGTCTTGACCAACCTTTTTACAAGCTGCAACTGCTGCCTAAGCAGTATGTTCTGGTTCAGTTGCACACTTCCAGTATTTCAACATTTACAAGCCATAACCACTTGAGATGATTTGTTTTCCTTTCTTTGAGGATTAGCTTTGGTGCATTTTTATAGTTCTCATCTTTCTGTCCTTCCAAAATAGAACTGCAAGCACGTCAGGAGATTTTTGGGAACAGGAAAAATATCTCCCTAAACATAATCAGTTTAAAAGCACAGCCTTTCTTGTTGAAGGTTGGAGGTCTGTCACCATTTTATCACTCAACATACAATTAAGACTACGTACTAGAAAGGGCTTAAGTCCACCTCACCAGGGTTTTTTTTAATACTGATAGATTCTGGTATATTAGATCCATGGAGCTATTCTGCAGTGCTTCCTGGAAATACATACAGATAAATCAAATTTACTCCGGAAGTTTATCAGTGAAGTCATTCTGGAAACTGGATCAACAGTGCAAATGTGGGCAGGAGTTAGGTGTCCAGCATGAGTGAATCAGAGTCTTTGACAAGTGGCACAAAAACAAGTATTATCCTTCCTTTACTTCTTGTGCTGAGGAACACTGAGGACAAGAAACCATTACCTGGTTCTGTTATTTTTCAATAGAGATGGTAAATGACACAAGAGGATGGAGACAAAAAGAACAGTAAGAACAAATTACCCTTTCCTAGACCTGAAGAGCACCATCACTGTTTTGCCAAATGATAGCCAAAGTGGAAGCCATGGAGGAGAATTCAGTGGTACAAAATCCAAGTATGTTCTTAGTGGTTGATTGCCCTTTGCATGCCAGTCTAAGAACAGAGATGGTCACAAACAGAAGGATGGCCTTCTTTTGAAGCAACTTTGGTCCAAGAATTAACTTGGTTCATAGGAATTAAGGCAGTCAGCAAACTCTGAGGAGCTTGCAACACAGAAATAATAATAATAACATGACATAACTTCCAAGACTGTTCAGTGCGCACACACTAAGAACTCGTAGGACTGTGGACTTGGATACAGGCCTGTCATCTTGGACATGAAATGCCAGTATAATTTACATCAGTTCTGTACACTGATGTAAACTCCACCAGAAAGCAGTGCAGAGAAACAACGAGTAATCTGAAAGTAGCTGCCACAGTAGGTACTATTAAAACTCTTTGCCACCAGGGAACAGGTTTCAGCCTGTTTACATTGTGCAGACAGTTACCCCAGTGTAACTGCAGACACACAGTATTTACACAGGTGGAGTTTTACCCACTTTCTCCTCCCTCCCCCTTCAGGGTCAAGCTATGCCAGATCCCAGTAGGTTACACTGGTGTAGAGCTACCTATGATGTGTTCACTCCTTTTTTAAGAGCCATGTAAAGGCAAGTTACACTGGTGTAAATGTACCATATGGCTGGACCCTATTTGTCAGTGTACTATCTGGTGTTTCCTGCCATAAGAGGCAGTCATAAACTCTGTTCTAAAGCTGTACCAAGGCCGAACTCAGCAAAATACTCATGATGCTCTTCTGGCCACATAGGTGTGGGCAAACAGTCAGGAAAAACAGTGTGGGTTTGTGTTCGATTTTACAGCATTTTTATATGTACCCAGCAAGTTTCACAGCTGTTTGATGCTCAAGCTTATATTTACAGGACGTATACACTGCTCCTCAACCTGCTTCAACTTAACATCCCAGTTAGCTTGTGGCTAGCAGCCAAGCATTATTGTGGGTCATGCAGCTCTCTAATTTATGTGAAAGAGGCCTCTATCTGTCAGCATGTACTGAAGGAAAAGGAAGTTTGCCATGGTTAATAGGCAAAATCAAAACCAACCATGTTTGGGATGTGTTATGCAAAATGTTCCATATGTGGCCAACATTTTATGATGTATCCACATAGCAAGATTAATCAAGGACACTGGTGTGGTATCTTCCAGGAGACTGTTTAGCAACTCTTTGCTTTTTCTACCATTGCACTGCTGTCTGAAGGTCCCAATGGGTACCCACTTTCCCAGTCCTCTGTAGGGGTGATTGCAGATGGGGAAATGGAGTGAGAGGGCAATTGAGTGATTTCCTTAAAGTTGCACAGAATATCCGTGAGGGCATCAGACATGGAGCCTTAGTCTCTAGGTCAGTGTTTCTCAACCAGTGGGGCATGTCCCACTGGTGTGACACGAAGGTTGTGTAGGTGAGAGTTATCCAAAAAATGTGGCTTGCCTGAGAAAGGTAGGGGGCCTGCAGGCTCGAGATTCTGCAGGAATACACTTCTTGGAAAAAGTGGGGTTTTGTTTTTATCGTGGTGGGACCAGGGGTTTTTGACAAAATGGTTGGTGGGACATAAGGTGCAAAAGGTTAAGAACCGCTGCTCTAGATGACTGGTCCCATGTTTTAATTGCAAGGGAAACCTAGTCCAAGCCCTGTTACATGAGGCCTTATAGGCAACACGCGGAAGTTTGGAGTCCCCAAAGATCTGATTTCACTCTGCTGCCCATTAAGCATTTTGGCAAGGAGGCATATTTACTGGAAGAGAAAGGATGATGCATTCGTTCCTTAGAGCACAAACAGTAAACATGTTCCTCAGGCGGGAGGTTTTATGAGAGATGGAGGCAGTGAAGGGAAAATAACCTTGATACCAAATAAATGTTTTCCCTATGCAGTCAGATCCCATTCGTGATACTGCTGGGTCATGGATAGTTGCTTCACGTGCGTGTTTAGATCAGCATGCGCACATCCAAGCTGAACAGCATTCCCTCCTTGCTACTGCTCTCTCACCAAGCTTAGGCACTCATGCTTGCATCCTGACTTACCTAGCTGCACTGAACAGAGCAGGGTGTTCACTATTTGCTTGCTGAAGCCTTGACTGGCCAACACAAAGTGGGTACAGCCTTCAAACGGTGCTGCAGGGAGCCTGAGAAGTCAGCTCTCCACATTGATTCCACTTGAAAACCTTCAGCCCAGTGCCCACTAGGTGGCATTGCAGTCCTGTTTCTCCACTGGAGGACAGCACTAAGATGCCAGTCTCAGGCTGCCTCTTGTTTCTGTGCCATTTAACTTTCAAGTGATTTTCGGACTTGTGAAATGTCCCATATTCATAGCACCAGCAACTAAAGTTCCCCAAGCTGGGACAAAGCAAGGAGGAGCAGAGCAGGCTTCCTGGTGCCCTCTCTTCTATTTGGCCTGAACACTAGTTGAGCAACTGGCTGTTGATCCTACTAATGAACCTGCCCATTAGCAATGGGATTGGGACCTCCAGTACATTTTTTCCATAAGCCACTGACCTTCCACCAGTTGTAGTGTAAGGGGGAGGTGCATACAGACATATTATGGGGTGTAATCTGGGGCCATCTGACCTTTATTAAGGTCCTCCTGGTATTGCCCTGTAGTCTTCTCTAGCAAAGGTGTGTGTATGTGTGTGTGTGGAGGACCAGGATTAAGATCATGCCACATCAGTCACTAACAATTTCCAGTGTTGCTAGGATTCAAACCAGTGACCTAAAAGAAATTGGCTTTACAAGCCATGCCCAGTATGTGGGAACAGAGCTGTAGGGATGCTGAAATGTACAGGAAGGTTTTACAGCTCCAGTGACACATTTACCACTCTTGAAGCTTGCATTTTCACTTGCCTTTACCTTGGATTACAGCGGGATAGTAAAAGAGTTTGCTTCCACTCTGTCTGCAGTGTCCTAATTCAGATAACTTTGCCTGATGGTAGACAGGAGATAAATAACTCACCCAGCTGTCCTAAAGAAGCACTAGCATTTTACAACCTAATGAAAGAGGGAAAGGGGCCAGGAGGCTTCCTTGACTGACCAGAGAAATCCAGGGCAGCCTGCGGACTAAAAGGGGAGCATATAAAAAGTGGAAACGGGGAGAGATTACCAAAGAGGAGTATACCTCCTCTGCTCGCAGTTGTAGGGAGGCAGTTAGACGGGCCAAAGCTACCATGGAGCTGAGGATGGCATCCCAAGTTAAGGATAACAAAAAATTGTTTTTTAGATATATAGGGAGTAAAAGGAAGGCCCAGGGAGGAATAGGATCCCTACTAAATGGGCAGAAGCAATTGGTGACGGACAGGGGGGACAAGGCTGAACTCCTCAACAAGTTCTTTGCCTCAGTGTTCCTAAGCAAGGGGCAGGACAAGTCTCTCACTGGGACTGTAGAGAGGCAGCAGCAAGGTGCCAGACTACCATGTGTAGACCCTGAGATGGTGCAGAGTCACTTGGAGGAACTGGATGCCTTTAAATCGGCAGGCCCAGATGAGCTCCATCCGAGGGTACTGAAGGCACTGGCCGACATCATTGCACAGCCACTGGCGGTAATATTTGAATGCTCGTGGAGCATAAGCCAGGTCCCGGAGGACTGGAAAAGGGCCAATGTGGTCCCCATTTTCAAGAAGGGGAGGAAGGAGGGCCCGGGCAACTATAGGCCAGTCAGTCTCACCTCCATCCTAGGCAAAGTCTTCGAAAAAAATTATCAAGGCTCACATTTGCGAGAGCCCGGCAGGACGAATTATGCTGAGGGGAAACCAGCACCGGTTCGTAGCAGGCAGATCATGCCTGACTAATCTAGTCTCTTTTTATGACCAGGTTACGAAACGCCTGGACACAGGAGTAGGGGTGGATGTCGTATACTTAGTCTTCAGGAAGGCCTTCGATATGGTATCCCACACCATACTGGTAAACAAGTTAAGAGGCTGTGACTTGGATGACTACACAGTCTGGAGGGTGGCGAATTGGCTAGAGGGTCATACCCAGAGAGTCATAGTGGATGGGTCGGTATCGACCTGGAAGGGTGTGGGCAGTGGGGTCCCGCAGGGCTCGGTCCTTGGACTGATACTCTTCAATATCTTCATCAGCGACTTGGACAAGAGAGTGAAGTGTACTCTCTCCAAGTCTGCCGATGACACAAAACTGTGGGGAGAAGTGGACACGCCGGAGGGCAGGGAACAACTACAAGCAGACCTGGACAGGTTGGACATATGGGCGGAAAACAACAGAATGCAATTCAACAAGGAGAAATGCAAAGTGCTGCACCTAGGGAGGAAAAATGTCCAGCACACCTACAGCCTAGGGAATGACCTGCTAGGTGGCACAGAGGTGGAAAGGGATCTTGGAGTCCTAGTGGACTCCAAGGTGAACATGAGTTCAGCCAGGAAAGCCAAGGCTGCAACTGAACTCCAGCTAGCTTTGAGCATCAAGGACAATAAAAAGTCCTTTTTCAGATATGTGGGGAGCCGGAGGAAAAGCAGGGGCAACATTGGGCCCCTGCTGAACCAGATGGGGCAACTGACAACTGACGCCCAGGAAAAAGCCAACCTATTAAATAGGTACTTTGCGTCGGTCTTTCATCAGCCCCATGGGACGCCTGTGCCTGCTACAGGGCCGGGAAGTCCGGGTGAGGGTGATCCCCTGC
The DNA here is from genome assembly GCF_030867095.1 of Alligator mississippiensis. Classification (NCBI taxonomy): domain Eukaryota; kingdom Metazoa; phylum Chordata; order Crocodylia; family Alligatoridae; genus Alligator; species Alligator mississippiensis. Next base: position 181,890,154 of record NC_081827.1, read on the forward strand.
CCTCCATTAATGCTGACTTTGTGAAGGAACATCTTGAGAAGCTGGATACCTTCAAGTCAGCCGGCCCTGACAATCTTCACCCCAGGGTACTCAAGGAGCTGGCGAGCATCATAGCCCAGCCTCTAGCGCGGCTCTTTGAAAACTCTTGGCGCTCTGGTGTAGTGCCCGAAGACTGGTAGAAGGCCAACGTGGTGCCTATCTTCAAGAAAGGGAGGAAAGTGGATCCGGCTAACTATAGGCCCATCAGCCTGACTTCTATCCCGGGGAAGATCTTAGAAAAGTTTATTAAGGAGGCCATCCTTAATGGACTGGCCGACGCCAACATCTTAAGGGATAGCCAGCACGGGTTTGTTGCGGGTAGGTCTTGCTTGACCAATCTCATTTCCTTCTACGACCAGGTGACCTATCACCTGGACAAGGGAGATGAGATTGATGTCATATATCTTGACTTCAAAAAAGCCTTCGATCTGGTGTCCCATGATCGTCTCTTGGAGAAACTGGCCAATTGTCGCCTTGGGTCCCCCACGATCCACTGGCTGGAAAATTGGCTCCGGGGTCGGACCCAGAGGGTAGTAATTGATGGAAGTCACTCATCGTGGTGTCCTGTGACCAGTGGGGTCCCCCAGGGCTCTGTCCTTGGACCCATACTGTTCAACATCTTCATTAACGATGTGGACACTGGAGTCAGAAGCGGACTGGCCAAGTTCGCCGATGACACCAAACTTTGGGGCATAGCATCCACGCCAGAAGACAGGCGGGTGATCCAGGCTGACCTGGACAGGCTCAGCAAGTGGGCGGATGAAAATCTGATGGTGTTCAATGCCGATAAATGCAAGGTTCTCCACCTTGGGAAGAAAAACCCGCAGCATCCTTATAGGCTCGGCAGTGCTTTGTTGGCTAGCACTATGGAAGAAAGAGACTTGGGGGTCATCATTGACCACAAGATGAACATGAGCCTGCAATGCGATGCTGCAGCTAGTAAAGCGACCAAAACGCTGGCTTGCATCCATAGATGCTTCTCAATCAAATCCCGGGACGTCATTCTCCCCCTGTACTCGGCCTTAGTGAGGCCGCAGCTGGAGTACTGCGTCCAGTTTTGGGCTCCACAATTCAAAAAGGATGTGGAGAAGCTTGAGAGAGTCCAGAGAAGAGCCACGCGCATGATCAGGGGTCAGGGAAGCAGACCCTATGATGACAGGCTGAGAGCCCTGGGGCTCTTTAGCCTGGAAAAGCGCAGGCTCAGGGGTGATCTGATGGCCACCTACAAGTTTATCAGGGGTGATCACCAGTATCTGGGGGAACGTTTGTTCACCAGAGCGCCCCAAGGGATGACGAGGACGAATGGTCACAAACTACTACAAGATCGTTTCAGGCTGGACATAAGGAAGAATTTCTTTACTGTCCGAGCCCCCAAGGTCTGGAACAGCCTGCCGCCGGAGGTTGTTCAAGCGCCTTCATTGAACACCTTCAAGATGAAACTGGATGCTTATCTTGCTGGGATCCTATGACCCCAGCTGACGTCCTGCCCTTTGGGCGGGGGGCTGGACTCGATGATCTTCTGAGGTCCCTTCCAGCCCTAATGTCTATGAAATCTATGAGTCGGCAGTGTGACGAAGCCATCAGAAAAGCTAATGGCACTTTATCATGCATCAGCAGATGCATGATGAACAGATCCAAGGAGGTGATACTGCCCCTCTATCAGGCGCTGGTCAGACCACAGTTGGAGTACTGCGTGCAGTTTTGGGCGCCACACTTCAAGAGGGATCTGGTTAACCTGCAGAGGGTCCAGAGAAGGGCCGCTCGTATGGTTAAGGGCTTGCAGGCCAAGCCCTATGAGGAGAGACTGGGGCACCTGGACCTCTTCAGCCTCCGCAAGAGAAGGTTGAGAGGTGACCTTGTGGCTGCCTATAAATTCATCACGGGAGCATAGAAGGGAATTGGTGAGGTTTTATTCACCAAGGCGCCCCCGGGGGTTACAAGAAATAATGGCCACAAGCTAGCAGAGAGCAGATTTAGACTAGACATTAGGAAGAACTTCTTCACAGTTCGAGTGGCCAAGGTCTGGAACGGGCTCCCAAGGGAGGTGGTGCTCTCCCCTACCCTGGGGGTCTTCAAGAGGAGGTTAGATAAGCATCTAGCTGGGGTCATCTGAACCCAGCACTCTTTCCTGCCTATGCGGGAGGTCGGACTCAATGATCTATTGAGGTCCCTTCCGACCCTAGCATCTATGAATCTATGAACCTCTATTAAAAACATTTGGTTCAAGAATTTGCCAGAATTTAGACAAATGCTGATCTCTTTACACCCTCATTTGTAGTGGCAGGAGGCAGCCTGCGTACACATTGGAACTGAGTAAGTGGAACTGCTTGATAGAAAATAAATTGAGACAAGTTCTCCGCAGACCTTCATCTGTAAGTGTAGATGCACCCGGCCAGTTTCTCTGGGAGATTTGTGCTTCCACTTTCAGAGACACTGTTCTTTTATAGTTTGTTTGCTGAAAATGTTGGATAAGAACAGAACATGAGACAACAACAACTTCACTGTCAGTGGCAGCTAGGGGCACCAGATTGGGAGCCAGGAAACCCAGCTTCTATTCCAGTCTCTGCCATTGACCTATTGGGTGGCCTTGTTCAAGCCGCTTCCCTTTCCTGTGCCTATAATTCTCTTCTTGTGAATTGTCTTCTGGCTTGTCTTTTTAGTGTATAGATACTTTGAGGGCAGGGACTCTCTCTTGTGATGCACAGAAAGCATCTAAGCACAGCATTGATGAACTGTGCAATTCTTCTATGGCTTTGTGTTAACATGTTGGGAAGAATGGTGCCAACAAAAAGGACAGAGAGTGTATTGAAGGTTCAATGAGAAAGCTCAAAGCCACCAGCACTGTAAGTTGTTCTGAGCAGTTGACTCACCTTAGAGCTTAATGTGACCAATGGGTCCTGCTCACATGGAGCAGCTTGCTGAAGTAGTCTTATCTGTGATACACCTTTCACCAGGTACAATATAGGTACATGTGACCATCTGGTATCCCACTGCTACCTTCTTCAGCAATAGACAATTGGGGCACCTTCCCAAACCAGAAGGAA